>NC_089864.1:17136750-17776001 GCF_036373705.1 Amia ocellicauda
CGAGTGCTTAATTGTTAGTTTCCAGACATCTTCATTAAAAAATGTTATTTATTGATGTTAAAATTAATTAACTGGAGGGGAAAGGGTAAATAATTATCATTTCAAATAATTAAATCTTGACTTCTTACTTCTCATGTGGAACATGACTTTTGGTGATGATTGTACATATGGAAATCCAGATTGCCTGGCTACCCAAAATTAACTTAACTACAGTCTGTAGTAGGATTATAAAGCAGCGACACCAAAAAATAATTAACAAAGATCTTAATTAAAAGCACAGTGTGCACAAACCATAATATGGACACTCTCTTGGAAGAAAATAATTGCTGACTTTCGAATCATCATATATTTTATTTTGTTCCAAGACAGATTTAAACACATTCTATGATATACAAAATATGTGTAAGGCAAATATGATGTTGTGAATCTGTCAAGGGCTTTTGGTTATATGTAAATATCAGTTACTTAATACTAATGTTTTTACACCAGCTGTGTTTTTGTGCAACAAATACTAAGATTATGTGAGTCCTATCTCTCACTCGCCATCTATCTGTCTATCTCTGTATCTAAATATATTACAGGTCAGTGTGATTTTTACTACCATGTGGAAATGGCTTTATGCATAGTTCACTTGAATTCATTTTCAGACATTACTTTTAGAGGGAGAAGGTTAAAGATGTCCTGACCTGCAGTAATATTCTGACACACAAACAAAGCATATGTATTTGCCTCCCTGTGCTCTGTGTGTTATGGTCGTCCACAAATAGCAAATAAACGCATGCAATGAGTTTGCACTGGAAATAATAAAAAAAAAAAAAAATCTATCCAATCTAATTACAGAAGATAAAATGGAAACGTGACTGCTGTAGGCTTTCAGTTTATGCAGTGACCTAAATTATACACATCAGTAACTTTGGTTATCAGAGAAAAAATATTTTTCTTTAGCTCCTATGTTCCTATGTTCATTTTGTTGACGGATGAAGCAGGGGATCTTAGATATCAAGGTTAGAACACCTACAATATACATAACTTTTTTTTTTTTTTTTAAACATGCTTATTGATATGAAGTAGTTGAGTAAGATGTCATTATGTAATATGCTGAGTAACAGTGAGTGTACGTGACAGTGCTAGATCTTGGAGTGCTACTGTTCATTGAAAGATATTTATAACACACAAGGTTATGCGTTTCCTTGGAAACCAAGTTAAGAGTGGCCGTGAGGCAGAATTTCTTGCATTCCTTTTCTACATCAAAGGGTTAAAAAATGTGTTGCTAATGACAATGTTTAGCTGTTGTGTGTCCATATTCAGATGGATTGTCAGTGAGAGGGGCGTTATTCCTTCCTCACCTGGCTGTAGCCCCGCTGATTACACTAAACACTTGCAGTTTGAAGTGGATGGTTTGATGGTACATGTTACTGTAGGCTGTTGTTGGGGGTAGAAATCTTTCTAAACATTATTCAAATTCCTTGTCCATGCCTCTGTCTATGTAAAGTATGCTTTTTGGTGGCTGTTTGTGTTTCTGTATAACCACAGGAGACAAGTTGTTGTCTCAAGCTCAATCTGCCTCCTATTTTTCTTTTTCCCTTTCTTCTCTGTCAGCTACATTTCATAAAGACAAAGAGCCTGTGGGTAAGCATAGGTTTTTGTCTAAAGAAGAGCTACTTCTCCCTATTAATCATGTTATATTTTTCTCTGTAGTTTTTGTGTAAACAATCAATCAGATAATCCCCTGTTTACTAATAATCTCCTGACACGTTTATCTGTATTGTAATGAGCACCTAGGTTATAAATATTTCACTTTGATCATATACATGCAAGTGGTCAAGATGACAAGCAGTAAAACAATGTGTATTATTCATCATGATGCAGCTTTATATCATTTTCATGTTTGAATGAGTTTTTTTTTTTTTTTTTGACCGATTTATATATTCTGTGCTTTCAATGCTTTAAAATTAACATTTCTATCTACAGATCATGGGTGAACAACTGGACATTGAAACAGCAATCCCTTCGTTTCCCATAATCCTTAGGGGGTCAAGGCACTTTGAAAATATAATCTACTGTGGGGATTAATCTAGGTTTTATTTTATGAAGTTAAAACAATGCAGTGCTGCGTATATTGATTTTAATTCACATACAAATATGATATGTAATATCACTAATTGAAAGCAAGTAATGTCATTATAACAGTATAATTAAGCACATGGAGGGTGCTAATATTTTTTTGATTAACACTTGAAATACATGTGTGAATGCATGTGCATACATACAAGTGTGCACACATCAGACAAGTAAGATTAAATTCAGGTCAGTCAACTAGTATGTCAGCATCTCATATTTGTCTTTTTTTATTGTATAACATTGCTTGGAGAACGATTGTTGTACTTTGTGGAAGGTTGTTAATTTGTTTGTATACCACCAACTTATTGCAATTTGACATCCTCTAGCAGTAGACTAAGCAATTCACAACATATGAAAGACTTCTGTAACCTGAGCATTGATACAGCCAGAGATTAAACTGTCTTTAAGGCTTTAATTTAATTTATAAAAATATGCCCATTATTCCTACTCGTTAAAATTGCATTGGTTGCAAAAACACTAAAAATACAATCCCGTTTTGTATGTAAGTAGTTTTTCAAGGGTTTTAAAATTAATTTGTGTGTTTTAGGAACCTGCTTATTGTCCTTTCAATACAAGGATTCAGGGGGCAGTTTCAGCAAAGCACAGAAATGCGATTATTCCTGCCTTACAGAAAAGCACATGCAATGATTTTGCATCTACGGCTGTACATCTTGATGCCTTCCTGCTTTAGCCTAAAATGAAACCACACAATACTGGATCCCTGGGTACCTATCTGGTGGGAGTATCCTCACCAACTGTAATGTATCACACAGAAATAGACCGTTCTCCAGACTGGCAGGGCTGATCTTCTGCAGGATTAAAGAGATTAATTAATTTGTTCACATAAAATCCATAATCCACATACATGTGTTGCTATTGAAAGTAGTGTTGAGCTTTGGGTTGGGCCACCTGCTCTTTGGGAAGTTGAGCAGAGATACCTTTTGTAAAAATCATACAGCATGAGTCTTTTTGAAACGTGTCTGAATGATTGTGATTTAGTATCCTCGCTCGTGTGTTTGTCGCTGGTGACTCACTGTAATGAGCATTCAAAGATTTTGATTGCTGCTTACATGACTGTCCTTGTTGCTGTGACACTCACCTACTATCTCCTGTAGAAAGTGCACTATTTACCATTGCAGAGCTCAGATATATTATCAAGAGGGGAAATGGGTGTGAAAAGACTGAGGGGAAAAGTAATCGAGTTTATTACAAAGATAAAAATATGGCAACAGAAGTTAAACATTGAGGTGTGACAAGCTATATTGTTATTTTGAAATCTAATTTCAGTCACATAGCAAGGTGTAGGTGTCTCACAGTGAGACACAGATAAAGCTCATTCTCATTTTCATTTTTTTCTACAAATCTACACAACCTCCTTTGTTGAAAAAACAAATCAATTAAAAATAAAAACAAGACAAATCTTAGAGAGGTATTCAACCCCTTTGCTATGACATTCATAAATAAGTTAATGTGCAAACAATTACATTGGTTACAATTCACACAATAAGTCGAATGAGTCCATCTGTGTGCAATAAAAGTGCCTCACATGATTTCAGATTAAATAATCTTTCTCTGCAAGGTACCACAGTTGGTTAGTGCAGTTACTACCATGTTACTAAGACACTATCATTAAAAAACAAGGAGATTTCAAAACAACTCCGGGATAAAGTTGTGGAAAGGCACAGATCAGGGGAGGGGTATAAAATATTTCAAAGGCATTCAATATTTTTTGAAGCTGTCAAGTCATTCATTAAGAAGTGTAAGATGAACAGCATCACCTAGAATCTGCAGAACGTCCTCCCAAACTGAGCAGCCGAGTAAGAAGGGCATTGGCCAGAGAAGCCAACAAGAGACCAATGACAACTCTTAACGAATGGAAGAAATTGTCAACAACAGTAATTTCTGCGAAAAGCCAATGTAAAATCCTGCACAAGGAAGAATCTCAAAACATTTGGCAAATGATTTGGCCTAAATGTAAAGTGTTTGTCTTGTGCAAACCACAGCACATCATCCATGTACAGTGAGGGAAAAAGTATTTGATCCCCTGCTGATTTTGTACGTTTGCCCACTGACAAAGAAATGATCAGTCTATAATTTTAATGGTAGGTGTATTTTAACAGTGAGAGACAGACTAACAATAAAAAAATCCAGAAAACGCATTTAAAAAAATGTATAAATTTATTTGCATGTTAATGAGGGAAATAAGTATTTGACCCCTTCAACTTAGTACTTGGTGGTGAAACCCTTGTTGGCAATCACAGAGGTCAGACGTTTCTTGTAGTTGGCCACCAGGTTTGCACACATCTCAGGAGGGATTTTGTCCCACTCCTCTTTGCAGATCCTCTCCAAGTCATTAAGGTTTCGAGGCTGACGTTTGGCAACTCGAACCTTCAGCTCCCTCCACAGATTTTCTATGGGATTAAGGTCTGGAGACTGGCTGGGCCACTCCAGGACCTTAATGTGCTTCTTTTTGAGCCACTCCTTTGTTGCCTTGGCTGTGTGTTTTGGGTCATTGTCATGCTGGAATACCCATCCACGACCCATTTTCAATGCCCTGGCTGAGGGAAGGAGGTTCTCACCCAAGATTTGATGGTACATGGCCCCGTCCATCGTCCCTTTGATGCGGTGCAGTTGTCCTGTCCCCTTAGCAGAAAAACACCCCCAAAGCATAATGTTTCCACCTCCATGTTTGACGGTGGGGATGGTGTTCTTGGGGTCATTCCTCCTCCTCCAAACACGGCGAGTTGAGTTGATGCCAAAGAGCTCGATTTTGGTCTCATCTGACCACAACACTTTCACCCAGTTCTCCTCTGAATCATTCAGATGTTCATTGGCAAACTTCAGACGGGCCTGTACATGTGCTTTCTTGAGCAGGGGGACCTTGCGGGCGCTGCAGGATTTCAGTCCTTCACAGTGTAGTGTGTTACCACTTGTTTTCTTGGTGACTATGGTCCCAGCTGCCTTGAGATCATTAACAAGATCCTCCCGTGTAGTTCTGGGCTGATTCCTCACCGTTCTCATGATCATTGAAACTTCACGAGGTGAGATCTTGCATGGAGCCCCAGACTGAGGGAGACTGACAGTTATTTTGTGTTTCTTCCATTTGCGAATAATCGCACCAACTGTTGTCACCTTCTCACCAAGCTGCTTGGCGATGGCCTTGTAGCCCATTCCAGCCTTGTGTAGGTCTACAATCTTGTCCCTGACATCCTTGGACAGCTCTTTGGTCTTGGCCATGGTGGAGAGTTTGGAATCTGATTGATTGATTGCTTCTGTGGACAGGTGTCTTTTATACAGGTAACGAGCTGAGATTAGGAGCAGTCCCTTTAAGAGAGTGCTCCTAATCTCAGCTCGTTACCTGTATAAAAGACACCTGGGAGCCAGAAATCTTGCTGATTGACAGGGGATCAAATACTTATTTCCCGCAAATCAATTTATAACTTTTTTGAAATGTGTTTTTCTGGATTTTGTTGTTGTTATTCTGTCTCTCACTGTTAAAATACACCTACCATTAAAATTATAGACTGATCATTTCTTTGTCAATGGGCAAACGTACAAAATCAGCAGGGGATCAAATACTTTTTTCCATCACTGTAACACCATTCCTACTGTGAAGCATGGTGATGGCAGCATCATGATATTGGAATTCATTGCATCGGCAGGGACTGGGAACCTTGTTAGGGTAGAGGGCAAAGTACAGGCAAATCCTTGAGGATAACAGGCTTCAGTCTGCAAAAGACTGGGATGGAGATGCACTTTTCAGCAGGGCAATGACCCCAAGCACAGGGGTCAAATTGACACTGGAGTGGTTTTAAAACATGAAAGTGAAGTTCCTAGAGTGACCCAGTCAAACACAGACTTGGATCTGATTGAGAATCTGTGGCAAGACTTTAAGATTGATGTCCATAAATGATCCCCATCCAACTTGACAGCTTGAACAATTTTGCTATGAGGAATAGGTGAATATTGCACAATCCAGATGTGCAAACTTTTTAGGGACTTGCAGCTGTAATTCCTGCTAAAGGTGGTTCTACATTGTATTGACTCATTTCAGTGTGTTTTTTTTATTTTTCATTAACTGTTGTTTCACAATAAACATTCTACAACAAATAATTAAAATATTTAAATAATAATAGCATTATGTTTTTACAGCCAATATTTTTTTTTCTTTAAAACTAATTTACACTGCATCATAAAAATCACGTGCAGCATCATAAAATCAACTTATGTGTACAGTCATTTGAGGGGATAGCAAACTCAAGAGAGGTAAATACATGCCATGGAACTCTATAGCCCACTGGTCGGAGATGGAGAAAAGCGATTACCATGACACAAAATATAATAAAAGCTGAAAACGAAACCATAATGTGATGTGTTCTAGGTGAAAAATGATAGACTTAATCTAATAAACTTTGATACTGTGAAGAATGGGCCGAGGTTTTGAATATGTGATGTACATGACCTTTTGTTGCCTGAAGTGTATCACAGGCAGGTTGATATTGGGAATGAAGGAGGATTCTCTTGCTCCAAGCAAATCAGTTCTGCAACCTTCAAGGACAAGATCAATGGATTTTATTTCTCTTTTTTTTTGAGATTGCAAACATCTGTGGCTGTATGTAGAGAGAAAGTAATAGTAAAGCTGGGTGAAGAGATAAGAATTGTGCTTGACTGCTTGATATATAAAAGGTCAGACTTGTATTCAAGACCTCTGTCAACAGTACAGGTAGGACTTCGAACTCAAATGTCCTGTGAGGTTTGTAGTCCGTGATATAGTTGCTTCTGTTCAAGTTTTGGGAATTTGAATGTGATGGTTGTAGTATGTAGAGAAGTTTGAACTTTTCTGGGAGACTGAGAGCTGTAACAATTAACCTGTTAAACCAAAACAAGCAAGGATAATGTATGGCACAGGGCTGAAATAAGTATGTTTAAATTAATAGACATTTTAAGCAATGCTTGCACCAACAAACTGTATACTTCAAGGGAGAAGAAAGTTTTAAAATCCTATCAAAACAATCTTCATGTACATGCATTTAACTTATTACCTAACCTTTCCTGTACCAATAATATTTGTCATAATACTGTTGTGATTATGTAAATCTTAAAATGATTAAATTCAATGTGGAGGTTAAATACATAATGTCTATAAAGAAAAAAACACTAAACAAGCCTGTGTACATCTCTGCCTCGATTTGTTGGTTTAGTTGCTGGCAATTACTGTCATTGAAAAGAGGTTACGTTTTGGCATTTAAGCATTGATGATTGAGAATGTATGACTATTTGTGAAGTAACAGTTTGATAATATATTTTCTGCATTTGCTTAGCACTGTTCTGTAATTTTTCTATCAAGATGTGAATAATCCCAAGACCCAAGTTTATTAAAACCCCTCACAAGGGTGTTTCAGTTATTTGGCTGAATGAAAAGATGTAGTTCTGCCATCTCCTATTTGCGTAGTTTTCAGAGTTATATTTTGAATACATTTTGCCCATCCTGATAAAGAGTTCAGAGGTTTACTGATATACAGCTTGAGCCAGAGGAGATCACCGCTTCAATAAAGTGTGTCAGGCACCCTCCTCACTTGCGACAGCCAGAGTTGACATCACACAGTAGTGGCTCTATCATCTGATACTGCTTGTTAGGGCAGAAGAGGCTTTTCCACTTGTCTTCAACAAGCAGGGAGGGCAGCTTGAGTGACATGTACAGTTATCAGTAGGCAGCTTGGTTATACAAAATGCACTAACCGAGGTCCCATGGTAACAACATAGGCCCCTCCCCCTTTGGGCAGTATTCTCGATTTGAAAGATAATGCTCGTTACTGAAAACCATACATTTTAACTTTTTTTGTGTTTTAAGCTAAGTTTAAGCATTCATTCTAATCATGTAATGGCTTAAACTTGTAGTACTATCTCAATCTCCCTCACAATCTAGTTCATTCAGACATGTTTGTCAGAACAATAAACACAATAAACTATTTGCATATTTGTAAAATAAAATATGCTAGCATATTGTGGTCTGGAGATTAAGTACGTGTTCTTCAAAGCTAAGGAATGTAAGCATTTGATTTAACATTTTAAATTAAGCAAATAGTTGTTTTTAATCTAGTGTGATGAACAAGGTACCATACATTTCCTGGTCTTGTGGAAAAGCTTTTAACATGTGTCTTAAACCTTTTAATTACCAGGAAGAATCTATCCTCTATTAAACAGCTTAGGCAGTGAAACCACTGTAGAGTTCATATTAATTGTCCCTGAATGTATCTTTGAACTGGAATTGGGTAGAGATGCCATTTATCTTGTATTTTACAACACCCTTATTTTATTTTTTTAAACCTGCTTCCACACAATATTTTCAATAATACTTGACCATCTAGTTCTTCTCTTCATCCCTAATCTGTCCTTTGGTGGAAAGTAATGGACTGCCAAAGTAAATCATAATCAATATTCTATATAATATAGTATAATGTGTATTATAATTGTTTGATTTGACTGGCACAGAGTCAGGACTTATATATCGAGATATTAAAGAGAGCACCCAGGTTGAAACGAACAAGCAAGATAATTAATTTTGTACAATCTCTCTCTCATTCCCCCTCTATTTATCTATATCTTTGTTTAATTAATGAAAAAGCAACGGGAAGGAATACAATACATTTTCACAACATAAACAGTTTCATTAGTCTGATAAGCTTTGGTTAAAAACTGCTGATACATATTTTAAATGAAGTTTAAAAAAAAATTAAAACTGTTAAAATGTCAGAAAAAATAATACATTACTCAAGCACAATCCATTTAAGCTCTTAGCTGTAGTTTTCTCCTCCAGAGCTACAGTGAGTAATACAGACTAGGTAGAGTAAATACTCTGTGAGTCATTCTCAGATAGATTTGCAAAGAAATCGCCATAATGCAAAACATAAAATTTGTTGTGCATGACATTTAACGGGTACAATTTAATCACTGCTTTTTTCACTTCTTTCTACTGGAATTTCATTAACAGCATCTTGGTCTATAGAATATAATGTGTAAAGTTACAAAGAACTGTAAATTGACCCTTGAAGTACATACAGAAATGAAGTATTTCTGCAAATTACTATTTTCTGGCTGTTTGGCATACATATACAAACATGCCTTTATCTGATTTGTTATTTACCATATTCTGTATTTAGTATTACAGATTAAGAATGTTATTGTTCAGTACAGTGGACAACACTTATTTTTGTCTACTCACTGAAATGATATAAGTTTTGAGGAAATGAAAACAATGCAGTGCCAATCATCAATCTACTTGTTCATCCTTTTGTAATTATTCTCATTTGTTTATCTACCTGAAGCCAATGATTTTAATCTTATACTTGAATTTGGATCAAGTCTAGAATCCTTCTCAATTAGTTCACAACAGAAACACTGATGTTTAAAATTTTCTCATTCATCTAACATTGCTTTGATGTCTTTTTAATTACGTTTTAATTTTTGGCAATAATGTACCTTGAGACCAAGTCTTACTGTAAAAACTGAGAGACAAGTTTTCATTGCAGATTTGTTTGTATTTCCTATACATTTTTCCTAAGGAAGCATCAAAAACGTCCAAATGGTTATATCTAGGGTCCATTTTTAGTCTCAGTATTCTCAAACAATATTCTTCACTAACGTGTTAATGCATTATCTACAAAATAAATGCTGTGATATGTCACATGGCACCAATCTATGAAACTCAGTTGGTGTACAAACATTGGTGTGAAACAAATTAACAAAGAAAACAGACCGAACACTTGACACATGGAGACATGGAGCAGCTTCCACATTGTGCTATTTATTTATTTCTCTTGGCAAAATATAAAGCAAGAAGGAACAATACATTGCAGATATGTTGAGTATAGTCAACAGTAATTATTTGCAATAGCAATGGTCTGATGTTTTTACTCTACATTATTATTATTAATATTTAATATGTATGGTTTCTGAGTCTCTGTGGTCATATATCACGACTCAATTCAAGGAAGAATAAATATGTATAAATCAATATATCACGTGTATATAGTATTATTCCAGTCCAGAAAAGGAATACAGATGCAATTTCAACAATCCCACATCTGCTATAGTTGTTTAATAGAACAAAACAGGCAATGGTACAGATGCTGCCATGATGGCCTGCGAAAACGTGTAGATCACCATTTGTGTGGCTGATGTACATTTTATGTTCCGTTATTTTATCAGAAAAATAAATCAGTTCGAAGCTTCAAACACAGTGTTTCCCAGGAGACACTGTAAATGTTTGATAGCCCAGTCTGCAGAGCTCGAGTCAGTTAACTGAAATATGAAGCAACTGAATCTTCAGACTGGCATTTTGATGTTGGCCTTTCCTTTCTCGTTTGGATCCGTGGCAGGTTTTTTGATTCACACTTACAGTTTTTGCTGTAGTTGCTGTTACTGTTCATGCCTGGGGGGGAAAAGAACTAGGCACCTCAGTCTGTGCCCTCTTGTAATTCCCTCATACAGGATAACACAGTGTGTTTAATTCGTGCACAGAATTGGATGCCTTCCCCTTTGGTTATGACCTTGTTAGCTAAACCCCCTCAGAGGAGGATCTATAATTGGCAGCACTATAAACCCATTGATACTGTATAATTTGTATAATGCTGCTTTATTGTCTAAATAATGAGAAGGTGTGTTGTAATATTTCCTGTGCTATGTTGCCTGAGCAATGTAATAATGCTTGGAAGGGATGGCTGTCAGGTGTTTTTTTGTTCATCAGGTAGCTGAGAAGATTCCACAGCAAGATGCCAAGGTACAAGAAGCATAGGGTGATAGTTTGTCCATTCACAATTTTCATCCTCTCTGCCAAGTGCTGATGACAGTGTGTTGATCCACTTGAGGATTTAATTATACTTACATTTTCAGGTGTTTATATACATTTATTTTGTTCTCCATCATTTTTGCTGATTATCTCTTACCCTCCCCAAGTCACTTTTTTGTGTAATACAGCTCTTAGCTCTTGGTGCACAAGGAATTTTGGAGACCCCTTTTCCTTTTTATTTCTCACCTAAACTGCTTTTTGGTAGCCCTCCATTTGAGCTTGATATAACACATCTGCATCTATTTGTGCTAATTAATTTTGTCCTGAGTAAAAGTACATTATAGTTGCATCACTCCTGGAAATTAATATTTGTACTGGCATTACATTTATGAGATTCAGTTCTTATAGTATTGTGGCCGTGTTTTCAGCTATAGAATATATAGACTGTACCCTGTTTACAACCTGACTTTCTTTAAAGCTTGTTCATTTAGCATTAATATCTCAATTCAATTAATGTTCATTAATGCACATTAATATTAAATCAGTATTGTACATGTAATCAAGTTAATACATGACGTAGTTTGTCTGCCTTCTTTAAATGTTTGCATAATTTATTAAATCCCTGTAATATGATATTACACAGGCTCTGCAGCTCTTCTCTTCTTGCTATTTTCACCTTTTATAATTGAAAGTAAACTAATAACACTAAGCTTTTGAGGTCATTCCTGATTTAACGGGAGCATTATCCTAGCACTATTACAACTACAGTCATAATTGTCAGCATCTGAAAGCAAAGTCTGTAATAGGGTTATTCACTTGACAATAACAGCATTAAAACAGCAGTGTAACTTATGCAATGGAAACTCATCATGCTGGAAAAAAATCTTAATTTGTATGGAAGTGCAGGACACTAGTTTTCACTCAGATTAAATGTAATAATATATTAAATATACACTATATACTATGCACTGAAACCCCCTCAAAAGCTGTAACCTATTTCCTGTACTTCCATCGTAGATGATTTGCTTACCTCGGGATTCTGGTATAAACACTTGTATGCTTGCAAAAACGGAGAGAAAAAAATCAAATGTAGGGGATTTAGTTTCTTGCTTTGTTTCCATCTTCTGCAAAGCTGCTACTATGGCGAATGTCTCAGAGGGGTGCCGATCCCAGATAGCAGTGGAGCCTACAGCTCTCCACTCTTTTTCTCAGTTTCTAAAATAGAGAGAGCACCGAGAGCACGCTGGGAATTAATCATGTGAACTGCTGCTGAGATCCCTTATGGTATCAAATGGATTGGAATGCCAGCCCGTCGGTTTACTAGAAAGAACAATGCAATATATATACTTCCAAAATAAATAAATAAATAAAAAGCTTGCAGAGATGTATGAACTCTTCTGAATCATTGTGTAGAATGAAATAACTTGTTACAAGCTCATGCCCTGGTGTTATTCATGATTTAATTTTTTTAATTGCAATTCAGTTCTTAGCCTTCAGGTATTCTTGTAGGCAGACCAGTTAAATTGATCTAAACAATCTAATTTAAAAATCAACACAGTCGATTCTATCTAAAGAGAAAATGCCTACCAAATAACAAGGGACAATATGGTAATTTTTTACATTTACAGGGGGAATTGAATGGCGAGCTCTTTTGGCATTTAATTTAAAAAAAAAAAAATGTTTAGATTGATCGTTATTTATCAAGCCAAATAAATGAAAGCTATCTGGGGAATATTAGTTACTAACACAATGGTCGCAATGATGCAGAAAACAGTTATGAGTTGACAGAAGTATGTTCTTTGCTAGTATCATCCTGAAAATCAATGAATAAATTAATAACTAACTAAGAATGTAGGTGAGTAAACAGATAAGTAAATAAACAAACATATGAATCAGATTTCCTAGAAATACATGATTTCACTTGTACATGCTCGGGTATTTACCCAATTATGTCTGAATAATTTGAAAACCTTCAGGTTTTTCTGTATGTATGGTATTGATGTATGTATTTATTCAGGATTTTCTTTTCATGTATGTTTTGGATATATGACATGTCAGCCTTCTAATAGTAAAGCTTTACCTTAAAAATCCCACTGACAAAATAGCCATAATTGCACCTCACCCTTTGGTGATTTTTGTATTTGATGTGTACATTACTTTTATAATTGTCTTGAGCAGTTTCCTTTGTGTAGCTTGATTCATATGTTGAGGTTTCCAGTTAAATACAGAGCAATCAAATTTACGTCAATTTCACTGAACATATTCTGTTAATTAATCAGCTAATTAAATGCCTGATAGTACTCAAAGTGTAATGGCTATTTAATGACTGTTTGTTACCTGTTTTTTTGAAGGTCTAAATTACAGGTCAACAAACCAATTCATGAAAAAGGGGTTAATATATGGTGAATGTAATTTTGAAGACATCCAAAAATGTATGACAACTCCAAAGATGATATAACAGAAATTGTGGTTATGGATTGCAATTCATATAAGGGAGGGAAACCATTCTCTTAGATACGTAAAAGTGTTTGTCAATCGCAGCATTATCCCTTATATTTAGGAACGTTCCTAAGAATCTGGACATATTTAAAGACCCAAAAGGCAACATAATAGATGACCAGAATGTGTCCCTAAAATTAATCTCAGTCAGAAGGCCACTGCCAAATAGCATTGGCCACTAATAACCAAACTTAATAATAGTTTAATACAAACAAGCAGTAGACATGAATGCATCCCATTTGAGAAGTTTTAAATGTTTTAAACCAGAGAATCCAGTGAGTTATTGACTGTGGTGTGGCATGTACAGTGAGGGGAAAAAAGTATTTGATCCCCTGCTGATTTTGTACGTTTGCCCACTGACAAATAAATGATCAGTCTATAATTTTAATGGTAGGTGTATTTTAACAGTGAGAGACAGAATAACAACAAAAAAATCCAGAAAAACGCATTTCAAAAAAGTTATAAATTGATTTAGTACTTGGTGGCAAAAACCCTTGTTGGCAATCACAGAGGTCAGACGTTTCTTGTAGTTGGCCACCAGCTTTGCACAGATCTCAGGAGGGATTTTGTCCCACTCCTCTTTGCAGATCCTCTCCAAGTCATTAAGGTTTCGAGGCTGACGTTTGGCAACTCGAACCTTCAGCTCCCTCTACAGATTTTCTATGGGATTAAGGTCTGGAGACTGGCTAGGCCACTCCAGGACCTTAACGTGCTTCTTCTTGATCTACTCCTTTGTTGCCTTGGCTGTGTGTTTTGGGTCATTGTCATGCTGGAATACCCATCCACGACCCATTTTCAATGCCCTGGCTGAGGGAAGGAGGTTCTCACCCAAGATTTGACAGTACATGGCCCCGTCCATTGTCCTTTTGATGCGGTGCAGTTGTCCTGTCCCCTTAGCAGAAAAACACCCCCAAAGCATAATGTTTCCACCTCCATGTTTGACGGTGGGGATGGTGTTCTTGGGGTCATTCCTCCTCCTCCAAACACGGCGAGTTGAGTTGATGCCAAAGAGCTCGATTTTGGTCTCATCTGACCACAACACTTTCACCCAGTTCTCCTCTGAATCATTCAGATGTTCATTGGCAAACTTCAGACGGGCCTGTACATGTGCTTTCTTGAGCAGGGGGACCTTGCGGGCGCTGCAGGATTTCAGTCCTTCACGGCGTAGCATGTTACCAATTGTTTTCTTGGTGACTATGGTCCCAGCTGCCTTGAGATCATGAACAAGATCCTCCCCGTGTAGTTCTGGGCTGATTCCTCACCGTTCTCATGATCATTGAAACTCCACGAGGTGAGATCTTGCATGGAGTCCCAGACCGAGGGAGACTGACAGTTATTTTGTGTTTCTTCCATTTGCGAATAATCGCACCAACTGTTGTCACCTTCTCTCCAAGCTGCTTGGTGATGGTCTTGTAGCCCATTCCAGCCTTGTGTAGGTCTACAATCTTGTCCCTGACATCCTTGGACAGCTCTTTGGTCTTGGCCATGGTGGAGAGTTTGGAATCTGATTGATTGATTGCTTCTATGGACAGGTGTCTTTTATACAGGTAACGAGCTGAGATTAGGAGTGCTCCTAATCTCAGCTCGTTACCTGTATAAAAGACACCTGGGAGCCAGAAATCTTGCTGATTGATAGGGGATCAAATACTTATTTCACTCATTAACATGCAAATTAATTTATAACTTTTTTGAAATGCGTTTTTCTGGATTTTTTTGTTGTTATTCTTTCTCTAACTGTTAAAATGCACCTACCATTAAAATTATAGACTGATCAATTCTTTGTCAGTGGGCAAACGTACAAAATCAGCAGGGGATCAAATACTTTATTCCCTCACTGTATGCAGCTTGTTACATGGAAAAGCCTGCATCTAATTTTGCACTACATTATTGTAACAAAACACATTCCTCAGTTAACGTTTGATGAGGAAGTTGTTATCTTATATTGTCTGGTCCTTTTAGTATAATAACGAGTGCTTTTTGAATTTGTTTGTGTATTCTCCTTACACGTTTTACTGCATGAAGACAAATTTGAAACCTTGTTATGAAATGTGAGTGTTTTATATGAGTAAATCTGACAATGGCAAGGACTGGTGATTGTGGTTACTGTATAGTCATGTGTTGAAAAGATCTTATCCACAGTTCCTTGTACATGTCTTCCTCTGTGCCAGGAGAAGCCAACATCACATTGCAAACTTCTGATGCACTGTGGTCACTTAACACGTAGAAATGTTTAATTCAGCCTGTCATTCCTTAAGGGAATTAGTGCTAAATGTGACTGTTGTATCCGTCCTGATCAATACAGCACTTGGAGACACAGAAGATCATTAAAAAAAAAAAAAGCATCATCCACTCTAATAGGAAAATACTTTGTGATTCGTTTTAAGTTAGTGTCAATTAGCAATCAATAGATCAATCCTTTGGGATTGTGTAATTCATTTTTCTTTGGGATTCCCCTGAAATCACATGACAAACTTCAGTACTATAGAAATCTATTATAGAACAGGAAATTATTATTGTCCATAATAAAAAAAAAAAAGAAACTGTGATTTCCCCAAAATGAAAATAGATATGTAATTTGTTTATTACACGCCATATTATGTGATCACCCAACTCCAGCTTTGAGCCTAAATTCCCATTTTCTTTGTTAATTTTCCGTTTCAGTAACCTTGTTAAGATAATGCCTCAGGTGAAATGGCTCTTTGCTGGTTGTTTTTATGCCACAGTTTCTATTTAGAGAGAATACTTTAGGATGAACTACTTATAAGTATTGTTCGTGACTTTCTTTTTGAATTATGTATTCTGAAATATAATACACTTATTATTAATCTACTGTTGGTGTAAGTTAAATGAAAATGTAAAATACAATACTTGCTTGATCAGAAAGAGAAGTATTTAATTTACAATAAACAATTACAGAATGATGTTTGAAGAAATACGTTTGGTAATCAAATTGAAATGTTTTTGGTATATTACATTTTAACATTCAATTCATTCCTAAATGGATTTATAACACATATACTTTGTCTGCACTGCTTACTGGCAAGTAAGCAGTATAGGCATTCAAGACAAAAAAACAGAAGACACTTCTTCACACAGAGAGTCGTCACAATCTGGAACAAACTCCCCAGCGATGTGGTAGATGCTGAAAATTTGGGAACATTTAAATATATACTGGATAGGATCCTTGGATCACTCAGTTATTAATGGACACCAAATGAGCACGATGGGTAGAATGGCCTCCTCTCATTTGTAAACTTTCTTATGTTCTTAAGTGTAAACCTGAGCACCCAACAGTCAACAATATTACAGCAATAGTGCAATGTCATTTTACCTCTGTTTGCATCCATAGTCAGCCCCTTCATTTGGCTAAACACCAACTTCTTGCCTACTGAGAAGAGATATCAACTTTTGTCAACCCTTTATCTTAATAGGAAAGTGCTGCTGTTCATCAGTATAATAATCTCAAATACTTTTTGTATGTTAAATATGGATTCCATTTTATAAATTGTTCTGTATTTTTCTTAAATATACTGTAATTATAAACCTAATTTGGGAACACTTTACAATATGTCTGCCTAGTTACATTGTATTAAACTAGTAGGGACTCAGTAACTATATCTTAGTTACTCACAAGAACAGTGTAATTATGCATTTGTTAACATGCACTTATGAGTTACTAAGATGTAGTTACTGAGTACCTACTATGTTAATACACTAATTAGGGAGACCTATTGTAAAGTGTAACCCATTATTTTGTATTAGATGTGTAATTACATTTGTGAAACCTCATATAGAGAGACAGAGGGGGAGGAGATCAGAGGGTCCAAATGAATCAATGCTGCAGGTCGTTTTACCCTTTATTCTTTGAATACCCTTGTGATTTGTTGAGAGACAGGACAGGATAAGCTACTGCACTTACCTTCCCATGTCTTATTTATTAGTTCCTATTCCTACTACAATTCCATGGGGACATTTACACGCCTAAATCAGACACTAATACTTAATAATACATGTAGGACATAGTTTTTGTTTTTATGTTTTTACTTTGTCTTTAAATACAGATATAACAGTGTTTCATATGTTGAATAATTTAATCAGATTTTTTTTTTTTCATCTTGTGTGTTAAAATTAAGCATGTAGTTTTGTATACTCTTGCATCTGTATTTAACTCTTTGCACATGGGCAATTCTGAAAACAGACTTAAGAAATGGAGAGCCATCATTTAAACTTTTGCCTGAAAACTTTTGACAAGAAATAAAAATAATAAAAACAGAAGTCAACATGTATTTTTCACCCAATTGTTCTGGTCCGCTCTTGTGGTTTAATCTCAGCGGGGCATAATGCATTTCTGTAGATTGAAATGTACCTGATCCATTTCACATGTTATGAGCAGCAGGCTCTTCTACTAAGTATAACAAAGAAGCAGAATAAGAAATACAGTGGAGGGAAGCTGGAGTATATGCTCACACTTAAAACTATAGGACCACATGGAGCTAAGAAAGGAATGCTCAGCAGAAACCATTTGTTCATAATACATTTCTGTGACTGATCTCATCAAAATATCTCCCCCGTGTTGAGGTCAGAAACCTGAACACCTCTGGGATGAACTGAAGTAGCAAATAGCAGGAAGGAGACTGCAGGGACCGACTTTCATGATCCACAGCTTTTGTAAATATACTGCTGGTAATAAATTAAAAAAGAATCACACGGCTTCCATCAGCTGTTATCAAGAATTTATTATAAAATATTTTACCATGTCCTTCTTTAGAAGTGAAATTAACAGCTTGTTATACAGACATATAAACAGCCCTGCTCTGGATGAAATATTGCCACAGAGCTAGTTTAAAAGTATAGAAGAGGTATTTCTCACAGTGGCAACAATCCTGTATTTAATTTAAAACAACCCAGTTACTTTCAATTTTGAATTCAGATCTGTATGCATTTTCTTCTTGTACATATTTGTGTGTCCATGTTTTATTATTGATAGGCACATCCTCCCGAGGGAAATCATGTCACGTCAGTGCCCCTCCGTGTGCCTGCTCTGATGAAGTGTGTGTGTGTGTATGTGTGAGTAAGGAGGGGCTGGGGTTGCTATGCCCCCCCCCCCACCGGCCCTCCTCGCATCCCTGAGGAAAAGTGCTTATTTGATGTCCTTGATTGTCATTCGCGGGGGCCCTTGGTACAGAACGTATGGGATGCAAATGCAAGATGAAAGGGTCATCCTAGTTTACTGCTGCCAGATTAGATATTCCAGGCAGCTCCCCTGGACTCAGCCAATCAGAGGCAAGGACTCAGTGATGCAGGCCCTCTCTCACTGGAGGGATTCCGAAGAAACTGCAGTGTGATGATGCTCTGTTAAACAGTCTAGTGTCTCTCCCTCTCTTTCTCCCTCTCTCACTCCCTGCCCAGTGCTAGATGAATCCAGTGTCTGTTTTTTTTTGTTTTGTTTTTTGAATAGGGGATAACACCGTGCCGTACGTAAGGCTGACCAGAACATAAAAGCTGCAGCAAGACTTTCTTTGACAAGACACCACCTTTGATTCCATATTTCCAGATGAGCTTTTCTTAGAAGGCAACCACCTAGAGCCCAGTTTGTGCCACAAAAGACAGCAATTCCAGGTAAGACCCTGTTCTCTCTCAGTCTTTGGTGCCATGGAAGACACAACTGTTATTACTGAAGTACAGGGAAGTCTACTAAACTGAGTGCTCGTGTTCACCATCCTTTACAAGCTGATGCCTTTGCTGAATTGTTTATTTGTGAATGTGTTTAATTATATTTGGAGAGGAGTGAGTGGGAGGGTGGGGGATTTCATTATACCGTACTATAGTTTTTATTGGCCAAGAGTACCCCCTTTTGAAAGTGAGGTTTATGCCTTACTCTTGTTTATTCAAATAAAGCACGGTGCGTGGGAAGAGGTAGTGGACCTGAAGCGCAACACAACTGCTTTCAAATTGCAGCCAGGGAAACTAATCCTCCGGTCCATACCATCAGATAAAACGGCAAGGTTGTTTTTGCAGCTCTCAAATGTGATGGCTTTATCTTTCACTCGACTTGCTTAGATTAGGAAAACTATTGATTTTCTAATTATGAACACTGTTAACTGAAAGGAACCCTACCTTTCCGGATCAACATTTGTTTCATTTAAAGCTTTTTTTGTTTTTCTAGCATGTGATTGCGCTCAGATATTTAAAGACACATTTCAAATAATAATTATGATGCATCTGAAATGGCTACATATCACATTGTATCACATATGGCATAAGACAAGGTAATGCCAGTGATCTTAATTTAAGCTTTTGTCCTCATGTTATGAATGTATAGTATTTTAAATCTATAATCTGTATTAATATTGTGAAAGGATTTGATAGAAAGATTTATGATGCAAGACAGCCGATATAACCAAAACCCTTTTTAATGTCTATGGGTGTGATTTAAGCTCTAAAAACAAATACTTTTAGTTGTAATATATATTTTATTTTGTCAAATTGAAAATACTATATATGTGTGTGGCAATCCAAGCTGTTGGGTTTTACTAACAACCAACAAAACTACAGAGAAATTATAGCTTGTTTTCTCATCCCAGATGGCTTCATGTCTCAGGTGGAATGATAGCGGTTGCTATGAACACTTATGGGCATCACAAGTTGCACAACTCTAACACTTGTCTTATATAATACTGTAGCTGAACTTGCATAACAGACCCAGAAAATACCAGATTTTGCATCAATAATAATAAACTGAATCACAGCATAGATGTTTAAAGTGAACAGCTGGCAACTGTCAATCAGTCTGTCAATATTTCCAACATGCCAGAAGTATCAGACAACTGTTGGTTTTCAAAATATGATGCTTTTATTATGCTTATAGGGAAGTGTGTTAATAGCAGTTTTTACAATCTGTAATTCAATCAACACTGATACACATTGCCGTCCATTGTTCATCAGACCCAGATGAGTGATTTCTGTCAGATGGGAGGCTGTATATAGATCTCTCCTGTTAAATGTTCCTGGCAGGCTTTGTGAATGTGGTTTTGAATGGGCAACAGACAAAACAAAAAAGGTGCTTGGCCACCGTGTACTGACAGATGTTAGTTTCCAAATAAATAATGTCCTTCAATTGTCTAGGGTGGTGTCATGTTTTATATCCCTTATTTAATATTAATTAATGAGCAGCAAGGAAACAAAAAACACAGATTCTTTATGAACATATACTAACAGATGTAACCTGTGTTAAATCTCAGGTTTTCGACTTGAATAAGTCTGTGGGGCGGCATTAGTGCGGTGGTACAAATGCCACTTCTGTTTTTCAACATTTACACGCACAACTGTAGTGCTGCTCTTGAGAACAATTGAAAATAAAAACATATGGAATGTTTCTCTTGTGATTTGACCTTGATACTTTGTGTTTTATTTACATACATTTAAGCCATGTTTTTAGTTGTATTCGTAATTTTGTTTTGTTGTATTCTTATTGTTTTCTGTTTAATGGATTGGATGCATTTTAAATTAGATTCTAATATACTTTATACTTCTCTTGTCTTGTATGCAGAGTGTTCACTCTAAACTTGAGTTTGACTGTTGTGTTTCAGTGATCAGGAGACCCTTGGGATTGCAAATGTAAATGAGGAAGCTATTAAGGAAGTATTGCCCTATAATTCTTGAAATCTTACCATTTAAGAAGGGATTCAGGTCAATTTCATCTATCAGTTGTCTTTCTTATATGGTGTGTAAATATGTCTCATTCACAATTTCAGTGGGGTTAAGGTCAGGTAATTTTGGAGGTCACATGCAATTCAAAACCTGTTTGTTATTTTTCAGCAATTTGCTGTTAGTTCGTGTTTTTTGGGAAATCATTTCACTGTACCACTCAATATTTTGAAACGTCCAGAACATAAATTATTTCATAATATAAATGTGAAAGAGGTATGTAAGCACAAAATGCTTTCTGACTGCAGATCCCCTTGAGCCGCTGGCAAAAATCACAGGTTGATTTGAGGTTCGCAAAGGTCAGAGTGTGTTTCAAATGTAGTCCAAAGACGTGGTAAGAGCATGAGGTTAATAAATAAGTACAGGATCAATGCAATGCTAGAATACAGTTGGCATAAGGTAACCCTTGACAGTGGGGAAAAAGAACCAGAACCAAAAAAAAAACGTCACAGCTGATCTAGTTGTTTTCTGTCCTAATTTAAAAAGGGATCTCAGCCGGCTTAAAGCCAAGCCCTGGATTTGATCAGTCAATCAGGATCAGGCTGCCTCTGCTGTAATTTACAAAATAGACCCAGCTATATGTATTATATGTATTTGTGTTTTTACTTCATTTTATACTTGTCCATCCATTTTTGGTAAAATTCAAGAAGCAGTTGCTCTACAATTTGTGAATATTATATGTACATATATATCTGAACTGTTCTATTGTGTTTATACAATACAGTTATGGAAAGAACCTAAAATCATGAAAGATACGGGGGCATTTGATGTATCTTGCTCATTTGTTATTGAGAAGCTAAGAAATTGATCAAAATAAACATGTTAAATTGTGTATATAAGAGATGAAGATCTCAAAGAACATTCCAGGAAATGCCATTCCAAAAACATCGAACCAGAAGCACCAAACAGGGGTGTCAGGACCGAGAGCAGCATGCTTCTGAAAGGGCTGTTTTTTCCTCCACACCTCGTGAATATTTATCCGTTTCCTTGGTTAGTGTTCCAGTCAGAACCGATCAAGTTCCCTTTTATACTGTGAAATTCAAATTTTCTTCTCTTCTGAAAACAGCCAGGAGATACAGTAAGATAGGAAATGGAATTATTGCAGCGCTAAATTTGCCAGGGCTTGGAAGAACACTCTAATCTTACCTTTCCTCATTATTCATGTTTTACTGATGCATCCACAGTACACATAATTGAGGCTGCCTGGATGCATTATACATGTTTGATATAAAAAAATACATTTTATAAAGTGTCAGGCCCCGAGGTATGACTATGCTTGATTAAATATGAGATGTATGTTATGAAGAGAAAAAGAGTCTGCTAGAATGGAAACGGAAAAAGTGAATAATTAGTTTTGCCTAGACAATTAGTGAAATGTAGCTAAATACAACCTTTCCTAGTTTTCAAGCTTCAGCTAGGAGCAGTTTAAAAATTTGTATATTTCATATCTAGTGCATAATCAAAGACAATGAAAATGTTGGAGTCTTAACACTGCTGGAAAAGCATGACAATGATCCTACTTTGAGAATTTACTCATTATTGTTTTAAGAAAGGTGGGTGTGATCTCTGAGACTGAATTGTGTTTATCAGTAACCAGGGAGCTCCTGTTGCTAAAACCTTAGTCAGGCAATCTTTAGAGATAAGGTACAAATTACAAGATCAATAAAGCAGTTGTAGTGATAGAGGCCCAGCATTATATTTCAATGGCCAGTTAGGATTCTCTTTGTTGACGAATAAAATCCGTCACTTATCTAATCTTGGTGACTAGCCTCAAAAGTGACCATTTCCCCCCTAAATAAATCTACAGTTTCACCCTTTGAATTCCAAAATATACACATGGCATGCAGCAGATAAAGAGGTGGGTCATGTGTACTTTAGGGGAAATAATCAGCCATAATTTCTGATCTCAAACCCTCCTGAGTAAACAGAGTGGATATCCCGATTACACTTCTAACGGGAATAATGCAGGGGGTAGGAAAAACATAGTTGAAAAGGGTGAACAGCTGCACCTTGTTATTAATGACTCTCTGGCTGAGAGGATAAGAACAGCTACAGGCGAGTGCTAATGTGCTGTCTGCTGAAATCCTTCTCTTTACTCTGGCTTTTTGTGGCGGCTTCAATGGGTCATTTGCAGGGAGCCATGTGTGGAAAGGAGCAAATGGGATAGCTCCTTTAAGAGCCTTTCTAAAATGTAGGTTTCCTGCTTAATTAGCAACACACATTTCTGTAATTAATTTACCAGATACCTGCAGGGTTTGACAGTTCCACAGTTAAGATCTAGGTATTTTACTTTAATATTCATTTTAAAATGGCTTCTCCATTGCTCTGTTAAAGGTAAAGATTCAATAGAGGTTGTGTAGACCTAAACAAGTATCAAATTCAAGTCTAAGTGGACATGCTTTTCCAGATGAATAACTATTTTATAGTGGTATTAAAAAGGAAAAAAGAACACAATGCATTTACAAAGTACTTTACATTCAAATTATGATTCACTCCATATGCCAAGGATGCCCCAAGCCTGGTTCTTGAGGACTACAATACATCTGTTTTTATTCCACCCTGAGTTCTTAACAATTCATTATTTAATAGTATTAAGTTTTATTCCACCATGACAGCTTAATTCCGTTACAGTTGTGGGTAAGTAAATGCTGATTATGTTTTCCTTACCAAATGCCAAAATACACAACATTATAACAAGTAGTAAATTATGTTTTGAAGACTGGTGATATTGTGCTGCCTCCAACATTTAAAGAGTTTACTCAAAGTTCTGTATCTCATCCCGATGTTGACATACATTGTTGCAGTTTCGATCCCTTGCAGATTGTATCCAGTAGTTAAATGGTATAGGGACAAAAATAATTCTAAATCCCTTCAGATTCAATTAAGTTATCACAGATTTGAGAATCTATTTGACAGAGAATGTATGGTTCATGACTTGACATGAAAATGATAACAAAGCAATCATAATTCTGAGAAAATATTTTCCAGTGACTCATGTCTAAAACAATACAGTTATAGTACAAACAGAATTGTTTTTCAAATTATTGTATCCTTACAAACAGAAACTTATTTCCCTCTTATTACAGAAAATAAATAAATAGTGGATTCAGACCCAGCCATCCGTGGGTAATGTAGAGGTTTCAATCTCTTTAAATTGCTGTCATCATTTTAATGTGTAGTTAAGTGGTGTTGTGATGTTTTATTTAAGTCTTGGATAAACAACACTGCAACTGTCTTCATCATCCATGTCAGATATGTATGTCTGCACTCTTGACCAAAATGTCACAATATACAATGGCACTCATGGTGCATTTCACCCCCCAAAAATAATTAAAATAAATGGAGTGAATCAGTCCACTGCCAGACTCCCTCGCTGGAAATGGCACTATGTGCTTGGACTGAAATCTGCACAGGATGAGGTCTTGAGACCAGAGATCAAATGTGTGGTCCCTACAGTGCAATTCCCTACAGTACTTTGTATGATGTCCCAAGCCATCCTTTCCTATTGTGAACACACCTGTGCAGCCATTGGTCTCCTGGGTGATGGCTTTTAGGCCACACTTCTGCTTAAACTTCACAGCATGTTTCGCCATCTGTATTCAATACCTCATAGGTTTGGCCTGTTTGGGTTTAGTCCTACCGAGATGTATTCTGTTTCCATAAGATATTCACCACTGTCAGCTTCAGGAACAATACAGTCTCCACAGTCATAGACGGTCATAGTTGTGATGTAATAACAAAGAACCATTCCATGCTGAAGGGCAGTCAACTGAGCTCCATATTCCACACTGAAGTTGCAGTTTGCCTGAATATACATTTGGATTACCAAACATCTACATGTGAACCTCTGGTACAATCTATGAATGGCAGAGAGAAACTAGTTTCCATATTCTTGTTAAAAGGCATTGCATGTTGTTTTCATATTGATATATTTTACACCCAAATGGAATACTGTGTGAACACTGCTTTTTGCAGCTCCACTTGATAATAAAGCTAAAATATCTTTGAATGCCTTTATTTCTTATACAGATTTAATATAAAAAATACACTCTGGGATTAGAAATTGCATCATGATAAGACAAAAGTTAACCAATTTTGTTTTGGTCTCCCTTTTTATATAAAATTAAACTAGACACCAAGAGGAAATTACATTTTCCTCCTACCCTTTTTAATATCCTGAGTTAACAGCATCCAGCAGATGACAAGACCTTTTGGCAATACCTTCCACCTGAAGATTTTGTTGATCAAACTATCATATACTGGACATTATCAAAAAGATTAATAAAGATTTCACTCTGCAATAGCTCCGTCAGATATTATCCACTATATGCCTTTTTGTTCGGGTGGGAATTGGTTGTTTATTCAATGTAGAATACCGTTGGCTGTTGTGATTAATTATTACTAAAGGGCAAATGTAGTCACAAAGGTAGTCTCCAGGACCTTTTCAATATTTTATAAATTTAATAAGGATCAGAGAGGCATATTGAGAAATGAATTCTTTTAATTCATCCGATTTTTTCAAACACCCCACACTTTGTTGACCTTAACACCAGGGAGAGAAGGACCCGATGGCCAAGTGTAAAATTAGCTGCAATCTAGATAAAGAAAGAAAAAGGAAACATATGTTACGAAGGTGATCGTACTGCCAAAGGTAATATATAATGAATTAGAATTAATGCTTGGGATTTGATAAGGGAAGGCTGAAGCATACTTATATGGATGCATTTAATTTTACTTTGAAGAGTTCACAATGGTCTCCCACTGATTTAGCCTTTTGGCTTATTGGATCACAGCAAGGTAGCAATGTTCAGATACTGAAAGTCACTAACAGCGATTCCTGAATTCTTTAGCAAAACGTCTCAAGGCCCTTTGAACCAATTGTCAACTGCATAGCAAAGAATTATTTTCTCTTACAAAAGATAAGAACCATGTTGTACAAAGAAAGGTTAAATACTCTTACATTTTTGAAAGGGAAGTGTGCAAGGGGCAGAGGTAAAGCTTCCAAAAGGCGCTGTACTCCTCACAAATTGGGGTTATTTAATTTTGAAAGGGTTTTGAATAATGTAGAAATCTTTACAACGGTGACAATGGAATAACAGCAGGAGAAGGAAGATGAATAGGCTTTATTTCTGACCTGGCTTTAGTTCTTAGTCAATGGTATTATGGGGGAAAGTAGCTCTGTCACCACACTTGGATACGGTATCAAAATGATTGTGTACCAATACATTTTTGAATTACAGTGTTGTATTTCTGACTTAAGGCTTTACTATAAAACTGATAAGTGAAACAAAAAAAAAACATACTTATACATTTAGAGGATATACAGTTATTTATAGTATGTGAGGGACCAGAATGCATGTGCATAATTTATTTTAGGTTGAAAGCTTTCCTCACTGAATGTCTTATACACTCACCTAAAGGATTATTAGGAACACCTGTTCAATTTCTCATTAATGCGATTATCTAACCAACCAATCACATGGTAGTTGATTCAATGCATTTAGGGGTGTGGTCCTGATCAAGACAATCTCCTGAACTCCAAACTGAATGGCTGAATGGGAAAGAAAGGTGATTTAAGCAATTTTGAGCGTGGCATGGTTGTTGGTGCCAGACGGGCTGGTCTGAGTATTTCACAATCTGCTCAGTTACTGGGATTTTCACGCACAACCATTTCTAGGGTTTACAAAGAATGGTGTGAAAAGGGAAAAACATCCAGTATGCGGCAGTCCTGTGGGCGAAAATGCCTTGTTGATGCTAGAGGTCAGAGGAGAATGGGCCGACTGATTCAAGCTGATAGAAGAACAACTTTGACTGAAATAACCACTCGTTACAACCGAGGTATGCAGCAAAGCATTTGTGAAGCCACAACACGTACAACCTTGAGGCGGATGGGCTACAACAGCAGAAGACCCCACCGGGTACCACTCATCTCCACTACAAATAGGAAAAAGAGGCTACAATTTGCACAAGCTCACCAAAATTGGACAGTTGAAGACTGGAAAAATGTTGCCTGGTCTGATGAGTCTCGATTTCTGTTGAGACATTCAGATGGTAGAGTCAGAATATGCCGTAAACAGAATGAGAACATGGATCCATCATGCCTTGTTACCACTGTGCAGGCTGGTGGTGGTGGTGTAATGGTGTGGGGGATGTTTTCTTGGCACACTTTAGGCCCCTTAGTGCCAACTGGGCATCGTTTAAATGCCACGGCCTACCTGAGCATTGTTTCTGACCATGTCCATCCCTTTATGACCACCATGTACCCATCCTCTGATGACTACTTCCAGCAGGATAATGCACCATGTCACAAAGGTCCAATCATTTCAAATTGGTTTCTTGAACATGACAATGAGTTCACTGTACTAAACTGGCCCCCACAGTCACCACATCTCAACCCAATAGAGCATCTTTGGGATGTGGTGGAACGGGAGCTTCGTGCCCTGGATGTGCATCCCACAAATCTCCATCAACTGCAAGATGCTATCCTATCAATATGGGCCAACATTTCTAAAGAATGCTTTCAGCACCTTGTTGAATCAATGCCACGTAGAATTAAGGCAGTTCTGAAGGCGAAAGGGGGTCAAACACAGTATTAGTATGGTGTTCCTAATAATCCTTTAGGTGAGTGTACATCATAGGTTATAAAATAGGTCATAAAATGTTCAATTTAAATGCAACCTTATTTTAAACAAAACAAAAATTGTGGAAAACTCAAACAATTAGAGTGTGTTATTTCATTTTATTTTCAAATTACAAGTGTTTGGTGATTTGGACAGAAACTCAAGTCTTGTAATGCTAGTGGCTGTGAAAGGACATGTCCACCTTTGTTAATCACACTTTTTTCACAAAACCAATACAAGGAAAAGCAGATTTTCTTCAGTCAAATTCCTAAAGCAAGCATCCAGGGATATTTAACTCATCCCATACAGTGGGCTTTAATAATCAAGAGGACAAAAGTTCAGCTTATGTATTCACACATTTAATTAAATAACAATTAATAATAATATATATACACTGCTCAAAAAAATTAAGGGAACACTTAAATCACACATCGGATCTTGATGAACGAAATATATTAAAGATCAAAATCTTTACTGTTCATTGTGTAATTCGTTGAGAACAAAATGATGTAACAACGGTCATCGGAAACCAAAATCACCAACCGATTGAGGGCTGGATTCAAACTCACACTGAAAATCAAAGTAAACAATTGAAATCACAGGCTTTTCCAACTTGTGTGAATTTCACCACAACAACTCATAATGTGACTCAGTAGTGTGTATGGCCCCCACGTGCCTATATGCACTCCTGACAACATCTGGGCATGCTCCTGATGAGACAGCGGAGAAGGATCTCCTCCCAGACCTGGATCAGGGCATCAGTGAGCTCCTGGACAGTCTGTGGCGCTACTTGGGGCCTTTGGATGCACTGATGCATAACGTCCCAAAGGTTCTCAATTGGATTCAGGTCTGGGGAACGTGAGGGCCAGTAAATGGCATCAATGCCTTCGTCATCCAGGAACTGCCTACACACTCTGGCCACATGAGGCCAGGCATTGTCCTACACCAGGAGGAACCCAGGGCCCACTGCACCACTGTAAGGCCTGACGATGGGTGTGAGGATTGCATCCCGGTACCTAACAGCAGTCAGGGAGGGTACCATTGGTTAGCACGTGGAGGTCTGTGCGACCCTCCAAGGATATGCCTCCCCAGACCATCACTGACCCACTGCCAAACTGGTCCTGCTGGATGATGTTGCAGGCAGCATAACGTTCACCACGGCGTCCCCAGACTCTTTCACTTCTGTCACATGTGCTCAGTGTGAACCTGCTCCTGTGAAGAGAACGGGGCGCCAATGGCAGACCTGCCAATTCTGGTGTTCTCTGGCGAATGCCAATCGAGCTGCATGGTGCTGGGCTGTGAGCACAGGTCCCACTAGAGGACGTCGGGGCCTCATGCCACCCTCATGGAGGGTCAGAAACATGCACACCAGTAGTCCGCTGGAGGTCATTTTGTAGAGCTCTGGCAGTGCTCCTCCTGTTCCTCCTCGCACAAATGAGCAGATACCGGTCCTGCTGCTGGGGTTGATGCCCTTCTACAGCCCTGTCCAGCTCTCCTCGTGTAACGGGCTGTCTCTTGGTATCTCCTCCATGCTCTTGAGACTGTACTGGGAGACACAGCAAACCTTCTTGCGATGGCACATATGGACGTGCCATCCTGGAGGAGCTGGGCTACCTGTGCTACCTGAATGGGCTGCAGGTACCGCCTCATGATACCAGTAGTGACAAGGACACTAGCAAAACACAAAACTAGAGAAGAATCAGTCAGGAAGAATAAGGAGAGAGCAATTGTCTGTGGCCACCACCTGCAAAACCATTCTCTTTTTGGGGGTTGTCTTGCTGTTGCTTCTCCAGTGCACCCGTTATCACTTTCATTTGCACCAAAACAGGTGACATTGATTCACAATCACTTAGGCTTCCTAACTGGACAGATTGATATCCCTGAAGTTTAATTGACTTGGTGTTATACTGTGATGATTACGTGTTACCTTCATTTTTTGAGCTGTGTATATATAATGTGCCAAACAAACATACTACTCATTATTGACATATTTACTATTTAGAAGACATTTAAGGCAATTAGTAAAATCAGCCAATGATGCAGATGCTGGTGTGTAGCTTTAAACCTACACAAAATAGATGGAAACTGTAAAACGCATTAGGAAGGTAACAAGCATCAATAGTGCATGATCGTGTGTTTGTGTGTGTGATAGATATTATATGATTTTATTTCATTCTTGACTTCCTCTTAACAAGATATACACTCACCTAAAGGATTATTAGGAACACCATACTAATACTGTGTTTGACCCCCTTTCGCCTTCAGAACTGCCTTAATTCTACGTGGCATTGATTCAACAAGGTGCTGAAAGCATTCTTTAGAAATGTTGGCCCATATTGATAGGATAGCATCTTGCAGTTGATGGAGATTTGTGGGATGCACATCCAGGGCACGAAGCTCCCGTTCCACCACATCCCAAAGATGCTTTATTGGGTTGAGATCTGGTGACTGTGGGGGCCAGTTTAGTACAGTGAACTCATTGTCATGTTCAAGAAACCAATTTGAAATGATTGGACCTTTGTGACATGGTGCATTATCCTGCTGGAAGTAGTCATCAGAGGATGGGTACATGGTGGTCATAAAGGGATGGACATGGTCAGAAACAATGCTCAGGTAGGCCGTGGCATTTAAACGATGCCCAGTTGGCACTAAGGGGCCTAAAGTGTGCCAAGAAAACATCCCCCACACCATTACACCACCACCACCAGCCTGCACAGTGGTAACAAGGCATGATGGATCCATGTTCTCATTCTGTTTACGCCAAATTCTGACTCTACCATCTGAATGTCTCAACAGAAATCGAGACTCATCAGACCAGGCAACATTTTTCCAGTCTTCAACTGTCCAATTTTGGTGAGCTTGTGCAAATTGTAGCCTCTTTTTCCTATTTGTAGTGGAGATGAGTGGTACCCGGTGGGGTCTTCTGCTGTTGTAGCCCATCCGCCTCAAGGTTGTACGTGTTGTGGCTTCACAAATGCTTTGCTGCATACCTCGGTTGTAACGAGTGGTTATTTCAGTCAAAGTTGCTCTTCTATCAGCTTGAATCAGTCGGCCCATTCTCCTCTGACCTCTAGCATCAACAAGGCATTTTCGCCCACAGGACTGCCGCATACTGGATGTTTTTCCCTTTTCACACCATTCTTTGTAAACCCTAGAAATGGTTGTGCGTGAAAATCCCAGTAACTGATTGGTTGATTAGATAATTGCATTAATGAGAAATTGAACAGGTGTTCCTAATAATCCTTTAGGTGAGTGTATATATATACAGCTCTGGAACAAATTGAGCACTGCAAATTTTTCTTAAATCAGCATCTCTACATGTATGGCAGCCATTCCATTCCAGTGTCTGTTGAATTCCAGCACAGTCACACCTCATTCTACTGAATGAGCTACTGATTAGGTGATCACCTGAACCAAATCTTATTTAACGAGGAAAAGTATAAAAACCACTGCTGTAGTCATCACTATCCTCTTGAATAGGACCAGCTGGATGGCAAAAACAGTGCTAGTAGTACCTCAAAAGTAATGGGAATCAAAAAATAACTATTGACCCTGCCAAAAGAGTTGAAAAGGAATGTTTTGAGTGAGGAAAAGAAGGTTCAATTCTGGCTTTACTGGCAGAGGGTTACAGTGAGCGTCGGGTTGCTTCCATCCTTAACATTTCAAAGACGGCACTTCATAAGAACAAGGTCAAGCAGCAGACATTGGGGACAACAAAGCTACAGACCGGCAGAGGGCGAAACGACTCTCCACTGACCGGGATGACCGCCAACTCATTCGAATGTCACTCAACAACCATAGGATGACATCAAGTGACCTACAAAAAGAATGGCAAACGGCAGCTGGGGTGAAGTGCATGGTGAGGACGGTTCGAAACAGGCTCCTATGGGCAGGGCTGAAGTGAAGAAGAGTGAAGCAGAGGTTTGCAAAAGACCATAAGGATTGGACCGTAGAGGACTGGAGTAAGGTCATCTTCTCCGATGAGTCCAATTTTCAGCTTTGCCCAACACCTGGTCGTCTGATTGTTAGACGGAGACCTGGAGAGGCCTACAAGCCACAGTGTCTCGCACCCACTGTGAATTTTGTTGGAGGATCGGTGATGATCTGGGGGTGCTTCAGCAAGGCTGGAATCGGGCAGATTTGTCTTTGTGAAGGACGCATGAATCAAGCCACGTACAAGGTTGTCCTGGAAGAAAACTTGCTTCCTTCTGCTCTGACAATGTTCCCCAACTCTGAGGATTGTTTTTTTCCAGCAGGACAATGCTCCATGCCACACAGCCAGGTCAATCAAGGTGTGGATGGAGGATCACTAGATCAAGACCCTGTCATGGCCAGCCCAATCTCCAGACCTGAACCTCTTTGAAAACCTCTGGACTGTGATCAATAGGAAGATGGATGGTCACAAGCCATCAAATGAGCTGCTTGAATTTTTGTGCCAGGACTGGCATAAAGTCACCCAACATCAATGTGAAAGACTGGTGGAGAGCACGCCAAGACGCATGAAAGCTGGGATTGGAAATCAGGGTTATTCCACCAAATATTAATTTCTGAACTCTTCCTTAAAACATTAGTATTGTGTTGTTTAAAAATGAATATAAATTTATTTTCTTTGCATTATTCAAGGTCTGACAACACTGCATCTTTTTTGTAATTTTGACCAGTTGTCCTTTTCTGCAAATAAATGCTCTAAATGACAATATTTTTGTTTGGAATTTGGGAGAAATGTTGTCAGTAGTTTACAGAATAAAACAAAAATGTTCATTTTACCCAAACACATACCTATAAATAGTAAAACCAGAGAAACTGATAATTTTGCAGTGGTCTAGTGAAGTCCTTCAATTAGTGAAGACATGGGTACAGGCCATTTACTCACAAGATTCTCTTAACCAATTCTTAAAGCCAGCAAATCCTTTGTTTTGGGTGGTTAACCATTTTATTAAAAATTGCGTTACTTATTTTTATTTTTGTTTTCATTAATTGAATGCGAGGCTTGATATATAATATGGATATTTTACATTTTTGTTCTGCCTTTTGCACCTTGAGAAATAGATGGGTATTGAAATCCTCTTTCATCCTTCCTGTTTGATTTTAGTCTAGATACATGTGCATTCTTCAAATTGTTGACTTCTGCCGGCATGAATGTCTTATTAAAATTGAAAACCCCAGCTACTATAAATAATGCTTGGGGAAAGGATCAGAAACAAATGTGGCCTAATGCAGCTGTATACCTGTTTAATTTTGCATAGTAAGTGTAAGCTCTGGTATTTGTGCTTGTGAATGTATGTGTGCCATTCTGTTCTGATGCAAACATCCTTGTTTGTAACTATGGCAACCAAGTCTCTTGCCCAACGAATGCTATCATTCTAAAGATTTCTCTATACCACAAGAATACACCCATGTGTGCTTTCTCTTACAGAGCTAAACATAACCTACTTTACTCTCCTACCTGGAGACTTCATGTGATCCTTCTGCTCTGCCCCTCCCTGCTGTATAGGGATGAGAGCTATGAGAGCTATTTGACGTATGCATATTGCATACCCAGTCATTGATATCTTCTGTAAAGCAGAATATTAATTTCTGCACCATGTCAGGCATTCCAACCCAATAAGGTTGCTCTGATTGTATTTCACATGGTGTTTCCATGCTATAGCATTGTAAACCAGTGTTACTCGCCAGTATCTGAATCGGCTACAGCTGCTAAATGCACAGTGTTGTTTCCATTTGCCACAGCTGAAATGCATTTCATATTGCAGATCAAATTGTACTTCAACCTCACCCGAAAAACAATACAATGAGATAACTTTGAAGATTAATCATTTGCAGTCCTTTTGCCATTATTTTTGGATATGCCACATTAAGATACACTTTGATTTTCCTGAGATGTTGCTGTTTTTTCCTTCCCTGAGCTAAGCGTGGTTTATATCAAATGACTCCAAGTTATTGTGTGAATTAATTACTGGAAGCCCTGGGGGGTTAGTGTTGCTTAGAAGATAAAGCATCACATGGTTGTAGACGATAACCTTTTTTTCTCTTTTTCTGGGGAGCTTACAGCAACCATGCTGAAATGATTGAGATTGCATACATCCTATTTCCCTTCAGTAATTTTAAAAGTATCTGTTTCAACTGAATACAAAATAAAACGCTTTTAGATTACCATAATTAACCTTTAATTAGGCTTCTCTTTTGTAGCCAAGGAGATTTCAGTCACGCTAGGATTATTCGATCTACTGGCAGCCCAGAGGAAGGCTGTGGTTGAGCACATCATGTTCAAGGTGGAACAACAGAGACAGCAAAATATTTTCCTAACCTTTTTACAAAAAACAATGTAGACTGCCCTTCTAAGCTTTTGCAATGCTATGGATCAAAGTTTATTTTGTTATGCCCCAGGGAGAAAACAATCTGGAATATCCTTGTTATAAAGAACATTCCACAGGCAATATTAGCCTGTTTGTTTTACCTGAGAAAAGGCTATGTATTAGAAATGCAGTCATGGAGAGGTTAACATTTCATTGTGGTTATATTTTATACCAAATAAATCTACAGACAACAGCATAAAACACCCTTAAAAATAGGCAGCCATTGAAGGAGTGAGTCACCTGTTTATTGGACAAAAGGTTAATTTTGAGGTGGAATCATGAATGGCTTTTTTGGTTAAATATAGAAAGTTATGATTCTTCAGAATATGTAATTGCAAAGTTTTCCTTTCCTGTTTTATGTAGCTTGTATTTACAAGTTTTACTGGGGAGCCTTGTGTGATTTTGAGCCTGAAGTTTGTCTCATTTGACTTTATTCACTTACTAGAAACAGGATTGTGATTAGCTGTTGTACCGTTCGTTCAGCATGGGAAGTAATTTTAGTATTATTTTTTATTGATTGAGGTATTGTTAATGTTTTGTGTATATGTTTTTTTGGCAGATTTGTTACTTAATATATTGACCAGTTTGATTCATATTTTAAAGCCACCATTAACCTGGCAATACATTTGTAATGTTTTGTAAAATTACATTTGTTTGTAACCACTGTTATGAAAATAACATATGCTGCCAGTTAATGCATACAGCATGATTGAAAAAGTCCTTCTTTGCCAAAAAATGTAAAAACTTTGAGCATTTGATAGAATTGCTTAGGGACTGAGTTATTTCCCAAGGTTGAACTTTGAACCAGTCATTTTCAGTGGTCCAATAGGTTTAAGCCAGCCTGATCAAAAGGGCTTCATGTTCAGATGATGGGACACCATTGCTTAGTGTTTGAAACATTTATTTCTGCCAACACTGACTTTCTTTTTATTCAACATGAGAAACTGATCTATCAATACAGAAATCTCCGGCAAACTTTGAAAGCAATTTCATACTGTCTTCTTTCGTTGTTTCTAATGGAGCAAGAAAGAAAGACTGTTCAGGCAGTGTGTGAGCTGGAGCAGAATAATAATGTGTGGAAATGAAGCACTTTCTCCTGAAAAAGAAGATGTACTCTCGGCAGGTCTCGCTAATACCTGTAACTCCCAACAGCATTTTCCCAGCATGGAAGGTACAGAAATCCATCAACAAATTATCTTGACGATGCAGGAAATTAAGCTATTTTGTTCTGGAAGCTGTTTACCACATTTTTTTTTTTTTTAATGCCATTCAGTTGTTTCAGAAATAAAGGTTGTAACCAGCTGGGGTCACAAATTTGGAATATGAATCTTTGGGTTGGATGGGAGAAACAAGAAAATACCCACCAGGTGTTTTGTGGACTGCGCTGCCAAACGGAATAGACTTTTTGCACAAACTTCTTTGTTGTTCTTTAATTAAAGTAATCTGGCTCATAATCATGAATGTTTGTGAGAATGTCATTTGGAAATCATACCACCCTAAGCTCTTTGTAATGGTAATTCAACAGTATAATGAAGTGGAATATTGTTGTTGAAAGGTTTCATATAGTTTGTTTCCTACTGCAGAACTGTTGCATTAAGTTCAATGCATATGTCTTGCTATAGTAATTAATTTCGGAGATCTTCACTTTAACACTATATTTAGACTCTTTAATGATAAACCTTAAAGACCTTCCATGATGAGATTTAACACTGCCCTCCTAGAAGGAAGAAGCAATGATTCCAGCAGGTTTGGTCTGTGGGATATGAAGAAAACATTTTATTTTAAAAATAATCTTTTTGAAGAATGTGAGTCTTATGAATTGATAGTTATATGCAACACTTATGACTTTATAAAGACCTGAAGCATATTATCATATCAGCACAAAGTCCTGCATAACTGAACACAGCCCCACACATGCAGTCTTCTACATTAAACTGATACATATATGTGCTCATGTGAATAGCTGAAGTTGACATAGAACTGGTCAATGTTAGATGGGATAATGTCAAGTATATGTCTCCAGATCTACTCAGACATTTTTAGTTTAATCGGCTTCTTCTTGGACAGCTTACCTAATGAAGATGCATTTTTTCTGCACCTCAACTGGAAAATAAAAGATTGAGGGGACAAACTGCCTTTGATGTTTATTTTTGCTTGAAATGGTTGCATTTGTTGAGGATTTAAATGATGGAAATTATAATTGACCAAGAATCCCGGAATACTTTTACAGAGCTATTTTAAATCAAAAGAATCACTTTGAAATTTACTAAATGTTTGAGCTTTGCAAGCAGTATGAAGCGGTGTAGCTATTATTTAAATTATGAGTACATTCCCCACCGATCAACATCATTTAAACCCTCACACTAAGCTCAATGTTCAGAAATGAATAGTCCAGTCATGCATCACTATCTTGGATAAAATTCAAATTGCGCAGAGTTATCCTACATTGTACAATTTTAATCTGTGATCAGTAATTTAAAGCTCAATAAGCATACAGAACATTCAAGGTGCTATTAAAAGGGAATTAAAAACCTATTGCGATATCTTGACTCCGAAATCGTCTTTAAAGGCTAAAAGCATATATCACCATGAAGCAAGGTGTATGCAGAAATTTTAACTTTTATTCTGCTTATCTGTCCTGACATGAAATTAAGTTAATTTATGTTCCACTGGAATGCTGATCAGACTAAAACACGAATAAAAAAGCTGTATATGTGGAGTTTGCTGATAGAGACCTGAGGCGATGCCTTCAATTCCCTACAATACCAGCAGCAACATGTAAGCTTTTCCTGGTGTAATGCAGGGTGGAAAAGGGAGAAAGAGCTCCTTTTTGAAATTATGTGCTCAGACCTGTATGGACACTTGGACTCTTCTCAGGCTGCAGAATGGATGTTGGGGTTTCACGTAATCCATTAAATGACAAGCCCCAGGATTAGCAGTTGTCTGTGCGCGTGTGATAAAAACAAATGAATAGAAATGAGTCGTCAGGAAGGCAGGGTATTAGTGTGATGTGACATAAAGTTATGAAGAGGGATTCACCATTCTCCAGAGATTAGCTTGGGAACACTGTGGGGGATGATTTGGGATCTATTCTGGGATGTAATCGCCAAGCAGGGTGTATCTTGTATACTAATTCACATTTTTATGTAGCACAATATAGTTTAGAAGTGAGACCACTAATTTAAAATCCACAGGTATTCCCTTTGTGTAACATTCAAATATCATTATTCTTTTTGAAATTAACTGGAAATAATTGAATGATCCATGTAATCAAGATTGATAGGTTAAAAAATGTTTTATTGAATGATTTAGGGTTGACGCATGCGCAAAGTGTTATTTTCATTTTTCCGTTTTGTAGATTAGAATGATTATTGTGCTCTGATAGTTGTTGCTAACCATTTTACTAATGATATTGATATGGATATTGTCCTTAAAAGAGTCTCTCTTTTTAAAATAAAAGTATGTAACCAGCAACTTTTGAAAAAGATGTTTGTTTGACCATGATGTTGTGAATTTTGATATAAGAATTAAATTAACATGGCACACCATATTTCACCAGATGGCAATATCTTCTCTTGAGTGAAAAGAAGCAAAACCAAATGAATTTCTTTCTTTTCAACAGTGCCGTCTCAAAGTCAGACAGACTATTTATCTAAACTCTTTCTATCCCCTCACCTTATTCATCTCTCCTTTATTCACACTCCTTTTAATTTTGCCTTCAAACTGTGCCAGAATGTAGATCTCTTTCACTCAGTATTCCAGGGTCTTGCAAAGTCCAGTGCCAGCGGGGGAAGAGTTCTCAAGGGCCACTGGAATAATGGCGTTGACAGTTGGGGTTTTTTTTTTACATCCTGTCCCCTTTGTCATAGATACTGTCCTATTATCATAAAATATCAATGTTTCTCCTCACAGAATAAGTTGTTCGTTTTTCTTTTTCAAACGGCCCATTTTTTTCAGCACTTCTGAAAGGTTCTGAGTAGATAGCGCAGTCAACTGACATCTTTGAAATGTTCCCATAGTAGATGTAGCGAGAGCAGACATATCAGCGCAGTGCTCTGCTTCAACTCTGCCCTGCAGGGACTACCCTGAGATTACAAGATACTTCAGTTGCCGTGCCAATCAATGCCTGGCTTCTCATCTGCAGCCTGCCTACAAGGCTGCCCAGTCGTGCTGAGCGATGCGCGTGAGCCGGAGAGAGAGAAACGACGCCCAGAGAAAGAGATCGGTGGATAGTCCTATCGAGACAAGTTCTCTTAATGGAAGGTGTGAATGCATATCTGGTCTGTATTAATGTAGGTGCTGGCTGCCACCTGAGACAAATTGCTCAGCAACTGTCTCCCTCTAATACTCAATTTCCTAACACATAATGGGTCTCTTCTGAAGTGTGTAATTTGGTCAACCTCAATATATTGTTAGCTTTGGAAAGATACAGAAAGGTTAGAACAAATCAGTATCAGTATGACTTGGGAAACTTTGGCTTTTCAAGCATGTTAAAGGATTAACAATAGCTTTAAACGTTCATCTTTAAACAATGACCGTCATCAGAAGTCATTCAATTTAACAGTGTAATGGCAGATGAAAATATCTCATGAATAATGCATTTTAAAGCGCTAAAAACAACGGATGCTGTATTGCAGTTCAGAAAAATTATGTGCATCCACAAACACTAGAAATGCACTTGTTATGCATGCAACTCCATCAGGTACCATTATTGTATTATGCTTTCCATCTCACAGGGGTTCTGGTGCTTGTTTGTCGCCTTTTAAGTCTCGGTGAAAAAGAGCTACGAGTGCTTTAGCATTCATAGCGAACGAATGTGAGACAGGTTTGATCAACTGGAAATTGTAATTGAGATGCATGTGATAATATTCAGCAATTTGCAGTCAGGAGATCTTAGCGGAATGCGCACAATATCACAAACATGTTTCCCCACTATGTTGTGTGCTTTAACTGACATTTCATATGCCCTCAGTTTTACTGTTATTAAACTTTAATTCTGATATATGTTTACAGATGGTATTAAATCACCTTTTGAAATGCTTGAAGAAACATGTCACAAGATGAAATTGTGGTTTTCATTTAACAGCAGCATTTTATGTTTTTCACAGCAGGCATTTGTCTCTTATATCACATTTACTATCATAAACTATACCCTGAATTTCTTGTATACACCTTAATTTCATACTTATTTTTAATGTGGTCACGGTAATAAAATATAATTTTTTTATTGATTTGCTTATTTATTTTGGGATTCATGGTTACAATCATTATTTAACCTTGTAAGAGAACATCCAAGTACTAGTATCAGAATAGTGTAATAAAATAAGTGAGGAAACCTGCATAGCACAGTCTAGTAAAATGTGTTCAGGGAGCAATAACAAGTGATATTAAAAATAAAATAAGTTTATACATTTGCAGGTTGCAGAGGGAGAGGAAAGTACTTTAAAAACAAAAACAACCCAAAAGCAAAATGAATGCTTCAGACGATTAAGTGAAGTCTGTGAAGTGAAGTGTCCATGAGGATCATGAAGTGTAGAGACAGGCTGTTTGAGCCCATCAGAGACATCTCTTGGGAATGCCTTTGGGTTGAGGCATGTGTATTGACCCTGCTTTGGCACCATAGCTCATTTTCTCTCACTGTTCACAGCTCTGTACACTGAACACAAGACAGGCTTTTTATCAGCCACACAATAGAACGCCAAAGAAACATTTACTTACCTTACAGAACAACAACAATAATAATGTGTTATCTGCAATTAAATCCACAGGTCACATTTAGAACTCATATAAATATCTTATGGTAGCCTCTAGTCATGAAAGTATTGTTTACTGCTTGTCAAGATTTGGTTTAACGAAGCTCCTTTGACATTTATTTGACTTTGTTTGTGTTGTACAAGCTTTTCAAATCATGCCTAAAGCACCAATGGAAATATAAACTGACAATCACTGCCCAATCCTGACCCATTGGAGAGCCCAGACCAAAGTGGCATTGTGTTTATTTTCGGTTTGTTTTTTAAAGATACAGTGTATATCAAAGTATATGCATTATTTAAGGTTGTTTTGATAAATAAATAAGCCAAACCGTAAGATACATTTTTGTGAAATAACATTTGAAGTTCTTTAAAATATTTTTACTGCTTTCAACTCACAAGGGAAACTGATAACACATCAAAGTAGCCATCTTCTAACATATATATATATATATATTTTTTTTTTTCCAATTTTAAAGAAACCTTAGTCATGACTGAGATTAAAAATAATGTTTAAAATATTCTAAAACTAAGCTTCCACTAGCATTTATTATGTTGGATTAACAACTCTTAGAGACTGAAATTAATTAACTGGATGTTAAAACTTATGGGTTTTATGGATTGTCATATGAATATAAAAAAGGTTTTAGCTCCTGTAACATTTTTCTCTATAAATCACCCAATTAGTTCCACTCCATATATAGTATTTTAACTTTCAACCTTTAACATTTTGTTGCTCAGGATATTTCTGGACGAATTCCTGTTTTTTTTTTTAATTCCTTCCCTGCTTATGTTTAACTGGGCTACTAATCAATCCTCCATCAGGATTGTTTACACATGAAAGGGCCTCTTCTTTTTAGACTGTGCTTTAATCTGAAGTTTTAGTTTTTTTATGTTTTGTTTTTAAGACAGATGGCGGATGCTAAATTAAGTAATGAGGAGAGTGCTTGTGGAAGAGCCACCACGTTGAGAGCCGTGCCAGATCGTTCTTTTGATGTACTGAATCACATGTCCAAACTCTGTGCATGACTTGATGAGACTTGCCAGGCTTGCAGGGAAGCTTCCAGAAGCTACAGGCATTTCACAAGTGACCGAGCTTCCTGCTGACTTAGAGATGGCTGGAGGAGCAATGACACAGAGCTGTCAATGGGTTGTGAATGGAAGAGACATCTGTAGAGCTGCAGCTCCTGATGACTGATGACTTTTCGGAATTAATTATTCATAATCATCCTGCCAAACCATTGATAAGGTTACAGGCATTGTTGGTTGCTAGTTATTCAAAATTCTTCAAGTGTTCTGTATTGGAATTTGATTATTCTTGATAATTACATTCTGCATCTGTATATATTTGAAATGCAAACATATGTTGGTGTAGTTCACATTGTGTTGGTCCATGACACTTCACTAACACAGATAGCCGGGGCACCGTGTGAGAAAGTTTGAGTATAGTATACCATCATTGCCAAGTGACTTAAAAGCTGAAAGATTTTTTTCCCCCAGCTCTGTCAGTCTTTGTGAACATATACGCCATACATCACTTGCTTGGGAGACCACCTGGAACATAACAATTGAGACCTTATCGATGGCACAAATGCCTGCGTACTCATCTCAACAGTATCTCAAAGTGGAAGTGATGTCAGCTGACTATTTGCATTTAAATGGACACGCACACACATCACCTCTCGGAGCAAATTAAGATTTCTTAGGGCTCAGAGTTTTGTGTTCTTCTGCCCTTGCCAGTAACAATAAAAGCTCACGGAAGCCATTTTATGAAAGGACAGATGTTAACAGATATAACATGGAATGTATGATTGTGTATCTGTTTGTGTCTGTGAGAAAAGAGAGGTATTACCATTTGGGCTAAGAGGAAGACCTTGGATGCAATGAATGAGTTTCTGTTTTTTTAAAGAAATGCACCAAGTATATAGAGAGCATATAGAGTAACGCTTCTTTGTTTAAAATAAAATGTAACTTTGAATGATCCACCTTAATACTTTTAACATGCATTTGTAAATGTCCATTGGTTCACTTTTAATAGCATTCATAATTTTATGGCAGCATATTGCGGTTTCTTTTTTCATCTTCAGTCTCAGTCATGGCATATTTGCAAAAGATAACGACCATAAAGATTTTCAAGAGCCACGGCCACCTGTGTTTCCCCTTTGTAACAGACTCGAAACATTTCACATTACTCAGTAACCCAGGACAGAAATCTGGAAATAATCTCTGTATATTTAACACTTCCTAAAACAGATCATTTCTGTGTTTGTATTCATATATTTATTATATAGTTGTTGGGTGTGTAATTGTTTAATTTTATAACTTTTAAGATTTCAACAAATTTAGGCCCCTAAAACAGCTGTGGAAAACTGTATAGCAATTATGTTCTGTAATTTATTTTATTTATATTTTACATGTGTTTATATTCAGACAGTTATGCAAAAAGAAACACAAGAAAGATTGTTTGTTCTTTTCAGTTGTGAAGTTAAAAACAACAACAATTTTCACAAGGAAACAGCTAATAGAAATAAAAGGATGAAATTGGCCAATGGTTATGCAATTAAGGTCCCTTTATTTTCTTATCGGATCATTTGCACATTGTAACATGGTTGAGCCACCATGGAAAATGAATTTCTATTCAAAATTCGGAGACCTTGAACAGACCAGACGCGCAAAGCTGAGGTTGTTTGCAGAGCTGCCCTTAATTCTAAAACAATAATTCTAGTGATCAATTTGCATAACAGACTTTTGCAAAGTGACTTTTGAGAGCTTGACATATACAGGAACCCGTAGGAGGTCAAAGTCTTGGCATGACTGGCAATTAGCTTGTATAACAAGTGTAATAAAGGAGAAGGTGGTTTATGTCTACAACCTTTCCCAGTCTTGGATGACTCACTCAGCTGGAAACACCAAATCAGGCCTTTTAGGGAAACTTATCACTTGATTAATTATAGGAAAGTAGTATTTACATGTCTAAGCAAGCTGCATTTTTTAAATACTGTTTTTAATTGTAAGTTTTATGTTCTTTTTTTAATCAAACTATAAAGAAACTGCTTCACTGCTGAAATGATAATTGATTGTCATAATTGTCACTTTGGCAGAGTGCTTAAACGTATAACGTGGCGATAAAATGTCTTTTTTCATTGTCCTTTGTAGCCTCAAGGTGAAGAATGATGTTGCAGGGATGTTCATTAAGCATTTATTGTGAAATTATAGCTATGTAATGGTATTAACCACCTTTAACCTTGTCAGTTTTAATAAATTGCTTATGAATGATATACCTAGATGCTGGAATAAAATTACATGATCTTTGCAATAAACTCCTAATAACATAATGGACTATAGTATTGGACATCATCCACTTATTTTTAGAAACAGATTTTTGTGCTAATTTTTTATTTTATTTTTTACTTTTTTTATACGTAGTTATGCTTAAAAATAGAAAGCTTAAATTTAAAACTGTAAATGTATAAAACTAAACAAAAGTAGACAGCTTTCTATTAAAGACCACATAATGGTAAATGTTGGGGGAAAAAAAGCACATTTTTCTTTCTTTTGATAGATGACAGCTTAATTGTAATTTACATCAGTTAGTTAAAAAATTGAGGACTCTTTGAAATGAAACATCATGTAGAGCAGGGGCGTCCAACTGTGGTCGTGGAGCTGCAGTGCCTTCTGGTTTTTGTTTTATCAAAATCATTAACTATTCAATTAAGCCACTTATTGGGCTTAATTAGACAAACCTCCCATGTGTTCAAGGTATCCAGTGACTGGTTTTGAGAGACCTGTAAAACATGGAGGATTGTGGCTCTCTGGGAACAGCATTGGCCTCCCTGATCTGGAGCAATAGACCACAGCAAATTCTATAACATTTCTGTTTTATTATGGTATTATTTTATTTTAGAACTGTTCAGTTATCCATGTACGTGACACTGTACAATGGAACAGGCAGCTCAGCCTCTTCTGTCACAGGAGCCAGGATGTACTTCGCTTCACATGATTATTGCCTGTCAGACGATGCAGCAGTCAATCATTCCGCAGATAAATGAGAGCTGGTAGAAGTTCAGATGAGTGGGTAGGAGTTTCAGTGCGAGAAGAAGTTTTAAAGAAGTTTTAGAAACTATAAAAAATAAAGTTACATCTGTATTGCAGTGTAAATACACATCCTATTTTACATACAGTAAAACATGACTATGCTAACTCTTACCAGGTGAGTCTCTTGGAAGCTCACCCAACCCAAGTCTTTTATATAACAAACATTTTCAGACTGTGCATGCTTTTTTGATATTACCGGTACCTTAGAACAGGGGTGTCAGACGCCAGTCCTGGAGGGCCAACTCGTTCCAGCCCAACTCTTGGCTCCTTAATTGGTCTAATTAAACAATTAACTGAATTAATTGAACACTACTTTCCAGACAAATGTTCTGTGGGTTCAGTGTTTTGAGTCATTAACACATTGTAAGATATTGGCTTTAAAAATACAGTATGAGTCTACCTGAGTAAATAGTGACATTAATTAAGTAATTGGGTCTCCTGTTGGAACAAAAACCAGCAGACACTGTGGCCCCCCAGGACTGGAGTCTGACACTCCTGCCTCAGAGACATGAGATATATTATTAAAGAAACATGTGTAGATCTGTCTTCGTTGTCAAATAAAGCAAGTTAAATGGTTAGATTAATGAAAAACCTTTGGCTCTGAAAGCCTGTTGGTATAGGCTGCTAAATATTTTAGAGCACCTGTACCAGCATGAGTTACATACGTTACAAACACTTAGGGCAACTTGATCTTTAAACTGAGGATATTAGTCATGGCCATCCCTTCTCCCAGACCTCAGCGTGTAGCCAGTAGATCATATGCTTTTCAGCAGCTAAAAAGTTGAACCACTTTGCTTCCCTCTTTGCCCCCTGTGGTTTCCTTTTCATGACTTCATGTTAGTCACTGGTATGTTTTATTAAGCTAAAAATACTTTCCCATAGCCCTGGAAGACCCTGGGTGAAATGGCTTTAGAGGACACAGGGGAACCCAGGTCCCTGTACTAATGATAATAACAGCACGTGCTGGAAATAAAACTAAAGCAAACCCACATTGGTGTAGGGAGGAAACAGTAGCAGTAAATCTCTTGATATTAATCAGAATGACACTATGAGTGTTAAGAAAACAGCATTTAATGGATAGGGTAAACAGAAAAACAGGTAGAGAATTTAAGAAGCTTAAATTATGTGTTGATAAATTATACAGAGAGAGGTTTAATTGGCTTGTATTTATTCCTTGGGCATCCTGGGGTCTAGTAGATCAATGGTTTCTTGAAGACTGACAGGTTTTTGGATCAAAATCAGACCGAAGCCTGAGCTACATTTACAGCAGTCTAACCTGCCCAGTGCTCTCCTAATGGCCCTTTCCTTTGGGTCAGGTCAGTTGATTCAAGTCTGATTGATTTTATGCATCTAAAATTAGGTGGAGGCAGCCAGTCATCCTTTCACATCACAGGGGAAGAAATTATGTTCTCTTGGAGCTTGTTATTTCGGTACTCTTTAGGGTAATATGGTTGTGATTAGTTTGACCTTGCCTAGTTGTCCTTTTTTCCCATTCATTGCCTTTTAGACAAGGTGTACAGCACACAGAATGCCGTGTGCACTGGCAATGTGTTTCAGTTTGGCTTAAAGCCACACACGTAACCAAGACAATAAAGAAAGACAAAATGGTGAACCATCCTATAGGTTAGGTTACACTTAACAATCAATATGAAACTGATTATATATTATATTATATATATTTTGGTAAGGCAGTATTCACTGTATAATTAACCGAGAAATATCCAGATGAATAAAACATGATTGTCTATCCCAGGCCAAAATCCTGTAGCTGGATGGTGTTTTATTTCTGATCTGTTATAATTGGGTTGAGCATTTTCTGTTGTGACACTGAAGTAAAGGACTAGAGATGAAAGCAAAGTTTCCTGTCACCAATGTCAAGTGTTTCGAAGTTTATAATATAAAATATAATTATTATTTTAGACTATTAGAAGTGTTCTGACAGATGCGTTCTCTAGTGAAATAAACATGAAACTAAATGACATTTTGAGAACCTGACTACTTGTAGAGTTACAAGTTACAACAACTTAAAGGTTATTAAAAAATGCTCGGGACAGACTTGTTTTTCTGTGCATATATAGCTTTTTATCTTTGTAAAAGGCGATGATATAATGTTTGTAATTTAATTCTTAATCTATATGATGTTTCACACTATAGTAAAAATGGTTTGGCTTAGCACTAGCAAGATAAAAGAAGAAGAAAAAAGCAGTGTCTTGCTGCATGATGTGAGATTTTGACATGGCAGATGACATATGTATGGATTTGAAGAGGACAAGTGCAAGATTCGCTGGATAATTAAGTGCAGATGCTTTTTAAATTCATAATTGCAAAGTTCAAATTGTTTCTGTATTTTCCTTTTGTCAGACACGCCGAAGCTGACAGAAATGATAGCATCGCCTTGACAGAACCCAGAACTAATGTTGAAACATCCTCTTCCTTTCCCATGATTGACAAGCTATTCAAGCTTTCTAAGCAGAAAAGTAAACAGCAGTTGGCCCACTGTACTTTTTAATTTATTTCCTGATTACACATTTTCAGGAAGAAAGGCTATTCATTTGATTCAACAATACTGGCACTGTATTACAGGTTTAATGACTGGAGTTTCAGAACATGTCATCATTTCAATAATCACTAGCCTCAGATCTATTGTTATTGCTTCCATCATATTTCTCATTAGCATTGCAAACCAGATTTGTTGGCCATATTTATTTACAGATTAGTACTTTAGCACTTATTGTGTTGATGTTTGAGTTAAGAAATCCATGTGGCATTGCACTAAAGTCATTTCCAAATGAAAGGAAAAGGTTTTGTAAGATAAAGAAGTTTTAAAAGAAGAAAATATATATACAGACTAATGATACTCTTTACATGAATGTAGTGTAATGCACTGTACTGTTGTCTGTATTTTGTGAGACATTCTGCCACAAGAAATATTTACATTTGCTCTACATAGTCTGTTTCCCCCCCAGATTTCTAACACAAGCCCTTAATAGTACCGTAGTTAATACCTAACTTAATGCCATGTAGACAGTGGTCAAGAATATCGGCCTTCGGATAGACAGCTCAATATAACGCCTGATAGATGCATACCTCGCTTGCCTTCCCAGGGGGTTTCAGCTGCTAGACAAAGGAGAACCAGACTTCTATTTGCCCAATATAAAGACAATTACCTCCCAGGACACAAATTAGTTGAAGACAGGACTGCTGTGTGTAAAAGGATAAATGCTAGGGCTTTCATTTAGGAACAAGAAAGAAAATAATGGAAAAATTGGATAGTGTGCATGTGCATTTTCTACATCCATTTGGGCACTTAGGACTAAAAAGCTGTCTTGTTCAACAAGCAGGTACGGCCAATATATGGAACAGATCACTATTACCCAAAGCTAATATTTTCTAATGTTTCCAATGTAAGCATACTTTTCCAGTGAGTTTCAAAGGGCAGCGTGGCAGTAAGGCATAATAAAAATCAATGTACAGCCATCTATAAACATACACTTAACAATGGAAAAGCAAAGGCTGTTATTCCATTCCAAAGTGGATATAAATTGATAGATCTGGAGCCTGCTAATTCTAAGATAGTAGGCTAGAGTGGCATATTAATCTTAAATTGTATGCATTCAAGCTATTTATAATTCATGGAATGCTATCAGTTGTATGACGCAGTCTGTCAAATTCACAATGTTCCCGTTAATTCAGGTACTATTGTTTGTATTCCACTTTGCTGTCTACACTACCCAAAATGATTGCCCTAGATTGCCTTTCATTTTCTTTGGTCTTATCAAAAACCATTTCAAGGTCAAAATGTAAGTCTTCGCCTGTAAAGCTTTCAGAAAGGTAGAACAAGTATTAACCAGATTGAGGTTAGAAACTTCTGTTTGAGTATGGAGAAGCAAGGTTGAATGACGGGAGAGGATCTAGAAACACTACACCTAACAAACCTAGAATTTGTATTGGACTTAAATGGTAATTACCTTTTCTTTTTTTATATATGTATTCTTACGCATTCTGCTGGTTGAACTGTTTACCCACTCTTAACAAAATCAAATCACACCATTTTAATAGTAATCTGTTCCACTTTCAAATGCTACTGCGTACATGTTGTAGTCTCTAATGGAAAAGCACTGTAATTTAGTCGAACCCATTTTGTTTGTGTTTGTTTATTTTACAACCAGGGCAATATTCAGTTCATTGCAAGTGCTACAAACAAATAAAAAAGAACACTAATATTTTTCAATGCCTGAAATCTACAGAGTGGTTGAGTGGTTGAGTGGTTGCCAGTCAAACGCAACACTTTTACCCTGCATGTCATTGGTTAAAATCCAGTCAAGCAGATTGTCATAATTTTCCATTTGGACATTGATGGGTACACCTCTAAAATGATTTCATAAGGAAGTGATTAGAATAGTGAATGGTATACCATTTCTGTCCTCTACAGGGTTGATTGTCAAACGAATGTACTGCCCAGTCCTCTTTTCTGTTTTTAAGGATGAATTCACTGTTCAGCACTGTTACTACAGCTATCAGTTCGGCATACATATACTGTTTTAATAGCTAATGCAAATATCTGATTTATAAACACTGTCCAAGTATTGGGACCACATATGCTTTAATGACTGCTACATTTGTCTTGATACTGTAGTTGGATGAAGGTACACTTAAGTAGACTACTAAATTATTTCACAATTACTCTCTTTATACCATTGTGATACACCCCTGTCTTTTTAACATTGTGCTTTATTTTTGTTAGATATAAAATTGAGGCTGTAGTGTAGACAGCAATTTAAATCAATGTTGTATTAACTATAGATTCACAATACTTGCTGGGGTTCATGGTGTTCTTCATAGTACATGACCTACTGTACTACTCGTTACCAGCCGAGGGCTTATTGGGCTAAACCCAACAGAAGCTTGGTCCATTGATGTGTGTATAGTCTTCTTTTAAAGTGCTCTTATGCACAGATCTCTGGGGGTACACTGGTTTCAACATGACAACTGACCATATTTGTATGGTCTCATTGTTCTCTCCATTCCATAAGGTCATATTCACAGTTGTCAGTGAACAAATCTAGGTATCATCTACAGTTTGCCCTGAATAATTCTGCTTTAGCAATAGCCATAGAGTTAGATGGTGCTGTGAGACAGCATAAAAGAGCACAGTGCTTCGTGACAGCTGTATCCAGTGTGCTACTTGTACCTTCCGTGGTTACAATTTTAATGAGCTGTGTGTGTCTCCTCTTTTTTGACAGAGCTATATCTAAATTTGTACAAGCACCACTCTCCAGGAAAATAAAGTGTTGTGTTCTTTCCATTCCACACAACAGCTTCTTGCATCTTGACGAACCTCCAGAGATTTTCCAGGAACTGAGATAGTTATTTATAGGTTCACATGCTCAGCACACGTGCTTTTGTGTTCACATTATAATAGGGCAAATTTTGTTGGACTAGGATCATTTATTGTTAAAGTGCATTTCATAAAAAAAGAGAAATGTTCAGAACCTATATGCATAAGTGATCAGAGGCATTCACTCTTAAAAAAATATATACACTGAGTGTACAAGACATTAGGAACACCTTCCTAATATTGAGCACCCCCTTTTGCTCTCAGAACAGTCTCAATTAATCAGGTCATGGACTCTACAAAGTGTCGAAAGCGTTACACAGGGGTGCTGGCCCAGGCTGACTCAAATTATTCCCACAGTTGTGTGAAGTTGGCTGGTAGTGGATCTCTACCCCAAATAGCTCATCCCATGTCATCCCACAGATGCTCAATTGGATTGAGATCTGGTGACTGGGCAGGCCCTGCAGTGAGCTGAATTAATTGTTTGTGGAACCATTCCTGGACAATCTTAGCCTTGTGCCATGGGGCATTATCCTGCTGAAAACATCCATTAGCTGATAGATACAATGCTGCCATGAAGGGATACACCTGATTGGCAATGATATTCAGATATCCTGTGGTATTCAAACATTGCTCCACTGTTATCAAGAGACCAATGCGTGCCACATAAACATACCCCACACCATCACACTGCCACCAGCAGCCTGCAATGTTGACACGCAACCTGCATTTACTCATGATACATATGGGAAACTGTTGAGCGTGGAAAAACCCAGCAGCACTGCAGTTCTTGACACACTCAAACCGGCAGGCCTAGCACCTACTACTGTACTCCGTTCAAAGGCACTTAAATCTCTTGTCTTGCCCATTTAATGGCACACATACACAATACATGTGTCAGTTGTGTCAAGGCTTAAAGATCCTTCTTTAACATGTCTTATCCCCTTCATCCACACTGATTGAAGTGAATTTAACAGGTTATATCAATAATTCACCTAGTTCACCTTGTTAGTCTATTTCATGGAAAGAGCAAGCGTTACTAATGTAGTGCACTTGACTATGTTAATGGATATGTCTATGGATGCAGTCTAATACAATTCATATTATAAATACAATACTGAATGTTGTGTACACATATTGTATTGGGGAATAACATTCTTGTCATGTCCAAATTCTTAAGTGAGATTTCGGCAAATGGAACCTGAAAACAGGAGATTGATTTTAACATAAAGGAGAGTATTGTTCAGAGGGTTCAAAAAGAGACATTCAGCACCGAGTTCATCTTACTGCTACTGCTCTCCTCAGCTGTGGCTCTGCGTTGTCCTCGCATAAAGCTTTAGAGTTTGCAATCGATCCTTTATTATTGCTGGTAATTTTTATGACAGTAGTTCCCGCCTGTCAACATTTATAATTCTTAAAGCAGCATGGGAGGCTGATGCCCTGGTGGCTGGGTTACAGCATCGGGATTGGCCTCTGTGTCTCTCGCCCAGAGTAAGATATCTCTCTGGGTTCATTTTGTTTGGCTGCTCCGACTCCCGTGTTATACCTCTTCTCATCCCTCTGCCTCTGGTATGCCGTTAGAGGTCACATCAGCCTCCGCTCTGTCACAATGTGTTAGGCAGCCCAGCTGGGCTTTCTTACAGCCAAGAATCCCTGTGGTTCTCGGAGATGCTGTTCAAAAACAGAATTACTTTTGAATGTCATGAAATTAAACGGCACCACCGCTTTAAAAAGCACTCTTTCTCTCCATTTATAATTTCACATTTTAAACAAACAGATTTTGACTGTAATTACAAGTCTGGTTGATTAGCAGTGTTGGACCATGGAAAATGCTTTTAATTATTTCTAGGGTGGCATTTGCTTTCTCTTTGCTTGTCTCATTTCCCCACTATCTCTCTCTCTCTGTCTCGCTCGCTCACACACACACACAAACACACACACACACACACACACATACGCATGCTGAACTCTGTGTAATGTTTTCAAAGATGCCATTTCTGTTGAATAATGCCCATACAGATTTAAATGCTTAATTGTTTTTTGGAAGCCTGAAACACTACTGATTTAAAATGTCACTGATGAAAACATTCTGCGACTGATTAACATGCCCTTTCCTAGTTGCTATAAACATTAACATATCTTTCTTCACTGAGAGCACATCATCTCCAGCAAAACTCACAAAGTTCATAACAGGTGCATGTAATTTCTTCTCTGTTTATATCATTTTTGATTGTGTGCATGTAATGATAATTGCATGTATTGCTTTAGTGATGAGGAAAAGACTGAGAGTTAAAGCTAGCTGCACAAGGAATAAGGCATAGTGGATTTTCAAGTGATGTAACAATGCAGATTTCAAATACAAACCAGCATTGGCAATGCAAACATGCAGTGCTCTGCCATTTTAAAATGAGCCATCTATATGTAGGGATATTATGGAACTCACCACCAAATAACAACAATAAATGGAGCAGTAACTGGTAGCTTTGTGTATCACAGATGCTTTTTACAAAGGTCAATATTTATACAATGCTTACAGAAGTATTCTGGACCAATGGTAATAACCCTATTTTTGTTGGCCGAAACTCACAAACACTAAATACGAAATCAGGTATGCTGTTCAGAGTTAGCTATATAAATTTCCTCTATATAAAAAGAGTACAATTTAAAAAAAAAAAATGTTGGGCACAATACTGAGTTTGAAAAGGAAACATTAGCCAAACCAAAACCTGCTGATATATAAAAGCAACCAAGAAACGATAAGTGACTGGGAGGCACTGTGGTGATTAGTTTTTGAGTTTCTTGGTTGTTAAAAAGCTGTTTTAAACCTACCACAGTGGTAATCAATTTGTGATTATGGCCCCAAGTCTTTACATTATGTTCACACTAATGGCTGAAGTTCAGCTGTGATTTCCAAACAACTAAAATAGGTAAAGGAGATGTCTCCACAAATGAAGGCTAAAGGGCTTGGATGCTAATCAGTTTTTGACTTAAATGACAATTGGATTGAGACAGTTAGCTTAGGTCTGTATTCCTTCCTCAACTCATCTCTTTGCATTTCAGCTGACCATAGAGAACACAGCCACATCCTTCTACTCTTAATGCTAATTGTTTACAAAACAGTTTGCTGGTGATTCTGTATTGGAAAGAAACCCCTGCTGTGATTATAAGCAAGTAAAATGTGTGTAAACAAGTATGGTCTAGCCCAAATGTTGTGCCAGCAAGCAGCAGATGAATTGAGGATCCAGTACTGACATGCAAAATTAAAATAAGACCACATCAGACTGGAGCCGTGGCCAAATTGAGAAAATTGCTGTGTTGGGTGTGAAGCTCTTCCCTGGCTGTCTTAATTTAATGATTGTGTTTGATTGTAAAATACAGTTAATTCAGAGCACGGCATTAGTAGTATGAACAGGCTATGATAGATGGGCTTTGGTTGGTTACAAGAAAATAATTCCATCAAGGGGTGTAGTGATATACATCAGTTCCATTTGGTTTTATTTATGTGTAATGCAAAACTTGAGTTTGAATGTGACATATATAGACCTAATTTATTATTTGTATTTATTATTTTAGCTTTGGTATCACAAAACAGTATCTCTGTTCACTTCTTTGCTAGTAAAAATTGCATCCAACAGAAATGTGCAGGTTCGATATTTATAAATTAAGATTCCTTTAGATAAATAACTAATCAACTTCCATACTCTTCAGATGCAAATGTGTTTTTTAGTATTCCCAGCATGGTAATATGAAGCTCACAATTCATGAACAGGACACATTGGATCATACAAAATCATCTTTCTGATAAAGCTTTTATTTATCTGTGAATAAATGTGTTTGTACATATATTTTAAGAACATTAAAAAGTCAGTTTTACCTACAAAATCCAGTATACTTACCTTGCAAATATCACCCCCCTGAGTCAATACTATGTACAATCAACTTTGGCAGTAATTACAGCTCTGAGCTTGCATATCTGGATTTGTGCAATATTCACCCATTCTTAGCAACATCGTATAAGCTCTGTGAAGTTGGATGGTGATCCTTGGATGGACAACATTCTTCACGTCTTGCCACAGATTGTCAATTGGATTCAAGTCCAGGCCACTCTAGGACACTCACTTTCTTGTTTTTAACCACTCCAGTGTTGCTTTGGCTGTGTGCTTGAGGTCATTATACTGCTGAAAGGTGAATCTTAATCTTAGGTCTTTTGCAGACTGAAGCAGGTCCATTCATTTTGCCCTCTATGCTGACAGGCTTCCAAGTCCCTGCCAATGCATAGGCCCAATAGTTCAGTTTTTCTTTCATTAGAACACTGAATGTTATGCCACATCTGTTTATCAAATCCCAAGCTGCAATTGACATGGGCTTCCACTCTCCATAAAGGCCAGATTTGTGAAGTACCCAAGCTGTTGTTGACACATGGACAGTTTCTCCCATCTCAGCCATGGGATACTGTAGATCTGTTAGAGTTGTCATTGGCCTTTTGGTGGTTTCTCTGGCCAATGCCCTTCTTACCTGGCTGCTCAGTTTCGGAGGACAGATTCTAGGTGGTGCTGTTCACACTTCTTAATGAATGACTTGACAGCTTCAAAAGATATTGAATGCCTTTTAAATATTTTATACCCCTGCCCTGATCTGTGCCTTTCCACAACTTTATCCCGGAGTTGTTCTGAAAGCTCCTTGGTCTTCATGGTAATATCTTTGCTTTGAATGCACTACCCAACTGCGGTACATTGCAGGTTTACAGGTTTAAATCATGTGAAACACTTATTGCACACAGATGGACTCCATTCAACTTATTGTGTGAATTCTGAATGTAATTGTTTGCACCTGAACTTATTTATGAACGTCATTGCGAAGGGGTTGAATACCTTTCTAATGGAGATTTTTATTTTTAATTGATTTGTTTTCCCACATTGAAAGTGTGGAGTAGGTTGTATAAAAAGGGGAAAACATTGAATTTAAATGCATCAAATTGTTCATTTTGTTCAATTGTTCATTTAAATTAAAGAAAATGTCCAGGGGGGTGAATACTTCCTATATATAGCTACTGTATATAGAAATGTAAGAGTGCAGTGGTAGTCTTACTTGACAATTTCCTGCTGTTTCAGCTTCATCAGCTATTACTTTCAATCAATCCGTAGTTTTTTGTATTTAATTTCCTTAAAGTTGATTTAGCAATTAAATCTCTCCGTACCATCTTCCAATATTGTCCTATTAGACTTTTGAACAAATTATTCTACATTATGAGTTATGTATAAACTCAATTTCCCCACATAGAATAGCTTTGTGTTCATTGTGACTGAATTAGCACCACCCTCTCTGACATTGCATTGAATTAATCAAATCTAGATTTATTTGCACAATGTAATTACTTAAATTCCTAACATTTCAGTATACAGTTTTTTTTACAGAGAAGACAATTGAAAACCTCTCTTTATATTTAACTAAATACTTATGCCCTTTACGGCAATTGAAAATAAATACATTTTGTTTCTGATGAGTATAATTATCCTCTTCTCAAAAATATTTGTATCAAACTGAAGGACTGTTATCAAAGGAAGATACTTGAAAAGAGAACGTCAAGATGGAGATGTTAAATGAATCAAAATGAAGTAAAAAAATTGTGTTCTTTATGTTCCAAATTTTTTAAACTGAAAACATTCAGCACAACTCTTAAGTATTATTTAAACACCATTTTACGTATACAATTATGGAGGTTGTATAAATAACGCCAAACACTACATCTTCAATGCTGTCTTGCTATTTTATACTTTTCAATGGTGAAGATTCCTGAAGGTTTCAGTTATTATGGGTGATAAACGACAGGAACATGATTCAGAATTAGGAACAGAGTTTTGTGTTTAGTTTTCTTCCCCCCTAATTATTAATGAAATTGCTACAAACAGAGTTATTTATACTGAGGAAACGCTGCTTCTTTCTCCTGTATTTTATTCTACTGATCTTGCTGGCTGGGATGAATGTTTTTCTAGGTCAGCTGAGGGGACTCATTTTAAAGGAGCTCGCTGTGGTAGGAGCTGATGCATTACGTCTCTCTCTCCAATCTAAATATAAGTGTGAGTCACAAAAGGAGTCGGTTGTGGCTCTGAGTGAGTCTGTCACAGGGGCTTCTGAAGTTTTAAACCTGCGGTATTCTAACACAGTTCAAAGGGAAACTTTGGGCGCTATCTTCGTCAGGAAGAGTTCGGCGGCAGGTTAATCGTCGTGCACCTGAGATTTTCGTTCCCTCTCTCTCTGAAAATGAATGACAGATTATTGCATTTGTCTCTGACTAATACATAGGTAATAAAACCAGTGGTACCAGCTGTCATTTTTGAATATTGGAACATATTACTAGGATCAGTCAAACAGAGTTTCTCTGGCAGCACTTCTGCCAAACTGGAGAAAGACACATGTCCCTCGTTAACTGTTCTTGTGTGGCACACACACGTGCATGCACACACACACACACATCTGCATTTTTATAACAGTCCACTGCAATTTTTATACTGATTTGAAGTTCTTCAGAAACAAAAAGAAATTCAAAGGCCATGTGAGATGTAAAGGTCAGTTTCTGTGATGGGCTGTATGATTGCTAGAAGTGTTATTGTAGACAACCATAGACTGCCTGCACTAATGAGATTGTATGGTAAGGTCTCATGCATCTACTAGCATGATAGCATAGCATGTCACAAAGTCAGCAATGTAATACAGGAGGACAACAAGCACAGCACTGAAAGCATCCCATCTCCTGCCCAGATGCCTGACCTCAATCCCAAAGAAATCCCACTGGGACGAACAGGAATACGGAGTCATTCAAAGACTGTGCTGAATGTGTGCTGGGGAGGAATGGCACAGTACTCCTCTGGATATTCAGAGAAATCTATCAAAACCATCACAGCAGTCATTAACACTAAGGGTGAGCCTACACCCTGATAAATATATTATGAATATCAAGCAGGGTCAAGGAAAGCAGTGAGAGCCAGTTTTGAAAGAGGTAAGAGCGACATAGCCAGAGATAAAACAACAGCAGCTCTCACTAAGAGGTTAGATTAGCCAGGCAAGTTGGTATTGACAGTAGAGAGGGGAAAAATCTATAAGATGATTACATAGTACCAGTACACATACAACAACAAAAAAGCATGTCCTCCTCTTCAGAATCCTGCTAAGTCAATACCCAATCGAAAGCAACTGCTAGCTTCTCGAAGAAAGCCTATAATCCTATGAAAAAGGACATGCTGATGTGAGGCAAACAACAGAGAATGTCACAAATGTAAGACCTTAATTTCTATATCTAACACAAACATCAACTATATAGAAATGCAAAATACTAATAATTTAAAAAGTGCAAAACATTTGATTCCAGTTAAATGTTTTTCCCTGTCTAGATTCTTAGTATCTGACTGATTGGAGGGAGCCATTGTTGTTGTGGCAATTAAAATGGGAGCAAGATAAATTAGAAGTAAACACTGAGGAACTAAAGAACCATGAAACCTGCCATACAAATTAAATACATTGCAGGAAGTTTAAATAAGTAAAGCAATCAGGCCCTGCAATCCTGAAGGTCAGGCTACCTTAGGATGGAGGCTTAATGACTTTGGGGCTCTTGTGCATGTAAAGAAAAGGTCTGGGGTTGGTATTCCTCATGGCCCAATCAAATGCTACACTTTCAGATGTAGTTAAGACCTGATGGAGATCAGCCAATCATTTCCATCACATGTTGGCATGCAGTGCATTCACCTTAGCATGTTCTTACTGTAGTACTTCTGATTTAAGTATAGTTTTCATATGGCAAATTTGTATTTTATTACATGGATGTATGGATGTTTTTTTATAGACACTCTATATTGATTGCAGTCAAGCAGAGATTTGCCTTGCACTTTTTTTGTGGAAATAGGAAAACTCTTAATATCTAACCCTGCCAACAGGAATAGTAACCTTTTCTGATATAATTGCTTCTTCATATCAGATCAACTTGCCCTGCTTAACCTGTAAGTGCGGGAATAATGATTTATCCACAGTGAACATGGTAGGCCATTTCACAGCAGTGGGATACATATTGTAATACTGTATTGTGTCAGCCCTCCCACTACAGGAGTGTCAGAGTGAACCGCAGGGGTGGCATTGCTTCCACATTAAGTTCTACAGGTGTACTGAGCTGCTTGATGCCATGCTGAATTGCACAGGTTATATAAACCTCAAAGCATTCAGGCAAAGCAACATTAAATCACATTCAATTCAGATTTTAAATAATGATGAAAAAGGGTCTTTGTTGAGTTATTCCATGTACTCCGTAATGTAACTAATGAAATATCAAAAACAATACTACTACTACCTCTACCTGTAATAATAATAATATTTATAATGATGATGAAGTGGCAATGACTGAATGAGTCAAGATATATTAAAAAAAGTTACTAAACAGTTTGGCGTTAACGCGGTAACATGATGTAGAATACAAAAGTAATTAAGTAACGAGGGAGTTAACTGCTCTAATGGCAAGTTAATTTTGTTCTGTTCCTTAGACCTCTTTGTGTGTCTGAGTCCAACTACATTTTTACCTGCAATAAGCTTTTAACAGGGGCGATTATGGCACAGTAAGTGTTCCTGTTTGATCACGACCATCCAACAAATAGCTGATGAAACGAGACACATTTATGACTAGCAGTGTAATACGTATCAATCTCCATGGCTGCTTTTATTAACTTCTTTGAAATAAATTGCAGCAGTACACAACGCCGCAGCCTCGGTTCCACGCAGCAGCCCGGCTCAAGATCACAGCCGCTGCCTGGGTTCAGAAGCAGGTTGTGAAGGTTTTGAGTTTGTCATCCATATCAATCATCCTTCCTTTATGAATGTTGCTTCATTGGTCACTTTCTCAACCTTGAAGATTTGTATCTTTTCATTGTTTCCATCAATCACACCAGCCTGGCTTACTCCCCCACAGGGAGAGGGCCGTACACTGTACTCACTGCACTCACGCTGTTATCTCACCATACTCCGATGCTTACTGTAGAAATTGCAAATGTTTGGCCACAAGCCGGCAGACAGCAGAAAGCCCGGATATTAAACATATTGATTACTTGTTTTAATCTGTTAGGACTCACTGAATATAGACTCTTGTTTGCATTGATAAAAACTGCAGGAGTACCGAACACTCGCCTATTCTTCTGTTTATCTCTCTGGCCTCTGTGACACTGGCACTGTGTTCTTTCTCCATGGTGAATAAATAACCTGGTGAAAGCCAGCTAGAAACAGATTTGATCGAAAATGTTCCCTGTCATTTGATGTTAGCAGACATTTATTACGTGATTGAACAATATTGAACGGGATAAATCTCTGTGAAGTAAGGCGCTATAATGTGTATAATCTGTAAAAAAACTTCAGTCTGTTTTTACTGTAGAATTATATACAAAAAACATATTCGAAGACCTTCACTGCTGGTAAAAATTCACTTATTTTATAAGGAAGTAAATTAGTTTCACATGGATCTCAGCAGAGTTCATGTTGCATAAATGCAAGTCGTCAGTAAGTAGTTTGTATGGAGGCTGTTTCTTCTACAGAACATCAAAGCATCGCTCTGAAATTGACTGGGACAGACTTGGCATTGGTGTTTGCTTAAGATCACTTTACCTTTAAATGTTTCTTTCATCTCCCAATTAACATGATTTAACAAGTTTCAGTGATACCTCTCAATTTCAAAGTGTTAAAGGAAAAGCTCTGAAATACTCTTGAGAGAAGTATTTAAAGTGAAATGAATACCAGGCAGTCTTTCCTGTCTTACAACATTTTCATCCTTCAGTACACCAAAGAAAACCAACATAAAAAGTTGTTTATTATTATTATTATTATTATTATTATTATTATGACTTTTTTTTCTGTATATATGATCCACCTGCAGAGAAACATACTATGTGCTTATTTTATTGCAGTTCATTATCAATGTATTTATTTTAAGAAACAATGGTGTAAACTTTAAAATTCAGCATTCAGATTCTAGAATCTTATAAAGCATAGATTGTAACTGATAGAATAGAATGCAGAAAGTAATTTTCTACCTGTATATTGTAACAACCTTGGACACCAAATAATGTTTTACAAAACAGACAGTAAAGAAGCAGGTTCGGAGGCCTATAACTAAAATAAATAAAGATATATGTATATATATATATATATATATGTATATATATATATATTCTATGAATATATTGCACCTATGATGCTGACAGAGATATATACTGTTCTGTGTATTCACCCATTCACCAACTTAAAATAATGCCACATCACTCTTGAAATAACTCTAAGATCACCATATAAGAATGATAAATGCAGAATTAAATAACTGTTCACTGTAGAATGTGTGCACAGTGAATATTTGCATAAAACGGGAAACAAAATGTCACTTATGATTAAAAGTCTCAATACATCTATTAGTGAATAAATAGTTACATATTCATTATGTACTAATGAGCAATCAATATGTAATTTCTTAACAGGAGGCTGCATAAAATACATTTAATTGCATTTCAAAAGTACAAAATGCTAATTTGAAAAGATCAGATAAGACTCGCATATACCAGGGTATGCATCTAGAAAATAGAAAGCTTTGTTTGCCAAGCATTAATAATGAATATAATCTGGCGTTAGTAAATTACAGTTTTCATTTTTGACATTTCTTTTTGCCATTAAATCACAATTAAGGCTGGAAATGGTGCACAGCTAACTAAAAGGCGCTTGTAATGTTGATTAAATGCTGATTTAACTGCCAGGGCAAAAACTGTTTAGTTTCAATACTCTAAAACAAATCTAAATATTTTTATTTTGCATGTAAATTGATTCCAGTAGCTTTAAGAACATTTGCTGCACAAATAGTGCAGGTTTACAAAAACACCATAAAGAATACAATGTAAATAAATAAAGATAAAAAAATGAATATACATAAATGCTCATCATATCAATTAACCTATAGATTCCATAGTGAAATATTCCTCAGTGAAATAGTCTGTATCCACCATACATATTACAACTTATGATATATGTAATATTAAGAAAATTAACAAAAATTATAACTTCGGTAACTGTTTATTTACTTAAAATCCTATGTCATTAATCATACATTGTTGATATATATATATATATATACACATACATATCTTTTAATTACCCTCAATGGCAAGAACCTTAGGTCAGTCCAGCAGAGATGGGATTGGGAGCAGATGTGCCTCCCCTTCTGTCTCTGGCACCTCCGTCTGAAAACAAGTTTCTCCATGTGGAACCAATTATAGCGCAGGGGATGCCTTGCACTGGGCCTTTCTTCTGGATGTTCCATTTCATTTAATTTTCTCACATCTTAAGTTATGAAACAAGAAAGCAGGAAGTACTGTTGCTTGCTGCTTTTAATTAGTCTGAGGATATCACTCCCAGGTGACATTCTGCTGAAAGTGATTTAGTCATGTGTAAATCAGGAAGAGGAGAAAAGGAAACCGGAGAAGATGTTCAGCCTGTATCTGACATTTTCACACATTTAACATGTTAAGGGAAGTTCAAATTAGAGCATCACACAGGAGCAGATGAAAAGCAGCAAGGGATTGATAAGGGTTGTTAATGTTTGTTTTCTAACTTCTGATTAACACACTTTTTAATACACACACATATATAGTGCATAAAAATGTAAGTACTCCCCTTCTGCTGATAGATAAAGTACTGGAAAATGAATCAATTCAACAAACATGTCAGGGCAAGTAAATGTAGAAAAAAAGGAGAAAGATCACAAACTCATTTAAAATATTTAGAAATAAAAGTCAGTCTCTTTAATACAGTATATATACTATAATCCATCAAACAGTGTTATATGCGTAACGACAGTTTGATCTTATTTTTGCAGGATAAACATTAATTTAGTGCAGCAAGTGATCCTGCTAATGCTTTCCTAAAGTCACACCTGGGGCTTTTATTGTTAATTAAAGCACAACACAGCTAACCTTTAAAAGCAATTAGAATTAGTCAGCGCATTCAGTGTGACATATAGATTACTTGTATTTTTTTCCATTTTCCCTCACCTTTTTAATGTTTTGTTTATTCAAACACCACTGGTTGAGATCTCCATGTTTACTGTGTGTGCAGATTACAGATATGCAATGTGATTTTTCATCGGTTATTCTTCCCAACTGCCCAAGCAGGTCTGCTAAACAATGTCATACCCTATTTAATCTTGACGAGCAAGTTAATTAAAATGTCAAAAATAATAAGTAAGTATAAGAAATGCTACTCACTGGGTTAGGTGTTTATTTGATACTCTTTTACAGGTTTCATTGGTTTTAGTATTGCAGTGTTATAAAGTCACAAATCACATATGCCTGTTCAACGAAGAAACACGCTATTATTGATATTCTAGTCGTGTTCATAAGACCACATAACTATTGAATTGGAATTTGTCAACCTATTAAAGTAAGCAAAGAAACAAAAGTATTTTCTGGTTTAAGTGCTTGATGATACTGCTGCACTAACAGCACATTTTATATAATTTCCCTGAGGAAAAATTGATCTGAACACAATGCAGTAGGTATTGATATTTTCTGGGGAGAGACCCTGGGTTTACTGGGGCTGCTTTAGTGTGGCATATTGTTAGTTAGTTGAAGTTAAATTCAATCTTATGGAGATTTAGCTTATGCATCTACTTCCTTTTCGTTTGAAATCGTTTAGTGTGGGTTTGTCTTTAAAAGGACACAACCTATTGAATTGATAGTGTGCATCCTTAATTACATAAATGTACATAGTGGGGCACTACTGTCTTGACTATTGACTATTGTTTTGACTATCCTACTGAGGGTAGAATTGGAGAGACTGCTGTTTTGAATGCACATGGGGTATAAAGTGCATCCAGAAAGTATTCAGAGCGCTTCACTTTTTCCACATTTTGTCATGTTACAGCCTTATTCCAAAATGGATTAAATTAATTGTTTTCCTCAAAATTCTACAAACAATACCCCAGAATGACAACATGAAAGAAGTTTGTTTGAAATCTTTGCAAATTTATTAAAAATAAAAAAACAAAAAAGCACATGTACATAAGTATTCACAGCCTTTGCTCAATACTTTGTTGAAGCACCTTTGGCACCAATTACAGCCTCAAGTCTTTTTGAGTATGATGCTACAAGCTTGGCACACCTATTTTTGGGCAGTTTCTCATTCTTCTTTGCAGGACCTCTCCAGCTCCATCAGGTTGGATGGGGAGCGTCGGTGCACAGCCATTTTCAGATCTCTCCAGAGATGTTCAATCGGGTTCAAGTCTGGGCTCTGGCTGGGCCACTCAAGGACATTCACAGAGTTGTCCTGTAGACACTCCTTTGTTATCTTGGCTGTGTGCTTAGGGTCGTTGTCCTGTTGGAAGAGCACTGTTGGTCCAGAGCACTCTGGAGCAAGTTTTCATCAAGGATGTCTCTGTACATTGCTGCATTCATCTTTCCCTCGATCCTGACTAGTCTCTCAGTTCCTGCCGCTGAAAAACATCCCCACAGCATGATGCTGCCACCACCATGTTTCACTGTAGGGATGGTATTGGCCAGGTGATGAGCTGGCCTGGTTTCCTCCAGACATGACGCTTGCCATTCAGGCCAAAGAGTTCAATCTTTGTTTCATCAGACCAGAGAATTTTGTTTCTCATGGTCTGAGAGTCCTTCAGGTGCCTTTTGGCAAACTCCAGGCGGGCTGTCATGTGCCTTTTACTGAGGAGTGGCTTCCGTCTGGCCACTCTACCATACAGGCCTGATTGGTGGAGTGCTGCAGACATGGTTGTTCTTCTGGAAGGTTCTCCTCTCTCCACAGAGACACGCTGGAGCTCTGTCAGAATGACCATCGGGTTCTTGGTCACCTCCCTGACTAAGGCCCTTCTCCCCCGATCGCTCAGTTTGGCCGGGCGGCCAGCTCTAGGGAAGAGTCCTGGTGGTTCCAAACTTCTTATGGATGATGGAGGCCACTGTGCTCATTGGGACCTTCAATGCTGCAGAAATTTAAGCAGATCTGTGCCTCGATACAATCCTGTCTACAGACAATTCCTTGGACTTCATGGCTTGGTTTGTGCTCTGACATGCACTGTTAACTGTGGGACCTTATATAGACAGGTGTGTGCCTTTCCAAATCATGTCCAATCAACTGAACTTACCACAGGTGGACTCCAATCAAGTTGTAGAAACATCTCAAGGATGATCAGTGGAAACATGATGCACCTGAGCTCAATTTTGAGTGTCATGGCAAAAACTGTGAATACTTATGTACATGTGCTTTTTTTTTTTTTTTTTTTTTTTAATAACTTTGCAAAGATTTCAAACAAACTTCTTTCACGTGGTCATTATGGGGTATTGTTTGTAGAATTTTTAGGAAAATTATGAATTTAATCCATTTTGGAATAAGGCTGTAACATAAGATGCACTGTATCTGTCAAAGCTTTGATACCAGAGTTAATATGTCATAGAAGAAAGATCTTGTAAGCATGTAAGCAGTTCACTTAGGTCAGTCTTTCTAATGAAGCACATTGACATGTCCTTCTCCATGAATGTACCTCTTCACGTGTATTTTTTTAAATACATACTAATCCCTGGTAATGGACACAGAATAGTTCAAATCAGTGGATGTTTACTACACTGCCAAACGTACTTTTTTCTCAGATGGGTTTGTGATTACAGTACCTCAGGTCTCAATCCTGCGTTGTGCACTTTCAGAAGTCACTTTGAATGTGACTGCGAAGAAAGCTGCTACATCTGACTTTGAAAACAAAGCCCATGATTACAGCATTGATACCAACAGGAATTGTATTTTCAGCTCAGTGCACTCCTGTATGTGAAATAGGTAATGTTCTTTCAGTAGGAGAGAGATTTCTCATTTTCACCCACTCACGGCACTTTATAAATTATCGATGATCAACATGTGCTGGAATGACTGGATCTGCCTGTAAAAATGAGTAAGGACGATTAACCAATGAATGATTGTGTCATCAAGCGAATTAATAGGAAATGAGAATGAGCTCTCGTTTGACATGGTTTAAATGAATGTCACACACACAGCCCTTAAACTCAGAATTGTTAAAGAGGTGCACCGATTTTCCTTTACATGGCTAAAAAAGGGAAACATGTACATATTCTGGTAATATAATGTGAGAAGCATCTTTTAGGCTACTTTCTGGAATGGATGAAGTTTATAATGATAACCTACTGTATTGTTTCACCTTCCAATATGTGAAAACCATGTAGAATGTGTATGAATACAATGTTTAGGGTTAATTGATGAGTGGTTAAAATCTAATAGACTTGGAGCAGCTTCTAACTAAAGAAGTCATTAACTTGAAAAAGGAGTGTCTTCTATAAATTGTTGATGCAAAGGACTCTAGAATGTTTTGAAATGTGTTATAATTGTGGTCTAATACAGTGAGGGAAAAAAGTATTTGATCCCCTGCTGATTTTGTACGTTTGCCCACTGACAAAGAAATGATCAGTCTATAATTTTAATGGTAGGTGTATTTTAACAGTGAGAGACAGAATAACAACAAAAAAATCCAGATAAACGCATTTCAAAAAAGTTATAAATTGATTTGCATGTTAATGAGGGAAATAAGTATTTGACCCCTTCGACTTAGTACTTTGCAGATCTTCTCCAAGTCATTAAGGTTTCAAGGCTGACGTTTGGCAACTCGAACCTTCAGCTCCCTCCACAGATTTTCTATGGGATTAAGGTCTGGAGACTGGCTAGGCCACTCCAGGACCTTAATGTGCTTCTTCTTGAGCCACTCCTTTGTTGCCTTGGCTGTGTGTTTTGGGTCATTGTCATGCTGAAATACCCATCCACGACCCATTTTCAATGCCCTGGCTGAGGGAAGGAGGTTCTCACCCAAGATTTGACGGTACATGGCCCCGTCCATCGTCCCTTTGATGCGGTGCAGTTGTCCTGTCCCCTTAGCAGAAAAACACCCCCAAAGCATAATGTTTCCACCTCCATGTTTGACGGTGGGGATGGTGTTCTTGGGGTCATTCCTCCTCCTCCAAACACGGCGAGTTGAGTTGATGCCAAAGAGCTCGATTTTGGTCTCATCTGACCACAACACTTTCACCCAGTTCTCCTCTGAATCATTCAGATGTTCATTGGCAAACTTCAGACGGGCCTGTACATGTGCTTTCTTGAGCAGGGGGACCTTGCGGGCGCTGCAGGATTTCGGTCCTTCACGGCATAGTGTGTTACCAATTGTTTTCTTGGTCCCAGCTGCCTTGAGATCATTAACAAGATCCTCCCGTGTAGTTCTGGGCTGATTCCTCACCGTTCTCATGATCATTGAAACTCCACGAGGTGAGATCTTGCATGGAGCCCCAGACCGAGGGAGACTGACAGTTATTTTGTGTTTCTTCCATTTGCGAATAATCGCACCAACTGTTGTCACCTTCCCACCAAGCTGCTTGGCGATGGTCTTGTAGCCCATTCCAGCCTTGTGTAGGTCTACAATCTTGTCCCTGACATCCTTGGACAGCTCTTTGGTCTTGGCCATGGTGGAGAATTTGGAATCTGATTGATTGATTGCTTCTGTGGACAGGTGTCTTTTATACAGGTAATGAGCTGAGATTAGGAGCACTCCCTTTAAGAGAGTGCTCCTAATCTCAGCTCGTTACCTGTATAAAAGACACCTGGATTTTTTTTCTGTTATTCCTGTCTCTCACTGTTAAAATACACCTACCATTAAAATTATAGACTGATCATTTCTTTGTCAGTGGGCAAACGTACAAAATCAGCAGGGGATCAAATACTTTTTTCCCTCACTGTAAATATCTCCAATTTTGTGAGTGTTACACCACCAAGAGTGGGATTTTTTGTCTGTATGGTCTAGTTAGGAGCACATGTATATGCCTTCTTTCTCTTGTCATCATTGTTGTTTTTTTTATTTATTTTTTGTTTCATGAATTATTAAATCACATTCGTCTCAGAAACCACCTCAAAGACTATGAAATCAATGCAATGACTGTTCTTCCTCTTCTTTTCTGTGGAGAAAGCGACGCTTGGCAATATCCACTTTGATAATTTCTCTGAATAATTGGTGCACGTCTAGCAGAACATAGATGTGGAAAAAGTAGTAGTAAAATGTTTGTTTTCTTCACAGCTTTGGCAATTTATTCGGACTTCAAATGGGATTAAGGACCTCAGAGCTAATAATTGGAAAAAGGGAATTTTGCTGTGTCCCTTTTTAAAAATGATTTAAGGAATTAGTTTCTTAAGAATATCTTTTCAGAAGCACATTTGAAAGTACTTTAACTACTTCTTCTACTTGACCTTTAGTAGTCCTAGATACATTTTTACGTCTTGAGGGTGTTGTGAGGCAACACTGAACAATGACAAAATCTCTGTCATATATATTAAATGCTTATTCAACAACATTTCAGGTGTTGCCAAAGGGAATCAAAATGCAGTTTATTCACATTACATGCTAAGTAGCTCTGACAATTGCTGATAGCAACTGCTTAAATAAATCATAGAGGACACAGTTCACACCCTATCAATAATGATTTTGTCTTCTAAACATGTGAAACGTGGTGAAGATATTCATCTTTCAATAAATTGAAAAATAGGTAAAATATGCATTGTTAATGCAAAAAAGAAAAGTGTCAAAGAAACCAGCTCCTTTATATGATAATATGGTAAAACAAGCAAGCATTATAACTCTGCCTTGGAAATATAAATACAGTGAAAGCAGTGAAATCGTGTTAACTTATTTTAAAGGATTGTATTCCCTGGTCCTCATCTGTCAACAAACGAAAATAGCAACTAAGAGAAAACCATCAGCGATAATACTATTGTGTAGAATAGTGACTGACAGTGTTTGTTACAAAGCAGTGTGTGACATTCAGAGACTTGAAGGCCGAATAGAGACGCAACGTACTTATTTATGGGTTGTCACACGATGTTTATTTTTATAGATCATTTTAAGTAGAAAAGTAAAAAAAAAAAAAAAAAAGCTCAGAGCTGCAGTTCAATCTAGCATAACTGCATTGAATAACAGTCGAGCAAACAAAGCTGATCAGAAAATAAAACATTTGTACATTGAAGAACTAGATTTTTAGATCCAGTGCATTATTTTGTGTGTGTGTGTGTGCGCGTGTGTGTGTGTTTAAAGCTCTCCTCTTCTGAATAGCTTGGTTTTCATTTATTTCTTCAGAACCATACAGGAAAGCATTTTGCCTTATACATATTACCCCCCCTCTGTTGTTGCCAATATGCATTTCTTCTCTTGTATACTCATCCAATTTGGAATCGCATAGCTCTTCATCAGCTCAGTTCACTGCCACCGTCACCCTCACACTAGCACGAGAGAGATGAAGACACAGACACGCATCCCTGCTGGCCGACCATCAGCTTCTTTTCAGTGCGAGTTCACAGTGCAAATATCAGAGACGTGACATTGTAGGGGGGACTGATCCGGCTCGAGCTGACAGCCCTGCAGGGTCACAGGCATTGAGGTGAGCAACAGGAGCCGCTGTTGTGCAGCAGGCCGAGAAAGCCTTTGGTTAACTCAGCCAGTGGGAAATCCCAATCACAGTCAGTAATCACGTCTCGGACCATGTCTTTGCATGACCTTTGCCTTGATACACAATTATGTTTTTAGCTTTCCAAAACAACCCTTTCGTACTGACCATAACTGATGTTATTTATTGATCATTACATCAATAACAACAACAGCAATAATAATAACAAAAATAATACACCTGAATTAATTAATTAATTAATCCACCAGCTGTACAATTTACACTTCAGTTTATACAAAACAAGCTCTTGAACAGGACAGCTGCATTATTGTATGAGTGCCATTGCAAAATATCTACATGTTTAATTTAATTGAAAGGAGCAATCAAGCTTTACAGAATTCAGTTTGGAGTATGTGCAGATGTAATTGTTCTAAACAGAACTTTCTATTGATAAAGGGATTATAAATAATACTTTTACCTTTTACCTGTCTTTTTGAGTATTCAACACATATACACAGCACTTAAATATTACTGTAATACTGTATGTATACTGTATAGCCACAATTATTGTACATTATATTTGCAAGGAGCTCTTTTCTGCCTCCTATGGCATATATGGTCCAGATTAGATTAAATCCATTATAAAACATAGCAAAACTTCAAAATTGTATAGCTCTTTATTTAATAATAAAACTTTCTATCACTATGTGTAATGATGAAATCTAAATAAACAGTGCATCCAACACAAATACTGATTTAATATGGAACTTGCTTACTGAAGGCTTCAGAAAAGTTCCAATTCCTAAAAGTTAGATGCACATTAAAAATAAAATAATGGAATTCATCCTTTGGGATTTGTGTGGGTAAAATGAAATGATGCTTTCAGATTCTATCTCAATCTGGTTTATTTTGAGTCCGGAGAAAACAGGTTTAAAATCTCACTGCCTTTCTTTGTTGTGCTTCATTATGATATGCTTTTGTTACATTTATAAACCATATATTATATATAATACAGACCTCAAGTTTGCTGCCACTATTTCCAATGTGTGTTTTAAAAGAGTTGTAATTAAATCACAGTGAATTAAAAAGATTATTGTTTCCAATGCTTAAGCTTTTGCTGTTTCAGGATAAGCTTATTAAACACTGTCCAGCAGCCTGCCAAGAACTGAGGATTTGATGCCTTGGCTAAAAGGCATTTCTAATAATCAGACAAAGAAACCAGACAGACAAAAGAAAAAAAAGAAATAAATAACCTAATAGATTGATTTTGCTTTCAGGTTTACTGACCTGGAAGGCATTCATTAATAAAATAGATGTTTATTAATTTTGGTGCTAGACTTCTGACAGATGTACTGTCAGTTCGGTGGTCTTGCCGCACCATCGCATGAAATAAGTCACTTCTATGAAATACATTCCTGGATTAATCATCTTTGAGTAATCGGTCAATGCCAATTATGCCCTCCAAGTTTGTATTTATAGAAAGCTTATCCAGGTTTGGAAACATCCACTGCCATCTCCATTTCCATTGAGGAGGCAATTACTTCTCCAATTGGTTTTACTTGAATGCTGTATCTACTATGGAGCCATGACTCATCCTTCCTTTGAGATTAATACATAAACTCCAGAGACTCCATTTGTTTTCCTCTGTAGTTCTAGCCCACTCACTATCCTGAAGAAGAATTGGGAGCAAAATCATTGGCAATAGATGGTGTAAAGGGGATTTGTGTGTGTGTGTGTGTGTAGAAATAAAAAGAGATGTTTTTATTTAGAGATTATATTTCTTACATCTTTATTTCGTTCCCAGCCTGTTCCTTGTGACATCAAACACACTGTTTTCACAGGAATATGTACAATAGAATCTGTCACACAGCACAGTTATTGAAGTACTGAAAGATTGGGTAAAATATGCATCTACATCAGTCCATGATGAGAAAAATAAAAATACTCAGTGATTGTGGGCATTTTAAGATGTGTTTGGGGGTGATAACCCAATAAGCCCATCATTTTGAATACCCTTTATTCAGATCTGTGGTTGATATATATGGTTCCAGAGAGGGACCTATGATATGTGTAGGCTTTGCTGTACAACAAACAGAGAGCACTAACAGCTCTGAGTGGTCAGGGTCATTTGTGCATCATTTTCTCAAAACCAAACTACAACTTCACACAACTGTGCCTGAACAAAATATTTTAGCTGGGTAGATAAATGGATGGGTGGATAGGTAGGTTACTTTCTTGTTGATTTTGATAAAATATACTCTACATTGTTATGTTATTAAATCACACAGACAGAGCAGAAGCAAACATTTTTTCTAGGCAAACATTTTGCCAGGTATAATATACATTGGGTTTCACTTAATCATCTAATGACACATTCTGTGGTAAAAGTGCAAAACCCTCTGTACAGAGTTGAATTATTTGTAACATTACACTAATTCTGAATGGCACCAGACCACAGCTAGAAGCTTTTTGCATCATGTAGGGTTTGCAAAACAAGGCAGTGAAACAAAGATGAGATTGACATTGTAGCATCTGCTGGAACAAGTCCTGAAAATCAATACTTGAAATACTAATGGAGAAGGGTATGTGGGTGGCGGGGGGGTGTTTTTGTAAGTTCAGATGCTTCTTCTCTTGTAGTATAGGCCAACCTACAGCACATGAAAGAAATTAAGGAGGTGCTGATTGCTATAGGAAAACCCATTTCACCGACCGTAGCCTGTACTTGTACCCCAGCGCTTCAATCTTCTGGTGCCGGCTGGGTGTATGTATGACTCAGTGCATGTTTGTGTCTTATAACAACAACACTCTTAAAAGCAGTTTGAGCACGACTGATTTCCTGAATAGAGAGGTCTGTGCATCTGTATTATGCTTTAAGTGCACAATGCTGCAATAAAAAAGAGTAGTCTATCCAGAAACATTGGTAATGCAAACATATCATTTTATTATAATTATTATTAGCATGCTTGCCTGTCAACTAATTCATCACTTTATTTCCACAACCTTTCTTTCACAATGGATACACTAAATGAATTTAACATATTCAGATCTGATTCTTATTCTTGCAGAAAATGTCCTAAAATTATAGCCCCTTGGAGGGGAAGTAAGGATCTAAAACATTCCTCTCCTCTGTGACAGTGGCTATTCCCCTGAAAGTGCCGTTGGATTGAGTTCATATCACCTCGCATTGGTGGATGTGTGTGAAAGAAAGAACTGACAATGAATATCTTATATAGTGCGAAAACTAAATTCCAAGGGAGCTAATTAAAACCTCCATCTGACTCATCTTAAATAACTTGCGCTTGAGTGCATTTTATAAAATTACAAAAGTCGCTCTTGTGCTGATTATTTCTTTTAATGTCTGTGTGGCACAGATTACCAATTGTATGTGTCAGCTACAATAGAGCTCACATATTTAAATATGAATCTGCATCCAATCCCCACAATGATGTTTATTTATTTAACTCTTCTGGTTTTTCACACCATAAAAGGTCTAGATTAAGCACAATAAATATTAACAAGTGAATACAATATTCTGGTGTAATTGTTTTTAATGCTACCTTTGTTACTCGAGGTTTATTGCATTTTTAATAAGAATCATATTTAGAAATGTGCATCTTTGTTAGACTTAATAGGATTTCTCTTCCAATTTTTTGTATGTAAAATCAAGTATTTAACAGGTTAAACCAATATGGCGTTCTATACATTTCATTCCACATCAGTAGTTGGTAACATTATCTTTATTTATAAAGAAAACTGCTTCTAAGTTTCTAACGATGTTTGTTAAAGGTTATGCTTTTCAAATTGTTTTCATAGATGTAGGTAGTGGGATCAGTTAACTTACACTTTCTATGCAAGTTCTCTCCATGGTTAATAACATTAAATACACATTAGTCAGTTTGAAGAGCCATACAATAGACAGTGGGTACCAGTGGGTAAAGCACTTTTTAATGTAGTAAGTATATATAATCAACGTTTTAGAAAATGTGGTCAAAAGCCCGTTAATACTTGTTATATTTCCCATTTGTATACTGATTAATATACACAGATCATCAACCTAATATATTGCTCAGTGCATTGAACCAATTTTGTCATAATAAAACTGCATTCTGTAAAATATTAATCACAAAGGATTGTGTGAAAACAGAGTAATTGTTCTTATAGGATTTAATTCCACGTCTTGCTGCTGGAATTTAAACATCTTATTGAATTGTCTCTATTGGTCTTTACATCATGTCTCCAATTCAAAACTCTTTGTGCTTGAATAACCCAGGATTATTTTTGACTTAAATGTAAAAATAAATAAAATACTTTTCAATTAAACCTTATCATTAATGTATTGGACTGGACCAATGACAATGGAACCCCTTTCTCATATAGATTGTTTTATTTTATCACTTTTGTGTGATTGAATCATAGGTGATGGAGTGAGTTGTAGGATCACACACAAGTGCCTCCAAGTAAAGCCATCTTGACACAAGATAAGTTTCATTCAATTAAACAGGGAAGTGCTGCAGCATAGCTATGGAAGACATGCATCATTGTCCTTCAGTAGAGAGAAGAGTAAACGCCACCAATGAGATGTAGCTAATACAAGACTAGCCCTTTGGTGACCTGTGGTACAAAATTTGTATGCACTTTGATTATTAACCGCTGGGGTCAACTGTCCATTCACTGTCAAGTGTCCATGTCCGGTTGCTGTGTTTGTTTTGCCCATGTATTTATCTGTCGATGCATAGACTATATCTTACTCACTCGTGTTTACTTATATTTCAAAACTTTCAGAATCTCCTCCTTAATGGCTTAAACAGCTTGGCATTTGTGCTGCAGTTGTGCAGTACGGTTAATAATGTTGATCTGTTGTGGAGACGGAATTCATTTGTGTTTACTTTGACCCATTTTCATTAAGTAATCAGCTGACATAGATTATAAAGTACATTTAGAGGCAGATTAATTACCCTCTTGCATTTAATACTGTACAGGTGAAATATATGTGTGTGTGTGTATATATATATATATATATATATATATATACACACAGTGAGGGAAAAAAAGTATTTGATTCCTGCTGATTTTGTGCATTTGCCCACTGACAAAGAAATGATCAGTCTATAATTTTAATGGTAGGTGTATTTTAACAGTGAGAGACAGAATAACAACAAAAAAATCCAGAAAAACGCATTTCAAAAAAGTTATAAATTGATTTGCATGTTAATGAGGGAAATAAGTATTTGATCCCCTATCAATCAGCAAGATTTCTGACTCCCAGGTGTCTTTTATACAGGTAATGAGCTGAGATTAGGAGCACTCTCTTAAAGGGAGTGCTCCTAATCTCAGCTCGTTACCTTTATAAAAGACACCTGTCCACAGAAGCAATTAATCAATCAGATTCCAAACTCTCCACCATGGCCAAGACCAAAGAGCTGTCCAAGGATTTCAGGGACAAGATTGTAGACCTACACAAGGCTGGAATGGGCTACAAGACCATCGCCAAGCAGCTTGGTGAGAAGGTGACAACAGTTGGTGCGATTATTCGCAAATGGAAGAAACACAAAATAACTGTCAGTCTCCCTCGGTCTGGGGCTCCATGCAAGATCTCACCTCGTGGAGTTTCAATGATCATGAGAACGGTGAGGAATCAGTCCAGAACTACACGGGAGGATCTTGTTAATGAGGCAGCTGGGACCAAGAAAACAATTGGTAACACACTACGCCGTGAAGGACCGAAATCCTGCAGCGCCCGCAAGGTCCCCCTGCTCAAGAAAGCACATGTACAGGCCCGTCTGAAGTTTGCCAATGAACATCTGAATGATTCAGAGGAGAACTGGCTGAAAGTGTTGTGGTCAGATGAGACCAAAATCGAGCTCTTTGGCATCAACTCAACTCGCCGTATTTGGAGGAGGAGGAATGACCCCAAGAACACCATCCCCACCGTCAAACATGGAGGTGGAAACATTATGCTTTGGGGGTGTTTTTCTGCTAAGGGGACAGGACAACTGCACCGCATCAAAGGGACGATGGACGGGGCCATGTACCGTCAAATCGTAATGAGAGAGAACCTCCTTCCCTCAGCCAGGACATTGAAAATGGGTCGTGGATGGGTATTCCAGCATGACAATGACCCAAAACACACAGCCAAGGCAACAAAGGAGTGGCTCAAGAAGAAGCACATTAAGGTCCTGGAGTGGCCTAGCCAGTCTCCAGACCTTAATCCCATAGAAAATCTGTGGAGGGAGCTGAAGGTTTGAGTTGCCAAACGTCAACCTCGCAACCTTAATGACTTGGAGAGGATCTGCAAAGAGGAGTGGGACAAAATCCCTCCTGAGATGTGTGCAAACCTGGTGGACAACTACAAGTAACGTCTGACCTCTGTCTTGCCAACAAGGGTTTTGCCACCAAGTATTAAGTCGAAGGGGTCAAATACTTATTTCCCTCATTAACATGCAAATCAATTTATAACTTTTTTGAAATGTGTTTTTCTGGATTTTTTTGTTGTTATTCTGTCTCTCACAGTTAAAATACACCTACCATTAAAATTATAGACTTATTATTTCTTTGTCAGTGGGCAAACGTACAAAATCATATATGTATATACACTCACCTAAAGGATTATTAGGAACACCATACTAATACTGTGTTTGACCCCCTTTCGCCTTCAGAACTGCCTTAATTCTACGTGGCATTGATTCAACAAGGTGCTGAAAGCATTCTTTAGAAATGTTAGTCCATATTGATAGGATAGCATCTTGCAGTTGATGGAGATTTGTGGGATGCACATCCAGGGCACGAAGCTCCCGTTCCACCACATCCCAAAGATGCTCTATTGGGTTGAGATCTGGTGACTGTGGGGGCCAGTTTAGTACAGTGACCTCATTGTCATGTTCAAGAAACCAATTTGAAATGATTGGACCTTTGTGACATGGTGCATTATCCTGCTGGAAGTAGCCATCAGAGGATGGGTACATGGTGGTCATAAAGGGATGGACATGGTCAGAAACAATGCTCAGGTAGGCCGTGGCATTTAAACGATGCCCAATTGGCACTAAGGGGCCTAAAGTGTGCCAAGAAAACATCCCCCACACCATTACACCACCACCACCAGCCTGCACAGTGGTAACAAGGCATGATGGATCCATGTTCTCATTCTGTTTACGCCAAATTCTGACTCTACCATCTGAATGTCTCAACAGAAATCGAGACTCATCAGACCAGGCAACATTTTTCCAGTCTTCAACTGTCCAATTTTGGTGAGCTTGTGCAAATTGTAGCCTCTTTTTCCTATTTGTAGTGGAGATGAGTGGTACCCGGTGGGGTCTTCTGCTGTTGTAGCCCATCCGCCTCAAGGTTGTACGTGTTGTGGCTTCACAAATGCTTTGCTGCATACCTCGGTTGTAACGAGTGGTTATTTCAGTCAAAGTTGCTCTTCTATCAGCTTGAATCAGTCGGCCCATTCTCCTCTGACCTCTAGCATCAACAAGGCATTTTCGCCCACAGGACTGCCGCATACTGGATGTTTTTCCCTTTTCACACCATTCTTTGTAAACCCTAGAAATGGTTGTGCGTGAAAATCCCAGTAACTGAGCAGATTATGAAATACTCAGACCGGCCCGTCTGGCACCAACAACCATGCCACGCTCAAAATTGCTTAAATCACCTTTCTTTCCCATTCAGACATTCAGTTTGGAGTTCAGGAGATTGTCTTGACCAGGACCACACCCCTAAATGCATTGAAGCAACTGCCATGTGATTGGTTGGTTAGATAATTGCATTCATGAGAAATTGAACAGGTGTTCCTAATAATCCTTTAGGTGAGTGTGTATATATATATATATATATATATATATATAAAACACCATGCACTGAATTAAGGACCATTGTAAGAGCAGCATTTCAAAAATAATTCCAATGTACTAACACCTCTGCTGAGTTTTTAAAGCCTTTTTATTCTGTAAATGTTATCCAGATTTTTATTTTATTTACTTCCTCCTATATTGTTATTCAAAGTTGGATATTGCATGGGACATTTCAGAGAGTGTTGGAGTTCTGACAATAGTGACTGATGACTAAGGCTGGTTCAATACATCAGCCAGGAAGAGAACCACCTTAGTATACTGACACACCTAGACTGCAGTTCTGGGTTCAGGGATAATTTTGAATACTGCAGCCTCCTGTGTCGTTCAGGCATCTCCAAGGGGATGGGGATATATTGCATAGGGACTATATGTAGATAAGCAAATGTGAGGATTGAATGCATTTCCAATGCCTGATGGAATTAAATCTCATATCCTCCAGCTTACAAAGTAGGCACACCACTCTTCTGTTAAAGGGAAGGTCCCCATTGGCAAGAAAGTAGTCGGTGTCTTCATACTAGGGTACTCTCTGGCCAACAGTGGTCTCAAATACACAGCACTGCCTTCCATACAGGCAACTTCAGGGGCAATACAACCCATGCTCCACCTGCCATCCTTTACAGCCCTATATCAGATGCAATTTGTGTTCAACCCCATCACAATGAACCATTTGATCCTAGATGAACCACTATCACCTTGCTTTATGACAGTGGTTGAAGCTGTGTAAGTCAACAGTACACACACACTACCTGCTCCATTTTGTACAGTTAGACCAAAACTACTCAACCGGGTTCCTATAGTACTTGTTTGTTTGCGTACAATTTTTACTTCACTCTTGGGACTGTTCCTCTATGCTAGAGACTGCTGGCACTAACAGGCAAGACAGCTGTGAGCTGTAAGCATCAGTGGTGCTTGTTCTTTCTTCGTTGTCTTGATCAATTGGGATTAACTTAACAGCCAGAGTCTTCTAAATTCTGTTTCTTTTATTCTGAAACCTACCAACTAAATATCTCCTGAAGCCTTAATCCAGGATGAAGATAAATTAAATTGGTTTGATGATACATACAAATGATCCTCATCGATGTATCCCTGAAGATTTTATGTTAGCCTGATAGCCTGTTCAGTCTCTCTGCGTTCTTCAGGCTATTGCCTTAAAACTTTGTTATTTAACTGTGATAGCATGTACGGAATTCTTGTAAGAAGACAGTGTTGTCTTTAACTTACTTCCCTGGCTATGAAAGGGACTCAGTAGGTTAGAAATATAATCTTTCAATACCAAGCTCAGTGTGCTGGCATTGTACATTCAAGAAACAAACCTTTGTAAGCCAAACAGATGCACCAATACATTACATTAAATGGTTGTGGTTATAATCTATCTATCATCTTGTCTTTGACTTAAAAACCATATTCAAACGATGTTGACAACTCACTAAAATTAAATGTAGTCCCGGATAAAATGCACTGTCCATTTGTACGGTTGCTAATAAATAAACAAGCAAAGAACTGCCTTCAAGTACCATAGTTTGCACTGTTGAATTTTAAATTACTTTGTTTCAGGAACCACAGGACTATCAGTGTGTTTTGATGTGTTATATGTAGGATGTAGATTGGCAAGTTGGGCTTTAATTGCAGCGATTCTGTATCTGACAAAATATATCTGAAACATTCCCTCTCTGTTTTTCCTTGGAACTTGAACTCTGACGGAGTTGCATTCTTTTAATATCTTTCAGTCTTCAGTAGACTCTTCTGGAACTGATGTGCTGAATTTAATTTCAATTAAATACCCACAGATTCTTTCAATATTAATACAAATGGCTTCTGTTATCTCTACTCAGCTTGCAGAACAAACAAAATACTATTTAAGGGAGAAAATAATGAGGGTGTCTGCTCTCTGGAATAAAACATTTCCCAATGTTATTGTTAGAAATCAAGTTGTTCTGATACTCTGTAAGCAGTCAAGACCTAATTAGAGAATAGTTGGGAGAGACTTCAACCTTAGAACAGTTCAAAAGCCTGAATGTTGTTTTATCCAGGAACCAGTCCAACGCATAGGGTCTGGGAACAAGCAGAGTCCATACTTGACCACAGTGTCATTCACACAGCCATGACGAATAATAAAACTGTTGATAAAGTAAAGGTTTCTGACATGCTATAAACGTAACTGAACCTTTCGAATTATACCATGCTGTTAAATAGGTAGTGTGTTCACTGTCTGAAAGCTATTAGCACAACTGTGCTTGTGTAAAGCAGTTAAGCCTGTGTAAGATAGTATAGTGAATGGATGAGTGGCCAAACTACAGTGGTATATGTAATTGTATATGTTCCTTCTGCTATATTACAGGGAATCTGACACATTTCCGCTTGCATCTTTACGTTGTTGCTGTATTATTATTATTATTATTATTATTATTATTATTATAATTTTCAATTATTTATTGGCAGACACCCTTATCCAGGGTGACTTACAACACATAGCTGTAGTCTATAAGTAAGATGCATATCATATACGATTTAAAATTTAAAGTTTTAAAAGTTGCTTATATGATAGAATTGATTTGGAAGAGTGCTATACATCTTACTTATACTTACATACTTACTTACTATATAGAAACACATAAAGATGCCTAAAACCATAATTGTTGGAAACGTGCCAGTTTCCCTTTAATATAGCAAACGAATGCTGTTTCAGTCATTATTACCAGTAGTAAAAGAAATGTAACATTTTCAGTTGTGCTTTAGTGGCTACTTTTCTTATCTCTGGATAAGCCATAGTAGAAGTGAGGAGGCAATATATTATTTGTAAGTGCACATCGTTTTGCAAAGCAATTGGCAGAATATGAAAAGAGTATAATTGACTGATTCATAAACACTGGATACAGAATGTATTTTGCCAAAGACAAGGTTGTGTGTTTTGTCTCCAATCATCCAGTTCACGAGTCATCCTAATGTGATGATGGCTTCAGGACAAAAATAATGTATATTGTGATGCCTTTCAAAAGAAAATGACAAAGATTTGGAGATTGATGAAAATGTCATCTTACGATACACAGAAGCAATATCCTTGTACAGGATATTGGCCTTCAGCTGGAGCCATGTACTAAAGAAAGCTAATGTCAAAACAAAATTCTCGCATTTACACCATTTTTTTAAAATGAGAATGTATTACTTTTCAAATAAAATAAAAATTCCTTTGCCTGATAAGATAAATTGGTTACTGTATGTATGCACATGTGACTGTAGCTTTATTTCAAATATCCTGAATTAGTAAGTGCATTACTGTAGGAATCAACAGTTAGTTGAATAATTATTTTGTGCTTTTGATTTATTTTCAGTGCATTTTTAAATCAATCTTTCCGGTTTTTTCTTATTTTTAAGAAAACGTTCAAAACCAGCTAATTAAAGTGTATAATAAAAGATGTATTGTCTATCTATAAAACTAGAACTTCTTTAATAATAAGTCAATAATCAAGAAATTTAAGAACCGGAGCTCAATTTAGTCCATAATGGTGCTCTGCAATTAGTCTGAATGGAGAAGCACTGAGATCAAATGGTACAGCTGTTCTCTTTTTCCCAGTGCTAATGCTCTCAGTGTGAGGGGAAGCTACAATTTGATGTATTTAATAGCAGACCTTTAACTTCACACATTTCCAGTCATTTGCACATTCAGTCCAAATTAATATCCATCATTTTATCATCCCCCAACATCCCAATGTAAAAAGAACTAAATAATGTAAATAACATCTCATTTTCTTGGCAACCAGTTGCTGAACATTAATTTAAAATACAACTATACAATAAATCGCTGACAAATATTTGTCAAATGTTAGCCATTTTCCTGCTGTGGTGAAAACTTTGATATGAAAGGATTTGATTAAATAATTTGTATATTTGAATATGAATAACTGTGGACTCACTGACTAGGTATATGAGTATTTGTGAATATAGAGGAATTCTTCTCTTGTTTTGTTGCATGATATAGATTCAGATCGCTCTAGCTGTGCAACACAAACATTCTTATGCAATACGGAATATAACAAAATAGCAGAACACTCAAGATAAGAGCAGCAGTACCACGTTCATGTTCTCCATATTTTTCAGGTAAAATGTAATCTTTACAAATTATTTTCTGTTTGGACACAAACCAATATGCTGTATGTCATTTTACTAAATTATTTCCTGATTCATGCTGAGGATCAGAGAGGTCAAAATACATTAATAGGATCATGTTCTCATTTTCATATAGGTGATGTTACAGTGGCCATTCATCATGATCTATATTGCAACATGTATTAACATTACCCTTGCATGTCTAGCACCCTATTAAATGTAAAATCCTTGTCGAGGGATGGGGTCACCCTAGTACTTGGCACAGTAGTCTTGACTCTATTGATTTATTAAGCTAGTGGCTATATGCCAGAAACTAATAATAAAGTATGTTCAGTACCAGCTGCATATTTACATAAGTACCATTACAGTTGTTGTTTATTAAATGTAATATTTTTTTCTAATACAGATTTAATAGTATTTAATTATACATTCATACAAAGAAGACTTAAGTGATGTCTTGTCAACAGTTCTTAATTGAAACACCTCAGCTGTTCAGTGGACTTATTTTGTTGCAATCTGTGTCCATTTCCCCTTGAGAACATGACACCTGAGGTTAATCGTTTGATACACCGGTCTGACTCTGCATGGCACCCTTAGATCAATGCTTTTACTATTGTGACCCTTTGCCTTTTAGGGAATGAAATGCTTGTTCTTTGATGAAAGCCTGGGACTAGTAAAATCTCTGTTGCACAAATTCTTCATGAGAAATTAAATCGGTTAGCTTTCTTTTAAGAACTATTACCACGTCCCTTTTCTGTGATTCAATGAGCTGCTAGTGGGCAGTTTGTATGGATGTTTCCATTAGCTATTGAGCCAGAATAATCAGGACTGAATTTAAAGTTAACATTAGAACATTAGGTTGTTACTGCTTAACATGCTCATTTTATGTGACTCGTATATCCTACTTTAATGTCTATTTTATTACTTGAACTAAGATATTGAATAGTAATAACATCGCTGTCACATATCCCTTCAAAGCTTAAGAATGTTCACAGACGTCAGCCAATCAGACTTCACCATTTTCTAATCTGCTTATTTGTTCTGCTTAAGGGTGACCACTGTTCTTTAAGTGGTTTTGTAAGACTCACTAGAGACCTATAATACTCTTCCTTATTGATTTACTAATGCTGACAGCCTATGGTATTTCAGAGTGTTTTGTTACAATTTAGAACATTGAAAATGAAGATTACATTATGCAATACCTGTATTTATTAGTGGAAAAAAAACATTACAGATAACTAACAATTATGCCATACTGACTTAATGTGTGTTGACATTCTCCCCATGTATGCATTCCTAATTAAACGTCATCTAACTAGCCTGAAAGAAAACCTGCTGGTGAGCTCTCAGGCTTAAAAAAATGTTCTAATTCATTACATGTTAATTTTTGTAAACACGGTTATTTTCTGTCTTTGGACTGAAAGATTTAGAGCAGTGGTTTGTTTGCACTACATTCTTGAGAGCAATGGATGAATATAAACAGTGCCTTAGGTAATTTAAAGGCTTTTAATTCTGTTTCATGTGCATCTCAGGTTTTAATCATTTGCATACAAGAATCTGGTGATTTTAGACAAAAGACGAAAGCCAACATCAAAGACGTTTCCCCTATCGCTATTTAACCAGACTTAAATGCCTTTGTGATCCTGAGAAAATTAATGCAGGATTTAAAGGTCTAAAAAATACTGGAGTTATTTTGGCTATTGTCGTATTTGTGTTTGCTTTAATTGAACTTTTTGTTATTGTCGTCTTCTAATACCCTAGGACTTTACATTGATATCAAGCAAAACAGATTGCATGAGGGTCTTGTCCACTGAATTAATGCCTTTAGTGCATTAGCATTTCGTTTTTTTCTAATTAATAAATGTAATTAGTTTGTGGTTGTAGACAAGCACTGCAGATTCAAGAGGTCTTTTTGCAGGTTAGTTAAAGGTTAGACAAGAACAACTGAAGCCAAATCATCTTGCCAATACGTGTTGAACTGACTAAAAGAGATTAAACGTTAATGATTTGTCGGAGCTTATTTGTACTTAAGGACTACCCTAACTAAAGCCCTTCTTGTTGACTGTCACTATTGAACCCAATGCACTTTATGTCATGAGTTTGGAAGGTGGTCAATAGAAAACAACTTCAAAGCACATAAAAGCCATCACTTTTTTGTTTGTCTACTATGTCTACATTTTATTAGGAATGTCAGTGTAATGTTTTGGAAATGCTGTACAAAGATTATTAGTCTAGTTTTAGCTGTAATCAAAGCTGTAAATGTATAATTTAAGGCAACAGATTAGCTTTACATTAATTTAACAACATGCGGGTGAGGGTTTTTTGCATTCCTTATCATTTGAAATGTTCATTATAGAGTGTAGGGGTGTATTAGAATATCGTGATGATAATTTTAATCAAATCCCTTCTGTTCCTTTTCATGCAGACATTTTAAATCTATATATTGTTCAACTTGAAATGAAAACTGTATCTTTCAATTCGAAAATGAAATGATTATGGGTATCTTACATTTCACCTGGAACCACTGAAAGCCTTGTATCAAAGCTGCCGACAGACGTCTGTGCTGTGCTGTGCTGTGTCCTCCCTATCCTTAGAAAATCGTCACGACTGTCACTGTCACTGTCACGACTGTCACTCAGGTGTCCACGCCACTCAGACTGCGTTGCTCTTTTATGATGATCTGCTTTCGCTTTTGCAAAAGTGCAATTTTTCCCTAGAAGAAATATCATTGGATGATATCCGTCCATCCAAGAAATCCCCCCACCAGCCTGCGACTGAAAACTGGTGGCTGCCCCTTTCCGGGTGTGAATTCTTCCAGTTTTTTTTTTTGCTCAACCCGTCTTTGGGGATCCGGAGACTTGGCTCGGGACTCAGTGGTGGAGAGTACACATTCTAATACAAACCAAATCACATTCATCCTTTGAGTTGGAGCATTACACAGGGGTAAATAATGGCTTGGTTTCTGCCACCCTTCCCCATTCCCTGGGCCAAGAGAAGTCAATATTTAGCTGCTGAGTCTTCAGACAAAACAAAAAGAGTTTTGCAAGTCAGTGAATAGCTAATATTTAATCTGACCAATATTGTCAGGAAGGGAATCAAAGAAGGTTGAGTGCCAGAGTCAGTTGACGGAAAGCAGCTTTGTTCTACTAAAGTATATATTGATAAAATACAAAATGTCTTGACTTGACTTATATGCCCTTTTCCATCTAACAATGACCCAGTGCATTTAACTAAAATATATGTGGGAACTATATTAACGTGGTAATAGGGTTTGATGTTCAGTAAACAGACAATAGACTTTTTTGACCTTCATTACATCATTTATAGATGGTAAGTGTGTTCTCAGCCACTGTAAGGGGATCAGAATGTCTTTTTGTTTAGGCCTTTCTGTGGTTCTGATGGTTCTTGCCAATTCAATCAGTGTCAGCTGAATGACTTAAAAAATCCTTTCATATTTGTACATGGAAACCGTGGCCTTAGCTGAGACCAGCCATTATTTCACATGTGCTGGCAGTTAATTTTAGACTTTATGAGTAAAGGTGGTAACAACTCATCCGTCTGGTCACCTTCTATATCCTGATATGTCACAGCTGATGGGACATTAGTGTTCTTCCAAATTCCATAAAGCTGTCAGAGTTCTATAATAAATAATTGGCACTGGCTTTATATCTTTGACATTTACAAATATATAAGCTCAGTCAAAAGGAAATGACAAATTAGTAAGTACTGAATATTTGTGTTACATTCAAATAACGTAGATTGTCAATTAACACGTTTCAAGAACTTACATGGTTGATGTATGTACAACAGTCACTAGATTTATTTATCCTCTTATTTGGGGGGAAAGGGGGGTGTAGAGAACATGAAGAGAAGTGGACACAACAGAAGAAGACTCACTGTACATAGTAAACTCACTTCCTTGTACCAAAACTGTGTGTGACTGTATCCCGAGACCTACCTGTTCAGACGAGCCTGGCATCATGCAGATCCCCATGCAGTACCACGGTGCCATATTCCATTTGTTGTTGTTTTTACAATATACAACTGTAAATATTCCAGTTGATCAGTTGATTAATGTATAAATGTTTTACTGCCACTCCCACGATTCACAGTGTCTCTAGTCTGAATCAGTGTTCAACAAACTAATATATACTTTTTAAACTGTATATTTAAACTATAGAATTAAATTAATCACAGGTGTGAATAATTTCAAAAACAACTCTAGTAACTATATTAATGTGCACAATCTGATAGTAATCACCTCTTTAGAAATGACCCAAATGTTTTTTGGCCTTAGTACATATAGAGATTCAATATTAGAAATATATCTCGTATGTTTACGTATGTATATGTACAGCTCTGGAAAAAAATAGAGACCACTGCAAAAATAAGTTTCTCTGGTTTTATTATTTATAGGTATGTGTTTGGATGAAATGGACATTTTTGTTTTATTCTATAAACTACTGACAACATTTCTCCCAAATTACAAATAAAAATATGAATGGAATGGCTGCCATACATGTAGAGATGCTGATTTAAGAAAAAATTGCAGTGGTCTCTTAATTTTTTTCAAGAGCTGTATATATGTATGTGGGTGGGTGTTATTGTATTTCAAGTGTAAGAGAACCCATGGACTAATATAAATGAAACATGACAGTTTTGTTATTTTTATTTTTAAATACATATCCATGTTATGTGCAAATAACCACTTCTGTAGCTTTACAGAATGAGAAACAGACGTTCCATTCTTAATAGATAATATATCCCAAAACCAGGACAGTCTTCATGCACAACATTAATTTGATGGTGACCATAGGGTAAACTGTGATGATAAAGTATAAACCTAAATTGAAGGAAATGGGAGGAGAAAAAGCATCATCATGGTGCAGTTAAAGATTCCTAATTAAATGCATAACGTTTTGTCTTATTAAAGGTTAACTTCCTTTTTCATGTTAGTATAATGAATTAACTCCTGATTTCACATGTTTACATAGTGCAGGGTTATGGTGTGTGTACAGTACTTACTTTGCAATCATTTACAATGCTAATGGATTTCATGGACACACTTTCAGGGTTTTCGTTGTTGGTTTCAATGTAGCCCTGCCAATAAGTCTACTTTCTTCATTGTATAGCTGTTTTCATTTTTCGCAGATTAAAATGTGGATTTATATGAACACCAGTACATTCAGATGTTCCAATATTTATTACTGTTTGATCTAAGTAAAAGCTGCTTTTGTGCTTTTTATGTATTATTTTTTTTTGCAGTTTCCCACTCGCACTTTGTTAAAAGCAGATTTTAAATGGCCAGAAACCTTATCGTTCACTTAATATTTTCAATTAAAAAAGTAAAACAACAAAGAAACAGAAGGGAGATCTCAATTAATTTAAAGAAATCCATAACAAATGGTAGTTAATTGACTTTAGTCTGAGAGTTTTAAAGGGATTACATTTAGGAAACCATAGGACATTTGGAAAAGGAAAATAAATGAAGACATAAACACTTTGAGTGTTTTAAGCTCTGACTTAGTTTTATGGTTGTCACTTGTTTCTATTCTTATGGAAATAAAATGTACTTTTATACTTTTGTACTTTTATACTTCTATATCTTATCTTTTCCATCCTTTCAAACCTTATACCTTTGTGTAAAGCTCAATGCCATTGGACTCTGGAGCAGATGAAACACGTTCTCTGGAACATGGCTTCACCATCTGGCAATCTGAGGGACTAATCTGGCCTTGGAGGATGCCAGGAAAACACTACCTGCCCAAATGCATAGTGCCAACTGTAAAGTTTGGTGGAGGAGGAATGATGGTCTGGAGATGTTTTTCATGGTCTAGGCTCGGCCCCTTAGTTCCACTGAAGGGAAATCTCAATGCTACAGCATACGACATTCTAGACAATTTTGCACTTCTTGGGACCGATTTTGGGACCAACTCCGTTTTAATGCCCATGGTTTTGGAATGAGATGTTCGACGAGCAGGTGTCCACATACTTTTGGCCATGAAGTGTATATTCTGACAGTGTGGGGGCAGTGGTACACAAAGTTAAGTACTTTAGGACCGCACTGTTTCCCCATCTTCCCTTCTACACGCTGTGTGTCGTTGAATACACAGTGTCAAGCATCTGTTGCGCATTAAGCATCGGCATAAAAGCTTGTTGCAAACAACACTCTATCCAAAGCGCGGAGGGCAAATAGGGGAGCGAAAGATAATAGATGAGAGCAGACTACAGAAAGAAACCGACTGACCCCACTGATAATGACCCATTTCTGTCTGACAACACCCTTTTGACAACGTACCAGGAACGAACTTTGATGACGACACTGCCTAACCCCCTTACACAACCTCATATCACAGCAATCCAGAGATACGACCCTGACCCCACTATATATATATCCTCTACATGTGAAGCTGTGATATACACATTAAACGTGTGATTCCACCTTTACAGTGTTTTGTTTTTAAGAAAACAAATCTTAATTTTAGAAAAAATGGAAATCAATACATTAATTTCCACCTGTGTCCATACGTGAACCTTCTTGATGTGGACTGGGAGAATTCATGGGGATAATAAAGTTCAATTTTCTTAAGAGCCGCAGTGAATTGTTTCATACTTGTCATCCACAGCTTTTCATTTTATTTTTTGGTGAGATTGCTGGTAACACGTATGCATTGTTGACTTTCCTAATTACATTTCATTTGACTGTGCTTTGCTTCAGTGCTTGCTGGCAGCATTTTAAACTTCTTAAACATGCCTTGGATTTAAATGTCACCGTTGGTAGATTAGATCTGTCTTCCATGCCACTTCCCAGCTGCTTAATCTAACTGCCAAAGATCACTGCAGTACGAGGAAAACCTGTTTCATAGTGCCGCCGAAAAACTGACTCAGGCTTTTGGGTGTGTACGTGTGTGTTTGTGTGAAAAGGAGTATGGTTACAGTGTGTGTGTGCCTGCATTAGGTGCTTGATTTACCACAAAAAGGTATTACAGCAGCCACAAATGCCTTTAATAGCTCATTGCGTACTACTAGGGAATGGTTCCATTTGGATTAAATTTGGAATAAATTAGTGACCACTTGTCTATTAGGATTTGGGGTGATTGCCAACAGTATGTAATTTGGCTGGTCTGATGTACTCAGAACCCATTAAATAACTGAGCACTAGTAGATCACTTATAAAATCAATTCAGGCCATTATCTTACAAATTACTAAAATCTCTGCTGGGGAGTCTGTCAGACTGGAGATGTGCAAATATATGTTTTCTATACTAGGGGCAGGTTGGAATGAAATTCACAGTAGTTTATGATGTCCTTTTTAAAATGTGTTATTTTGGGGAGCTAAATTACAAAAGGGAATCAGGGGTTACTAAAATGGAAGAAATGCATTTGCATGAAGAGTTTGCGATTTTTAAATACCTTGTTTTGGTCATGTATTATTACATTAAGCCAGCCATGTATTGTACCAGCTTCTGAAGTCTGATAACATGTTATCCCCCTGCCAAGGACCCAGAGAAATCTTTTACTTTCCAACTTACTAAATCAAACTAATTTGACCAAAACCAAGGGCAAAGATGTGACTCGTGCACCTAGCTGGTGGCTAACTTTTTGATGTGTTGTGCTGTGATAAGAAGAACCTTGTAGTTAAAAAGTAATGTTGCCTGTCGATTACAAATATTAACATTTAATTATACTTGCTGTACATCATTTAGCAACACACAAGTATCATAACTGAACTGTATTTCTTTCATGCTGGAGGACTTTTCTGCTGATTAGTTCCTCAACTGCAAAATTGTATGTTGTAAATATGTAACTAATTCCAATTTCTCCTCCTCCACCATTACTGTATATGTGTAATCATGTCTGTCATTGAATTTTTGAATAGATCAGTTTACATTACCTTAGTTAGGATTGAATCACTTTTTAATCAATTCAATCACATTTCATTAAATGCATACTGCAGGATTGTGTGTCACTCATACATTCTAATTACAAATTCAGAATAATTGTAATTGATTTTATATTCCTTAAACAATCTGTATATATTTGTATCACAAATTATATATTTACCCTGTTTTAAGCAAAAAGGGGATATTATGCAATGGTTATTTTCCAGCAAACTTTCTGTATTATGGATAACTGCATTTTAAGAAAGCCACAGTTGTAGTTAAGCTGACAGATAACAGCCACCTCTGAAGCTTTCTAATCTCTTTCTCTTTCACCTGTCAGGGAGCAGGCTTTAAAACGGGCTTTAGACCTCAGGTTTGCTGTCTTGTTAGGTGCCATCTTTTTGCCCCCTACTGCCAGGTCTTCACACAGAAGGCCAATTATTAGCTCTTAATTATACCTTTGAAGTACCACATTTGTCTAAAACAACATCCTTTATAACTTTAATTAGACAGGTGCCCTTTGAATACCACATTTACTGTCCACCTAAGAGCCTTTTTATGTGCTTTTGGATTATGTGTGAGAATTGGCTCTGTGTTACAGAAATGTTGAAACAGTCCTTCAGAAAGAGAGAACGAGGCTTTTAGATTCAGGATTTTAAAAATGTATGTAATTAGTTTTTATGCATCATTATTGTACCATAGATTACGGAGTGTGTGGAGCACATAGACTTGTTATGTTCTAATTATGTAGAAACGCCAATGAAGATAAATTTACAGCTGATGCATTGATATATTGTATTGCAAATGGAGAACAGCAAAACTGCTTGTGTAATGCATTTTGATTAGCTTACCTGAATGCATGTTGTGTTTGTTTTACAGTCCTTCTTCAGCTCTGTATTAATAAATCAACAGGCATTTATTATAGAGGTTCAACACACTTATCTATTTTGAATGTTTCTTAATTAATTTATTAACAGTGTTTTCCATACCTCTATTTCATTTCCCAACACGTCTAACTGTATTACACCACGTAAGTAGGGCCCTGCATTTTACACAACCTGCTTTTTAAGTCTATGCTTCACTCCTCCCGCCACATGGTGTTCACGTGTTCTGCTTAATGAAACCACTTATTGATTAATAAACTCCTAATTCCTTTAATGATTTCAATTAGTAATTCTATAAGCATTGGTGTTCTGATTAAGTGGCAGCAGCTACGGACATTTAGTCATGCATCACTGTATTACTAATACGTGTTATTCAATCATATTTCTTAGAATATGTAAATCAAGAATTTTAATATTTCAGAATACTAGTAATATTTTAATACTGTCAATCTCAGCCTTTTGTTTTCTGTATTTTTCTGTTGATAACTGTTGACTTCCAAGTGTGGTCCAAAAATGTAAGGTTGTGCCAAATGAATTATACCCATCATGTATAGAACATCAGTTAGATATTGTTGCATGCATTTGCTTAATGTAATGTCTTTGACTCCATGTTTAAGTCTCTTGATTTTTCTTTTAACACATCAGTTAATTCAATTACCTTTTATACTTAGCTTTTTATTTTCTAATTAGTCAAAGCATAATGTGTTGTTTTTTTTAATTGTGAATTTGATTACTGAAACTAGAGTTACTGCAGGGACATCTAGGGGATAGCAGTTGAAGTACAATTTATAAAAACAAGCCACATAAAAACCAGGGCCCTGCACGTAAGACTTAGCTTGTGAAAAGGAAGGAGCAAAGCGAGCTAATTGCTGTGTAAACAATAAACGCGGGTAAATCACCATTCTGTGTTCAGGAAAGAGTGTGTCTGGGTGGGAAGTGATGTGGTGAAAATGAGTAATATGCCCTTTAACAGCCCTTACCAGGAAGAAAGCCATCTGTCCATTTCATCACTCTCATTTTGCCAACATTTTTAAATGAAGAGGTCAGTTCCTTTGATATGCTGTAAATTGAAGTGAATATAAACACAAGTGACATGGAAATAAGATTTAAAAATTGCTTTTTTTTTTCACCCATGACCTTGTGTGTGTGTTTATAGGCAACTGCACAGACATAGACTTGGCCAGCGTTCCTTGTCTCTTCTGTTCTTTGCTATTGTGCAAATTAAAAATATGTAAATAAACACCAAAATCTATCAATCAGTTTTAAGTAGCAGTCATTTTAAAGAAGGCAGCCCATCTGTTTCCCAGTCATGGAGTCTTACTCTTGTTATCATGAATCATAATATTTATTTGCTAATGTACCTGAAAAACAAACAAAAAATACATATCATGCTGCTCATGAAAGCATGATTGCTGCATTTATGCATTCTAAACCAGTTTAATTTATTTATTTTATTAACAGCCCATGCCAAGAACACTAAAACCTAATATGTACACATCTTGGCACAGTAAAATGTCATGAGTGTGAAGTGCTTTAACCAATGTCAAGTGACAGTGCTTAGTCATGAACCTAACTATAGCTACTAAGTTTAATTACTTTTTTGTGAACAATTAGTGTTGCTTCATAGGACATACTGTAACTGTCCTTGCTGTGAAGAAATTGTGAACCTGAGTCATGTGTAACAAGTAGTTGAGACATCAATATGAAGTTGGGAATACAACGTGAAAATTGAACATGAACTAGACAGTTCGGGTGCTGTAATGTAAGATACACAACTTCCATCAGATTAATAATAGAAACATATTTTATGGTTATGAACAGGTTCCCATTGCAAAGACTGCTGTATGTAAAGGCTTGTAAATAAAACTGAATCAATAAAATATAATTGAGGAGCAAAGACAGGCAGCAGATGAGTAAGTCATTATTGGAATAACATTGAAATAAATAAATATTGATGTTTAACTTATTTTATTGAGCAGAACTGATTGAAGTCTACAGCTTTTTGTTGTTTCTCAGTGTTCAATTCAGATTGTGTGTGTTTGTTCTTGTAAGGCAATGTAAAGTATAAAGTCATATATAACAATTATCTCTGTGAGTCTTACCAGCATGACTGCCAGTTTATATGTGTAAGAAATGTGGATATTTTATGTTTTTATAAATGAACAAACTGAGAAAAAATGTAAAAACTTCCATCATTAAAGGCAACAAAAAATGTATTTCATTTTCAGGTAAAAGTATTTGCCAGCTCAAATAAAATCTGCATAGTATTCATTCTACTTTTTTAGTCCAACTTATTTGGTGTGCCTGGAATAAGGAATTATATAATTTGCAAGACAAACTGTATTTGGTATTTTTGTATAGGTTGATGGTTATAGCCTTGATTGTGTTGGCAAGCTCTAAATATTTTTGCAGAGGTCAATATTTTTAGCTATCAGGTGGTAGCCAATATATTGTTACAAAACCAGCATCTGTTCCAAATGTAATGATTTTAAAGAAGAAATGTCTTCAAATACCCTGAAGAAACTACTATACGACAAGTGTTTTGTATTGATGGTAACTGGGCATCAGAAGTGCTGTCGGCGTGGTCTGCTTAGCTAATTGATAGACATGAGAATATGGTTGTGTTCCCTGTTCTCATTGGTAGATCAATCAGCCAATGAGACACAGGGGACACCTCCAGCCCTATAAACAACAGGACAAAGGCTAGAATGTTACCTGAGGTCAAGTTTATTTGATGATCTGCCCATTCATCCATCCATACGCAAGCAATATATGACAAATATCGCCCAAAGTACATATGTAGCAATGAGTGTGGTCATTCAAAGCCATCCATTATTTTCCCTTGATAGCATCATTGGAGGCAAAAGGTACAAGATAATGAGGCTCAGGTCAAAGCTTTTGAGCACAAACATAATAAGCCATTAAGCAAATTATGCCTAACAAAGCACAGTTGCACAATTAAAAACAAAAATGATCTTACACCAATATTAGGTGAATTACTCCTACAGCTCTTAAATGTAATACTTCACCTTCGTGTTGGGAATTTAATATCAGATTAATTCTGAAGCTCTAATTATCAGGATCTGGACTGACTTTAATTTGATCCGATTCTCTTGTGATTCCTGGACAAGCACTCTGACAAACACGTGTGCTACAACATAGTGGCTCATGAATAGTTAGCAGTGTGTATTGAGGATGTGTTGTTTTAATACACTAGTATCAGGACATATGCAACTGGTGAGAGATCTGTAAATTATTATTATAATGTGCATTTTATTTTTTATTATTTTGTTTTTAATGTTATAATTATATACTGTAGATGCAATATCTGTGCTGCATTTGTGATTAGCAATTATTAATGGAATATTTATTACTCTTGTCTTGAAGTATCATAAGTTAAGATTCGGTCAGTGTTGTGGTATTTTACATTAGTGGAAAATGATATAGATTGGAAACTGTTGAGCTGTCAAGAGATTTAAGATGTATCACAATGGCATCACAATAGTTCAGACATATTCTCATGGCAGGACCTTTATTCATTAAACTGTGAATATCATGCACATGGAATGCAAGGAACAGAGAAACTGGTTGCTGTCAGACCATTTGATATCAGTCCCTGTCACAGATTGTTTTCATAGCTCTGTACTTGTGACTTAGTCTTGACCTGCATCTTGACATATGGAGTATTCCTGACTGCTTGCCAAACTAACTACCTAAATATGGTGAATTATTCAAAATATATTCTTGATCCCACTGTATGTGCAAATGCAATCAGTAGGTATATCTACACATACAATAAACCCGTAAAATCTACACATAATAATAATAATAATAATAATAATAATACATATTTGCTTCATAATCACTGTTCTAGGACAGAGTTAGACGCCATATGCAGTATCTTGACTTGGAACTGCAACTAAAAAAGGTACCTGATCTCCTGTCGGTTAATCTGATCCTTTATCCAAGTCAGGTCATGAAGACGCTGAAGTGAACTGACAATGCTGTCCACATCCCAGAGTGCCTGTGGGCACCTTGCATTAGGAATGAAATTCTATTACTTTCCCCAATACAGTTGGCTATAACAGAAGGATTTAGGTTATTTGTACACATAACAGCATACAATGTGCTGTAGTACAAGGAGGGTGGCAATGAAAACAGCAATTTTACATTAATAACCGTAAGCATTACTCCTCTCAACTCCTGGACTACATTTAATATTTTCATGGTACAACATGTGCTTTGGATTAACTATTTTCCAATTGAATGTTATATTTAGCCTTTTTTTGTCTCAGCAGAGTACAATATTCTGCATCATTTTAACCTTGTAAACCTTGCAAAAAGGTTTAGTCATGTCGGGAATAGAAAGGCTGAAATAACGGAACTAAATATTGACAGGCCTGGGGCACAACCAGATAACTATATTACAATGAAGGGTAAATCGACTAAAATAGGCAGCAGACCTCTGTGAAGCAAGAAAAGCGAACACTTCCTTAAATATTTAGTGTGTAAGATAAAATATACAGATATGGAAACACTGGTAGGGACTCTGGTTCAACTGTCCATTTTACTAATTTATTTACTATTTACTAACTTACTAACTTTTTTACTAACTTTACTAACACTGCACAGATGTGTGTGTTGGTTGTATTTCTAAACTGTCGGGAAAGGTGACACCAATTGGGATTGATTTACCCATTTGTGTTCAGAGTCCCCACTGAGAAGTATTCAGTGATGCAGCTCATAATCTACCTCTGCCCTGCATTTATGGTGTGAGGAGAATGGCAAAATATGCTCATTATCCTTGTACGGGAAGGTAATATAACTTAATATTGTTAATGATCAGTTCTTCAGAGGTCAGTGGAAATTTGAAAACGCACAGTTAAAAAAGCCGCTGAGGGCAGTATTAGAAACACACCGATACACCCCAACATATGAATCATCCACTACAGAGTAAATTATGAGTCTCCGGGGTGGTACTCTTAACATTTATGTATTTATCACTATGCCATACAGTGAACACATTTTCTTTAGATGGTGTCATATATGACATATCTTTTTATACACCTGATGGTATGTCCCTGTGTGAGAGGTTTTAAGCCTGAAATAAATAAATATATAGCAAAATGGATTTGGAAAAAAACAACGCAGAATGCATAACATGTAAGTGTATGAATGTACTACATACATAATTCATGTTGAAAAATAGGAGGAAATAACGCCTCTCCTTTGACAGGTAGTATTGCAGATTGAAGTTGAGCTTTGCCAGCTGCCTGTGCACAAGTCATTCACTGCCTTTGAACAATCTTTCTTGACACTTTGACAGCATGGGTAATAGTGATTAGAATGTGTAAGCAAAATCACACTCGGTTCAAGGCTTCCTAAACTATACAGGCATTAACATTTTTCAACAAAAGAAATATGAGGAAAATACTCAGTTTGAAGACACACTAAGGACTGATTATGATTGATATCAGCTGGACCTATAGTCAAATTTATTGTGGTAAATATGTGTATTTTGGTAGTTCTCGAAAGATTAATAGAATACTTTTGTGATAATAAAGTTTGGAATATTCTACAACTTTATTCCCTCTATAGTAGAATGTCCTGCATTGTTCTTTAGCCATTTTCTCTGTAGGTTTTCACTGTATTCTGCTTTACTGTAGCTCAATTGGCCTATCTGTAGACAATGCTAGAATTCTCTTTATATATGGACGTTTGGGCTGTACTTAGCTGAAGGAAGTTTCCTCAAGGTAGTTCAAAAACATATGTGAGTATAAATTCAGTCCCATGTACAGAGCTGTTGAATTGAAAGGTAAAGGCCAGTAGAACTGCACTTCATGGAGGAAACACAAGAACAACAATTCAGCTATCTGTCTGGGCTAGTGGAGAAGTTGAATAGCCAATATTTATACTTTAGTAGAGTTTTCTTTTTTAGTTTTAAATTTTGGGGTTCCAAACCAGTTTTTCTTTGTTTATTTAATGAATGAATAAAAGTTCCTCTTCTTTAACTTTACTGGAGAATACTCTGCCTATGTAAGCTATCTACCTCCTCCTACTCTGTATCAACCCTGAAGCAGACACGTAAAATCATTGTATCTGGCACTTTAATCAAGCTGACAATGTAATACATAAATGTGGTCACTTCACATAACAGTGACAATAAAAAAACATGTACTTAACCTATTACTGCAACAAACTATTAATTTTCTGCATCATAAAAACTCATATCATGACAAGTATTGAAAGTAGATTACATTCATAAAGGAATAGATCTTGTTCCTTCACATATACCAATTAAAATAAACACTTGTTTCTGCTTACAACTAATCACATTACTTTGATGTACCTGCTTTATACAAATATAATAATTGTGGATGTATAGTTAAGCACCATGTAACTTAATGATTATATTACATTGAAAGAATGGCCAGTTTACTATGTATATTTACATTTGTTTACATCACTTACATATCCCCCTTTCTGAAAGCAAAACATTAAACATTGACATCAAATACATTTTAGTAGCATTCAGCATCCACTTGTTGGAAATGTCCTCTGTGATAATGTAATGGCAATTGGATTACTTTGGTTATAGGCAATATGTAAGACAATGCAATTATCCAAACAGACTCCCTGCGTTCTGGAGTTAAAATCAAAATGATTAATTAGCTATTGGACTCTGGCTCGGCCCCAAGTCAAAGGCTGCTTTCACAGCATGGGACTGGAGATCCATAATGTTGGAATCACCCAACGTGGACATTAACAGTACAGGAATATCCAAGGGCTGTGCTATATAGGGGTGCTAATGACGGTATAGACAGGAATAGATCAATTTGACGTTTATCTGGCTAATGCATTCTTCAAATATTATAACCCCCCCCCCCCCACATACACACACACAAACACACATTGTTGACATACATATTGTATATAGTATTATTGTAGTACCCCTATACTCTTTTGTTCATATCAGTGTGCAGTCGGATGCTTCAAGAAGAACCCTGAGCCTCAGTTTTGCAGATTATAAAAATCTTGAAATTATGTAATGTTTTGTGTACATAAAGGCATAGACCCTGTGGAGCTCATTAATTTGTATTGCTGTATCAAGGCTTTGTATGGCAACCTTATAAGGAGTACTCCTAAAGATAGAGCAAGGTATATTGATGGCAGGGTACATAATGGCAACCAGAGAAAAGGACATGCATATGTTGTTGTATGTATTTATTAACGTATTAACTAATTCATCTCGTCTTAATATAGACCAACACTGTTCTTATATCTGTAGACATTTCTCAGTCACTGTGTGTATTAAAATATGTATATTTTGTACTTGTAAACAGAGCTGTCTTCGTGTGTGTATATATATATATATATATATACACTCACCTAAAGGATTATTAGGAACACCATACTAATACTGTGTTTGACCCCTTTCGCCTTCAGAACTGCCTTAATTCTACGTGGCATTGATTCAACAAGGTGCTGAAAGCATTCTTTAGAAATGTTGGCCCATATTGATAGGATAGCATCTTGCAGTTGATGGAGATTTGTGGGATGCACATCCAGGGCACGAAGCTCCCGTTACACCACATCCCAAAGATGCTCTATTGGGTTGAGATCTGGTGACTGTGGGGGCCAGTTTAGTACAGTGAACTCATTGTCATGTTCAAGAAACCAATTTGAAATGATTCGACCTTTGTGACATGGTGCATTATCCTGCTGGAAGTAGCCATCAGAGGATGGGTACATGGTGGTCATAAAGGGATGGACATGGTCAGAAACAATGCTCAGGTAGGCCGTGGCATTTAAACGATGCCCAATTGGCACTAAGGGGCCTAAAGTGTGCCAAGAAAACATCCCCCACACCATTACACCACCACCACCAGCCTGCACAGTGGTAACAAGGCATGATGGATCCATGTTCTCATTCTATTTACACCAAATTCTGACTCTACCATCTGAATGTCTCAACAGAAATCGAGACTCATCAGACCAGGCAACATTTTTCCAGTCTTCAACTGTCCAATTTTGGTGAGCTTGTGCAAATTGTAGCCTCTTTTTCCTATTTGTAGTGGAGATGAGTGGTACCCGGTGGGGTCTTCTGCTGTTGTAGCCCATCTGCCTCAAGGTTGTACGTGTTGTGGCTTCACAAATGCTTTGCTGCATACCTCGGTTGTAACGAGTGGTTATTTCAGTCAAAGTTGCTCTTCTATCGGCTTGAATCAGTCGGCCCATTCTCCTCTGACCTCTAGCATCAACAAGGCATTTTCGCCCACAGGACTGCCGCATACTGGATGTTTTTCCCTTTTCACACCATTCTTTGTAAACCCTAGAAATGGTTGTGCGTGAAAATCCCAGTAACTGAGCAGATTGTGAAATACTCAGACCGGCCCGTCTGGCACCAACAACCATGCCACGCTCAAAATTGCTTAAATCACCTTTCTTTCCCATTCAGACATTCAGTTTGGAGTTCAGGAGATTGTCTTGACCAGGACCACACCCCTAAATGCATTGAAGCAACTGCCATGTGATTGGTTGGTTAGATAATTGCATTAATGAGAAATTGAACAGGTGTTCCTAATAATCCTTTAGGTGAGTGTATATATATATATATATATATATATATATACACATATATAATCCTTTGTCATTTACATATACCATCAAGGTAAAAAAAAAAAATTGTCCAGACAAGGTGGAAATTTGTCTTTGGTCTCACTCGAAAAACACAACATAATCCATCCACATATAAGTCTATACATACAATCAGTAAGTACATTATACATAAAAATGCATTCTAAAATACTATTTAAGATCATCTTGTAGTGGGAATAAATACATACGATTGTCTTCCTAAGCATTTTTTAAAAGGCGGTTTCAGCATTCAGGTGTAACGAGTAGTTATCCACACAACTGTACACACTATCTGACTGAAATGGTGACACTGCATGTGCAAATCCAGATGTTGTCCACAGGCCCCACATGCCCGGGATGGCACTATAGCGCAGATTACAGGCGGGCTGAGCTCCTTCATTGCGCTGCTGCTTGCTGGAAAATAATGCCACGACACTATTACAAACCCCACAGAAGCTCATCAGTTATAAAAAGAGCTGCGTTTTATCTGGACACGTTTCTTGTTTATAGCTGGAGATCTGTCCAAAAACGGCATGGCATCGATTGCCCTTTGCTATTTATTTATATATTTAATTATTAATTGATGTATGCTAAGCTTCCGATCGTTTTAAAAGGCATTTCAACAGCATCTTCAGTTGTGTTGGGATTTTGCTTGGTCTTTCATTCTAAACACATTTATTTGCTTGTTGGCTTTTCTTATTCAAAAAGAATGCGCTCTGCTGCTCTTACCATGTTTGCATATATATATATATGAGGTTATTCAATTAGTTAATTAAAGAAACTAGGGATGTTTTAATTTATACTGTAGAAGAAGGTCAGCAATACAGGGCAAATTGAGTTAAAGTAAATTGGAGGGAATTAATTCACTGGTTTATGATGGGCTCTCCAATAAGCAACCAGGCAGTGAATTAATGAAGAATGACAACTTCTACCTTCGTGTCGAATCACGTTATAAAAGTGAAAATGCGTTCGCTTATGAGCTTGGACAGCCGGAGCCGGACTGGGAACCAGTTATTCTCTGTGGCTAGAAAAAATAGAAGTGATTTAATGTTTCATTAATTTGCAGTTGATTACTTATCACTAATTCAGTCATGGCATGTGTGAAATGGATCGCTCTTCAGCGAGGAAGGGCTGAACCGAGCGAGTAATGACCCAAATAGTACCTGTTTTTGTGCAATCATGGCTTGACTACTAACATGTTAAGAATAAGTATTTAAACCACTGGATTTAATTAAATCCCACTGGATTAAGGCTCGTGTGCTGAGAAAATTGCACAGAGGGTTTGTGTGTGTGTGTGTGTGTGTGTGCTCTCCATCACTATATATTATCAGCGCCTAGGCATCTTCTGGACTCCTTACATTTGAAAAGCATGGGCAGACTGCAAGTCAGTGAAGTGCATCAATAATTTATATGTGCTTTAGTGGGGACGGCTTGTCATTTAGTTTGTTCCCTTCTGGAATCTGTTGTCATGGCAATATGTCTTGTTCTTAATATATCGGGCTTTTAAACTGTATTTTTTAACAGAGGTTTGTATCTCTCAGCTTTAAATCCGGCGCTCAACTAATCCTCGGATCAGTGCTTCGCCTTTGTTAGAGCTTTGAACAATCAACGCACACTGATAAGACCAAAAAACATTAACATAAATGATATGAGCAAAAAAAATAATAAAAAAAGCAATGTATATGTGGCCTGTATAGTGTTTTGAAATGGGCAGGTGTTCCCCTCACTAGATGTGTTTGTTTGTTTGTTTGTTTGTTTGTTTGCCTACCAGTGGGTGGGTATGAGTTATTGTATTTTTTTATTATTAATATTATTATTTTTTGTTTAGGTGGAAGTGACATCATAGTGAAACTTAAGTTTTTTTATGTTGCTAAAATAAATTATACTCTATTAATCCTCTTTCAAACAGATACATTTTCAACAGTGCTATGATCTGGGACAGGTGGACACATTAAGGATGGTTGTAGTAATGTTTGGAATTGATTGTATTATATCATCATTTTACCATAGCCATCCAAGTTCAACTATTCCCTTTCTGTGACCCACATTGAATCTTTTGCACATATGCATACATGTTACACTTTACACACTGCACTATATACTATACTTTGTATACTCTTTATAAAGTATTTATTTCTGGAAGAGCACACACAAAAAGTTAATCAAACAACAAGATGCAAGTTACATTCACTCCATTTCATGGACTCAAGTGTGACATCTGATTTGATATGTGACATCAGTCCACTTCATTGAATTGTCATGCTTTGTTTATTTCATAGATATCTCTGGGAAATATGGAGGATTTACATAGACCACTGATAAGAAAGGCCTTTAATAGTTGTAAGGCAAATCCTTGTATCAGGAGCATTTGCTTAATTAAATGCTGTTTTTAACATCTTGGATTCTTCCAATAGAGCTCTGGCAGAATTCAAGTGCAACAAGGTGTGGCTTTAAAGGCCAAGGAGCACTCCCTTGACACCATTAATTATTCCTACGTTGCTGTGTTACAGATTATTACAATTGTTTAGTATTTCCTTAATATTTCTAGATATAAAAGCTGACCTGACATAAATAATTACCAGCTAAGGAGCTGAAACTTGTTCTTATTGATGAAAAATCCAATACATTAAGAAATGTGTACACTTAAAAATGCTAATACAAGACAACAGTTTAGTATATGATGTGAAAAAAATATATGCATACATACATTGTTATGATTCAAATGTATCTGATTGTCTCCTTTCTGCAGTATTAGCTTAATCTTCTAGATGGCATTAGCTGTTTCAACACAACCTTCTCATCTCGTGATGCATGATTAAGTGAACAAGACGCATACATCCTAAGACATATGTAGTGAGGGTGACCATACAACAGTAACTGGGATTCCAATATGTATAGCTAATGTTACCTTGAATTTCAGAGCCTATACCACTTATTTATGGTTTAGTCTTTGTTTGCGTGTTTTTTGGCAGAATACATTGCATACAAAAACAACAACAAATATCTGTGCTTTATTGTGATGACTGGTACTTCAATTTAATTGTTTCTTCATTCGAGTTTTTTTATGTAATTGTTTTCTTGAATAAGATTTTTTTTAAAGCAGTTCTATTTTCATTACAACCAGTTTCATTATGAATTAAGTGCCACTGTTATATTTATTTTGGGTAAAATGTTTGAAACCCTCAGTGCTTGAATTAAATTGCACAGCAAATCGTTTCAGTATTGTTAAACTATATTGATCTGGTATTGATTTCATATAATACTCCACTTCAGCGGTCAGTCAGGATAGTATGTAGAATGAACAGACAAAAACGTTCAGTTCCCTGACACCAATGACACAATAAGCACAAATAAACTATATAATTCACTATATATAATTAAATAAACATCTGGAGAAAAAACAACGCAGAAGAAAGTGATAACTAGGCTACATATATGAACAATTTAAAAAGTAATTCATGACTGTTATAATGTGGTTCTCATGAGTATAAACCTACTTTTTTCACATTTAATGTGTTCTTTTTTTTTTTTTTTTTGACTTATTGACCAGGCCTACATCCCAAACTTGTAATTTAATTTTCAATGTAGGACTTTATTAATTAAGTCATGGTACCTCACTAACAAAGCTAAGCCCTTAAGCCATTATATTTGTAATTCAAATATGCTGTTTAATCTTACAGCATTTAACTTACTCCATGCTTCATGAATGGATGATTTCCATTGTCATTTTGGGGAATTTAGATGAACCTAAGCTTTTTTATGGACAGTTTCCACCAGTAGATGGTACATTTTGGATCCAAACAGATAACTTGAATGATGATATACATTCAACTAAACTGTGGCTTTAATAAAACACAGTGTACAGTTTTGTTTTTAAATAAATCAGAGGTTTCTCTGATGCGTGTGTAGGTTTGTGTGATTGTGTGTGTGTGTGTGTAACCTGTTTTTATTACTAGCAATTGTATAGATATCCTTTGCATATTTGTGACTCTTAATGTTGCCTGTACAGTATGGTTTACAAGATGACTGTTTTGTTTACCAGATTTGACATTTCTGGTGAAAATGGATAAAGAGTATATAGAACACAAGGTGGATACCCTTCTGCAACTGCGCACACCTTTTCCTGAAGTGTATTGTACTCTTTAATACCCTGTTGATAGTTCATAGCTGCATAGGTGCTCCCTAATTCATACATCTCTTCTTTTTTGCAGTTTGCTACTAAAGAGGGAAAAGAAAGAGGAGAAGATACCATACAAGTACATTGTAAGTAGCAGATTTTTTTAAAAATCAGATTTTTTTTTTTTTAGTATCGTTATCATGAAATGCTAATACCTCTAGGATAGCTAAACCCCATTCACACTGAAACAATTGCCAGCAATCATTTTCATAATCGTATGACAACAGTCATAGCTGTCTATTTAAAAACACTGTGTGCAGTTATTTAACACAACAATAGGCTACTATATTTGTGAATATTATAATCAGCGTTGCGCTGCCGAATGGTGATTGTTTTGCCTATATAAAAATATACAATAACAGTAGTGTGACGTCTCCTAAATATCCATCTCAGAGTATTTTACTGCTACTGCCATATCTCAAACCATGGGAAATGATCGCACTTGCCAGGAATTTGGCGACATTTCAGTGTTGAATGGGGCTTTATTATGGGAAATACATGTTTATACCTGCTGAGACACATAAACAGTTTTAAAGTTGATTTAATTTTAATTGTGTTATTAGTTAAAACACTGAAATACAATGACTGAACTCTTTTAGTTTACAATGACCATGACTAACTCTTTTCGATACTGTCCTGTTAACAATTCAAAATGTATCCTCCATGAATTGCCAATACTGTCATTTTCTACACAATATGAACTTTGTTGACTGAGGTGTGATCTACTGTGTTCCACAAAGCTACTCCGAGGCCATGGGTGTCGAAGCTAGCCATTAATGGGTTAATTTGATTGCAACAGTTCAGACTGGGGGAGGGGTTTTAATCCACCATATGGCAGTGAGATCCAGACCCCATTAGAGAGAGAGTAAAGGTTTAGATTTCATTCCTAGAACCCCAGGGAGTGTTGACATGCATGCTACTGGCTTCCTCGCCACCTCTGTGCCATCAGAGCTCTTCTAGACTCAAGTGTGGTACAAGTAGAGCATCTGCATCATAAAGTAACATACAGTACAAGACAGAAGGCAGAAAACAGGTTTGCAAAGGAAGCAAACCTCAATTTTCTGTTGTGCCCCCAGAACTGTCAGTGCCTTGGAGATCCAGATAGAACTGGGGAGGGAGGGAGAGACAGAGAGAGAGAGCACAAGAGCGAGCACGGGCATATCAGCGTATTAAATTGCTATTCTAATTAGATATTCCATGTATGAACAAAATACAAATTATAGTTTTTTTTTTTTAGAGGACTGTGGATGACTTCATTACTGTGATGACAATTAAGATTTTCAAAGCTTTTTTTTTTCCACGTAGCCTTCAAGGTGCTGTTATCAACTCTCCCTTGCATGATTGCTGTACTGAGCATTTTATATTCATACTCTCCCTCATCTATTAAGTTATTATCACTTTCCACCTTGCTGTATCATCCAGTCTTATCCCATTAACAGTCATATTAATCATGAGCAGCAAGAGTAATTGTTTGATAATCCGCACTCCGCAGAGGTTTTTTTTTTTATCACACAGAAATCACACTAGTTTACAAACACCATGTACCATTGTTTTTCCCTTTTCCTTTCCTTTCCCCAACCCCCCGATTCATCAGTAGTGGATTATGAATCATTTATCCTCTAATCCTCTTAGATAGCCATGCAAGATAATCCAAACAATACCTCTTGGAAAAAGAAAACCACAAAACACTTTATTCTGCAGTCCGTGTAGGAGTGCATTAGGACCACATCTTCCAGGACTCTGTTAAGTCAGTGACAGTGCACTGTGAGCCGCCTGAGTGACACACACTCCTGATCTGTTTTAATGTTATCATTTTAACAGCGCAGAGGGAATTACATAGTTACCTACTAGATTAAAGCCTGCAGCTGTTTAGTTTTTGATTCCTAATATCATGCCCAGAAATTCTATGGTTTATGTTTTAGGTTATTAGCTTCTTCAAAGGTGAGTGCTGTACTACTTTCATGGGCCAGTGCCAGTGTCAGTCCATCAGACAGATAGCATCAGTATCTGTACTGATGCATAGTTGTTAGGGCTCTGGACTCCGATAGTCTGTATTTCCTGGACTATATATTTCTGTTCAGTATGTGGCTTTTGAGGATGATCAGACATGATCCTACATGGCTTAGGGATTTGATTCTGTTTATGGTTATTCGCTTTTCATTACACAGTCGTCATTGTGCACAGCCTGTAAACACCTTTGTGTACAGAAGTGCGATTCTGGCACATATTCTGCATCATTTTCATATTCAAAGCTGTAGGAACGATCGCACAATCACCTAATATGTTAAACTCAGATACCGTAAGATCTTATTTCAAGTATTTCAGATTGACACAGATACCCCCTAGGTATTATTGCTTATGCTCACACCCTGCAAAATTAACAATTCATAAGCATTTATAACCATTAACAACATATCCTCATATGCCCATGACATACAATTTCATGTAATACCTAGGGAAAGCATTATGTACAAACGTTATTATATAAATTGCTGGATGTTTAGTACGAAAACTAGTGGTCAACAGATCAATATCCATATTCAATACGTTCAAAGTGATCTCTAGCTTACAAATTAAGAAATGCTATTCTATCTGAAAACTTGCATCTGTCACTTGCACAAAATAATTTAACTGAAACACATATTTCTTATTTTATGGATTTCAGAAAAGATTCACATTATTTTTTCTTTTTAACTGACAGCACCGCCAGACCATGTTTGCTTCCGGACTACAATGTCAGCAATCTTTTTTTTTTATAGGGATTTCATAGTTTGAGGAACACAGAGTTTTGAATTTTGTGTTCAACAAAACATCTGACTTTAGGCAGCTCAAATGTATTTTATTTAGTTTTTAGTTTATATATCAATATTATCGTGTTGTAGAGGCTGTGGCATAAACACAGTGCCTGAATTGGGATCATGGTCGTGTAAAGTGTTAGTTTGTTTTCCTTTAAGGTGTATGTCAATATGCTGTAATGATGTGTTCAGATTGTATAGAAAAACATTACTATTTTAAAAAGTATACAATTCTACCAGTGAAGTTGGAATCAGCCTTCGAATTGAGACACATCACTGAACAGAGTATCAATCCTCTCTCGGCAGTGCAGACAGCCCAGTGAAGTTCAGTTTTTTTCTAATAATAACCCTTATTGCAAGGTACTACTTTAGTGAGATATGAGGTCTCCATAACTCTGAAGTCTGCAGAACACTATATGTGATTTTCTCAAAATATCTTACATGTATTTATGCTATTATACGATTGTCTATTTTGATTTAATTGTGGTCATCAGCCTTGAACTCAATTACCTTTTAGCATGTACTTTCACAAAATGAATACTGTAGGTTTTATTTTATTACACAGTTCATTGTATGCCTCCCAGGGTATCCTTTTATCACTAACTCACAACTTAGAAAATATGCAGAACCTATCATTTTATAAACTTGTTAAAATATGTATTCTAGTTTCAACATGCAGGTGTGGTGTAACAGATAAAGCCCCTGACAGCACAGGCAGACTGAAGCCTTTGTTTAATCTGCAAACAGATAAAGCCTTGCTTTAATAATGCTGCTCTGAACCTGCTCTTATTTATTTACTAGCAAGACAGCCTTTAACCTAATTTAGGAGTGCTTCTAGGCCCACTGTCCTTCTTCTTCGGTTTTTGTTACTGAATTTACTTTCCTTACGACGATGACTGGATCAGTCATGAAATTATGAATCCATCATGGGGATGGATTTTTCTCTCAGTGACTTTGCCTGGGTTGTTTGTTTATCTGTTATGTAAATCAACCCTGCCAAACTAGCAAATTTATTTACCAGACTGCAAGAACATGTTGTACTCCTTCGCTGCTAAACCAAGCAAAACATTTTCAGATGACCAGACACTGTATCCCAGAGGTGTTGTACTCTTTTTTACTTAAAGAGTATTAGATTAAAGTGTGGTGCACAGAACCATTTCAATCCCATTATCAAACATATTTGGAGTATCTAAAGGAAAGCTCTTACTGACCTGACCTACCTGCTTTCACAGGGAAATGATGGTTTCAATGCAATTTTGTGGTTATATGTCCATTGGATATATTTACAGTTGGAGGTAAATTATACTAAAAAGCAGAAGAACAGAAAAAGCCTGGAATTATATTGCAAATTGTTTATATATTTCACTTCTGATTGTTATTCTTGAAAATACAGATACTGTATTGCACACTATATTGATGTTGTTGGTTTGTTTCAAATAGGAGAGCAAGATATTAAAGTAATGTGAGTGCACCCAGTAATATGAGTACAATTTGTGTAAGTGTGTGTGCTCATGATATTTATGCAAGTGTTTCTAAGAGACACAGCTATGTGTTTATTGAATAGATTGTTTTAAAATAAATAGTATTTGTTTTCTGTTCCTTCCAAAATGGATATGATTTAAAGGGTTAAAATACAGCCTATGCACAGAAACATGCATATTCACACGCACACGCTCACACACACATTATTGCTGTGTTGGAGGAATTCTAGAGTAGGAGAGGGTCAGCAGTACACTCCAAGTTACAATAATCCATCAACAAGCCTAAGCTAGTAATTGCATTAATTAAATTAATGAACTCGGAATAAAATAGTTACCTGAGGGAGGGTATTGGCTATAATGCAGTACTGAAGTGGTTACAAAGGCTTTGCACAGTCAGAGCAAAAGATGTTGATCCTTGTGCTAAAGAAATGGTTACGTTAACACAACTGAACAGTTAATTAATTGTAAATGCGTGCTTCAAAGAAGGCTTTGGGTTTAAGGGGTTTCAGTCGCTACGTATAAGTTGGCAGGCTGCCTGTGTAGAAGGGTAGGTAATTCCTACTGGGGCAGAGAGAAATCTCCATGGCAACTGGAGAAAGGCCCAAAGCACCTGCTACAGAAATGGGCTGTAGGAGCAGTATGACTCTACTGAAACGCACAGCAGCGATCTTCTGCTTCCAGGAATATAAGCTGACAAGCAAGTCGGGATGCAACAGAGTGGGACAGGATCTAGGAAATAAGGAAGCAGTTTTGTTCATTAAATTCTTCCCCACATTCCCGATTCCCGTCGCAAAACGAGGAAGTAGTAATTTAGACATGAGTACTTACTGTCAGAGGTGTTGTTTTAATCCAAGATAAAGAAATGTGTCAGAGTTCAGTTCAGAGCTATAATTAACTGTTTGCGAAAGAGATTTATTTTCCATAAATTATAGCATGAATGATAACTTGGATGAAACGCATGAAAAAAAGCTATGATCATCTTGAGGTACTAATGTACTGAACCGGGCTGTGAGAGGAAATGCCCCCTTTATCAGGAGGTGGCACAATAGGGCTACACGTGAAAAAATAACATACATCCGCAAACAGAACGAAAAGCATATGTTACATTGCTGGGGAAAATCATTTGATACACATTTGCTTACCAAATATCAATATTATTTTTATGGTCACTGGTTTACTCTTAACAGTTCTTCATTAGGACACATAATCTTGTTAGACAATCTTTGATTAAGCATCTCTGATCCCATCACTTAATTAACTGCCAGTAATGAAAAAAACCTGGATACGGACAGTGTATATAGGCAGTATAGAATCGTTATAGAATCGAGTTAAACTGGGATTTAACAAAACATTTCCTATTGTGGTATACTGATTCTTATTGAAGTGTGAATTGTGTGCACTTTTTAAAAATGGTTCCTACTGTATTAAGGTCTGCTATTATCATTATAACTAGTAATAGTAGTGTTAGTAGTATATGAGCTATTAATGTATGGGTTACATATGGATTATGGATTTTATATCTAGTCTGTAGTGTTTCCCTTGTCTTTGAAAATAACAAGACTCATGAAATGTGTTTATCTGTGTAACTGTGTTTACTGTACAGTTCGAGTTTTAGATCTCTTGTAGAAAGTGGCAGATTCATAATTCTCATTTGCAATCACGACAACATGACTTTTAAAGGTAATTTCTGTGCCTCCTATTAAGTTAATGCTAACCATGACCAGAATTCATCAGGTCAGCAAACTAGTGGAGAGGTCAGCCTATATAGAAATGCTTCTTTGAGGATATCTACCAAGCTGCACACACAGTGTTGTTCTCTCTTGTTAACTGCACTAATGGCAGTTACAGGGCTTTCATCTCTTTTTTGCAGCGCTCCTGAGGCTAATTCTAGGGGTGAGGTGTCCATTGTCAGGTGCCAGGCCTCAGACAAAGCCGTGCCTTTTGATTCCCACTTCCGTGTTTTTAATGGACTGCTCTAATGCTCCAGCCACAGAACTGCCATGCGGATCAAATTGTACTTCATTCCAGTAAAAGGTTTATTTCAGTTCCGGAGGCTAGAGATACAAACCTTTATTGTGGACCTAAAAAGCAAGAAAGAGACAGGCAATAAACTTATCTTAGCTGGTTGCATTTCAGCCAATCAAAATGACCTAGTATCATGCTACCACACAATAAACAAACAAAAAAATCTCAACACATTCTACAGTTTCAAGTAGATTTGCAAAAAATGTAATATTATATATTTTTCAAATGGATAAAAATATATATTATAACACATTTATGGGCTATATATGTGTTGCTGTAGGTCAGTTATTTGATGACACTTAAAAATGCCTTCAGGCCCAAATACAGGCATCATGATTATATTGTAAGAAAACATGCTCACCAGTACTGGTCTTTAATTTGTGATTAGCAGATGAGCTTAAATTCAACTGAATCTGGGCTGTAGTTCAATTATAAAGATTCGATTTAGAATTCACTCGAAAATAAACTAGTGAAATTGTACAAAACATTTACTTTAAAAGGTTTCGATCCAGACAGTTTTAAACCAGTTGCAGTTTTCTTCTAAGTGAATTCAAGGCTGCCATACGCCACCCTTCACCACTGTAATTGCACAAGAGATTGTTTGCTGTGTAAGCAAAGCAGTGTTTGTAACCTGATCTTTTTGATATGAGCACGCAACAAAAATCCCATCTGGCTATTAATGCCCAGACCATTGTTCAATTCACTGAACATACATGCAGTCAAACACGTAAGCTTGTTTCTGTATCAGGCTTGCTGTACTATATTAATGTAACAGTGTATCAGGAACTCCAACCATGTGTCTCCTGATGTAACTAAATAAAGTGCCATGCAACCATGCCAGTTTTAAGACTAGCGCAGTATGGAAGCAAACATATGTAGCTAATTGATTGAAAATGATCATAAACAGATAAGTACCCCGCTTCCAGCTAAATTAGTAAAACAATTAGCCTGTCAGGGTTGGCTTAAACAAAACAACAGACTTTGTAAAGTGAGTGTTTTTAATTGTAATAAGTCGGTTGAGGTGGATTGTGGGCCATAGTGGGAACTAAGATTTTCGACTATTCTTATAACAGTTTGCCAACTGCAAATCAAAAAACATTTTGTATTTAGAAATAAAAAGTAAAATAATAGAAAACTACAACTTATTTTTGTGTGTGCACCCTACATTGTGCTTTTAAAAAATATTGATCTTCATGTGCCAGGAGCATTGATGTTGAATCACACTGGTTGTTGTGATCTCTTCATGTACCTGATAGCTAGACAGATAATGAGTGACTTCTCCTCTTCTGGTCTTTCTCGTTTTTTCCAGACTGTGCACATCAGCTTCAGTTGTCGTTTTTCTGTAGTTTACACTCTTTACCTCCAACCTCTTGTAACTGTTAAAAAAATAAATGAATAAAATATTAAATACATTAAATGTAAGCCTTAATTTCTCCCATCAAATTCTGTGAAAACCGTCATCCTCTTTCAAGATTGGTGCACATCCCTTTTTCTGTTTTTCTGCATAATCCCCCTCTCTCCTAATCCTTCTCAGGGGCTCAAAAAGCTCTGACAGGCTTCAAGTCTGACCCACTCTCAACAAACCCTCCTCCAGATAATATTCCCATAGTTAGCTCGCCAATGAGACAACAAGAAAGCGGAGGATTAAAATAAACCTAAAGGCAGATTTTTGCAGCTCCTCCCTTTTCGGTACATATGCACAGGGACAGAATGCCATTATGACAAAGTCCTCACTGAGCCCCGAAGAGCTATAGAATATTTTGGGTCTTGTAAAGAGTTATTTTTTACATGTACAGAAATTCTGATGACAGTCAGAGTAAAACAGTTACCATAAATTATGCTTTATCCAGTCGTCTGTATATATAAAGCCCCTGAGCAGTAAATTTTCCAGCACAGTTGGTGAGCAAGCAGGGAGCTGCGTGCAGAAATGATAATCAGCAATGGCTTTTCCCTTAATCTCCCTCTCGAGAGCAGCTCGCTTTTTCTAGGCATCTAGTTTTCACTCACAAGGGCAATAGTAGCAGGTCAGTTTGATTCATTATAATATTACATTTTTAAAGTTAGACCTTCCTGCTCACCGTATTGAATATCTTCCATCCATCCACATCAACCACAGCAGCCATGAGACCTGCACCTTTGTGTGCTGTGTTTATTTGGATGCTTGTGGGACGGGAGATGGAGCTCGCTGGCTTCCTCAGCAGTTTTGAAACGAATGTCAGTCTGACATTAATTTCTTAACTCTCAGCAGAAAATTGATATACACAGCTTGACATTTCAAATGTGTTGGATCTCGCATAACAAAACAGAAAAATCACTTTTGACACAGTCTGTCCTGTTTACAGTTTCATATTATTTTTTTCCTGGATATTTTATGTATTTTTTAATTTATTTTATTTACCAGCATACATACATATGTTGCATATGTAATATATATGATATAATTTCATTTTTACCTAACTGGCTTTAAAGCTATAAAAATCCTAATTAAAAATAAATACATCAATTGAAATCTATCAGGATATACCCCAGTTAGTCTTTCCCTTAAGGTTTGTTGAGAAAATGACTGCCCTAACTAAACTAAAAGCCCCTGCACCACCTGGTTGCACTTTAAGTAGTGTCCTTTTAAAAGGAAAGGATGTATTACTAAATGTGTGATTCTTTATCAAATCCCCATGATGCAATTGGGAAACAGACATGGATTAATAATGTAGGTAAGCATACTAAAAATAAATGTTGCAACAAGCAAACCTAAATATATTCAATAGCATGGAAATTCAGTGCAAGCATAATTATTATTTTGCAAGCATGATAGAATTTGGGTTAGTATTTTTCTACTAAGGGTGAAATGATCTCAATCAGTGAGGTTTGTTGTCTTAGTTCACAGATCATGCTGAAGAAGAATGGTAGATTGAAGTATTGGATTGGAATGCCATATTTACACATTTACATTTTTTTAATGTGAGCTTTTTTTCTACTCAGTTCTCTGTATTACAGGAATGGCATCAGTAATGCCATCCATAGTAAACTCACTCATGCTTTATCAATAAAATGTCACAACATCAGCTGACCATTATTTAAACAATACATTTAAAACACTTTTTTTTTGTTTGTTTTTAATAACACTAAGTTTAAATGTAACAATACAAGGTTTGAAATTGCAATATACACATAGAATTGTCCAGATGCATTTATCAGTTAATCCATGACTGTCACATGACTCATCATCAGAAATCCTAGGTTTATTTTTTATTTCTCTTTTGTGTGTAACTAAAAGTCCACACTATTAATCTCACACATAAACACACAAGCAGTTTTTTCTACAATTTAAAATATTGATTCAGTAGAACCTCCATATTATAGTATAGCTTTGATAATAACTAACTAAGTAACTGGTTAAAAGCTACAAAACAAAGTGTATTTTTTGGGACATATTTCAAAGTAATTAACAGATTACATACATACACACATGCATACATGCATACATACATACATAAAGCATGCAAGGAAGCAACCAACCCTTCTATATATATATATATATATATATATATATATATATATATTTGTGTTCCTGAGCAGGGGTGTATAGATAACACTACAGATAGAGAGACTGTTGTCCTGATGAATTCTCAGTCACAGAGAGCAGTGAGAAATGCCACGTGATCAACATGCCTAAGATTTGTTGAGGCTTGCCCGTCTCAGGTCTGTCTCTGACACTTGACTGCAAGTACTGATGGCCTCACGTTATGTTTAGGGCGGGAGAGGTATTACACTGCAGATCCCCAAGGATATTAAGAGGTCGTCTCTGGGAGCAGATCTGGTTACGCTTGCCAAGAGAATAGCTTCCTCATGCGTAGCACACAGCCAGGGCCAGAATTGGAGAGTGAGCAGAGCTGACACAACAACTAGACGAGGCCAATGATGTGTACTAAAATGAATAAACATATATACATATATATATATATATATATATATATATATATATATATTAGATACGTTTTTAAAGTTTCAGTGGTTCCTAATGAATATCTAGTTATATAATTTCAGACTTCTTTCAGCCTAGAGAAAACCATAGATGTAATATGATGGAAACCTTTCACTTCCACTTATTATTTTCTCTAGGATTCATGAATGTCCACCAAACTCTCAAATTCTATCACTGAATAAGTATAATGTAATAAGCAATATTTATTATACAAAACAAATCACTCAATAACATAGTTTCTAATGAAGCATGTACAAACATTTGATTACAACAGAATCTATCCCCAACTTGTAATCAGTACCATTCTCAAACTCAGCCACCCCAGCTCTTTGACTGTTTATAGTGTTAGCTATAGTATATACTTCAAGTGTATCATACACATCAAGGATAACAGTATTTATAAAATGAGAAGGTATGATATTATTTGTAAGGAAAATAGAGCTGCATTTTCGACACAGATTTTAGGACTTACGTAATATAAGTGAGGTATAAGAAAATAAGTTAAAACCTTTTTTCATTTCAGTTGGGAATATTCTGGTACTTGCAAATATAGAATATAAATTACTGTTGTTCTCTTGAATTGTGTGAACCCATTTTGTCTAGGGCCATTGGTACAATAGAAGTAGTTGATTGTGAATTTACATGATCAAGAAACTACTTTGAGTGTCCATTTCATGAAGATTAGCTTCATAATGAACAGTGCATTCAGCCCAGTCTCTGATTACGTCTACAGAGAATGATACAAGATTCAATGTCTTTAATCAAGACAGTAGAATAGGTAGCCGTGTGGAGTAGTGCTTGGGGCTCTGGACTCATGGGATGGAGGGTCATGGGTTCTGTCTTGGTGCGGGGGAGATCTATATAGTAATGTGGGGTATCTCAATGCGATCGTCTAACAAAAAGACAATCACATTTTCCTTGCAAGCTCCTGTAGACACTAGACTTGCAAAATGTAGGTGTGAATTCCCGTTCTCAATCTCAAACCCTTCACGTCTCTTACATTCTGGTTCCCTAATTAGGCTACCTCTGAAAAATAATCTCAGAGAAAATTAGGTTTTGTCACCAGGCTTGAAATGTAATGTAGTTGTTTGCCATTGTTCAGACAACTGTCTGTCCTGATAGTTGGTCTCACAAGCATTTTTCTATAATGCTGTGCGAACGTTGAGCTTGTCTTTACTGAGGGGATAAGAGATCTAGCAAGTCCTCAGAGAAAAGAAGCATTCAGGTGCCTGAAACCTACTGTAGTGTACATTTCAATTTGCATAATTTAATTGACATTGTACAATCCTATCCACGAATCTCAAGGTTATTTTGTGTTTCATAACTTCCCCTGTTTTTAATATAAATTAAGAGGCATTAGGAGTCCAATCAAGTATACATGCTGTTTATTTGAAAAGAAGCAAGATGTCAGGGTACTTACTATACATCGTGTTCAATACTATATTGTGGTTTTAGTTATGTAGTTAAAAGAAAGACTAATTCTGTATATCAGATTGGATTGCATATATCAGTTCAATTTAATTTACTACGTTTGTTTTAAAGTTAGATTTTATGTAACTAAATGTAATGTCAAATACCAGTAAAACATATGAAAGCATATAAACAAAAATACGGTGAGGTTTCAAAAACTGTATTTATTTGTACGTTAGCATTTTGTGCACTACCTCTTAAAGTTATAAAGAAACAAGTCTATCACTGCCTGTTGCTGTGTGTTGATAAGATAGAATTGACAAGTCACTACTATGTTTAATCTCAACGAACAGTCACCGAGAAATTATATTTTGATGTTCAATTTAACAGTGACGGTGCGCCACTGCAGCATTTAATAGGCATCTGGAAGTTTGGCTTTGAGAATGTACCCATCAAAATCACTGTCCATGGTGCTGAAAAGTATCAGGAGAAAAGGGACTTGCTTTTAGTTTTGCTTTTGCAGAAATGTATAGTCTTTCCAATGCATTGTGAACACTGAGTTAGTGTGTCACTGCCACAACTAATAAATAGAATTTGGCTTGCATGCTTGGGTTCACTATATGCATGATTTATTTTTTTGCTTTTCTATAAATAAGTCTGATTATCCTAGAGATAGCATACTCCATTGTGTGCAGTGAACCTATGCAAGGGAAGAGCTTAAGGGAAACATAGACGTTAGTGTCAGCTTTCCCTATACACTAGAGGTACAAGAGTGTGCTTTAGGCTACTGGTGGGATTGTGTTTAGGGAGATACAGATGAGTGTGTCCCATGCCAGAGATCCAAAGGCAGGGGATGAAAAGATAAGGTGCAAGGAACACAGATCATATCTTGCCTAAATTGCAATTAAAATGTTTACTGATTTTATAGACGAATAACATATAGTGTCAAGTTTATTCAGAATAGGATTTCTATTTATAGTCTGTCTGTTATTTTTCAAGAATATACATCGAGCTCTTAGGACATAGTAATTGGATTAGAAGTATGAGTCACCCTGGCTTTTTCTATGTTAAATCTGAAATGATTTAATAACAACAGCAATTCAGCCTTAAGGCAAATTCTCTAGTCTCTTCCTTGTATTCCTTAGAGGCCATATTCACCTAGTTCTCACCACAAAACTAATTTTATTTCTGCTGTGGGATAAAGACAGGTGGGATCCATTGCATTTAGTACTCCATTAGGCACTGTTAAAGTGATGGAGGCATCAGAAATCTATTTATAGAGAAAACAAAAACTTAAAAAACAATAACTAGGCAACAATGATGAAAGCAAACGTTTTTTTTTTTTTTTTATTCCACAACTGGACTGCCCCTATAAAGGGATTGTCCATGCCAGTTTGAAGTGTAGAGTGTTAGTTATGAGTGACTATAGTGAGTAGATTATAGTGACTTAATTCACCTTTTTGTCTGTTTAAATATTTCACTGCAAGATTAAGTTGGTTAAAAATATTATTCAACACAATTATAAAAGCCTTCAGTGCATGTCATTGTGAATTTCAAGTGGCACAGTGGGTATAGAACAAGGGATTGATGCCCCCCATTGTAATCATCACAGTCAGTTGATTTAATGGCTGCCTTTTTATTTTTTCCAGTACATTAGCCCATTGTTCTTGCTGGTAGTTCATAAAATGTTAGATGGACCCCATGTACTTCAACTTGCTACACCCCCCTTTGTTTCTCTGCAAGACTGTTAAACAATAATATATAAATTGCATTATCCAAACATACATTCTTTTTAAGTAACCATAGGGGAAGGAGTTAGAAGTGAGTCTTTGCAAGATTAAATAAATCTTCTACTCCATATGGCGACATTCATGCTTAATGGCCTATTTTCTCAGAGTGCTTTTCCCTAGTTTGTTATTATCACCATCGATTTCCTGCAGAACAGAGCATGGATAAATCTCACAACCCACCAACTTAATGGTGCATAGAACCACAATATACACTTTAAAGTGAAGTTTTTCCAACTTTTTCCAAAGTGAATTAAATTATAATAAAAAGACATACCACAACAGATTGATGAGAATATTTCCTCAAGAAAATGGAAGAGTGGTTCTGAACTGAATCTATGTACACATTTCTTGTAAAATCTGATTAAAGAAAAGTAACACATTTTGCAGTCGTGGGTCATAATACGTGAGGTTCTTTCAAACACACATGAATGGTGTATTGAGTCTTTAAATATCTATGATAATACCAATGATCTGATACTGTCATTCACCTCCATCCCAGTGCTACCGAACGCTTAAATTCATGTTTTCAGCACCTAAATTCACTGTACACTGTATGTTAGTCCGCATAATATTCAAGGAAGCATAAAGGCCAGAGCAAATTTGACCACCCTCCTTGCCCAAATACAAACACACACATATATATTGAATAAATCCATCCATGTACATCCATGTATGACTTAAATCTAGCTTTTACATGACCTTCAAATGTTGTATTATTGTGATATAACATTATTAAAAACTGCATGCTTTAAACCGTAGGGCTTGCCATATATGTATTTGGAATAGCCTCCAGTGTGCTACACAAGTCAGGTCCAAATATCAGTATTCTGAGGTGCCAACTGGCAGAAATCAGCGTTCTCATTTTTATGCTGCTTTCATGCGCTCAATACATTTTTTAAGTATGTCATGAATGGAATCACTTTTCAATTGGTAGGGAAACAGTGCTCTCTGTTTGATATATCTCCCGATCCTTCTTCAGTGGTGTTGCCTTTCAAAAGGAATGACACGTGAACTTCACTAATCAAAGCTTTTGTCTTTCATCATGATTGAACCTGTAGGTTAACATCCATCCTATAGATAGAAAGGTTAGTTCATGTTAAATCAGTGAGGTTATAAAAGGGAATGTGTATGGCTAGAAACATGTTAATGAAGAGAATCTAGAAGCTAGAAGGTCTAAAAACTGATCGCAGCCCTTCGGAATCAAGTATGACATCCATGGCACACACAGAGGCCAGGTAAATTAGGATAACATTAAATAATCAGGCCCGTTAAATGTTTGTGACAATATGTAACACTGGGTTCTTAAGGGTTAAGTAAGTCTTTCCGAAGGCAACAGACTGAAGTCAAATGCAGACTTTTTCCCCCCCGCATCCCTGAGGAAGGCATCTCTAGCTTGTATAACAAGAACTATAAAAGGAAGTGAAAGGAAAAAATGTTTTATTCATTTTGTTTTCATTCCTACTGTAGCTTTAAAGCATACTTGGATGAATAGAATAGTCTCCAAAAACTGAGGCAAGGGAAAGAAGAGATTACACCGGCTGTGCAGCATTTTGCCTCATTCCTGTTTCATGTGTTTCAGGAATCCCTGCCAGAAAATAGAAGTATTCTAGAAAGGTGGTGTCAATCAAGTGCTCTTATTCAATTTAAATATGCAGACCATTAGTGTATGAATAACAGCTCTTCATCTTGATAGCTTCAATCAGCCTTCGAAACCGTGAATACTATTGTAGGATAAGAGACAAATTGCAATAATTAGCCCTAAATTGGGACAGTTGCAGTCTCAAATAATGGACTGCAAATCTGAATATTTTCTTGTTGGACAGTAACTAGCCAGATATTGGTGGCTCATTCTCTGTTTTGCTTGATTCTGGTATAGACACTTTACAATGCAGTTTTGAGGCAGTGTAGTCAGGTTCGAAGATGGAAAAGACACCTTTGAAGTCCCTCTGATTATCTAAGAAGCAGAAAACACAAGGGATCAAGGATCATGTTTTCAAAGGAGTGGTGGCAACTAACAAAAATAACACTTTTATACAGCAGTCATTTTTAAAGCTCTCAGAGTAGCAATTGTGCTTTGAAACAGCAAATATATAAAATGCTCTATAAAGTACAAAAGAAACTTTCATGATATTTGAAAGCGGTTCATGTAAACATATACTGCTACACTTTTAACCTCATCGCATGTTTTTTGTGTTGTATTTGTTTACCAAACATAACTGTTTGATATGCATTAATTTAGAACACAAACACTATACACATGTGTATGTTTTCTGGTTTGAATTAGCCTAGAAAATACATTTGACATTTGATTATTTCAAACAGTGGGAGTTAACACAAGATGAAATAGAAATACTCTAAACAAAATGAAAATAATTCACAAACTATCCCAACTCTCACTCATACTGTTCATTTCACTGTAGAATGTACTTCTTCCACCTTGTTATCCTGGTAAAGAATACATCTTCCTTTGAAAGTGAACTTAGGTGCAAATTAAAGGTTTCTTATTCCTTTACATAGTCTCAATACCCATGTATTAGTCACATCATGAACAGGACATATAATTACAGAGGTAGGGGGCAGGGTGAGATAGCAATCTGTTTACTGATTTGGAATAAACACTGTGACAGGTACGGCCTGTCATATAAACTAAATATAATAAATGAGTGAATGAATAAATAAATAAACCACTCAGTGTATTCCTGCACAGCTTATTCCTGTTTTAGATTTTTGTATTTTCTGATCTGGGAGCCTGCTGTTAGTCAGATAGGTAGTTAAAGAATGGGCCCAATGAGTCAAAAAGCCCCTTAAGTAGGGAGATTTGAGGAAGGACAGTTTTTTTTTTTATTGCTCGACATGTTGTGCTCTGCGCTTAATCGATCTGAAAACAAGTTAAGTGTGGTTAACAGCTCAGTGCTTCGCAATGAAACTTGACCTCTTCCTCTCCCGAGCATTTAGCTCCCCCGTATTACTGTGGACTGGTCGGCTGCTGTTCAGTTACGGGTCTTTCCAGAAGAAAGATTGCTACCCTGTCAATAAAAATCAAAGGTGCTCTCGACACTGACAGCTCCTCATGTATTAGGTTATTGAGCAACACGTGTAAGCTGGTTATAACATCACAGTAGCTTACTTACTTTACATTAGGAATGGGCTGAGAGCTACCATGGGAACAGGAGCGGGTGTAGCTGTTTGGCAGGCTGTGTTTCAGCTTGGCTTAGTCTTGTCAGCTTGTCAAGGTCTTAGTTAGCCAACATGTTGCTGCTGAGAAAGAAGCTAGAGAAATACAGCGGTCACATTATGAAGTTTTACTTTGTTTTTATATTTAAGAAAGTATCTATCTAGCTATCCATCCATCTATCTATATGTCTCTGTCTATCTATATAACAATAATAATGTTACTTTCAAACACTAGCTCACCACCTGCTGGACTTTTTGTCATGTCAAACCTCCGATTTTATCTCCTGAATTGTGTGATATAATGGGCAGTATGAGTGGATGGGGAACAGGATGACCAATATTGTCACTGACTGTGCTGTGCTTGAGCGGCAAGAAGGGAGATCTGTCTCTCCGAAAACCTAATGTTCAATTCAACGCTTTTTTTTCTTTGTGTAGTAGAAATAAATACAAAAAATGCCCTTTTTCTCGAATGCTACCATAGAGATTACAGATCATTTTGTAGATGTTGGGGTCAGATGTTATCTCAGCTTCTTTTTTAAAATGGCTTTTCGCAAACAGACAAGTCAAATCCAGGCTTTCTCAAATTTTCATTTCAGCTCTAAGCATTTGGTTTCCTACACACTTCTAATGAAGCTCAAATTGTTTCCATGGTGTTTATATTATTGCTCTTTGATGAAGTGTCTTCAGTGCTTTATACATTGTTCATTCATGGTTTCCCTTTAGTCTTCCTTTATCTGTCTTGAAATTAACAGATGTTTTTCTTCTGAGGTGTATGTTATCATCACTGCAAACCCCTCTATATAAGTTGTTTATTATTAATATGAATTAATTCAGTTCAAAGAGACTACAAATGCAAAGCTTGAAAGGGTTAGACTAATTACACTAAATAAGAAAATATTGTGAATCCTATTATATAGCTCATTACTTCTATTGTTTATTTTATACAATCTTTTTTGTTTATCTTTATCAAACATGTGAATAATGTTGGAGGGTACTATATATACATTGCCTTACAAAAGCCTTCATATCATTCCTATGGTGTGTCATTTTTTTGTAATTAGTATTGTATTAAAAACTAGAATGCTAAAACTGAAGACTTTTAAGGGTAAGATAAATTACAGTAAATATCAGCAAAAACTAAAGACAAAACAATATGCTGATTGCATAAGAATTCAGACCTCTCAACTCTCAACAATATTTGGTGGAAGCACCTTTTGGCAGCAATTTCAGATGCAAGTCTTTTGGGGGTAATTCTCTGCCAACTTTGCACACTGGTTTGGTAAATTTTTTGCCTACACTTTTTGGCAGATTCTTCTTTCAATTCTTATTACAAGACTTTGACTAGGACATACAGTTTTTTTTGCATGTTTGTTTATCAGTAAATGTCTGTATTGCAAGGTACTTACTAGAACAAGTAAAGTAATACGAGAGATTCATATATGATGCAAAAAAGTAGTACCTTCTCTCCACATAGGAGTGTGCTTCAAGCTAAAATGGATAAGATTCAATCCCAATTATTATTATTTTTATTTTTTATTATATTAGTTCAGAGACAACATGTTCCATCACTACTTGGTACCCCCATCAATAGATGAATAGGTAAAAGGACACACTATCACTATCTTAAAATGTACTGTATAAAATTGGTATCCATATCATGCCCTCACAATTTCTGTCCCGCAGCATCCTGGGAGTGCTGAGTGGTACCTCTCCAGTAGTGTGCACTGAAAAACAATTACTTTACCTCAGATAACCCATTCCTTGAAGCATTAGGCTCAAGAACTAGCATAGAAAAAAAGAGATGTGGATTTGTTATTCTCCACAGAGCTGAAGGCTTAAATGAGACTGTTCTTCTCTGGCCTGGCGCCAATGAAGCGTAAAGCTCCTCCTCTCCCAGTTGCCGGCTCCTTCTACCAGGCAGCCCGAGCCGAGCAACCTCACACCAGTGGAGATACCTGTCACGATCTGCTGATGTATTGAGTTCCTTTGTGAACTAATAGGCAGCTTCTGAGACAGATCTGATTTAGGAAGAACATGACTTTCATAATCCCAAAATTGTTGCCTCACCACATGTTGTTTCAGTGCCTGTGAGCTGCACACTAAACAGGCCTTTTGAAGAATAGGTTGAATTGGACCTCTATATAAGTATTGATTTTGTTCTTTAGAGCCTTTGCCACTGCCACACAAGGATAAATGGGGAAATAACTGCTGGAGACACAACCCAGTAGCAATTTTCTACACTGTGAGCACAAGGAGAAGAATAAACAGCTCCTGCACATGCTTATTATAGGGTGATGTCCCCCTCATGCGAGAGAGCACCATTGGCACAATAAACAATGACAAGAGGAGAAGAGAAACGGAAGACTGATAGCCACACTTCCATGAAAGGAGGACACAACGTGACCTTGCCAGTCAAGGGCCTCAGTCAATCGCTCATTGTTAAGCTCTTGGAAAAAGCAGGAGTGATTCATAAATTAAAAAAAAAATCTATATGATGTGTTTTCTTTACAGAAGCTGGCATCAATATCAAAGCTGGTATATGTATTCAGATACCTTATTTGTGTAAGGGTCGGTAGTGTTTCTCAATATGGGGATAACTTTAACTCTTTTCTCTAAACTTTGGTCAGGAATTAAATATAAATTTGTTGTTGTCGTTAATCAAAGTAATCCTGCCTACTCGTTTTCTGTAGAGGACATTGCTTTGCAGATTAATGGATACCTTTTGATATACTGTGAATGTTATAGTTCAGTCATAAAAAAAGGAAATGGCTGAAAGCTCTGAGTTTAGAATAAATTAACCATTTGAAGAAGAGGAGCCAAGCAGGTGGGGGCAGAGGAGCAGCAGGTGTAATAATACAATACTAAGTACATCTATGAGCACACTTTTGCATTACATTGAAGTCACAATTCACCACAGCCAAGTGTGACGACATATTGGTTAGCTGGAATCCTTCATATTGTATATTTTATGTTAGAGTATAGTCATAAATTGTTGTATTAATTTACATATTCAAACATTTAGTATTTTAATATCTTCACTAAACCATGTGTTTTTATATGTGATTGTACTGTATACCTGACCTGACTGTTTTGTGGCCATCAATTTAGCCAGTGCAACCAAAGAGTGACATCTTGTTACCTTAAAACAGAATCATGCAACAATTGCAATTTTCTTGTCAAGCATAGCCTTGATTGTATAATGACTATATAATTTAAATTTTAAATTTAAACTGGTCATTTGTTATAGCAAAACACTGATCACAATTTTCTTTTAGATTAACAAAGGAATTGTGATTATAAACATGAGTAAAAATGTGAGTAGTTTATTTTCTCCAGTATGGCTCTGAAGTTTACTATACCCGTTAAATTGAACAAAGGCAAGAGCATGACAACGGCTCAGAAAATATTCCTGGCAGACGACTACAATTCAATGCAAATGTTCAGTCTATAATTATTCTAACTGTGAGCAGTCATCAATGAGAGAAAGGAGAGGATTGAAAATGTGCCACTATGGGATACATAATCCTAGCAAGCTGTGCCCAGTGGTTAAATTGCTTTTTAACTGGATGCACATATGTCTGTATAAAATTCAGCAACTTAGTTATATGATGCCATGCATTGTTGGAGAAGAGAAAAAGAGAACTGGCAAATGAAAGAAAATGGCAAATAATGATTGGCTTCCTTCACTTGTCAGTCTTATTTTTCAAACAGTTTACTGCACAGACGCATTTTTATCTGAATGGAACCTCTCTGATGTTTTTATAATTCTCTCCAGCTTAGGCACTTCTGTGTTCAAACCTAACATAAAAATTAAAGATTATTATGAAGGCTGTGCATCAGACGGTTGACAGCAGCCGCACGGTCTGACAATTACTAAGCGAGGTTAGAAGATAACTCAAATCAATATGGTAGTCACTAACTCCAAAAGAAAGTCTTCGCTGCACAAATGACACAGAAATAAATACATGTAAAGAGAGAGTTCCAAGTGAAGGAGCCAGAAGACTTCTTGGTGAAAGGTGTAATCAGAGCAGCCGATTCCTTACGCACTTTCCAGTCAAATCATAGTTTTACTGACTCCTCCTCATTGCTGCTTTCTCTGAACAGCTTCAACTGCAATTGCAACTCGAGATAGCAGCAAAACAAGCAAATCAAAATCTGTAAAGATCCATCCATCCATCCATCCATCCATCCATCCATCCATCCATCCATCTACGAAACCGCTTATCCTGGTGAGGGTTTATTCAAAAGTATGTATTTAACTAAACGAATCATCACATAACACTGTTCCAAATGAAGGGTGTGGACACATACCTACACTGAGTTTTGAGTAGATGCTTTAGCACAGGCCTGATGTTCCCCAAGGTCTCATTCTTTGTCTTTGACTGTATTTTTAGCCTGCCGTTGAGTTGTTACAGACACAGACTGTAGACACATTAGCATCCTTAACTCATGATCATGATTCCATGACTCCATGATGGCCAATTATGCAGTTTCAAATAACGGTGCTCCTGTTCTTCCCTGTAGGTAAACTACTACAATAAAAGATAATGAAATTGATGGGAATTTTACCCACAGAGGAAATAAGCAGCCCAATATATTAACTACTAATTAATAAGCAAAGTTTTAAGGCTTTGACTTATCATAAGTCATTATTGACCTATATACACCGATCAGACATAACATTATGACCACCAGCCTAATATTGTGTAGGTCCCAAAACAGCCCTGACCCATCGAGGCATGGACTCCATTAGACCTCTGAAGGTGTGCTGTGGTATCTGGCACCAAGACGTTAGCAGCAGATCCTTTAAGTCCTGTAAGTTGCGGAGTGGGGCCTCCATGGATCGGACTTGTTTGTCCAGCACATCCCACAGATGCTCTATTGGATTGAGATCTTGGGAATTTGGAGGCCAAGTCAATACCTTGAACTCGTGATTCATCAGACCAGGCCACCTTCTTCCATTACAGTTCTGATGCTCACGTGCCCATTGTAGGTGCTTTCGGCAGTGGACAGGGGTCAGCATGGGCACCCTGACTGATCTGCGGCTACGCAGCCCCATACGCAACAAACTGCGATGCACTGTGTGTTCTGACACCTTTCTATCAGAACCAGCATTAGCTTTTTCAGCAATTTGAGCTACAGTAGCTCGTCTATTGGATCGGACCACACGGGCCAGCCTTCGCTCCCCACGTGCATCAGTGAGCCTTGGCCGCTCATGACCCTGTGGCCGGTTCACCGCTTTTCCATCCTTTGACCACTTTTGATAGGTACTGACCACTGCAGACCGGGAACACCCCACAAGAGCTGCAGTTTTGGAGATGCTCTGACCCAGTCGTCCAGCCATCACAATGTGGCCCTTGTCAAAGTCGCTCAGATCCTTACGCTGCCCATTTTTCCTGCTTCTAACACATCAACTTTGAGGAAAAATTGTTCACTTGCTGCCTAATATATCCCACCCACTGACAGGTGCCATGATAACAGATTATCAGTGTTATTCACTTCACCTAATGTTACCTAATGGTCATAATGTAATGGCTGATTGGTGTATACCTCTATATATTATCTTTACTGTCCACGTAGTAGACTACAGTTAATTTACATCTCGCCCTCCCTGGCTTTATTTGATCAAATTATTTCCAGGATATATTTGTGAAAATAGTTTCCTGAAACAATGCTTGCTCGAGACTCATATCTAGTTTATTGGAGTGATGGAGGGCAGCTGTATGTGACATCTGTTCACGCTCTCTTGGTTCTCATTGCTTTGGCAGATCGCGATCTCAACCTATTTCCTTGAATTAACCATAGTCCTGCTGGCTGCAGCATTATCAAATGTATTAATACTGCCTCAGGATTAATTGCTATGGAATAGTTGATGGCTTCATTTTGAAAATGTTCAGAATCTTAATTGTAATATTCTAAGATTCGGATATGGTTTAGACTTGAGGGCCAAACTTTTGACCTGTAGGAGCTCCATTTATATATGCTCAATGAGATCTGACTCTTGACAAATTGTTGCCTACAGTATTACATTATTTGCAGTTTCTCATTGCATTGTCAGAACTCCTTCTTTCAGCAGAAATCAATACACAAAAATAATTGAGATTTGTATGCCTTAGTCTTAATGGTCAAGTTGTTTTTTCTTTTGTTTATAAGTAACAGAACAGCTTTCAAAATTACACAAAATAACTCCTACATGTTGACACTGGTGCAACCTATTCCCATCATAATATCTTTGCTTTTAAGAAGCATAAATGCATATCATTCTGTGTTTCAATTGCACATGTTGCTAGTTTCTGAATGTTGCATGTCGGAGGTTAAAATTATTACATGCACAAGTAATAATGGATTGCAGTGCTATTACATAAAAACAAATTAAAAATTAAAGAGAAAACCAAGTTCAAAAGATACACACAAGTATGTATTATAAAACAAAGGTACACTGACTATGTTAAAGTATTAAAATGACAGATCAAATAGCCAGTTAGATAAATTGCATGAAAAAGTGACAAAAGTTACTTCCAGTAATGTGACTCCAACCATAACTTCATATGTTAGTATTAGTTAGATATTTCAAAGTTAATTTAATCAGTCTTAAACCCCTGTTTGGGAGAGATGGAAATATTTATGATTGGGCACAACTGTGTTAAATATTGACTAGATATCAGTCCACTATATTATTAGCTGATGTTGAATTTGCTCTCAAATAGATCATCACAGAGTGGTCAAGATCTCTCTCAATATACACATATATATCCATCTGTGCTAGATTGTCACTCATATATGTATAACAAACATTAAAATGTTGAATAGAACTAGATTATGCAAAAATACATTAATGAATATGCTTTTATATATCAGCAACACTTATTCATTTAAATTATAATATTTCATTTTATATACGTTCATATTAAAAAATATTGAATGTTCAGATACTTGTCAGAATTTTCTAATAGACCCAAGTTAAGAGCTGGATAAGAGTGCAGGCAGGGACTCGAGGAGTGTGTCCTCACTGTGTGGTATTGCAGGTCTCTACAGTATTTCAAATGTAATTCTGAAACATGATTGCGCAAATAAGGAAGCTAAGTCACCACTGAAGTGATGGCTCTTCCTCAGGGAGAACCTCTTGCGGAGATCCGGAGACAGATCTCTGGGCAAGATGAGTGTTCTGCTTGTGTAGTGAGGACAAACAGTATTTAGGGCAGAGTGAGTAGTTACTGGTCTGAATTATTCCAATTCAGTTTTATGGTCAAAAATCTTCAAACTAGGTACTATCTGGGTGATGATGTGAGAATGCTAGCTTGAGGAACACATTAAACACAAAGTTCAGTGCCTTTTGATCAATTTGTATTCATTAAACCAACACAATATGCTGGTCACTACAGGATGATCATTGCTTTAATTTAAATTAATTGCAGTATCCAAATAATGCCATTGAAAGTAGTAGACCAGTTATTATTGTTTTTAGATTTAAAATATTTACTGATAATAGCCATAGCTTATATTATGCTATTGTAATGAGAAAAGGTAAAAAAAAAAAATAGGGATCTTTTTAAATGTTGTACATTTGATGTTCAACATTTGTAATCCCTTAAAACTGTGAATGTGAAGTAATTCCAGATTCTGCTAAAGCTAGGGCTTCTAGTTTAGTCACTACTTTTACACCCTTCATCTCCTCCTTTTGAAGAGAAAAATGTATATATCTGGTGATCAAGAAACCATTACAAAACGATACACAACAAACTGCTTTTATAATTTCTTTCTTCACACTGGTGAGTTTTAAATTGTGTTGGTCTGTAAGAAACACTTCTGCATGAAAGTAATTGGAAATCTTGATAATGTGGTAACATTTACCTTTAAACCTGCTTGTTCTGTGCCATTCATGACAGCAAGGCATTGAGCTTTGTTATCCTTTGGAAGTGTTTTGTTATTATATGCTTTCACACAGTATATGTCAATGAAATGTTATTCCTCCAGTTCAGTGTTTGTTTTTAATATTAACATTCAGCATGAAATTATGTAATATCCACTTAATTTATCTTAGTTGTGTGCTCTGCCCTACCTTTCAGTGTGGAGCTATGCAACATAATACATGTTTCTCCTGTTAAAGATACTACATTGTGCCTGTGATGTCATGTCACATTGCTGCATCAAAGCAACTCCATTGTAATAGGGGCTTACTGCACTCTCCACAACCCTGGGGCAAGAACTTGTCAGAATCTGCTTGAATTCCTACAAACACACTTCAGGACATAGCTACAACAAGGTGTTTGATAGTGCCACTTTGAATTGCGTTCTGCTGCACTCATTTTATCCATAAGTTTCCCTTTTAAGACCATATGTGTTTGCTAACATTTTATACTTCACATTGTCCAGAGATTGGAGAGCCCAGCAGAGGAAGGTAACATTACAATCAGTCCCCTGGTGGTGTGATGTATGACTCAGAACTTTATGTTGTTGGGCCGAAACTGTTTAAAGTGTGAATTAGAGAAAATGAAGGTTTTGAAATTTTGTTTTCCTCACACAAAAACAGTTTGCAGCTCCTGCTGATAGCCCACAACCCTAATCCAGATTTCACAGTTGAGGCTGTGAAATCAGGAGGAACGTCCTGCCGTTCCCATCCCCACAAAGACAGCACTTGAGTTCTAAAAACCTTCGAAGGCAAAGAAAAGACACTTGATTTGTACTGTATGAGAAATGTAGTGGCCTTTTGTATAACCCTTTGTGATTATTTCCTTATTCTGCTCTTACATGCTGTGTCCCTTAGTAACACACAATATTTCTGCAACATTTAACAACATTGCTGCAACGCTAAAGTGTATACTGGATACTTACTAGCATCTTAATGAATCTTCCCAAAGCATCCTGTGTAGCTCTTTCTGTGCTGTTTTGCCCATGATGACCTAGTTTTGTGCTTATTCCTCAGACAATACAAATATTTTGTCTGTGCATTACATCTGTAAGTCCTATCCTATCAGTCACATACATATTCACTGAAGAGGGCAAAAAATATGCTTTTGCATTCTCTTGGAGAGAGTCATTTCCAGATATTAATTTGAATGGATTGTCACAGACATTTTTTCTATCACCATGATGTGTTGGATTTAGTGTCTTTAGCTTTTTAGGGCTGTCTGCTCTATGGATCTAGAGCATTACATTTGTCTTGAAAGCATTACTTAAGAGATCCCCTCAGAAGTGAGAGACAATATCTGAGCTCATGCCTTATTTCTGAGTTTTGTACCTTTATACATAATAATTAAATAAGCATCAGCATTCAACATTGTTGCAATACAAAGGACTTGATAATATGATAATGATATGGGGCACAGCTATTGAGTTTAGAGTCTTTGGAGCAATTAGACCAAATATAAAGTTATTCTATTTTTCACAGGAGAAAAATGTATGTTAATCCTCTTGGCAGCATTCAGCCTTTTCTTAATGGATCTGAGAATATCTTTACACCACAGCATCACTGAGATCTTTCCAATGGATTGCCACCTTTGTAAGATATCCAAGTCTGTAAGATAGTCACTAGACCACATGGTATACATGTAGCACAGGGCAGGTAGAACAAGGGAACCACCTTAAATACACCCTTTGATCTCTGTTTGGCCCTCAAAGATGACTAAGCAGGCACTTTAAATTGTTTACGAATTGAGGTCCCATACTATTTTAGACTTCAAGGCTGAAATTGGAACATGGTGTCATCACTCAGATTCCTTCTCCCCAGCTGTGACTTTATCTGACCTTTAGAAAAAAAGGTGACTATGACCTTTCTCCAAATCCCCAAGTAACAACTTTTTCAGCAGTTTCTTTCTCTACCATGAGAACACCTTCACAGATCTATTGATCTAATTCAAAACCCTTTCCGTGAACAAGTTCCTTGTCTCTTGAATCTGACCAACTCCCACATTTTGCTCTCTGACACCTGTAATAAAAACAGTTTGAGCAGTAACTTAGGTTAAACCCTTTTTAACCTTAAATACCTTCAATAGGTCAGCAGGTTTTTCATTCTGAACTATTTAAATTAAGCTTTTTAAGTCTATGTTACTTTGACACATTAATTCAGGCATGAATCACAGGTTGGTTGTACAATTTTCAGCTTTCGTTTAGCTTTCTCTGGATTTCAATTAGATTTTTTAAGTTATGTGGCCTAACATTTTGTTAATCCTTGTCACGTCATGCAAAAGCTTTCAGAGCTTGTTCAATCACCTTGTTTACACTTAAGACATTGTTTTAAAATCCCTGGAATCACGAAGGAAACATTTTGATGTTGTGTGTAGATGGTAGCACTCAGCTCCTATAGAAATAACTGAAACTTGTATGTCTGGTTTAATGAATGTTAAGTAAATAAATGTGCCCTTGAATGTCAAGGCAAGTCATAAAGGTCAAGCCGTTCTCGCTCACCTCTCCTCTCATACAGTATAGATTGCTTGGGTGATATCTGTGTAGCTGGGCCTTCTTAAAAGTAAAGTTATATTTCCAGTTCATTTTACATTCATTATGTATTTGAAAAAAATGGTAAAACATGCAGTTATTATAGAACAATGTGAAAAGTTACTGGGCAAAATGTAGTTTTAAATTTGTAATTGCAGGATAATTTCTAGCAAATGTCTATAAAACATGTTATAAGTTATAACAGTATATTCAGCTTTGCAGATGATTCAGTCTTTTATAAAATATCATCTGAAGCTTCAACGTGCACAATGAGCCACATAGCCTACATTTTGGAGATTTTGTTTTTATAATTAGAAAATATATATTATTTGGCTGATATTGATGTCTGGCAATAGGAGATGATGGGAAAAAGCCCTTATTTTCAATGATTGCTTAGCACCCTTCTATTGGTTTCAGGCTTTGGCCATCCATCTGTGCTTTCCAGCATGCCATTATTCATTATGGTACAAAGACCTAATGGGCTTTTGATATACTAATGTATAAATTGTTCATCCACGTCCCTGTCCTTGCGCTCCTGCCAGTGTTGACTAATAGCTTTTAATCTGGGCATCAAAGACCTAGTAAACACCTTCCGCATACTAACAGATAATGGATAGGAATCGCCTGTTTTTTTTTTGTTTTTTGTTTTTTGTATTAATAGATGGCACTGGTACACTCTTGTTTTATCAATAACTGTGTATAAGTTTAAGGACATTGATGAATCATGTATTCTTCCTTCTTTTTTTAATTCTTGTTTTTAAAATAGAAATGGACAAGCCAGGTGTTCTTTTTATTATTTCTTCTCATCGGAGTCATCCACAAAAAAAGAAAAAGAAAAGAAAGTTCAAAAAATGAGCACAGAGTGCCTTTGTTTCTTTTTTCTGGGTGGTTGGTGACCCTGTTGATGACCTTTAAGTACAATAAAAGATGATATTTCAGTTGAAGGAAGCAGCATGACTCAAAGGGAAGATAAAATGGTTGGCAAGTGCAACAAACTGGATTCACATAATTTTGAGTAGTACCAATAAGCACAATTCCATTTACCTTTCCATTTCTGTCTTCTCTTATCCTTTTTTTAGTCCTTTTGAGTAAGGGGAGGTCAGGGTTGAGAGGGCATTTATCCCCTGCGCACACTGACAGGGAAGCACAGAGCAGGCTGCCTGGCCGAAAGCACATTGACAGAGAGCAGCTGTGGCTAAAATTCACAGCTGCTGTAACCCGGCCCCTCCAAGCTGGTGCACTGCATCAGGCATTGATGTTTCAAGAGCCCAGTAATGAGGATGGGTAATAAATGGAGAAAACAGACCATAAATAATGGATTTGGGAAGATTAAAATAAAAAGTGGGTTCTGGATGAGCACCATATAACAGTGTGGATTTAATTTCGCTGTCTGCTGTTTTATGTCAGAGTGTTGGAATCCAGCCGTTTTAATTGATGAACTCGGGAGTGATAGTAAATTTACTCCTTTTTATGTCTGTTGGCTTTGTTGGGTTTTTAACCAATTAAACAGCAGTGGTTCCTACTAAAGTATAAATCGTATGATGGAAGCCCTCTCAGCCCTTTGCTGAATTGAACATCATGAGTGAAACAGAAGAATTTGGACATCATTCCTATACCCAGGAAGAATATGTTTAATTGGACAGATGGGGCTCCTGTCATTTTCAGTAACCAACTACAATGTAATGACACATTACATATATAGCTGGAGTGGATTCTCATCTTTTTATCAAGGCAGTTTCTGGGAAGTTCCCTGAAGGTGACCAATTTACATCAGCTGACAAAACTTGAGTTGATGCTTGATTTGTTAAAAAAAAAAAAAAAAATGTATCTACATTAAGTAAACACACGTATTGCATGACAGTATTATCTGATTTACTTAAAAATATGTATTAGAACTGTAGAATGTTGATTCAAAACTTCGTATTAACTTGATTACCCTGAAATCAATATTCTTTAAATTTTTGCGTTTGTGTGGTTTCAGCTAACTTTGACTTCACAGTTACTAAATTAATTCAGTTTAACCTGTAAATATGTACCCTTGCCTTGGCCTAGTTGTTGAGGATGGTTTACTTATTTGCTTTTCACAATATTTTATTATCTACTTGTCAATAAGAATCTCAAGTGAGTAAATGATTAGCTTATATACTGAGATACAAATTGGTCATTAATTAGCACTAGCTGGACTACACTGTTCTCAACAATATGTGTTCAGAGACTAAAAACAAGTTTATCTTAAACAAAAATCTACTCCTAAGTACATGTAGAGCAAGTGACATTGCAATATATTCACAGAATATATAAACGAAACAAGGCAGACAAGCATCATGTAGTCAAAGAAAGTGTCTAGTATGTAAATGTAACCAAACAGGATTTAGGGGTAGGTCAGTCTACAGAATAGTGGGGTCAGAAACTGAAATAATTAAGATGGAATAGATATTCTCCAGTGGGAAGAGAGATGCATATCTTCATAATGTTAATCTGAAAACAATGGATTGGATCTCACATTATTAAGAATTCCTTTTTTTTTTTAAGCACATGGGATAAAATATAATAGATATATATAACAGAAATCCATCTAACATTTTCAAGCCTAATGACATGCAGGTATCCAGCAATACATGTTCAATATACTTTGGTATTCAACATGCTTCCTTATTACATTTTAAAGGTTACAGACGTTTCTCTACGGCTTTTTATCATAGTTGTTGTTATTTAGTTTTGCTTCCTGTAGTGTCTGTGAATGTCCTCCATATTATAAATACTCTGACATCCCTTTTTATTTCAGGACAGAGAGTAAAACCTCTTTGGTATCCGGTGTGAAAATTGTGGCCTGAATTCTCGCACCATTGAATAAAAGGTTAGTCAATGTTCCCTTTCCCCAAAGACAAACATATGACTAAATAGTTTCTTTATAAATGTCACAGGTTTGGAAGGGTTTGAATGTGTGTGTCCCATTGCTGCAGAAGAACCTTAGTATTCTCATATTCAATTGGTAAATAACCCTGGTCTTTGGAGCCTGCTTTCACAAATGCCAGCTTTTCTGCTTTACTTCCTGCAGGAAAACAGAACCTTTAGAACAGCATCTGTTTTGCATGTGTAGCATATGATAAGGCATTTACATTCATTATAGTATATATAATTATTCACCGGACTACTTTAATGTAATGGTAATTCCTGATAATGGATGTAACACTTTCAATAGTAAACTAACTAAATAAATTATACGAGAAAGGCATGCAGTTGATGCCGTGCTGCCCTCAAATACAGGAGTTTCTTGCATCCCTTTCCTGGCTGAAGTTAATCTGTGACAATGCAAAGACACCAGATAAATACAGGAGTGTCTCATTTCTGACATCTGACATTCCTCCCACACCCACAGTTAGTACACATGGTGTCAACCAGGCCCAGCTCCATCTATTCTGCACAGCTGTCTTCATCTTTGCTACATTGCAGAGCCTCAGTTGTTGTTTTTTTCTTTTATCTTGTCCGTGAATTTTCACTTTGAGGTCTCTCTAGGTCTGCCACATCTCCTTGTACTCACAGCAGAATTTGTAACAGTTAGATAATTTGTGTTTTTTCATCCATATGCCACAAGCTTTAAAAAAACAAAAAAAAACATGGTTCTTTAAAAATATTTATAAGGTGTTGAACAAATAACTTATTTGTTACATGACAGACACAATCTGGTCAAGTAAAGATCCTTTGCATTGCCCGAGCTTACCTTGCCTTTTTTCCCAGTTCCTGTCAGATATTTTAGTTGCCGAACAAAAGTGGATTTCTGTGGTCTCATAGAGTTTGTTTATTTAATGCCTGATACATAAAACATAGTGCTATAGTTAAAATAGACTGTAAAAAAGATAGATTAAACATTAAGAGCTGGTATCACAGACCCGAAATAGCACTAGTCATGGATGACCCTGTGTTATTTTGGGTAGAGTAGTCCTAGACTAGTGCTAATTAAGGTCTGTGAAACCAGCCATAAATGGGTTTATTAAAATGCTAATGCTTTCAGAGAATCTTTCCAAGACATTTAGAAAACAGTTTGAAGTGAACATATATTCATGGGTTTGAGCTACTTTGCAGAGCAATTAATTTTTCTTTGCAAAATAGATACTTTTTTTACAGCTTAATTGTGTCGGTTTATCTTTGTGTTAGACGGAGTGCTTGTGCTTTAGAATTTCTCATATATTTATCTATTTTTCTTCAACTACTTTTATAAAGCACATTTTGTCCTACTTTTCTCTCACCACAAGATGTCTCGGATCTCTGCCATACAACACTTTGTTGAAATGACAAGACGTGTACATCTTGGAACAATAGTGAAATAATATGTAATATATATCATTAAGAACAATAATTATGTATGATATCCTCCAACTTTATTGAGAATGTGTACAAAATGATCATGGTTGGTTCAGTTGATTTGATTCTTCATTATCTGAAGGGTAACTCAGAACACCTCTGAAATCATTGAGGGCATGAGAACAGAATAGTGGATGATTTTTCAACACATGCCCATTCGCTTTTTGAGATATCTCAAACAAATGAGGCACTTTGTGATTGAAAAAACTGTAATAATTATATTGTAAAGTAATAGCTTGTGCTGGTGATCAATACCTGCAGATGTGATGGTGATATATTGTGTTTGATGTGGAGACAGACAATCTAAAATAATCAATGACAATAAAGTGCAAGGCCTTATGAAGACTTTCAAAGGAAAATACAAGGGTCGATTTTCAGCTTAAAAGATTGGCATCTGGTCCTGTGTATATAGCAAACTTATTTTCACTGACAATTTAAATTACTCCCAAAAAAGAAAAAAAAAATGTTCAAAAGAAGGTTCTTTACACACGAAAGAAGACTGACAAAAAAGTTTTAAAAGCAACCTTAATCTAACTTTTGAAATGTTCGATGCCAGATGTTTGATATCAGATAATGCCAACGTGTGATGTTTGTTGTTGGCAGTGAATCGTCTCATGGAATTGTTTGCATCCTAAATACAGGATTTGAAACTCTTTTAATCTGTGTAAAGTCTTATTAGAACCATGGGAGTAGTTTATGACTGCATATCTCCCCTGGCTACGCTTAATCTTTCTAGGGCTTCAAAATGTTGAGAAAAGCCTCCAACGCTGGTCGCTTTCCTCAAATAGAAATACTAGGGGAATCACAATACAGCAAATTAAAGTCTATAAAGCTTACAGTACCTTAAATACTTTCCCATATGTTCTAATAAAAGTGAAAATTAAACTGTACACATGCTTATGATTTCTCACGCAGAGCATGGCTTTTATATTTATATATACTCCTATTAACGCATCTTACATTTTTACATCTTCCATCATTGTACTTTTGGAAAATAAGTGCTTGCTGTCCCTGGCACTAATCTGCATTTGTTGAACAATTATTTTGAAGTTATGTGGACAGGTTTCAGCAGGATGGACCAGATGGCTCCCTTATTTGCTTCCTAATTTGATTCTTATCAAACTTAATTTAATTGATATAAAATAGATCTGGGAAACATCTTCTCGAGAAAGCACAAGGAATGGCTTCTATATAGGGCTCGTAGATTTGATTACTGAGACTTGTAAAGGATGAGTTCTGTTCTTGTACTGTTCTTAAATTAGCGTGCAAAATCTCTTCAAGTGGAGTAAACCACCTCAAACATGTTGTCTTCATAATTTCTGACAGTATTAATATTGAATACATTGATTAAAGGAATGACTTGAGCAGACTTCACTAGACTACTACTGTGAAGGACACTGCTTTACATCGCTCACCAGTGGAGGAGTTTCTTGTGCTTAAACCAAGACATCTGTGCATTCTTGCAGGTCTTGGCCCTTCTATGGGTTAAAAACTATAGTTAATGAAATATTGATTTTTGCTTTTCTGGGAAGGAAAGATACAAAAATAAAACTAAGCTAAGCAATCTGAAGACTATCAAGAGAAGCAGAGAGATCATATTTCCTATCAGATAGATTGTAGCCACCCGTCAGCTGAAACATTAGGTTGACAGCTATAGGGGGGATCAAATCCCACTGTTCACCGGTAGTGTTTGATGAAGCTGGCATGACTGCACAGGTCCTTATCTGGGTTATCTTTTGATTTAAGAAAACTACCCAAGAGGAGAGGGGACATTGCTTGTTACCATGGGAAACTCATGAACATATTGTCTAACAAAGCTGGCTATATAAGGCAGACCCCCCAACTGCCTACTTTAACTAGTACAGCACCTCAGCCTCTTTATGCCATTCACTGGGGAACTCAAATAGTATTTTATCCATCTTAATATTATTATCAATATCAATTCAGTACATTGATTCCATTGCATTGTATGATTGCTAGCAAATTGCTGTACTAATTATTATTAATTTAGTTCCTCAACGACACAAGGCTCTTTTGTGTATCTTGTTAGCTGCGGTTTTGTTTACTAATAAACATATTCCATTTCTGTTTATACATATATCTGTTTAAGCTATGAAATCGCTGAAGAGTCTCCTTTCCTGACTTTAAGTCCAGCTCTAGTTTGCTACTGCAGCTACAGCTTTGGGATCTTGCTTCCCCACTTTTCTCTGAGTTCTAGGACAATTGGGCAGCTTATTACTTGCTGTCCTCTTTGCCACCTCTTGGTAATGCGTCTCGGCCGTTGGAGTCCCAAAGACCATCCTGATGCCGGTGCTGATTTTCACATGCCTGCAGCACACTGCTGAGCTTGTCAACACTGCAGTTCTGCCCTTGTCTTTTTATACTAAAATAGAATATTAGTATTCTTATACCAATAATACTGTTTATATATATATACAGTACTGTGCAAAAGTTTTAGGCAGGTGTGAACAAATGCTGTAAAGTAAGAATGCTTTCAAAAATAGACATGTTAATAGATTATATTTATCAGTTAACAAAATGCAAAGTGAGAGAACAGAAGAAAAATCTAAATCAAATTCATATTTGGTGTGACCACCCTTTGCCTTCAAAACAGCATCAATTCTTCTAGGTACACTTTGCACGAAGTCAGGGATTTTGTAGGCATATAGTCAGGTGTATGATTAAACAATTATACCAAACAGGTGCTAATGATCATCAATTCAATATGTAGGTTGAATCACAATCATTAACTGAAACAGAAACAGCTGTGTAGGAGGAATAAAACTGGGTGAGGAACAGCCAAACTCAGCTAACAAGGAGAGGCTGCTGAAGACAGTTTACTGTCAAAAGTCATACACCATGGCAAGACTGAGCACAGCAACAAGACACAAGGTAGTTATACTGCATCAGCACGGTCTCTCCCAGGCAGACATTTCAAGGCAGACAGGGGTTTCCAGATGTGCTGTCCAAGCTCTTTTGAAGAAGCACAAAGAAACGGGCAACGTTGAGGACCGTAGACGGAGTGGTCGGCCAAGGAAACTTACTGCAGCAGATGAAAGACACATCATGCTTACTTCCCTTCACAATCGGAAGATGTACAGCAGTGCCATCAGCTCAGAATTGGCAGAAAACAGTGGGACCCTGGTACACCCATCTACTGTCTGGAGAAGTCTGGTCAGAAGTGGCCTACATGGAAGACTTGCGGCCAAAAAGCCATACCTCCGACATGGAAACGAGGCCAAGCGACTCAACTATGCACGAAAACACACAAACTGGGGTTCACAAAAATGGCAGCAGGTGCTCTGGACTGATGAGTCAAAACTTGAAATATGTGACTGTAGCAGAAGGCAGTTTGTTCACTGAAGGGCTGGGGAGCCGTACACGAATGAGTGTCTGCAGGCAACAGTGAAGCATGGTGGAGGTTCCTTGCAAGTTTGGGGCTGCATTTCTGCAAATGGAGTTGGGGATTTGGTCAGAATTAATGGTCTCCTCAATGCTGAGAAGTACAGGCAGATACTTATCCATCATGCAATACCATCAGGGAGGCATCTGATTGGCCCCAAATTTATTCTGCAGCATGACAACGACCCCAAACATACAGTGACAGTCATTAAGAACTATCTTCAGTGTAAAGAAGAACAAGGAGTCCTGGAAGTGATGATATGGCCCCCACAGAGCCCTGATCTCAGCATCATTGAGTCTGTCTGGGATTACATGAAGAGAGAGAAGCAACTGAGGCTGCCTCAATCCACAGAAGAACTGGGTTTAATTCTCCAAAATGTTTGGCCAACCTACCTGCCGAGTTCCTTCAAAAACTGTGTGCAAGTGTACCTAGAAAACTGATGCTGTTTTGAAGGCAAAGGGTGGTCACACCAAATATGGATTTGATGTAGATTTTTCTTCTGTTCCCTCACTTTGCATTTAGTTAATTGATAAATATAATCTATTAACATGTCTGTTTTTGAAAGCATTCTTGCTTTGCAGCATTTTTTCACACCGGCCTTAAACCTTTGCACAGTACTGTATATATGGAATAACAAGAAGAGATAGAAAAAGAAATGACTGGATCCAAGAATAAACCAAAATATGTGGCATAATTGAAAGAGTTAAAATGGCAATGTGCCGAACACATTGCAAAAACAGATCAAAGATGGATGAGGGAAGTTATTGAATTGATACCAAGTAATTATACAAGACCTATAAGACGAGCACATAGAAGATGGGAAGATTAATTCATACACTTTGCCTTGGGTAAAACCCCTTTGGGTAGTATTCTCCATTTGGTTATATTAGAATAATACCCAAAGACTGTGAGGTGTGTGTGAGCCTTTTGGCCTCCAGCAAACAGAGACAGTTTCATGTTGCATTGTGCTAGTTAAACCAGGCAGTGGGGGGGTCTGCCTGAGTAACAACATACAGCGACCTATAGGCAGCTTAATTAGACAATGCGTTCATGGGTTCTCTATGGTAACGAGCGATGTCACCTCCACCTTTCAGTAGTTATGTTTCTCAGGTAATTTTGGATGCATTCACAACCTATCGTTTTACACTCTTACAAATAAAGCTGATGATTGCTTAATGTGAAATTTAAAACCATTTTAATTTAGATCTGTGCCGTTTTGTTAGGCTGTCCTTTTATCGGTGCAGACCAATTCCAACAAGTGGTTTGAGATCCAGTGAGTTTGAGTGAGTGAGTAACGTTATCCTAATGAAGTATGAAGGGGTGCAGTACTTAAATAAATATGACATTACTAATTGCAGCTTTAAGAAAGGTACTGGTGTATTTGTTTTATGAGACATATGCTGCTCATTTATGTATTTTTTTTATTTTGCTGTACAAGGTGATGTGACTGTTTTGAAGAGTATTTGCACTGATTGATCCTGGTTTAAATTACATTTGTTTGTTTACAGAGCTCAACTCCCTCAGGAGACATAAGAAGGCATCCAAGCCCGACTAGAGAGTTGTGACTTGAGGCGATTAGCAATTTTTCATAGTTATTATAGATGACATATCCAAAGTGGCAGAAGGCTGGCTGGAGAAAGGTATATACATTAAATAGATGAAAGAGTTTCTTTCTTTGATTTTCTCATATAGACATGAGATTTGGTATTTGTGAAGGACTAAAACAAGTTTATTTGACAAAGAAGAAAAGGTTAAACTGAGGAATAAGGCCTGGGCAAGTGCAGCATCCAGATTAAGAGAGGGAATACAAAGAAGGAAAAAAATATATAGATCTATATATACACACACATCTACAGTATATATAATGTTAACCAATCTTAGAGTTTATTTCCCTCCAGCTGTTTTGTCATTACAGTATACTAAACTGAAATTCTGCCTGGCAGGAGACTATAAACAAGATAATTCAAAACACATGATCAAAATGAGCCATTGCATTACCATCCCACGACACTGTCCCCTCTAAATAAATTATCATGGGAATGGCAGGCTTCCATACACAAACACAATGATGATAGAGATTGTCAAGGACATCTTGAAGGTGATCTATGAGTGGGGTGAATTGTGTTACCACGTATTGCCTGTGTCTGGGCTTCACACAGCTTTGTTTATATAGACAGACACTAACCTGTTTGAAATAACAACAAATGACACAAACAGTCAGGCAAATATTTATATGTCATTTATCTTTCTGTATTTGGAAGTCAAACTATATTTTGTATTTATATTTTTCTGTTCATATGTAATTAAGCAAAATTGACCATGTTTGACTAGATTAATTTGTTTTACTTAGGGGTTTTGCTTTTATTTTATTAATATTGGTTTTAGTCCAGTTAAATGTAATCTACCCAAGGGACCTGCAGTCTGTGTAGCATTCTGACATATAGGAATATGAACTGACCTTTAAAGTGTCAATCAAATAAATTGTGTTATTTTAAATGTCTGTGAAACATCAATCATTGATGTGATATGCATTATGTAATGAAGGACAGAAATAACATAATATTTGTTTATATTCAATTTGAAGGCAAATACCTGAGAAACCATACAATTGTAGGAAGCATGAACTTTCACTGAAAATATGATACTAATCAAACAGACTTGTGACAGTCAGGACTTTGTACAGTACAGTACATAACGATCCCCACGCTGGAGTTGTAGCTGATTAGCACCATATGGTGTTGTTCACTACAGATGAGTTTGTGGTGCAGCACAGGGAGGAAATGTCTGCCCTCTCTTTATATATAGATTGATTTTTGAACTGCCAGCAAACAGAATTCAAAGTTCAGGTTAAACATGTTTGTTTACTGTGCTTTTGAAAAATAGTTTTAAGTACTTGGAAAAGGCATGCTTCATGTTTTATTTCGTGTCAACTATTTAAATGACTCCCACCAAAAGAAAATAACTAATTAAAAGACATGGTTCAGTGGAGACAGGAATTTCATTGTATTACCATTAATTATTTCTGTGTGACAAGTAATTAAGGATGTGATTAGTATGACAATACTTATATCATCTCAGGCAGGGTAAGGTAATCTAATACCGTTTGACACTGCCTTATAATCCACTGTATAGATTTCCCCTCAAATCCCCATGATATTAATTCTCTTGTTTTATTTAATTGTATCCTTCATTGGAATATTATATGTTTACAGCATGTGATCTTTGTATACATTTCATCAACACTGAATCCAATTGCATGCATGCTTGTGTTTGAGGATTTTAGCTGCCTTTTCCTGCAGCAAAAGTTATAAACGCCTGTTGAAGAGTGTTGATTGATGGGGTTTCATTCACAGTCATGTATTGTATACGGTGGAAGATGAGACTACTCAGCAGAATCAATTTTAGTGATTTAACAGAAGCTGCTTAAGACACAACAGTATTTCAGCTGATTGCCAATCATGGGGGTGTTGTTTAATCTGTGGGGGATTACAGTAGTGAGCTGCCAGTATTGACAATGGCAGGTCTGTTGCATCGTTGTCAATCTCAAGTAGTAATGGTTGATAAATTCAACTTTGGAGTCTTAGGTTTCATGCTTGTTTATTTGGGATGTGAATTCAGTTTAGGTACATCAACCTACATCTGAGTAAGTATCAGCCCATGTAACCAGTAACTTAAAATGTTATGTTGGAGAACAGAAGCCTCGCTCTATTGGGCTGAACTGGTGCAGTTTGATGAAAATGTTGTGATCCACTGTGCTTTTCTATAGCAACTGTTCTAACATTATTGAAGCTCATTAGATCGAGTTCTAATGAGTTTTACCTCACCACATGTGTTCTTCTTATTTTAGTATGAACTGAGTGTGTCATTTTTGAACGTACAGGTAACTGAAATGGTTTCTCACCAGGGACTGCAGTCTTGCCAGTCAGCGTCACGTGTGCATTTGTGTGAGAAGCATTTCGGCCTCCTCCTCTGTTCTTACAGCGCTGCTCTCTCCCACACAGCTGAAAGGTGGCCGTGTCTGCCCACTCCTTGGTCACCTACGAGATCTGAATTGAATGTGGTGAAGCTAGGCATCTCTGCCTCTACTTTTTCTGTTTCTCTCTTCAATTCAGCCAATAACTTTAATTCATATTCATATTTTTCTTTTTGTTTTGGCACTTTGAAATAGAACGCATGAATTATTTCTTTCAAAGAAACTGAATTTCTGTTGCTCTTGTAACCCGTTGCACAGCAATTATAGTTAAATACCAAACCTTAACGTCAGCTTTGGTCCTTTTTTTAGAATAGTGGTGTTAATACAAATTGTAGCCCCTGAGAAGTATTTTAATTACAAGTCTTTGCAAAGCAACTATCTGAAATGGGATGATTCACCATTCTTTCCAACTTATGTTGCGTGGACTTCGTCTGAGTTCACTGATATTTTGGCTTCTACTGCCATATCCTGCACACCGTGTGACTGTGTGGTTGTCCTTGTTTGTTAGGGGTGAGGTCACTTTCTTTATGACCTGTACCTGAGGTAAATCAAGGTCTCTGAAGGTGAATGAACCCCCACGACACCCTGACCTCCGTGTAATAATTTCATAATTACATTAACTAGAGGTAAATCCACAGTCTTGTCCAGAGAGTAAACTGGCTGTGGGTACTTTGTCCCTGAGATTAAATTGAGCCTGGTGGGAATTATGAGCTTTCAGTCTGCCATTTTAGAGGCTTCAATAATATGATGCTTTCAAAAAGCAAAAGAAGAAATGGGGAGACAGTGATAAAGGTAGCTGTACAGGAAATAAAATATAGAGAAGGGTTTTATCATTGAAGACCACTATATAATTTACATTTTTTAATTCTTTAATCGCTGATTTTTTTCTATGAAATTTGAATAATTAGATCAGCAAAGACCTTCGTTATATGATTGAATAATTCTTTGGCATTATTCAAGCTCTGAAAATCAGTTTCTTTTCACTGAACAAGCAGGTACCTGCAAAGAACATGAAGGTGCATCTAAACCGCATCTTTAACCAAATACCTTATCAATCTTTTCCCATAGAGGATAAACCAGTGAAGCTCATTCGAACCCTCTTGTTAAAAAGCCACTTCCTTACCTTTGTATTGCTGGATGTAAGAGAACAAATACACAGATAAAGATGCCGCTGTGTATAAAAGAGACACCTGGGTTGTGTGAAAAAGCAATCAGCTTCTAAAATCAGTTTTCCATTTCTTGAAGATTAAGTTGTTCTTCAGTCATTGACTGAATGAAGCCAATTTGTTGTTAGAAAATTATGTGGGAGGGTAATTAAATGATCACAAGTAATTATGATATATATATATATATTTTTTTTTGCAACAAGTTCTTGAGTTTTGAGCCACTTTTGTAGTTTCAGAAGGACCAAAATGCACATGGTATGTATTCAGTTGAAACCCCTTTTTTATTTTGATTTATTTATGATCATAAATGTGCTAAAGGTGGACTCCGGTTAAAGGTAACATGGTCTCTGAGTTATGTTTGATTTGAGGCAATCCAAAATAGCTCTATAAATATCAGGGCTATGTCTGCTTTAACCCAGAGTTTAAGTGAGAGCCCTCAATCAATTAATTAATAATTTTATATCCAAATAGAAATGGGTACTGATCCACTCAAAAAAAGGATCCTGTCATACTTACTACTTGTAATTAGCACAGGGAAAAGCTATGTGAATACCAATTAATTGCAAGATATGCCTGGCAAAAGAAAAGAAAACAAGAGACATACATAAGTCCCATACATCTTGTGATGTTCTAACGGGGAACAATAATAGCAGAATGACCATAAATTTGACAGATGTAATGACAAGTTCTGTACAATAATGCTGGCCTGTCAGCAAATCTGCAGAATCTAAACTGCTGTCAGCAATTTTAAACAATTGTATTCTCTTCTATAGTTTATTCTTTTTTCTGTCTCTGTATTTTTATTTTTTTATTTTTTATGTGGTACCAAAGTATATTCTAAACCATTATAATACATCTTATGGTAGGTATGTTTTTAGCCCAGTTTGACTGTTGCAGGTATACAAACAATGTATTTCTCTTGGAACAATAATCTAACTTGAAGTATGCAAAGACTAAAGGTCTGCTATATCCTTAGTGTGGAAGAGTGTGAGGGACGAACATTTTAATTACAATATTGGACCCATTGTTAAATTCTCCCATTAAACACAGTAAAAAGCATCTGCATTACATTTCCCTGTATTAGTAGGTCCATTTGCACTGACAGTCTTAATTTTATATATCTCTCCTACTGTTTATAAAATGTTTGTGTAAATTGTTGAAATATTCAATATGCAGTTGAGGCATTAGCTCCCACAATATCGCTTGAGTTGCAGGACAGGGAGTAACACATTCAAATAACATTTATTTGATTAGTTAACCTGGAGAATGTCCTTCTGTGCATCAGTGGCTAGCTACCATGCACTTGGAGTTTGATGGTGTTGCCCAGATGTTGTCATTTAACTTTAAAGGAGTCAAGCAATCTGACACATCTGGGAATATCACTCGAAACACAGTAATCTATATATCTTTTGTCAAGCAGGTGATCCATTTTAATGTAATGCCTTCGATGTGCAACAATGGAACAGTAGATACTTTAATGTTGCCCTGCTGTTTCCCTTCATTCCTGAACACATCTACCTCCTTTTAGACTTCTGTAATGTAATGTATCCTTAATATCCCACCTGCATCTGCTTACTGATACCGTTCTGACTGGCGTCTTCGAAACTTGGCTGGCAGACATGAGCGGCACTGCATGACTTCCTGAAAAAGGCTGGCAGCAAATGGCTTGATTGTTATTTATTTTTTTCCAAGTGAACCAGCTGGCTGCCTCACCACACGAAACAGAAGTGCATTCCATAAAACTTTTTAAATTCAAATTATTTGGGAATTTATTTCCCTTTCAATTTTGGCAAGAATTCTACCACAGGCAGAGACTCTTCTGTGTAAATTCATCCAGAAAAACATTCGTATTATGACATCAGTCAGGCGTTGAGAGAATTACAAACTTCTGTCGGCTCCTTGTTAGTTTGTTAATTATTTAGTAGCTGATACATTTGCTGATTTGTATTCCTTGTTTACAGTTGGACTAAATAATTGTATTGTTATATTTCTGTTTTAGAGCAGAATGTATATAACTCAAGGCTAGACTGTAGTTGTAAAGGTAGGTGTTATTTCCAGATTATTTCCAGTGAAAATATGCATTTCAATTTTGGCAGCCACAAATTTGTGTCAATATGAATGTCTAAGAGCTGTATAATAGTAGATGATTAAAAATCCTCAGATGCTTTCCTAACATTATCGTTTACAGTCGGGATACATTTAAGCAAAGATTTTTTTGACTAGAAGATGACAGTTTTTATCTGCAATTCTGTATCAGTTTTGGAACATGTCTTAAAAGTGTCCTTGGAAACAAGTAGTTGGAGATCACACCCACAAATCAGAATCACTTGGCAATGGTAATTGGCATCAGTCTTTCAAGGAGCAGCTGAGTAGCAAAATGTATAAACAATTACCTACAGCATAAAGAAAACAATGAATCAAACATATCTGTGTGAATGTTTTATTTACCTCTTGGAAAGTAATACCTACTAGATTATTATTATTTTTTTGTCTTTTTGTCTTTGTCTTTTTTTTGTTTTTTTCACTATTTGATATTGAATAGAAGTCTTTCTGAGGATTTCAGAGGATTATATATATATATATATATATATATATATATATATATATATATATATATATATATATATATATATATATATATTATATGTGCAGTGTTGGGAGTTTCTGAAGTTTGCTCTGGAAAGTTCCAGGGAGTAGTGAACTCATTAAAATCTGAAATGAACTACTATATATGTGAGCTTAAGTGGTGTGCAATATTGAATGTAGTATTTTTCTTCTCCAATGCCGACATTCATTTTTGAAAGTGTTGTGTTTTTTCCCTTTACGAGTCCTTTATCGTCTCTCTGTGAGGTGTGCAGTTTTCTTGAGATGACACTTAGTCATGTTTGAAATTGCATTGCCAAGTGATAATGTGGTGCTTGCTGACTATTATGAAGACAAGTTACAGCTCTGAAGGTATGGGTGTATGATTTAAAACTGCAGGTGCATGTGCAGGGAAACAGTTGAATCCCTTCCAGTACGATGTAAGTCAGGCAAATGTCAGCTGGTGTCTTACGCTCGTTAGGTCAGCTTTTATTGCTTCAGAATGAAGATGTAAAATGGTCTAATTGCCTTTGCAATCGATATCTCTGCAGACAAAGCATCAGCAACACAATACAGCCAAACTATTTGTTAATACCATTAAAAGTACTCATAGATGGAAATGCCATTGTGATAAATTATAGTTTCCTTCAAGGTGATCAGAACTGCTTTGGACCTACCAGTCTTATATTTATTCAGTTATTTGCTTTTTGTTCCTCTATCATATTAAAAGCTCAAACATAGGAATTCTAACGTGTTTTTAATATCTTTCTTTTACAAACTGGAAAAATAAGATGGCACCTTTTGTATAAAAACAGTCAATGACATGGCAAGAACATCTACCAAGCTTTTTCCATCCTGAGACTTTCCCTTTTAGAGTAAATCACTCTCATGTCATGATGCTTTGGAATAGGTCCTAGTGTTTCTATTGTGCACTTCTCACACAATTCAGCTTGGAGGCTGAAACAGCAGTTATAAGCACAACAGATAATACAAGAGCTGACCAAACACAGTGGCCACAGTGTGCCAGCAGCTCAAAGCAAAAGGATGTGTAAATGTGCCTTACTCTTCTAGCTGTAGGGCTGTCATGTAAAGGCTGGAAGTAGCGATACGGGCACTATTGTGACGACTGAATGTGGAAGTGCTGACAGGGGTGGGCAGGATGAGCAGTCATACATGTGTTTACCAAATTATGTTTTAATGTAAATGACCCATTAACAGACACTAGTAGTAGAAAACCATGCATCTTCCCCAACTCTCTAGATCTTCTAGCAGAAACAGCCATAGGAAAACAATCATACAGCGTGCTCAAATGGGGTTTAATAATAAAGATGTCAGGAGAAAATGTGTGGAGTGCTCTGATGTGTGCACTAGAAACACCGATTGAACAGATTCAGAGGCACACAGGCCTTTCTTGAATATGGACAATAATAAATATTACATTTTTAATGAGGCAAATGGCCTGTGTCATTGGATAAAGCTTCTCATTCAGTGTGTACTGTGCATGTGCCATACATCTACACTCACCTAAAGGATTATTAGGAACACCATACTAATACTGTGTTTGACCCCCTTTCACCTTCAGAACTGCCTTAATTCTACATGGCATTGATTCAACAAGGTGCTGAAAGCATTCTTTAGAAATGTTGGCCCATATTGATAGGATAGCATCTGGCAGTTGATGGAGATTTGTGGGATGCACATCCAGGGCACGAAGCTCCCGTTCCACCACATCCCAAAGATGCTCTATTGGGTTGAGATCTGGTGACTGTGGGGGCCAGTTTAGTACAGTGAACTCATTGTCATGTTCAAGAAACCAATTTGAAATGATTCGATCTTTGTGACATGGTGCATTATCCTGCTGGAAGTAGCCATCAGAGGATGGGTACATGGTGGTCATAAAGGGATGGACATGGTCAGAAACAATGCTCAGGTAGGCCGTGGCATTTAAACGATGCCCAATTGGCACTAAGGGGCCTAAAGTGTGCCAAGAAAACATCCCCCACACCATTACACCACCATCACCAGCCTGCACAGTGGTAACAAGGCATGATGGATCCATGTTCTCATTCTGTTTACGCCAAATTCTGACTCTACCATCTGAATGTCTCAACAGAAATCGAGACTCATCAGACAAGGCAACATTTTTCCAGTCTTCAACTGTCCAATTTTGGTGAGCTTGTGCAAATTGTAGCCTCTTTTTCCTATTTGTAGTGGAGATGAGTGGTACCCGGTGGGGTCTTCTGCTGTTGTAGCCCATCCGCCTCAAGGTTGTACGTGTTGTGGCTTCACAAATGCTTTGCTGCATACCTCGGTTGTAACGAGTGGTTATTTCAGTCAAAGTTGCTCTGCTATCAGCTTGAATCAGTCGGCCCATTCTCCTCTGATCTCTAGCATCAACAAGGCATTTTCGCCCACAGGACTGCCGCATACTGGATGTTTTTCCCTTTTCACACCATTCTTTGTAAACCCTAGAAATGGTTGTGCGTGAAAATCCCAGTAACTGAGCAGATTGTGAAATACTCAGACCGATCCGTCTGGCACCAACAACCATGCCACGCTCAAAATTGCTTAAATCACCTTTCTTTCCCATTCAGACATTCAGTTTGGAGTTCAGGAGATTGTCTTGACCAGGACCACACCCCTAAATGCATTGAAGCAACTGCCATGTGATTGATTGGTTAGATAACTGCATTAATGAGAAATTGATCAGGTGTTCCTAATAATCCTTTAGGTGAGTGTATACCCTGAGAGTAGTGAGCAAGCACCAAGAGGGACAGCATTAGCATACTGCTACTTGGGGATTGCCCTTGAATGTGCTTGAGTAGCTGTCTTGAGCGGGAGACGTGAGCAGCATCCCTGAAATAAAAAAATAAAAAAACAGAGTGTGTGTCAGAGTCAGAGAGAAAGAGAGAGAGAGAGAGAGAGAGAGAGAGAGAGAGAGAGAGTCAGAGAGAGAAACAGGAGTGGAAATGTTTCAGTTTCAAGGATTCAGTCCTATGTGCCGGAGCTAAATATTAGAGCTCTGAACCTCAGCAGGAAAAGGGGTTTTCTTCAGCACTTCACAAAACCACCAGGGTCAGACTTGAGCCCGTGGAGCTGAAGATCCTTGCAAAGCCACTCATCAGAGCTGTGAAACAGAAAGAGGTGTTTACACGCGCTGCCAGGTAAGGGGCTCCTCATTGTTAGTATACAGACACTTTTCACCTAGATTGACGAGTGATAAAAGGCAAAGCTCTTTCTTAGCAAATAGCTGTTATTTATTTTTCGCATCTACTTCTAGGAGGCTCTATGTTGCTGCTGTTAGTTTGTCTTGAGAAATATGTATTGGTGACAGAAGAGAATATGAGGATGGGGGTGGGGGGGTGCAGGAGCATGCTTGACATAGCAATTGAGGATGATTTAAAAAGTCAGCTTTTCTGGAAATGCAGTAGCAGTGATGACTGTGACTTTTTCTTAATGGCAGATGTCAAGGGAAATTGTGTCACTTATCCGTGTTGAAAGCTCATGCTGTTTGACAGTGGAACAGAGAGAAAAATATCTCGGGCTGCGAAAAGTTGAAGTCCTCAATCCAGTGCAATACAGACAAGCCAATCGAATGATTGTGAAACTGGCAGTGACATTAAACATTAGTAATACTGGGATTCAGCCACATTGGCATTTCATAAAATGTATTTTCTTCCAGTTATTGTATTGCAAAATATGACGTTTTGTGTATTCCTTTATCAGTTTAGGGGACGCATTGTTGATCAGGCGTAATGAATTTGTTTCTCTCGTAAAAGAAAATAAGTGTTTTCTCTGAATTACACATTCAGAAAAAGAAAAGACACCAATAATTACCAACCACTATTCCAGTCTGATTTGAGCTGGGAGATCTATTGTTGGTTGAAAAGGACGGACGGTGCTTTAAGGGAAGAGATGAACTCCAGCTGTGTTCAGGCTGAATTTTAAATTAAGCGTTGTGTTAGAGATTTGGATCTGGTACAAATGCCAGGTTTTAGAGGCTCAGTGGTTGAAAGATATATATATTTTTTTTCTGTTTTTAGTTTTTAGGGATGTGCACATTACGCACACTATAAGTGCATGTTACGAGAAATGTTTGATAGATTCCTCTTGATAACCTAATGTAATGTGTAAAAAGCACATCCGTTTATTAAATTATAATTACGTAAAAACAATGAGAAGCTATTATGTGTTGTTAGTGAAAGTTTTTTGTTTTTTTTCCATTCCTGTCTCTTTCACAGTCATGCATACCAGAAGTGGCAGACTTAGTTAGCCCACCCCCAATATTGTTTATATTTTTTCCAGCCTAGAAATACTCCATTAACTTTAGATAGAAGATTGGAAAAATGAAAGAAAATAGAGACCACTGGGTTGTAGTTAACATTCACAGATGTGCTTTCATTAGAAAATAATCGCTGGCGATTGGTAGTCGGCTGTTGAGCACTTGGAGAACACGAGAACATCCCACTTCCTTTATTACAGTGTCCTTGGAAGCAATCATCCTTGGAAATAAATGGAGGCCTGTTTTTTCATAAATATATTCAGTCACATTTTACTTTGAATCCATACGAATTGTTCCTGAAGGACATGGTTTCATGTTATATTCTGGGAGCTCTGACATCCTATTCATTGCTGGATGATGACATAAAATCTCTTTAAAATGTCTGTCATGTTCTATTATTTTAAATTTGAGTGCCAAGCTATTATCGATTGAGTTTGTGATTCTCTTATACAATGTTCACCTTAAGATATATGTAAAGATATTTCAAATGTCCTTGTTAGTTTGCTAACTTATATTTTACTGTGGAAAAATGCATTTAATAAACAATTTTAAAACCTTTGACAGTCTGAAAGTCTGTGATCTATTGTCCAAAACACTTTTTACCTTTGAGAAGGCTTGATACCTTACAGAATATAAATAGTTAATAACATCTGGTAAAATGCAGTAGTATAGTCACAGGTTGTAGCTTTTACTGCATTGATAGTCCTGGTACAAAAAATCACATTTGCAAGAAGAAGTAAAGACCTGAAAATGAATTTCTGGACTGGATTTCAAGATGCTGCAGATTATTCACCCTTTAAATAAGTATGCCTCCAACCTCAGATCACAGTTTCTTGTGGCAAGGGGCTCTTCCATATGTTAACAGCATTGGAAGGTTTCCTCCTCATTGTAATCTAAGTCCTAGTTCATTCTTGTTTCTTCCTTTTCCCTGGTAACTACATCGCTTCTCCTGGCAAGAGTCTCAAAGACTGCTTTGTGCATTCTAATCACATTCCAGCTCCTTCCATTAATCAAGTAGCAAGAGACAGACCCTTATGAGGCATTAGAGAGAGTTTGTGTCCTCAGCCCAGGCAAGTAGGGCAGGTGTGGCTCACAGCCTGCCATGCTGTCTATTTATCTCAATCTCATTTCACTCTCACTGGAAATGTCCATATTCTCTGCAGTAGAAAGTACATGCTATTAACAAGAGCAGGTCGTTTGAATGCACACCAATTTAATTTACGGAGGTGACTCAGAGCTATAATCTACGATAAGAGCGCTGACTTCCTTCTTAACTCTGGGAAGAAATGTCTCATTTCAGGACGAGTTTAAGAGGGAGAGTCAGAAGAATTAAGAGATATTAGCATAAATGAGATTGACCTATTGGATATATAATGTTCTTCACTAAGTACTGTTTATGTAGAAGATAATATTACTTGAGAATGGGGTTATTACATACATACTCTATATGTTTTATTTTGGCCTTGTTTCAATACATTGTTTTCTTCAGTCCTAAGCACAATAGACCGGGTCCAAAGCACCATGATTCAAATTATTGGGCAATTTGGAAATCCTGCTTAAATACAACTAAGAAAAGATGCCTCAGAAGAGAACATTGATCTATATGAAAATATATCGATCTGGAAAGAAAATATAATCAGGCATTCCTCCTCATAAAGAGAGATAATTAAATATATTAGGAGTAAATGGCTATATCTGCAAATATTTTATTTTGAATCTTCAACCGTTTTTAAACCCTTGTGTGTGACATAGCTCCACAAGATCCAAATATTGCTGCTTTTTATATGTAAAAATAAAACCAGGCAGTGGTGCAGAGAAACCAACACAAAATCACTACATAAACCCTCGTGCCTGCAGCTTTCAGCACCTCGGTTGGTGGACAGCACCAGTCTGACGAAAGCTTGTTCAGTCTCTTGTACGGTCTGCAATGAGATGAGTTACCCCTTTTATTAGAGAAAAAGACAAGACTTCATCTGTGCTCACTAGGCCCGAGCTAAACAAACAAACTCAGCATGACTAAATGTGTCAAGGCTGCTTAGCGCCCAGATAGGCAATACTGTAGTGGTATCTGCCTTAGAGGAAAGTAAGTAATAAGTAATTGCTTTGCTGAGGGTAAAACAAAACATGATGTATATGGAATGGGGCAGAATTGATGAACATTCACTACAGAAAAATTACAGGAGAAGCACCATAACTGTTCCTGGAAACTATCCCAGCTAAAAGATCTTCTTATAAAACACAATATTATCAAGTGATTAGTTATTATATTACATGCATTATTCCTTACATTTTAGGAACTGCATTGGTATCTGGTATGTTTTATGAAACAGGCAAATCATAACTCAATACTTGCTAAGATTGGAAGCCACTGTTAGCCACATGGATTGGTAACAGTAGTAATATTGCTGACCTGCTATTACCTGTGATTAAAAGACAAAATTGTGAATTTAACAGGTACTGAGATATTTGTGTTTAAATGTTTGTGATAATTATATCTGTCTCTTCAGGAGTGGAAGTCCATATTTTACCCACTCCCTGTCTTAATTCACACAACTGGAATCTTTCCAGTTTTTTAATTTCCAAAGAGTGCAAACAGTTGCATACTAGTCACTGCTGCTTCTGTAGGAGAAGACAGAGATTAAAAAAGCCAACGTAACTAGACAAAAATAGAAAGAAAATTATGGCTTGCGGTTTCTTGGCTGGTGGAAGGCAATGTAAAGTGTCTTTTGTAAAGAAACTCTTTTCAGCTTCCAAGAGTTAGTTAATTGCCAAAGTCTCTGGATCCAAAAGGCAGCCATTATTTATAAAAAAAAAAAAAATAATAAATATATATATGTGTGTGTGTGTGTGTATGTATATATGTGTATATATATGTATATATATATATTGTTACATACCTTTTATACTCTTTAGGGCATCTGTAGTTTGTTGGCCACTCATTGGGTAGCCATATGTGTCAAGGGGGAAAAGGTGTGAATATGTTTGTGCACACTGACCTAGTGTATCATATACCAATGAGAGTAATGTACGAAATGTAATAATTTGCCCACAGTGTTCTCTCAAATCTCACTGCTAGATGTTTCAATAAAAATGCCAACCCAAGGTAATATATTTTAGCACATCCCCTGAACTGAAACAACATGATCTAGCACAGGAGCATTGTCATCATGTGCAGATAAACATAATAAGTCGATATACTACTGGATATCAAAGGACTGTTCATAATTTGATTGTTGTCTCTCACCGAGCACAAACATTCACACATTAATTCCTCGTATGTATCCCTATCTTCTGTCTCTCTTCTCCCCACCTCCGCAGCCGCCAGTGAATAAAAAGGTGGAGTAATTTTTCACTCTCCCAATTATGCTGTGTTATGTCAGATGCACTGGGTCATACTAGAAACCCATCCTGCATGATGATGTCGACTAATAGCTTTCTGAACATACCCAAGATGTGTAAATGTGTAGGGCTTGGCAGTGGAGGGAGCAGTAAATTGTTTTAACAGGAAAGAGACCAAATTACTCAGGGTCTGGTCTAATTTTCCTATATCATGTAAATTAAATTATGGACAGGACCGTGAAAAAATGATGCACTGAATCTGGTTGTTAACATCACAGGAGCAGTTTGTCATTGGTGGGACTCTGAGGAGTTGCCTGAGAACATCTCCTTTGTGAAGTCCGGCTTTTCCTGAAATGCGCCAGTCAAAAGCATCCTTGTTTTGTTTTTTTCCAGCCAATTACAACCGAACTAAAGCAGCCCATATGACAGCCATCTGTGACAATCAAATTCTGCTGCTCTGCTGCAACAGAACAAGTATTGTTCTAAATAAATGGGCACGCAGATCTGAGGAGTAAGTTTGCTGTGTACATTAAGTAAATGGCATTTTACATCTCAGTAAACTGCAGCTGTCGCCTTTATGAAGCGCCACTGAAATCAAATGCTGCCTGCCCGGAGCAGAATGGGGGCTGTTCGTTTTGTTATTTTTATCCGACCTGACTGGGTTCTGCTTTCATTAGCATTGCCTCCCTGACTCATTAATTTAAGGAACCTTTCTGTTCTAACGGAACTGCCAATAGCAGAAATGACTATTAAACTAGCAGAATATCTTGGATATAAAGAACATATCCATCTTATAAGAAGCATTTGCTGTCCTTGTGGATGGTTTGTAGTCATGCCCAAGTACACATATCATCTGTCAGTGGAAATACAATGCACACTTCATGGTTTCATGGTGATAAAAAACCAACTGTAAGTGTTTACATTAGCATGTAAATCTAACCTCTTGATTTGCGATAGTGGAGTGGTGACTTAAAATGTGTACAATGCTCTCCTCTTTGTAGAAAGTACTCTGGTTTCAGTCTGTATTTATCCACTATCCAACATTAATTTTTTTAAGCCATTACCAATACCTAAAATGATAGTCTGCAATATGTTGTCGGTTGCTCTGATTTCAAATCAGACAGCTATAGGCAGGAAGGTTTAATTTTAAAGAAATAATCCCACTGCAAATATTTATTTATAAACAAAATACAATAGAGGAATTGTCAATTACCCCAAAAGCTAGTTAGGGATGTAAATATAAAGATGAATCTAATAATGAAAGTATTAAATATTGATGAAAAATGTGGACTTTATGGACTTGCATTCACCTCATCAGGAAACAATTATTAAAGTATCTGTGGAGTTAAACAACTGACAGTTCAGGATATAAAAATACAAGTGTCATCTTAAAACATGACCCCAAAAGATAAATCAGATTCATATAATCTTTTAATACAGAATAATTTTGATTCATTTTACAACAAAGTATTATAAGTGTCAAGTGCTTCCCTCCTTCACCTTCTCTTCTCTTAAAGCTTAATTAAACAGACATGTTAGTGTTTCTTTAAAGACTCTTATGGATTGAAAATGTAAGAGCTGCATTTGTACCGATTTAAGAAAATACAAAAGCAGTTAACTTTAAATGTTTATCAATATTTTTCTGACTTTCTCAGTCATGATGTATTGACAGGTGCATGGTACACAGAAATTACCGACAAGGGATTAATTGCATTTCTGAGGCATTCTCTGTGAGCTCACGCTGAGCCAAATCTGACATTAAATTTGTGGCACTTGCACTTAAAGGAACAGATGAAATCAAATGCATTCCTGGTATTTTAGTTCCCACGTATTGGATATTTGTGTAAGTGTTCTGCATGATTCTCTGTTGCAGTCTTTTTTCCCTTTGTTGAATTTCTCTGTGTAGTTATATCTTGAGAAATGGAACAGGATGGTATTTGACAGGGAGGTGTATCTGCACAAAACAGGATCCTTCTTCAATTGACTTTATCATATGACGTGATGCTAATTTGGTTTGTATGCTTCCTGGCATTAAGTTTGAGAAATTGTTTCAGAAACTGTTTTGGCAAGAGTACCTCATTAGGAAGGCACAATTCAATTTAAACAGAAATTAACAGAAATTAAAGCAGATATAAATGAATACCAAGTAGCACAGTATACTGTATTTGCAAGAAGTAAAAATTTCTAGTGCGCTTTTTTTGTAAACTCACTCTAGGGTGAGTGACAATTATATAGCAATCCGGTGGAGGGGGTTTTGAAATCTTTGTTAATCCCTCCTCCTTCTGAAGACAGCAGATAAGCTAAGAGGTGCACAAATGATCCAAATGATTAGAGGCCAAATGCATAATAGAATATAGAAATTTGATGAATTATTCATCAGCTTTAACCTCGACCTACGCTAAATGGAGATTGATTTTTGCATTGTTCATAAAAATTTAAGGCAAAGTAATATGATAAAATCATATCTCACAGACAAAATAGATTTTTACTCATTAAATCTATTTCTTTTATGCTTACTGAAGTACATTATTGTTATTGTTGCTGATTCTCATACTGTATCGTTGTACAGATAAAACCGTTACATGAAACAAGCGGAAATGAAGAAAATAGCAAATGAATATAAGCAGCGCAATCAGAGCACACATCCCCCATTTCTGTTTTTATAAGATGGATGAACTCAAAAGAGAATAATGTCAGTTCTTTCTCCAGGATGTCTGGCAGCATAAATAAACTTCTGCCTCTTAATTTAATAAAAACTGGGAACAATAAATTAACTGGATGCAGTGAAAGTATGACGCTAGTACAGTAAGATGTATTGAATTACGCTGCACCAGGCTTGCTTTTCAGTGAATTATGAGTATGATGAGTTTTCTTTTGTTTTGTTTTTTTAATGGAATCAAGAAGGCACACAATCACCACCATTTGTATACTGGTTATGCTGTTACATATGTAAAGACTATTTAAAATATTGAACCGATTCCATGGGATGTGGAAGGTAGTTCTCTGTGGCACGTATCGGTCTTAGCCCCAGTATATCACACCTTCTTGAAAGTGAAAAGGCAATGTGCCAGATAAGCAGTCTACTTTTAATCGAATGTCAGCAATGAATTTGCATTTATAAACCAATGTGCATCGCTTTCTCTGATCTGGTTGGAATAAACAGTCTGATTAGTCAAGGAATGGCATCATTCTAAATCAGGGTTGTTTTGTGGTTTTGTTTATTAGATTGTTTCTTGGACAAATTGGTTAAAATTTATGTGTTTGACCTACAGAACAGGCCAGGAATGTAATATTATGAAGAGCTGTCCTTGTTTTCCCCAAATGGGTCAGTCTGTCAGCTGGAATCCATGCATTATAAACAGGAGTGACATCTCTGGAACCGAGCCTTCTGGACACATCACTCCCTGCACAGCACCAACATGGCTTCCTGCCCCCTCTGAAGCCATCCATCCGTTCTGGCCTGTCACACTAGGACTGACTGGTTTCGTGGACAGCTCTGCTGTGGGCGTACAATCACAGTGTGTAGAATAATAATAACGTGTCATCCCTTGTGAATCACCTGTTCTCCTTTTCAACTGCCATTACTGCCGTTTAACTCCACTAGGTTCTGCAGCTATACAGCCATGAGTAAGAGCTGACCTTGAATGTCCTTGGCCTCCCATTGGGCAACATCTGCAATGGAGGCTTTTATATTATGCTGGATTATACAATAATAATTATAATTATTGTTATTGTTATTATAAAGATGAGTTGTATATAGTAGTAGCAGCGGTAGAATTTTCTATATAGTAGCAGTAGCAACATTAACTGCCAAACCAAGCCTCCAGATTGCATGGTTCAGGATAAATATGACATTGCAATGAAAATAATGTAGTGATAAAATCATAAAACCTAACCTAAAAAAAATAAAACCTATTACCTAAAAGGGCTAATAAAAATCATGCTACTTTCTCAGGTCTGTGTGTGTAAGATGGTGAACACGCTTCTGCACATTTCACATTATGAACAAGAATTTGAAAAATTATAGGAATTGCTCTTTTCCATATGAATCCTTTCAGATGGCTTATGATGCCATGCATACCAATCTTGCGTTATTGGCATGTTTAGCTTGTCTTTTATGTATTATTCATTCCAACATTGATTCAGTAAATGCTGCTTCAACATACTCATTACCCCACCGTTAGTGCTTTTTAGTGTGTTTGTGGACTGGAGCGTTATGAATGCTTGTAGCTAAAGGGCTGCGAAGGGGAGCCACATGGAGGCTCATGTGAGTGACTTTGCTGCACGTTTCTCCTGCACATGCCTCTGTTGAGTTTCAGCAGGCGGTCCTGTGAAGAGAACCAGCATAAATGTAATGGCAATGTTTTTAGCATAAATTAAATTGTGTAGTATAGTATACTGTACTGTACTGTGGTGTGTTGCATTTCACCTGCTTTCATAAAAAAAAAAAAAAACAGCTTTACATATTCACCCTGAATGCATGATTCTATATTTTGAATAATTTGACAAATTTAATCAATAGACAAGCTTTTTTTTTTGTATCATCCAATGTGACATATGTTATTAAACCTCAGAATCTAGCCATCATCTCAGGCTCACATCCACACACCTGGTCCCAAATGAGCCTTTGCCAAAACATCCTCTTCCAAGCTCAGGGATGTGGCGTCTCTGTACACAATGTTACATATAACATGGTTTACTTATCAATCAAGCATTTCTCTTGCATTTCATCTGTGTGCCTGTAAATTGTAAAAGAAAATGAAAAATGAACACTGTCAGTCAACACAGCAAGCTCACGTGCATCTGACAAACCAGAGGGGGCGCAGTTGCTCAGCAAGCCAATGATAACCTGGCGAACTTCAAAGCCAGTTGACTCTTGCGGCAGTCAACCAGCTCTGCACTGCTGAGAGGGGAATTCCCCGCATAGTAGGTTAATGGCACAGCCCAGATCAGAACCAGCGGTCTTAAGACTATAGAGTGTAAACTAGACTCCAATCAGAAACCTTTATCTCTGTGAAGCTTAATTAAATTAAACATAAATTAAACATTTTAAAACTGTGGCATATTTAATTCAAATGCATCTTGACAACAGCTTCTAAAACAAGGAGTGAGTAAAATCCTGCTGAAGTCTCTCCTCACTGGTTCACATGCCATGGCAAAGATTTTACATTATTGTAATTGCACAGAGATGCTGGCAGCATCTTGTGAAAACCAGGGTCTAGTTAATATAAGATGGACTACTCCATTTCCTATAAGAAGACCCAGTCAGAGCTCAAATATAGCTTCATCTTAAACCGTATATATGGAAAAAAATTGCATTTAAAATAAAGTCATCTGTAATGCTTCCATAAGCACTGAGATGTATGTTTAAAAAATGGGCCAGAAGTCAAGCAGAGGAAGGAATTAATAATAGCTGCTGGAAGATGCCTTCTGAATGCCTGTAACTCTTGTGATATCTTTCATTATTTTACACATCTGTGAAAAAACAGTCTATGTCACTGACTGCCAAGAGTATTGATACTCTTTTAAATGCTATTTCTTCCTGTGTAGTTGTTTTTCTCCCGGTTTGCATTTTCAATGCCGCTAACATGTTGACAGAAACACACCCACATCTCTGAAGAGAATGTGACAAATCATGCTTCATTGAGTTCCCTCATATTCATGTAATGTTTCTTTTTTCCCCAAAAGTTGTTTATTTTACTTTAAATCAGCCCACGTACGTTCACTAGGGATTCAGATTTGTGTGGTGATAAAAGGAGACCAGTGTGTCCTGCACATCTAGAAACATTATTTTAAAACACCTCAGGGAGCTGCTGAGTTTTACAAGCTGTAAAAGTTCAGCTTGCAACACTTCACTCTGAATGCTGTTGAAGTCATATCCCTGTGTTTGTTTTTCTGGTTCTTGTAGTCAGCATTACACTCACACAGTGACTTAACGGCAAGATGAGGAGCCCCATCAGGTACCATAATAGAATGCCAGGATGTTTTGAAGTAGTTTCTCATTTACCCCATTGCTTGGTTCATCCTTCTCATAGTTGCATGTTTTCTTTTGTGTTTTAAACCTGAATAAAGTGATAGAGATAAAACCAGATGCACATCATTCATACTAGATCATCTGCCAGAGGCCTCTACTGGATACTGCAAACTCTCCAGTTCCTGATGTATCCTGCCAAGAGCAATTCACTTTATAGAACAGCAGACCGCAGTTACATGTAGCACAACCAGAAAATAAAAGGTATGATACATACAAGACGATATCTGACATATCTGTTGCTTTTCCACTGAAAAACAAATCTTCACACTGTTTAACAAAGGGTGTGATCTTTAACTAATTAATCGTACCTACCTCAGGTGCTCTTGACAGTATTTCCAGATGGTGATTTAATTCCTCCTTGTGCCTCTAAACAATGGTTGCTACAGTTTATCTAATGTGTTCTTTATGCTTTTTAATTGGTCATTTTTATGAAGAGATCTGATCATCAATGCTTGTAGAAAAATCTGTTGAATGTGTCTACCTGTCAACTTGAGTTTTCCACAAAAAATCAATGAAGAATCCTTTTATATTCCTTTGTATTTATTTATTGATCATGTCATGTTTCAGTGGAACAGTTTAATTTGGTGTGCTCCCCTATTGAAAGTGACACGTAACATATTGCTTAGCAGGGTTCAGCACACACGTGTAACGTTATCGGAAGGTGTTCCCTTATTTCCTTTTAGTTTTCTATGCGCACATTTTTTTGTTATTTCAAGTTGTTGATCAAATCAAAAGCTTGTACAGTCTTCCATGGAATACCAGACCAACAGAGGAAGTCTCGGGTACATAGCTACAACAACATGTATCCTTTCTGCAATCAACCTTTCAAAAGCTTTCAAAACAACTGCAAATCTTAGAAGGAATCGGAGGTGGAGGCAAGACAATGATTCTTACAGGTTCATTAGTTTCAATAAAGCACTCAACACCAGCAATGTTTTTTTTCTAGGTCTAGGTCTAGGTGTTGCCTCCAGTGCCTACAAATGGGTGATATGACCTTGAATGGCAGAAGCTTTCAGTCATATCATGAGGAGGGTGTAATTTGGTGTGGGGTTTAGTCAGACAGGTGAGAAGGAGGTTATTCATATGTATGTGTAATTGTAAGGAGACAGATCTTACATATTGAGTCCTCCATATTGCCTAAGCATGGGGTGCAATGATGAAAATTCCCTGACATTCTGTTACTGAGCATGAGATACAAATAAGTGTGTTTTAAGTGCTGTAATAACCAGTTTCATCCAGTTGTAGGATACATTTCGCTTGTATGTGAATAATTTCCCTGAAAGTAGGACTGAAGCTGTGTGTTTATATATTCTGATGCATGCTATCCATGTTGGTTTTGTACATATATCAATCAATATCATCTTAAAAGAAGTAGAATGAATCAAAACATGGAATGACAATATTATTATATATTTTTTTATTTTTAATTGAAATGTATTTCACTTATAGCATAGATGTCATCCATGCATTTAAATGTGGAGGAGAGTGTTGGCATCCATATACCATTCTTGGTTTCCATGACGACCATGATCTTGCAAGATAATTGGATTCTTACTGTAACAATAAAAATGTATTTAGTCTAATTCTAGTTGATTTTCTAAATCATAATATTTGTATGTTGTAAGGAATATCATGGATATCTATGGTATTTTCACTTGTACAGTTATCTCTGAATGATTGTTTTTGGTTGTTGTTGTCTCTTTTTAATATATATATATATATATATATATATATATATATATATATATATATATATATATATATATATATATATATACACACTACTGTTCAAAAGTTTTGGGTCACTTACACATGTCCTTGTTTTCAGAAAAGCAAATTTTGTGTCCATTAAAAAAACATCAAATTGATCAGAAATACAGTATAGACATTGTTAATGTTGTAAATGACTATTGTAGCTGGAAATGGCTGATTTGTAATGAAATATCTACATAGGCGTACAGAGGCCCATTATCAGCAACCATCAGTCCTGTGATCCAATGGCATATTGTGTTTGCTAATCCAAGTTTATCATTTTAAAAGGCTAATTGATCATTAGAAAACCCTTTTGCAGTTACGTTAGCACAGCTGAAAACTGATTAAAGAAGCAATAAAACCGACCTTCTTTAGACTAGTTGAGTATCTGGAGCATCAGCAATTGTGGGTTCGATTACAGGCTCAAAATGACCAGAAACAAGGAACTTTCTTCTGAAGCTCGTCAGTCTATTCTTGTTCTGAGAAATGAAGGCTATTCCATGTGAGAAATTGCCAAGAAACTGAAGATCTTGTACAACGCTGTGTACTACTCCTTTCACAGAACAGCGCAAAGTGACTCTAACCAGAATAGAAAGAGGAGTGGGAGGCCCCTGTGCACAACTGAGCAAGAGGACAAATACATTAGAGTGTCTAGTTTGAGAAACAGAGGCATCACAGGTCCTCAACTAGCAAGCATCATAGTACCCGCAAAACAACAGTCTCAACGTCAACAGTGTAGAGGCGATTCCGGGATGCTGGCCTTCTAGGCAGAGATGCAAAGAAAAAGCCATCTCTCAGACTGGCCAATAAAAATAAAAGATAAAGATGGGCAAAAGAACACAGACACTGTGACAGCGGAAGATTGGAAAAAAGTGTTATGGACAGACGAATGTAAGTTTGAGGTATTCGGATCACAAAGAAGAACATTCGTGAGACGCAGACCAAATGAAAAGATGCTGGAGGAGTGCTTGATGCCATCTGTCAATGGTGATGGTCTGGAGGTGCTTTGGTGGTGGTGATGTGGGAGATTTGTACAGGGTAAACGGGATCTTGAAGAAGGAAGGCTATCACTGCAATGCCATGCCATACCCAGTGGACAGCGCTTGATTGGAGCTCGTTTCCTCCTACAACAGGACAATGACCCAAAGCACAGCTCCAAACTATGCAAGAACTATTTAGGGAAGAAGCAGTCAGCTGGTATTCTGTCTATAATGGAGTGGTCAGCAAAGTCACCGGATCTCAACCCTATTGAGCTGTTGTGGGAGCAGCTTGACCGTATGGTACATAAGAAGTGCCGATCAAGACAATCCAACTTGTGGGAGGTGCTTCAGGAAGCATGGGGTGAAATCTCTTCAGATTACCTCAACAAACTGACGACTAGAATGCCAAAGGTCTGCAAGGCTGTAATTGCTGCAAATGGAGGATTCTTCGACACAATTATTATTTCAATTAAAAATCATTATTTCTAACCTTTTCAATGACTATATTTCCTATTCATTTTTCTATATTTCCTATTTAAACTCATTTCATGTATGTTTTCATGGAAAACAAGGACATTTCTAAGTGACCCCAAACTTTTGAACGGTAGTACCTGCTATACAGACCATGTTGTGACAGAGTCCTGTTGTACACATTGGAAATGATAATAATGCAGTTGGGCTTGAGGTTAAGCACAGAATCAATACGTGTTTCAGGAGGGCACACAAATGTGATCGTATTACACTCAGAATCGTGGATTTGACGATGGCAGAATAAATGGGTTTGTGGGAGATCAAATGTCGTTTTAAGCCGTTCAGATGTATCTGCTTTATTCTATGGTTTTTTTTTAGCCTTCAAATACCAATTGTCTTCCACATTTTGAAGCTTTCACCTCAAAGAAACAAAGACAATTGGCCACACTTGAAAGTCCTTTGAATCATTTATTTGTGCATCAGGGAAGAAAATGATCTGATGAAGGTCAGAATGTGTCTTGTTTTGTTTTTCCTGATGCGGAAATATATTATTCTGTGAACTTATAAGCTAGGAGTCAATTTGCTTGGTCTTTTTTTAGCTGGCTTTTTTGACAAAGGACCTGTGATAATTTGTTGAGCGTGCAATACTGCTTGTGGTTGTTGATTGGGAAGAACAAGGGCATCATCATTAAAAGACATTGAGTGGTTCCAAGACATGCAGTGTGATAAAGTAAATTCTCAAGCAGACATTTTACAAGTAACACAGGTAATATAAGCACTGACTTCATCTGAATCTTACCTGTGCTATGTGGATACTCACAGTATTACCGACTTTCTAAAGTTAGCCCCTGGAATCGGAAAACACTGATGAATTCAAAATCATTTAATGTTAAAGAAAAATACCTCTCCGTCTACCTTGAAACATGAACTCCAGTGCAGTGTTTGTCACATCAATCAGTTTTTTCCCCAACGCATACACAGTTCTTCCCATGATACACTATGAAGACAAATTACCTTATTATTTCAAAGAGCCATGCATATGCAAATACTGGCCCAGGGAAGAACAAACCAGTAACATGAATTGTACTTTAAAAGAAACAGCCTTAGGAAAGAGTCAACTTGTTGTTAATGTAAGGAGATCCAGCTTAACAGAGCAGTAGACGTTGTGTATACGCCTGCTGATGAATACCGAGTGTAAGGGAAGCATCTTCTGATCTGGATGAAGTTAAGCAGAGTCCCATTAGGGGCAGTATCCAGAAAATTGTTTTCTGTACAGTATAATATGTGGTATGCATAAGCAAGCCCAGGACACAGATGAAAACGTATTAAAAATGGCATGGCATTACAGAGACAGGGCTCTGATGGGCCACAACTGTATTTTATAAGTGTTCATTAATTAATTCTTAAATATTTGTATTTATAAGTGTAATTTATATCACTTCTCCATGTAAGTGCAATGAAGCAGGGATTAGTGTTGATTAGATATGATTATATAAAATGATTTTCATACCTCCTGTATGAATTTCAGTAGTAGCGGTTCGATTTGCTATCCCAGCTGCCTCTATAATCATGATACAATCAGAATCCTTTGCTCTCCATTAAGTAAGAAAATAAATTGATTGGGCAGAGTGTGTAAAATGTGACATATCAGAGCAATTGTACTTAATTGTTTCATGATTGGGATTGAGACAAAAAACACAATATATTCCAATTCTTCAAAATTATGTTTGTATTCCTTACATATTATGAACTACCATTTGTCAACTCATGTGTATATTCGATATATTGTGTATTGCGGTGACAACATCATTCATTGTTAAGCATGTCTGTAATTTACTGTAATTTGTCAAGAAAAATTGCTTTTCTGTCGGATCAGTGGCATAACAAAAGATTGTTATTAAATTGAGGTTAAAGGATTGAAGGATATTTGTAAAACAAGGCCTAAGCAATGACCTGTCTACAGAGGCACAGGGAAACTACTGCTAAACCCTTGCCTCTGAATCAAAGAGGAGCCAGAGGACAAACCTCAATTTTCTGAACGCCTCCCAGGGAGTCAAAGTTAAAGCATAATAGTTTTATTCTTATTTTCTGATCACTAGACAAACACTGTGCTTCTATTGATATGAGGATGATGGAAATATTTCCAGATAAAACACATTTCTGCTCTTGCATACATTCTTTGAACACTGACAGATGTATCTGTAGTCTTGTTGAGCTTTTTATTTGTTTTCTGGCCTGCTCCTCTGTTCACAGTTTGTTCGCAGCTCTGAACTGCTGTGTAGTTGGGTTACTTGTCACATGTCAGTAATGGCAGACCACTGAAGAATCGTAAAGATTTCAGTGGGTGAGCTGGAATATGAAAGCACTATCTGCAATTTAAACTGTCTGTGTCGTTAGCAGATATGTTAGAGGTTTGGACTCACAGCGTGAGTTAAGAATTTTCTAAAAGAAAGAATTACTGAAACATGCAAGTGTGTGTTCAGACCTTACTGAAAGATTACACTGATCTAAGGAAGTTGTATTTAATCAAAGTGTAGCTTTCATGCACAGCCAGTGCAGCCTGTGAACTAGAAACTCATTGCAACAGACAACATTCACACTATCCTTGTAACTATCATGTGGGGTTGGACACGGCATCTGGCCTCTCGGGTGTGGTTTAGGAAACATTGAGGCAGGGAGTGCATGGTGATCAAAATAAATAGACATACACAAAATCCTAGCTCCTCTCGAGCCTCAACTAAACACAGATCAGATCCCTAACTGAACACATAACTAATGAACAACACATACACTAGCAGACAGTTCAAATCTAAATCCATATCCATATTTAAGTTCAGTAGCAAAAGTCGGGTACCATCCATTGATTGTTTCTTTTCTCGCTCTCTCTGCTCCGACTCCCAGGCTCTCCTTCTGCATCTCCTAGTCTGTCGCTTCCTGTTTTATCGAGGAAGGGAGCCAGTCAAAGAGGGAACAGCCGATCAGGTGTTCCCCAGGTAATTTTCCTGCCCCAGGGTCTGGGCCATTCAGGGTGGTCTTTCACTGTGCTGCCCAGCATGACATCACACTATAGGTGCAGGAGACTTTTGATTTGTCTCAGAAAAATATACTTGATTTGAAGGTCTTTGTACCATACATCACATTGTCTGACCTTTTCAGGATAGTTCTAGGTGAACTATGAGATGAGAGTCAATTATTAGTTACATATATATATTAGGGCTGGGAATCGTTCACTAATTAATCGCACAATTTGCTGTGATTAATTGCAATTAATCACATTTTTTCCCCAAGCTTGTAATCATCAATATTTAAACGTAGAATCACCTAATTAAATTAATCAACACAAAGTAAGTCTCTTTTAAATAATATTTTTAAGTGCCAGTTGAATTTCAAAAAGGTACATAAGTCTTTGCAATATGAATAACAAAAGGAGAATATTGATTTTTTTTTTTCTTCAAGATTTTGTCTATTCTTTTACATTAAGCCAGCAACTGAGAAAGACCAGTTGGTTTACATTGTCAGGGGACAAAGCAGTTCTCTTTTTCTGGACATTGTGTCATTAAAGTAATTAAAACAGAAGCAAAAAAAGTGCTGTGTCAATTGTTATTTTTTCTTGATGCGTTAAATATTTCAAATTAATCGCAATTAATTCCCCCAGCCCTAATATATATATATATATTCATATACATATATATACGTATATATATATATATATATACACTCACCTAAAGGATTATTAGGAACACCTGTTCAATTTCTCATTAATGCAATTATCTAACCAACCAATCACATGGCAGTTGCTTCAATGCATTTAGGGGTGTGGTCCTGGTCAAGACAATCTCCTGAACTCCAAACTGAATGTCTGAATGGGAAAGAAAGGTGATTTAAGCAATTTTGAGCGTGGCATGGTTGGTGGTGCCAGACGGGCCGGTCTGAGTATTTCACGATCTGCTCAGTTACTGGGATTTTCACGCACAACCATTCTTTGTAAAACCTAGAAATGGTGTGAAAAGGGAGAAACATCCAGTATGCGGCAGTCCTGTGGACGAAAATGCCTTGTTGATGCTAGAGGTCAGAGGAGAATGGGCCGACTGATTAAAGCTGATAGAAGAGCAACTCTGACTGAAATAACCACTCGTTACAACCGAGGTATGCAGCAAAGCATTTGTGAAGCCACAACACGTACAACCTTGAGGCGGATGGGCTACAACAGCAGAAGACCCCACCGGGTACCACTCATCTCCACTACAAATAGGAAAAAGAGGCTACAATTTGCACAAGCTCACCAAAATTGGACAGTTGAAGACTGGAAAAATGTTGCCTGGTCTGATGAGTCTCGATTTCTGTTGAGACATTCAGATGGTAGAGTCAGAATTTGGCGTAAACAGAATGAGAACATGGATCCATCATGCCTTGTTACCACTGTGCAGGCTGGTGGTGGTGGTGTAATGGTGTGGGGGATGTTTTCTTGCCACACTTTAGGCCCCTTAGTGCCAATTGGGCATCGTTTAAATGCCACGGCCTACCTGAGCATTGTTTCTGACCATGTCCATCCCTTTATGACCACCATGTACCCATCCTCTGATGGCTACTTCCAGCAGGATAATGCACCATGTCACAAAGGTCCAATCATTTCAAATTGGTTTCTTGAACATGACAATGAGTTCACTGTACTAAACTGGCCCCCACAGTCACCAGATCTCAACCCAATAGAGCATCTTTGGGATGTGGTGGAACGGGAGCTTCGTGCCCTGGATGTGCATCCCACAAATCTCCATCAACTGCAAGATGATATCCTATCAATATGGGCCAACATTTCTAAAGAATGCTTTCAGCACCTTGTTGAATCAATGCCACATAGAATTAAGGCAGTTCTGAAGGCGAAAGGGGGTCAAACACAGTATTAGTATGGTGTTCCTAATAATCCTTTAGGTGAGTGTGTGTATATATATATATATATATATACACACACACATATATATAGGAATTGTATTATTTCTTTGTGTTTCTTATGGTTATTGATCTTGGAGTATTCAAGAAACAATGACAGAGGCACAGACTAGAGGCCTAAAAATTGCCAACTTGCCAGCTTGATTTATTAAAGTATTCTGCACTGATTGTTTGTAAATCCAGTGGAATGCTTGTTTGTATTCAGAATGAGTTGCACCACTTCAGCTCCTTCCTGAGAGCCCAATCTCAATCCCATTAAAATATTTCAAATATAAATGAGCCAGGAAAGAAGTGATCATCCTTCTTTCAATGATTTTTTTTTTTCCTTTTGGTAAATGCATTTGGCCTCTTGTGATACACTTATTTGCATATATTTTTCTCTCTCTTTCTTTCACTTCTTCTGCTGTTATAATTATTTTTAGGATTAAGTGCTAGGCTTCTCTTGTGATTTAAAGACTATATGTTCTGGTTACATTCTAGGCTATAATGCATATAGAGTGCCTATAGAAAGTCTGCACCCCTTCACCTTTTTTTCACATTTTGATGTCAAGTACCTCCAATTTTCATGCATTTAAATGAGTATTTTTTCCACCAGCTGAAATTCTTGGTAGAAGCTCCTTTGGTAGCACTTACAACTGTGAGTCTGTTGGGATAGATCTCTAAAAACTTGGCGCACCTAGAATTAGCAATATGTGACCATTCTTCTTTCCAAAGCTCTATCATGATCATTGGGGAGTGTTAAGGGACAGCAAGTCATCTTCTAGTCATGCCACAAATTGTCCATTGGATTTAGGTCAGGGCTTACTGGGTAACTCAAGGACATTTACCTTTTTGTTACTTAGCCACTCCAGTGTAGTTTTGGCTGTGTGCTTCAAGTCGTCGTCATGCTGAAAGGTGAACTTCCATCCCAGTTTCAGCTGTCTTGAAGACGGCAGCAGATTTTCCTCAAGGACTTTCCTGTACTTTGGCCCCAGTCCCTGTTGATGAGAAACATCCCAATAACATGATGCTGCCACCACCACCATGCTTCACAGTAGATGGTGTTCTTTGGGTGATGTTGTGTTTGCGCCACACATAACACTGCATTTATTTCAATTTTGGTTTGTCTGACCACAAAACCTTTTGCTATATGGCTACAGAATCTCCTGAGTGTGTTTTTTTTTTTTTTTTTTTTTGCATACTTCATGTAGAATTCGAGGTGGTCTTTCTTGAGTACCATACCGGCCAGATTTGTGGAGTGCTTGTGACATTGTTACATGCACCTTTTGACTAGCCATAAAAACCTGTAGCTCTTGCAAAGTTGCCATTGGCCTTTTGGCAGTCTCTGGCTCAGTCATCCAATTTGGAGGTACGGCCTGATCTAGGCAGGGTCTTAGCCATGCCACACACCTTCCACTTCTTAATAATTGTCTTGATCATGCTCCAAGGGAACTCATCTAACCTGGCTATTTTATTTTTAATTAATTCGTAGATAACTCAAATGAAAAAGTTTTTACTGGATTTTGATTCCAGGCACCAAAAAGGCAAAACTTCTGAAAGGGGGTGTGGATTTTCTGTAGGCACTGTGTATCTCTGTGTGTTTACATATGTAGGTGTGTGTATTTTGAGAGCGAGGACACTGCATTACTGTAGTTAAATGGCATAAATGTATTTTTTTTCATCAACAATCATAATAATAATAACAACAAAAACTTGTTTATGAGAGGCAATTCTTACCATTCATTCTGCTTTTTAATATTAAATAAATGTGTAAATGATAAAAGGATTACCATTTCCAGGCATTCTTTTTTTCCTTCCCAAGGAAGGTACACTGTAGTTCATGTGAAGTAATATTTATTTCCTTAATTACAATGATGAAGTCTAGTCAACTTATTATCAAGAAACTGTTATCTATTTTCCCTAAAATCCTAGCTAGTTTTCAGTGCAAAATTATTTGTATCAGTTGTGCCCACTTGGTTATCTAAGTGGTAAACAAAATTAACATACCGTGACATTGCTTTCAATGAGCTGTCACCTACAGTGGTCATGCCGGAACTTCAAACTGAAAACCCTGGCCAGTCATTTCAACACAAAGTTAGCTTACTTCTTTCTTTGTCGGTTACATTTCACATCATCTGTGCTGTTCTGTGACCGATCATTTTTAAGCGGTATTCAAAACCTGAGTGTGTCACAGTTCCTTGTTACTGAATATCACAGTCATATTTTACAACTAATATTTATTTTTGTTGTTTCAGTTATTATTTGCATCTAGTTGGTGATTATAAACTTCACAGAAAATGAGGAGGATGATAAGAAAACTGTCAATTAATTTACTGTAGATCTGTACTATTTAGCTTTGGGATGAAAAAACATCTCTTACATTTTAAAAATAAAACTCAGCCACCTTTAAACTTTATATATCAAAAACAAGGATTTATTAAACAGGAACGGACCATTGCCAACAGTATAAGTTTCATATGAAAGCCTAAAAGGAAAGAAGACAGAACTGGGAGACTTGTTTTTTTCTGATTTGTTTGTAAGCAGAAAAAACTAAAACAAACCCTTGTCCTTTATGGTAGACCTACTTAGCTAGCCTAATAAAATTTAACATGTTTAATAAGATTTGTGCTCATTAAGTGTTTAATGGAGGTGATCAATCATGCATTTAGTAGCTAAAGGATAACCTTTGCCTTACAGATATAAGATGGCAGTGCTGATTCAGAATGCATGTGTTCTAGCCTACTCCAACACGCACATAATATCTGCTTTCTCATTGCATTAGATTGACCTTGTTCTAATGCATTGAATAATAGTTATTGGTTCCCTTTTCAGTCTAGAATAAAGAAAGGTTCCTTTTCTTAAGTGTATTTCACTGTTTATATTTTTGGGGAGAGCATATTATCTAAGCCCAGTCCTTGTTTAAATTAAATATTGTTTACATGTTTTAGGTTTCATAGGACTATGGCCTTTAAGAACTGACATTATACACCCCTGGCTTATTACATTGTTGGAAGTACAAATATTTGCATTAAAGGCTTTTTTCAAGAGATTGGCCAATCTAGTTCTGCAGTAAAATATATATAAAAAGCTAAGAACTTAAGAAATAAACTAACAATCTTAATACTGTGAAATGAAATTAACCTAATTAATGAACAATTAGAATAATAACCAAGCACATTTTTTATGGTATACTTAACCTAAAGGTTAAAACATGCAGCAGATTTCAGTTTCCCTCAGTTTGAAATAATACCTACAGCAATAAATCTATTAATGTCTGCCAATCCATCAAAAGTCAGAAGGTTATGGGCTACAATTTCCAAATGTTTTGTCTGTCATGAGTAAAATTGCAAGTGTTTATTTTTGTTTTTGTTTTGTTTTGTTTTATGTTTTGGGTGAAATATATTCTTGTCTCCAACTAGACAGAAAAATGTTTCCTTCTTTTTAATGTTACATTTTAATGTTACTTCTCTGCAGATAATATTTAATCATCAAAGGTACGACACTGCGGCATGCAAAAAACAGATCACTGGACTGGCACTGCCACTTCTAATCTCATCGTCCAGAAAGCTCTGTTGTATTCTCGTAATAAGAATTTTGATTAACACAAAATCAAGTGAAGGCCAGTGTCTCTTCTCCCTGGGGATAACTTCTCTATTTGTATTGTAATTCCAGAGAGTTCTGTTCCATTTTATTAGCTAAAAGTATATTAAATGGTCAAGCACACAAGACTAGCATGCACACTATGATAGTTAATGTATGCCATTCTGAGAAATTGCAATGCAAATTTACCATGGTAAAAGGATTTCTAGCATTTCAAGTTGTCAAAAAGCCACTCCATTCGACTAATGAGCATGCATGGGAGAATGCTCCTACATGTACAATACATACTGATTGAAAGTAATTCTGTCTTTTGCATAATGGCCGAGGCTAGTAAGCATTATGATAGACTGTGTTATGAGTAGACTTCTTTCAAAACCATTTGCATGATTCCGAAAGAGAACAGTTGATTTTATTTCTTGGACTAATACTGCTGGCTTAAGTACCGTTCCTCTGTGAGCTCTGAGAGAGTTTTCAGTTTCTTCGTGAATACTTTCTCTCTCAGCCTTTCTGCCTCTTTTGTCTTGTATTTCCCTTATGATGTTTATACATTCACTATAGAGTGTTACATTGCTAAAGCTCTGTGACAGAAAGATATGTGCAGCTGTGCTGTTTTGACATTTAAATGAAGTAAAGGTTAATGTAAAATACCAGTAAAACCTGTCCTGTGTTCCTTTTTCCTTAAAAAAAGTTAATACTTTTTTTTTGTTTTAAATCAAGTTTCAGACAGAATTGTCCTTTTGTAATTGTATTTATGTAGGTATTGTCAGCTTTTTGACTGCCAGATCATATTTTTTATGGCACAATAACATAATCTATTTGGAAACAAAGTGTAACATTCATTATGTTTTACTGACTGTTTACCTCAGTTAGTCCCATGGAACTATTACCCACTGTAATGGAGTGTTCACTCCCCTCAGGGGGGTTGGCAATTATTTGCTGGGAAATCTGAAAGAGAGTAGAGGGGAAATGTACTGTAATTCATTACACAAGAAACAATACATACATTAATTGTGTGTTCCTAACTGCTTTGAGGGAAACTGATATTTGGAGTCAGCATTATGCCTAGTCACAGTCGGCAGATACAGAAAAAATGGTAGCTATGTAAACAAAACTGTCCCAGACTGAATAGACATGTCTGTCAAGCAGAATTTTTAAGGAGATAACAGAGCTTTGTTACTGTTTCATTAATAAAATCTGCAATGTTAAAGTAGCAAATATATAACATTTTACATACTACAATTAATTACAATATGTTACATAATGTTCTTGCCTGTATGAGGATGTGAACTAGTGACAGTTTTGGAGTTATTACATTCTGTGCATTGATAACAGTGATGGTTACTAGAAGGAATGGAATTTGAAGAAAACTTAGAGGAAGAAAACTGACTTTTCAGAAGCATTGAAGCTATTGGACACCTGTTGGTCTTAGTTGTATGTTGATGTCCAAAACATCTTGCATACAATATAGCCATATTTTTGCTGCTAAGGAACGAGTACCACAGTTAACCCCAAATTGATGATAATTAGGTACAAGATCGCTCAAGTTTAAAAATCAGTTATATCTGTAATATCTGTACATTCACTCCAGAATGTTGCTTTACTAAATCATAGGTAATTTCAGATGTTTGTATAGGGGTTTGTGCAGTTTGAAAATTACATGATAATTATTGGTTCATGAAAAACTATTCCTATTCTAACATAATAGCTATTCTGCTATCTGATTTTGATTGATTCTTGAACAGGGTTTTGAGAGAGTGTCACAGGGAATTATAATGAACCATTATGAATCAATCCCATTTAGAATTAACATTGTAGGTCTTTCTTTAAGGACAGAGAGAAACAATTATGACAGTAATGGTGATTGGAGAGCTACCAGGTGTGTTTCTTTGAGCCTACAAACAGCATACAGAATCACTAGCAAGAATAAACTACAAAGGATTGAAAACCCTTAGGATGTTTGTATTTTTTTTTTAATTTCTTTAGTTTCATCTTAAAGTAATCCATAACAGCCCCCTTGTGTCTCTGAGATACACCTGCTTTCATGTAAATATAATGAGACAGATTACAGCAAACTATTTTATTTATTTTTATCTTCACAACCAATGTCCCATTTTAAAACTCCTATTGAAATTGTGAGCTAAAAATATCCTGCTTAATTCTTAATGCTTAATTAAGGAAGGATAAGCAGCAGCAAGGAAAATAATCAAATTTGCACAGAATTTCAAGCCTCTTCTGGAGGATAGAAACTAGAGCGCTGATGTTCTCTCACCACACGACAGTTGTGACACAAATCACAGATGGTAATGGGCTGTTTATATTCCTCCCACTTGCTCTGTTTGCTCCCTGGACGCATTGCCACCCAAGGTCACAGCCGAGGTAAAGGCAAGAGGCCATGCATATGGATTATTATAGAGAAATCAGGCCCGTCTGATTGCTCTTTTTGATGTGCTGAAATAAAAATCAAGAGCTGGCCCTTTATTCGTCTACAGGAGATTATTCCAAGTGTTCTTGTGTGACAAGAGCGGAGATATCATGGAGGAATACAGTAGCTCTCACAGCTGGACTCTCACATCCAGCTGAGGGATACCGATTGATCTCGGACTTGAGGAAATACCTTTTTTGTTGTTTTTGTTTTTTTCGACCCAGATCAATATTTCTGTCTGTGGAATACAATGGTTCCCCTTCTAAAAGATCTCTCATCTTTAATTAACCTTTAACATGCAGCAGGGGTTCTCATATGTCTTTTTATTGTGTTAATTGAACTGGTCTGACCTTTCTCAGTGTTTTTGTTGTAGTTGTTGGATTTTTTTTCTTTTTTCCTGCTCTACACTACTTGTTTCTGATTTAAATAGGCTAAAGAGACACACCTCAATTACTTACAGAAAGCCTGAGGTAATAGTTTGGTTTTCATTTTCAGTCAGGAAACTAAATCAAAGAAATGCAGCAGGTATTATAAAAAGCAGAGAACAGAAACCTTTGTGGATTGTTGTTATTGTTGGAGTTACACAAAGTCACTAGTCACTCTGCAATTCAATTTGTATGAGAGAAATAAGTCATTCAATGTTTGATTACATTTCCAAAATGTTCCAAAATATAACCAGAGGCTTGTAAAGCATTTGTCACTGATTTTAATAGGAACACTGGTGCGAATTAAACATTTCAGTCCTAGGTATTTTTAATTCCATCCTGTTGAGTGTAAAGAGAACCAACATTCAGTGCAGTAGCCTAAGATGCCTTCAGCATTGGATACAATTATAGAAGGAGTGGCTGTGGCTTCATCTGATGTGAGATGTCTGACTCAGCCAGCGGCAGAGTGGGGACCACCTACTGATCCACCCTGCTGAAACTCCCAGATATGAACACACCAGGTCTGCACCGAGTTTTTTAAATTGCTCACTAATTGCAATATGTAGAATGTCACAGAGAAAAGGCTCTGGTCTGAATCATTTTAAAGTATCAAATCTATTATCTGAACAAGGGAAATGTTAGCAGAATTTAGCCCTATTCTAACTGGACTTCAAGCATTCAGTAGCATATTCTATGTATTAGGTAATTGTTTATAGAAATAAAGATGCATAGAATTAAGTAGATTATAATTTATAAACCTTTGTCTTTTTTAGGCAGGATGAGAAACACTGTATTCAGGCTTGTGGGCTCTGGGAAAAGCTCTTGTCTTTACTGGATCGAATCTCATAAAAATAAACTGAAGCTGACAACTTAAACCGTTTTTAAGTGTTTCTGTCATGAACAATCTATATATATTTTAATTATTATTCCCTAATTGACAAATCCCGTGCTTGGCTTGTAATTGCCAAGATAGGAGAATAATAACACACTATGCAATTAGCCCCATGCTTGCATTTCAGCTGAATACATAGAATGCCAAGAATGTAATACAATAATGGATTTTTGTTGTTGTTGTTGTTGTTGTTCTTCTTCTTCTTCTTCTTCTTCTTCTTCTCCTTCTTTTTCTCAGATGTAATGATCTGTTGGCTTTTAGTAGAAATTAGCATTTGCATAAAAAATCACATTTTAAACCTTTTTTTAATTTAACAGGAAGAAAAAAATGAATTCTAAGTTTGAATATTTTATACATTATACAAAAAACTTTAAAACAAATAACAATGCCATGATTTTCTTTTTGTTACTATCATTGCACCTTTAGCAGCACTTTAAGCTGTGAGTCTGTTGGGATAGGTCTCTACCAAATTTGCACACCTACACTACTGGTGAGAAATTTTAGAACACCCACATTTTTCCAGTTTTTATTGAGACGTATTTTTTTGAAAGTCCAGTGAATAACCTGAAATGGTACAAATGTAAGTAAGTAAATTGCCAGATATTTAAAATAAAATTTTAGGTTACCAAAAACTGAAAAATAATGTACATTTCAGAGTTATATACTGTGTTACTACACCCTCTTAAGCATTATTTGGCAGTGTTACACGCAGCTCCTGTGCATAGTGACACTGTATTCCTACAATACGCACATCGTTTGAAAGCTTATTCTCTTGGCTACCAGCGCGTTTTCTCAAACACATCTGATTTACAGTTTCCGTGTCGCCCGCCGTCGTTCAGAGCCCGGGGAGTAAACGCGCAGTCTGCTCATTCAGATGGTCACAGATCACTCGGTTTCAATCAGATTTATTTGCAAATAGGCTTGTTTTGTTCAGAACAACCTAATGATTAATACAGTATATATTATTTAATGTTCTATCAAACACAGAGAAGTTCAGATCCAATTATGTAAAATCGTTGTGTATTAGTACAATGTAAACAGAGTTTCCATCTTGACATTTTGAGCTCTCTATGGGTGTGTTGCTTCTATCAAAACGTGGACGGTCTTGTTTTGATCAGTGCAGTGTCTGGTTCCAGAATATGTCATAATTGTCAATATTGTCTGAGATTTTGTATACCTACTCAGACCAAGTATCCCCCCACCCCCCCATTTCAGAATACCAGAGGGGTTTGTCAGCTTAAGGGGTTACATTTTGTTAATCAAAACAATTCCATGATTTATTTTTTATCTCTATTAATTGTTTATTTGTTCTATGCTTTAATTTCAGAGTACATTGAGACATTAAACTGCGTACATTTCAATAAGAATTGAAAAAATTGACTTCTAAAGTAGAACTTCTAAGTTCTAAAACTTTTGACCGGTAGTGTAGATTTGGCGATATTTGACTATTTTCTTTACAAAACTGTTCAAACTCTCCTTGTGAAGCGTTGATGGATAGCAATCTTCAAATCATGCCCCAGTGCCAGCCCATGAGAAACATCGCCATAACATGATGCTGCCACCAGCCTGCTTCACAGTAGGGATGGTGTTCTCTGGGTGATGCACTGTGGTGGGTTTACCCCAAACATAACGTGTTGCATTTAGTCCAAAAAGTTAAATTTTAGTTTAGTCAGACCACAAAACCTTTTTGCCACATGGCTACAGAATCTTCTGATTGTTTCAGATGGGCTCTCATGAGTAATGTCTCCTTTCTTCCCACTCTACAATACAGCCCAGATTTGTGGAGTGCTTGGGATATTGTTGTCACATGCACACTTTCACCAGTCTTGGCCATAAAATATCAGTTGCCATTGGCCTTTTGGTAGCCTTTCTGGTCTCCTCCTGCTTTCATCCAGTTTTGAAGGGCCAGTTAATTTAGGCAGGGTCTTGGTGGTGGAATATACCTTTCACTTCTTAATAATCATCTTGACTGTGCTCCAAGGGGTACTCAAGACCTTTGATATTTATTTTATACCCATCCCCTGATCTGTGCCTTTCAGCAACTTTGTCCCAGAGTTCTTTTGAAAGCTCCTTTGTACTCATGGTTGAGTCTTTGTTTTGAAATGCACGACCCACCAGAGGGATCCTACAGGAACTGCTGAATCTGTCCTGAAATCATGTGAATCACTACAATTTAACACAGGTGGAGGCCACTTAACTTGGTGTGTGAATTCGAAAGTGATTGCTTACACCTGAGCTAATTCAGGATTGCTGTTACAATCCAATTACACTCCAACCAAGCTATTCCAGTTTATATTTTTACATATTGTTCAGCAATATTTTATTTACACTTGGAAGTTGTGGGGTAGGATGTGTAGATACATTAAAATAAATACATACATTAATATACTATTTTAATGCATTTTAAATTCCAGGCTATAAGTCAGCAAAAGGTGAACATTTTGAAAGGAGGTGTAGACATTAGGCACTATATATATATATATATATATATATATATATATATATACATACACTCACCTAAAGGATTATTAGGAACACCTGTTCAATTTCTCATTAATGCAATTATCTAACCAACCAATCACATGGCAGTTGCTTCAATGCATTTAGGGGTGTGGTCCTGGTCAAGACAATCTCCTGAACTCCAAACTGAATGTCTGAATGGGAAAGAAAGGTGATTTAAGCAATTTTGAGCGTGGCATGGTTGTTGGTGCCAGACGGGCCGGTCTGAGTATTTCACAATCTGCTCAGTTACTGGGATTTTCACGCACAACCATTTCTAGGGTTTACAAAGAATGGTGTGAAAAGGGAAAAACATCCAGTATGCGGCAGTCCTGTGGGCGAAAATGCCTTGTTGATGCTAGAGGTCAGAGGAGAATGGGCCGACTGATTCAAGCTGATAGAAGAGCAACTTTGACTGAAATAACCACTCGTTACAACCGAGGTATGCAGCAAAGCATTTGTGAAGCCACAACACGTACAACCTTGAGGCGGATGGGCTACAACAGCAGAAGACCCCACCGGGTACCACTCATCTCCACTACAAATAGGAAAAAGAGGCTACAATTTGCACAAGCTCACCAAAATTGGACAGTTGAAGACTGGAAAAATGTTGCCTGGTCTGATGAGTCTCGATTTCTGTTGAGACATTCAGATGGTAGAGTCAGAATTTGGCGTAAACAGAATGAGAACATGGATCCATCATGCCTTGTTACCACTGTGCAGGCTGGTGGTGGTGGTGTAATGGTGTGGGGGATGTTTTCTTGGCACACTTTAGGCCCCTTAGTGCCAATTGGGCATCGTTTAAATGCCACGGCCTACCTGAGCATTGTTTCTGACCATGTCCATCCCTTTATGACCAGCATGTACCCATCCTCTGATGGCTACTTCCAGCAGGATAATGCACCATGTCACAAAGGTCCAATCATTTCAAATTGGTTTCTTGAACATGACAATGAGTTCACTGTACTAAACTGGCCCCCACAGTCACCAGATCTCAACCCAATAGAGCATCTTTGGGATGTGGTGGAACGGGAGCTTCGTGCCCTGGATGTGCATCCCACAAATCTCCATCAACTGCAAGATGCTATCCTATCAATATGGGCCAACATTTCTAAAGAATGCTTTCAGCACCTTGTTGAATCAATGCCACGTAGAATTAAGGCAGTTCTGAAGACGAAAGGGGGTCAAACACAGTATTAGTATGGTGTTCCTAATAATCCTTTAGGTGAGTGTATATATATATATATATATATATATATGTGTGTGTGTGTGAATAACATTTATATATCAAATATAATAATTGCTAGTTTCATAGTATGTATATTATTTACCTGTGTGTTTATCATATTCATGTAATGTTGGTGATTTGTGCATATGCTGATGCTACAGCTCCTGTACTGTTAACACAATAGCAAATAAGAAGTAGCCCTATGTGACGTAGAGGTGTTTCAGTGGAAGAAAGATATTCTTTCTAAACTGATTTGTCAGTATAGAGCATCACCAAGTTACTCCTCCTGCAGTCAAGATAATTAGGTCATTTCAGGTGTTTTTGTCATCATAATTAATTAGTGTGGCAACAGAAATTTAAGTGGAATCACTCAAAACAGAAATCTCATTACATGCAACAAGAAATAAATTAAATGTATGTAGTCTAAGGTGGTTAATGTAGACGTCCTTGTGTAGAAACAGAACATTTGGTCTCAGTAACGATGGCAACTGGTATTGTGCATTTTAAACTAACGCAGCTTATTCCCTGAGGCCTAGCACTGATACTTCAGAAACAATCTTGCTTTGCATAGGTTAATTTCAAGACAGGAGAGCTGAAGTAAGCCAATCCTACATTTAACTCATATTTATATGTTTCACAAGCCAATATGTGAGACATTTTTCCTTATGTATAAAAACACATGCTTCGGTTGTTTACCATGAATTAAGGAGGCGCATGAAAGTAATGAAAAAAACAACATCTCTATCATGTAGAGAAAACATTGCAATAAGGTATTATTATTAAATGTGTTACAAGATCATTAAATGTTCATTGAATGTGGATTAGTATTTAACAAGTATATTTTGGTATGCAGAGGTGTATCATTTTCTTTACCATACAGCAAATTCACTTCTACAGTGTCAAACTAAATTACTGCCGGGCAATTCTGAAAAGAAAAAATTAACAACAACAGCTTCATTTTCAGTAGTCGAGTAGCAGAGCATTATTACTGCAGACTGCTTTACATGCACACAACTTCCATTAGGAGTTATCATGCTGCTTTTCTACATCGAAACATTAACAAACCTGAGATGTTTACTGTGATTCAAATCAGTATGAATTAGATTGTAGCTTCCCATTTCGGGAAACACATGACAGTATGTCCGAGTCAATGGCTGGAGCCTCCCAAAACCTTTTAGGTTTCACAGAGCATTATTATTATTATTATTATTATTATTATTATTATTATTATTATTATTATTATTAATAATAATAATCTTATTATTAATAATAATAATAATCTTATTTATTTATTTATTGGCAGATGCCCTTATCCAGGAGGCCACTTGTAGCATGCTCTGTGTTAGCTTTCAGTGTTGTTGCTCTCTAAGAGAGAAGGTGCATGTTAGCTGAAAAATGATCCCACAAGCTCATTTAGCACAATCTTTCTTTCCAAATTACATTGTCAGATGTAAATATCACTTCACTCGCTAGCAACCAAACAGCAACTGGGGAGCAGGGAGGACAAAGTACAAGGGCCGTCTCAATTCAGCTCCAGCAGACACTGATCAAATGGTATTAGTTTGATCCCATAGAAGAATCAGCCATGATTTAAAATGTTCAGACCCACTGAAATGCAGAGGTCATAACTTTGATGCCCATTTCCAACACTCTTTGCTAATTTAGCACTGCATCTCGAACAGCAAAAGTCTGTCTCTCTTGTCTGCTGTAAAATAGGTACATCTCCAGGTGTCTTTTCTTACCATATATAGCTTTTCAGAATTGACTCCCTCCTTTGAGATGGCTTGAGATATAGCAACTCAGACAGCAAACAAATGACAAAAGTATGATCAGGACTAGCCCCCAAGGTTGTCTGTCTTTTTGGAGAGAATAGGGTTGAGAAAGTTAGAGGGTGTGATGGAGTGAATGTACAAGTTTTGTCACATAGCTAAGATGATCACCTGTGCTTGTCTTATGAAGGATATGTCATAGTGAAAACTGTCTCTGCTCTCACCTCATTCTCTACCTTTAAAAAGTGAACTTAAACTTCGGGATTCAATGTCTTAATTTCTCATTCATACATACAAATGTATATTTAAATCGTCGCTGTCAAGTTTTATTTATTTATGTACCAATACATTGTAGATCTACTGTAGTAGATCTTACTAAGTAACTATAAGATAAAATGTCTTTAAAAATTAGAACAATTAAATAAACAGTTTGTTTTTCTAAATTACCAATATATTGTCATTATAATGATGATTTTTAAAATATAATTATTATAATTATTATGAATAATAATATGTGCTGTTATGATGTACAACATTGTAACAGATACAGATGTGATGGAATTATTCTTTCCAAATATGACATTAATGGAATCATAATTATGGCTTTGACAGAAACTAATAAATGTCGTGTTGGGGCCAATCAAGTGGTGCCGGTAGTGTTGTAAGTCTGTCAGTCTTTCTGTGGTTTGACATGATTTAGCCGTAGTATTAATCGCGGCCCTCGACAGTGTTAATTAATTTTGTGAGCCCTTCTCAGCAACTATTGTTTTCCTCCATCATAATGCATTTTTCATGGGCTTGGAGAGACGTTTTCATTGGACAGAAATGTTACAGCTTTTTGAAAGCATGACACATTTCATTTATACAAGACTTCACTCCAGATGATCTTCTGGTATCCCTATAAATAAGGAAAGATCATCTTCACATTGAAACAGCAAAATATACAGGGGCCGTCAGTTCCGAAGTCCAGGTACATTTTCTCTATTGTTCATGTTTAGACTATATTAATTCCAGCTTTTATGATTTGATATAACATAACATGTTTCTTCTTTTTGTTAAAATTTGTATCAAAGCTTATTATATTGACATTCAAGGTTAGTGTGAAACTTGCCAATAGAATTGCATGAATGTTAATCCTAATTTATTATTTAACTTTAAGCAATAGACTAAACTTTTTTTTTTTTAATTTATAAAAGGTTTTGTTTGCAAGGAAAGCATTCATTAGTTTGACATTGCTGTTACTGGTTTCTTATTGACTTTTAGCTTTAAAGTGTTGTTTTTATGTGGTTTCATGACTTGCCATTTATATGTATATTGACTATATATAATCGACACGATTATAATTATTAATTTGAAAGGGAAATTATGTTGGTACTCTTCCTGATGTACGTGGATGCGTCTATTGTTTTCAATATTACAAACTCTATGCACTCATTGTATTGGAATATTTCAAAGCTAATATCCATGGCATTTTTTATCAAGTGTCTACGATGTTATTAGGGACGTGGTCTCCGACTGTAGTCAAACTGCTGAATTTAAATTGATTTTATGCATCTGTACTTGGAATGAGTATTCCTGCGATAGAACAAGTCTCATTATTTTCTGGAACAAAATGCATTAATAAATAAATAAATAGTGCTGCCAGCAATCATGGAAGAGCACAGAAGTCTGGCAGGGTCATTATATAATCTAATGGATAAGTCCTTGCGAATGTTCATTTATATACTTTTTTTCTGGGGTGGCTGTGACATCAAAATAGACTTGTTGATAATAAATATCTGGGGAGTACAAAATGCATATTAAAGCTTCTACAAACAAGATGTAAGCTGGGCAAATGACAGAACAATCATGTGGGAGGAAATTGACACTGCACCTTTTCTTCCATTTCAATTCACCGCGAACTGTTGTTGAGAGGAGGATCCTAAATCATTTGGCGACTGCTCAATCTGGTCATAACAGCCACGAGTGGGGGTGAATTATCTGCACTCAGACATTAAAGCAATCTTCCGAGTTGCACTGCATCATTTTTGACATCTGACCGTAAAGTCCAAAGAGAATCTGAGCGCGAGTGTAAGTGAGAAGAATACCAATATCCTTTCTTAGCCCCAGTAATCAGAGAACATTACATCTGAAACAATAACGACAGCAACAATACCTCACTTAAAACAGAACAAGTACCAGTTTTATTCATTTTTCATTCATTATTTTCCAATCTCTGTTATTTTGTGGATTGATTGATTTAGAAATCAAAACTTCAAGCTATAGAAATATATCCTTCAGAAAACAAATAATCCAAATGAGTTTGACTGATTTCTCTTTGGGGAATTCACATCTGGGATATGTTAAAATTTCGATCAAACGTGCTGCTTATCTGGCATGACTGTCATAATGAAGTCATTTAATTCATTCACGTTCAATAATTTATCTACGATCAGTTAAACAAAGAAAATTCTGGCACAAGTAAACTCTTCTGTTCAGGCAACGGATTGAGTATTGTTTTCCTCCTTGCTCCCTTTCCCGTAGCCCTTGACTGTGACCCTACATCTTGACAGCACTTAGCTTTCACCGTCCAGGATGTAGGAAGTCACTTACTGTACTTGTGTAAATTGTAAATTGGAATTTGTAAAATGTATTATTTTGAATTGCTGTTTTAGCTAAATTGAATTTGTAATGATTGATGCCTTGTACTTCACTGTATTTTTGCACTTTTTTTGCACTTCTGTTGTAAGTCGCCTTGGATAAGGGCGTCTGCCAAGAAATAATAATTAAAAAAAAAAAAAATAATAATAATAATAATAATATAGTAGAGAAGGTTTAGGTTTGGTCCCGTCTGGTTATTATAGCTCTTCACTGCCGGTTCATAGACGCATATAAGAAGTCATTTGTTCAGATTTATATGTACTGGTATAAGAAGGGGGAAGATGGCACTTTACAGGTTTGGTTAAATAAACTCTGTTCTGTATTTCCTGGGACTAAATTAGTATCCTTATACATCATGGCCTACAGCAAATTTGGGAAGCTTGAAAAAACATTCAGAACAATCTCAACAGAAATTAACAAATGTAAAATAAGTTGTTTCCTTTTCAAAATCAAGCCCATCCAGTCCTTGGTCAGAACTGAACTGATTTAATTTAGTTTTACTCTAGGGAGTAATTACAGGTCTGGAGCTAATCACAGTGCTGCAGATTTGTGGTGCAGCCAATTTGATATTTATTTAATATTGCAAACTGAATCATCCTTCTGTAAATGTTTGCTTATTATATACTAAATTAACTCTTTGCATCCGTCTTAAGCATGTCAGTTGAATGATCCAGCATTATATAACTCTTCCCTCTTATTAATATACAGTCAGCATGTGTTCCCATCATGCAGTGCAGCCCTTGTCAGTTTCAATTTCTCTGTTGTGTTGTGTTGTTCTTGCTGCTATTGTCCTCACCCTCCGGATCTCTATGTGTGTCTCTGGTTGCCTCCTCTGAGAAGGTGGGGGTGAAAGCGTGATGTTACACTCACAATCCTCATATTCACAGCGCTTCACTCTTCTCTTCTTCTGAACCAGGGTTTACTACTGCGGGGCTGTGCAAATATAAAACCCACACGGCAGGACATCTCAATTCAGCTGTGTACCTATCAAGTAAATCCAGAGGGACAGGCAGCATTACACCCACAAATAACATACAGCAGAAAAGAATTGTCTATATGTTTTAACAGGGTGCTTTAATATGGAGGAAAGAAAAGACCAAATGGGTAGAGAAGGTCACGCAGCCCAAAATATCTTTGTTTTTCAGAAAAGACTGTTCAAAACAAATCAGTCATCGCCCTTCTGAAAATGCTGGGGTAAATATAGGGAAAGAAAGAGCGAAATACAATTCAGGAGTGGGGGAATGCAGTTCTGACATATTTGCAACCGATTTCAATATTGTATAAGTGGGGAAAAGGTCACCGCAGAGTGGATTGTAATGCTTAACACCGTTTCAGTGAATGGTGCTGACAGGCCAGAGACATTTAGAATTTGATTTACATGGTTTACTAGCTGGCTGGGTGAAGTATCTTTATGGAGAAATCAAAAAACAAACAGTCAGAGGCGCTACATTGACCTTTTTTCATTAATGTACTTATTTTAAGAATAATATTAAAAATAAAACCTTTTGGAATGTCACCTTTATCTAAAAATAAAATAAATAAAAAAGTATTTTCTTTATCTGCCCTTTAAACTGAAACACATTATTCAAATGAGTCTTTACCACAAAAACATATAATTTAATTGAGCTGATACTGAAGATCTGGTGGATTTATGTCCCTAATTTGACATACACTCATTGATTGGAGGTTGAAGCCAGCACTGACCCATTTTCTCTCGGTGTCTAACACCCACTGGGTACCCTGCAACAATCAGCATCTCAGGCTGACTAAGACACGAACGAACAACCTCTCGGGTCCACATGAGTCACTTGCGCAGCAGTACAGCACGCCACAACCTGTCTCTGTCAGCTTCGTTTCACCACATGAGAGAACCACAAAAGCTCCACTTCTCAGCCAGCCTGCTCTGAATCTAAACCAGTGGTCTTCAGTGAGCCTTTATCCGCTTATTTTTATAAGTCATCCTAAATCATCCATTTTTAGACTCAGGGAACAAATGTCAGTTTTAATCAAGTCGAGTCATGAAAGGGACCCCTTGTCTTGAGAGGCTGAAGATATCCAGATGATTCCTTCCAATGGTTTATAAATTAATGAATTTACCAAACCACGACTTAATTGATTTGAATGTTTCCAGGTGAGAGAAGGGTGACCACTAAAACCTGCTATTCATGGTCCAAGACCAGCTATTTACAAACCTTTCTCAACCTCTTTCAAATCCACGGTTTCAAATCTCATGGCTGCTTTAAAGAGAGAGGTACATTTGGTGCAATCTTCAGGAGATTTCAATGCAAATCATAGTATTAAACATGTCTGGGGAAAAAAAGCATCTGACGAATTGTAATGACAAACACAATCATTGTCTTCACTGATTGGATCAGGCCGCAGCTCAGCAATTACAGGCAGAGAGAGAGACAGCAAGTGTATACCAAATACTTGCAAGCCAGTTTCACCAGGTGTTAAATGTTGATATAAATAGAGTGCATGCATTTTAAACAACACTTTAGCCCAGCACTACTCATGTACCACCTCACAGTTCCCATCGTTTAATTACTAAAGTAATCTTGCTTCCAGACTTGCACGTTGCCACCTGTGCCAGCCTTCTGCCTCCATCATTTACAAAGGTCATTATCAATGAAATGCAGACATAGAACAGGAAAACCTCGCCTGAAAAGAGAGGTTGTCAGACACTTCAGACTATTGTCATTTAAGCCACCAAAATGTTTATTCCCCCAAACACATGAGCAATGAAGTGATATTTAATAGATTAATCATATTCTTCAATGACTCAACCATCCTAAATTAAGAAGTAATACTAACGCAAATTGGGTCATAAAGAAATGTTTGATGTATGCATACTTCAGACATAGTTAGCACTTCATAATCCATATTTGTGTTTGCGTCCAAGAAATACATAGTTTCTGACAAGCAGTAATTGTAGCACATGTTGCCTAATTTCTGAATAAACATATATATATATATTCCACAGTGGCATGAATTCTATCCCACTGCTGTGACACCAATGTAGTGATATAGGCATTTGCTACAGGATTCACTGGCTCAAACAAAACAATAAATAATAGAGAGTCAGGGTTAAAGAACAGAACAGCTTTCACAGGCACAGCACTAGGCTTAGTCTCACTCCTCCCATGGGAACTGGGGCACCCCTATATATATTGCCGATCTTACCCCAAATCACCCGCTATTCTCACGTGGGGTTAACCTTCAAATCTAGAAACCTAGACCCCTACACACAGAAAGGATAGACTCACACACACACTCTGCAGTCACTCCATTTCACATAGTCCCAGATCTCTACTATATATATATATATATTGTTGTCCCGTAGCCCTCCAGCTTTCAGGGCCCCCAGGACCCCTGCTTAGCATTTACCTACTTCATGAGTTCAACTCCGTACCATTTCTGTCAACCCCATGTCTGCCATTTGTGATCGTAAACATATTACAATTTAAATGGCCCAGTTTGCCCTGAGGAAATGAAAATGAGCTGAAACATATACTGTTGTCTGAGATTTGCATTTACCTTTTCAGTGAGAAATGAAATGCAGAGAGAAGTGAATTCCACATGGTATTAAAGGAGAAAAAGAACAATTTATTATGTCTAATCCCATAGTGCACTATTTCATTCCCCTCCACTTGTGTAGAGACTTTTCTCTTCTACCTGACGAGTGGCAGGCTCATTCCTGAGATCCTAAAATATAATTTCTTAGGAACCAGTAAAGACTATTTCAATATTATGGAGATGAATAGGCAATATATGAATTATTAATATAAAAGTACTTAAACCTGTTAAGCAATCTATTGGAAGTTAAGAGCCATAGGTCTCTTGCAACCAAGTAATTTCTTACTAGTTTCTTACTGATGAGTCCATTTTATTTTTTGAACGTCTCGGCGATAGTAATTGAAAATGGGTTTCTTTGCACATTCATTTAATAGAGTTGTCCTGGCCTCACAGCAAAGCAGGGTTAATAACTTTTCCCAGTTCCATTACCCAACAAAATTGCCTCTAGCAGCATAAAGACCCACTCCTGACCAAAGGAATTTGCTGAAACACTTCTTGTCTTCCCCTGTATTTGATGCAGATCAAGTTAGCTTCATTTGCACGGCTTATTACTTCACCGAATACTCTGTTCCTTCTTTTTCTTGTTGTCCTCATTTTTCATGTGTGAGTTGGGTTCCCAGACAGCTAGAAGTAAGCATTGCTTTAATTGTAAGTCAACTCTGCAATGTGCTCGTTTGTTTTCTATTTTTACACAAACGCCTGCAAGCAATGTTAATAAAAATAGCTGTGTGTGACGTGAGGTCCACTAGTATTACATTTAGCTCTTCACATTTTTCAAGTGTGTTTCTGCATGTAAGGGCTCTTAAAATGGCTTCCAAAGAAAGAGTGCAACCTAACAGGCAAATGATCTGCTCTAAAGGTCGATATCTGATACTCGCTATTTGGAATCTGAGTTTCACCAGTCTGAATGTCCACATCATCCGGATACGCGTAATGCTTAGATTATCCCCAGGAAACATTTTGATACTGTAAAACCTTTTTATTTTACCTTTTAGCTTTTAGCTTTTGTTCATTTGAAAACCATTGCCTATAATATAACCCTGAAAAGTAAATAATAATAATAATAATAATGTCCTTTAAAAACATAATTGAGTAATGCAACTATGGCATTTATTAAATCAATGTGTTATGCCAGAATAGTTTAAATGGCATTTTAAATGTAATCTTGCCCACCATGCATAAACAATGCACAATTTCATAAGTGGATAATGTTTCTGTTTTGGCATATTGAGTTAATCAGAACTATTTGCTATGCTTATTGTATGTATTCCCTTTTTGAAAAGCAGTTTTAAATATGTCCACATCCTTATATTGTGCATGAGATGTATCAGAAATAGATGTCCACTGTAAAAGCATCCTATGTATGAAAACATGAAGAGCTTCTCAATGTCAAAGCTTATTTTAGCTTTAAACCGCTGTTCTCCCACTGCTCCCAGTGCATTTAATGCCATCTCCATAGTTGCAGTTTTGACTTCTGTTTTATAATAGGAATGTTCTTTTGCACTGCCTACATCATATACAACCAAACTGGTTGAATAATAATGTGTGTGGCCTTTTCATAGTGCTTTCTGAAACCCTGGAGGGAGAAGAGATTGAGTGATGGTAGCATCAATTAACATATACCTCAATGATAATATATACAGTCAGGCTGTTCCGTTACATTGATAGTGATTCTGTTGATCAAGACATCCTCATTTATCCAGGATGTGTCTTCCATGACAATAAAAGAAGCTGAAACTTTATTTTTTGTACTTTATGCAATTTCTGTCCTGTCCAAATTTGTAAAGACAACTGTCATGCATTTTTCCCTTAGACCATTTATTTCATTGTACTTACTGACCCTACAACTGTCGTAAGCCTGTAGAGTTTGTATTTTGTGAAGGGACCTTTATAGCTTTCAAGCCAGTTTGTATGCATTATGGTTTACTTTGTTTCTAATGTTTTGTTTTTTGACTCATGTCACTACACTTTCCTTCAGCTGTAATTGAAAGTTAAGACATCTTTGCAATAAATTTGGATAGAGGTCACATCTTTTTCCAGAAATGAAGAACAGAGACTGGCACAAAATGAGGAGAACAATTTGGTAACTGTCATTAATGCTTTGATTAGGTAGATGGCAAAGTTTAAAATGCACCCAAGCTGTCTTTGTGGTTTGGTTTCACTTTCTCTCTTGCAAATACTGTTTTGCAAAACTTAGGGAATAATATTAATCATGTCAAAATCCAGTTAAAAAAAAAAATCTGATTGACAGTTTTTATTAACTTGTATACAAAATGATATCCATAAATGCCATATTCAGCTGGATATATTTTGCAGTTAACTATATATATATATATATATATATATATAAAGTTATAATTTCCTGTTTTCTTATTGGGACGTGACTACAAAAACAATGCCTTTTATATAGCTTGACACACATGAACAGCATTTAGAAGCCTAGAACTTAGTGATATTTGTTGTACAGACCACATTAGACTTGAATAGTGCAATATTCTCCTCCTGTCCTATATATGCGTGCTACTCTATCCCCTGCACATTGTGAATATTAAGTTAATTAACCAATGATTTATGCTCTGCTGGAGCCTTTACAAATGTAGAGAAAATGCCACTCTTACAGAGCACATGGGCAATCTCATACTGTTTTACATGAACAGTGACTAAAGCGATCTTTCTCTTAATCAAGAGTGAAATTGACAAGGTCCCTTAAGCCTCTCAGAATAGCTTTTTTATTGCAGTGCATCTACCACCATAATTTCATTATTGTGCCATGCTCTGCAGATGGGCAAGCGGGATGACAAAGGCAGCAGTCGTAGTGAAAGGGACACTTGCCATTAGATTAAACTGTGCTTGTTTAACTGCACAGTATACAGTACCAAGGGAGCGTCTCTTAACAAAAAGAAATGAATAAAAAGTGAAAGCTATTATAAGTCTAACAGATTTCTTAATAGACACCAGCTTCCCAGACCACACAGGCCAATTTTTTCTCTTCCCTGGAAGAGGCCGGTTGCGCGCGAGAAAGATAGTGTCTGACTCACTTTCTTCTGTAATGGCTGAGGTTGTCTGCCAATACACATAAGCTTAATTGGTCAAAATAGACATATCTGTTACTACATTGCAAATACAGAATACAGCAATACAGACAGCACTGCTTCTGTTGTTTATTATAACAGGCTTAGTAAGTTATTATTTAACTATTGCTATATATACTTAGAGCAAATTGTATTTTGATTCACAATTATTGATTTGTGATTGTAATAAAATACTTAATTCTGTCTTAATGGATTGGAATGTCCCTAAATTAGTCTTTATAGGGAATTCATAAAGTGTGGAAAATGTATGGAAGCTTAATAATTCCCTGATATTCCTTCATAATAAGGAAAACAGGAGCCCATGTTCCATCAGTTCAGTATCTTATGCTGAAGATTGTATCATGCAAAAAGTTAATACAATATTTCTAATTTGTGTGTTTTGAATCATTTTAATAATAAATCAGAATAAATAGACAGAATTCGAAATGCACATCTTTCAGTATGAAAAAAAAGTAATCAACTAATTGAATTGTATTTATTTCCATAATGATGCAGTACCAACTAACAAAAACTCTCCTGCAAAACTTTCCTAAGCAGTTTATATTAAGCTTAATATGTATGTTTATGAAGCAGTTAAATTGGTGGGTTCATGAACAAAAGATGTGAATAAATTATTCATTTGAGAGCAGGCAATTTTCCTATAAAATGAGTGATTCTATCTCGGCATTAAGATTCATTTAAAAGTCTGTTAGTCTCCATAATGTTGCTTGGTCATTCGCCCCATGCATTAATAATTGTCTGTGTATGCGTTTTCTATTATTAGTGCACAGTTTACTTTTTAACAAGTTTCCTGTTTGTCCCATTATGAGATCGGTTTGTTGATTTTCCAATAACAATTGAGGTTAATCCACTTTTTGTAATGGGTCTGATACTTACTCTAAACAATAAATGGGCTGTTCAGTAATTCCTCACGCCCAAGTTATAATATATATATATATATATATATATATATATATATATGAAACCTACTGCCATAAGGAAAGCAAGTTGAGATTTAAGTCAGATTATTTTTAAGTTTCCTCTCTCTTTTGCTTTTACAATTAAGAGTAAAACAAAACAATCCATTATCGTGCATCTCTGACTGTTTAAAGATGGATGTGATCTAGTCACTTCAGCATGTTTCCAGTGAGAGGAGAACAATATCAAGATTTGAAAGGCATACAGTGAAAGCCACTGTCTCATAATACACAAATTAATCAAATTACACGTCAAAAGATGGATTTTCTACCAGAGGCCTGCTTGATGAAGCGCTGACAAGCACTGCTGACTCAGAGATCTCCCCCACTGGGAAGCAATGGGGGTAGAGTCAAGAAATGGTTGGGAGATGGAAGTAAACTCACTGACCTACTTAGGATGAGATGGGAAGGATGATGCGAGAGCAGTGTCAGGCAATAGTGTGATGAGAAGCATGCTGAGCCATCTGGCAGGCAAGTAATTGGGTAGGGTTTTTACACCTGCCTGAAACACTTGAAAACAGAACATTTAGGGTTAAAAAATGTATTTTTTTTTTAGGCATGACACAGTAATATGGATGTGAGAAAGTCTTCTTATCCAGCCTTCTTTTTCCCTTAAACATTTATAAATGTGTTCATTTGTTATTTAAAGAAATTAAACATAATTTTGAAAAATAAATAAATATATATGTGATATACTGTATATATATTTATATACTGTGGCCTTGTTGGGGGATGTCCACAGTGCTGGGTTTGATATAGGCAGGTCTTGGAAAACAGGTGTACTATATCTATGTATGTGTGCATATGTGCGTGTGTGCGTGCGTGTATATATATATATATATATATATATATATATATATATATATATATATGTGTGTGCTTGTGTGTGTGTATTCCTATAGTGAATTAGCATATTATTTGAGGTTTGGTTTCTTGACTTTCACCTTTTTTTTCTTTTTTGAGTTTTCAAATAAATTACCTTCAACCTCTTGAAATATTTCATCTATTCAACTGAGCCTCAGTCTTTGTTCATTTTGCTTTTATAGTGTATACAAATTGGCAATTAAGTGCTCGTTTTATGAGCCTTGCCAGAATCTTTGCACAAAAGCCGGTGCCTTGGTTGGCTACACATCTATGCACGATGCCATTGTTCCGAAAACGATCCATGTGTGCTTTCCAAACTGCATTTCTTGTTATTGACATTTGTATTGAAATTTCAGACAAAACAGAAGAAAACAAAAACAATGGAAATAGTTTTAGAATGCAGTCACTTGTCGCATTTCAGAATGCAGGTTTATGTTTGTTATTTCCTATAATCAGTGTTTAATTTGGAACTAAAGTAGCACAACCCATCTATTATAATAGCAGCAGTTTAATTTGGTTAACATAGAAAATGTTTTTTGTTAAGATATTGTGTATAAAATCTGTCTTCCCTGGGGGTTGGTGGGGGCGATTTTAAGGTTTTATTATAAAAAATATCTTACTTTACTAACTAAAAATGGATTCAACAGAGACCAATCATATAAAATATACAGCATTTTATTGGCATACATCATAGAAGGAAGTGTGTATGATGTATCATTTCCAGCAGGAAGGCGAAGGTTGTACTTAATGAAGGTGAAAATGCCCCGATATTGACTTTGTGTTGGAGCAGAGCTACGGTCAGTGGTATGATGAGAGAGGTGCCCATGATTGCAAAAAGGTCAAGGTTGCTGTAAAGTTCAGTAATAGCAATGACTTCACATTCCTGAAGATTGGTTCTTGATATGAAGGGGTGATCCATCAGTTGCAAAGCCTTTTTAGAGCGTTTTTTTTTTTTCGTTTTTTTCTTTTCAGACAAACATAAAAATAAAGAGTCCTTATAAACACATTGACCTTCAGGTTTAAAGAAAAAAAAGTTGGAATCGCACCATTACCAGGGCCTTTTGAAATAATTGGATGTATAAATAACACATGCTGTAAGATAATGCAGGCTTTAACATGTCTGTCAGAGTGAATTAGTGTCGGCAACTGAGAGCTGAGGAGAAGGTAGGCAAGAGGTGACCTCTGTTATTAGAGGGGCTCGACTGAGTACCAAGGATGCGTTTTTCAGGAAAAGGATGTGCCGGCAAGATCGCTCCGGTCACTCTGCTGGAACGTACAGCTCCATCTAAATTATCTGATATAAACAGATTGGTTCCAACTTGATCAAACCTCCATCCAACTTGACATGGGATTTTGCTTGGACATTCTTATTAAGATGAATCCACCATGAGTCACAGAAGGCATAAAGTATCTCTCTTTTGTAAGATAGTCTGTTGTACAAACTGATTCACTGAGGATGTTCTGAATGTGGAAATGGACATTCATTTGTATTCTTTTGTATGTGTATATATTAAAAAGTTAGTTTTTCAAGGTTAAAAGGATTTTTGTTAAGGTGAAGAAAAGTTAATAACATATGCAAATACTTTTTTTCTTTTGCTTCTCGCTATAATGGAAGGTGTCTGATACTCAACCAGAAATGTAGGAGTTTACATGTTCTGGCTGTTTGAAGCAGCCCACGTTTAACTGAGCAACAGCTGTCAAGCTTTTAGGTGAGGGGAGAACACAGGACTGAATAATTTAACAGAGCCCTGTTTACAGTCAATGTTACAGGGTAGGGCTAGAATGGAAGTGGCTCAAATAAATATCAAAGCCAAATATGCAGGATTATTTTTTGTAAGAGAAACTAAACTGCTTCATACAGTACATGCTGACCACAACGTGCAACACAACACGTGGGAGTGTGAAGTACACTGATATGCTCTAATGCCACAGTTCACTTCTGTTAACGGCTTAAACATACTGCAGTATGGAATGAAAGGAGTTTTCCAAGGGTGCGACACAGCTTAGTATATATTTTACATAATTAGTGCTGGCCGACCAACTGTGTTAATAATACACTGTGATTGAATAACATTCCATAATTCAAGAGGCCTGTTGATGTCATGGTTTTTGCAAACCCGTACCATATAGATTGTATTTTTGGTATTTCCGGATTAAAATAGAATAAAAGGTTGGCATTTTCTGTAAATGTATCAGACATAGGAGAAATTTTATGGCATATGGATGGATTATGGTGTATCACAAGCACTGTATGAATTTAGTTTGGCAAATAGGTAAGTGTAACAGACATTGCTGATGTTTGTGCAACATATTACATTCTGATGATTAAAATTTAAATCTATTTATCCATTCCACAAAGCTATGCAGTAAATGATAGTGTATTGTTAAGTTACACTAATTTACAATATGTTTTAGTGTTCTGTTTGTACTTCTTCTTTGCTATTGTTTTGCATTTTGTTTTTGATTTTGTTTCTCTAGTTTGGATTTTGACATTGATGTGGTAATTTCAGAGTCTGCATTATAGCCAAAGGATAGAGGCACTGTTCTCTCTCCCTGAGGACACCACAGAGAGTATGATTCACAGAACCATAGGAGCAACGGCAACCACAAACTATAGCAAGCAGTTTGTTTTGTAAATCTAAAAAATAACAGCTTTGGCAAGATTTAACCTTTCCTTTCGCTTCCCTAATATTTCACAGCACCCCAATACATAATATAATTGTGTATGGCATCTGTGCTTAACAGTGTATTGTCTTGATTCAGAAGTATTCCTGATTGTGGGAAGGGATAATAATATTACCACAGAAGTCATGAAGACCACCAGATCTAATTGCTGCTTTTCTTCTATTACTGTGTCAAAAATAATCATACTAGAAAAGTTTTAAGATGAGACCAAGACATATGTGATCTAAACCAGCCCACTAGTCCATCTACCCTTTGTAAAGTGTGCGGTAAAGCCCCAGTGCATTCATAGCAAAGTGAAATCAAAGTAAAACATGATATATGAAATCACAATACAAATCATTTCAAAGAAAAGTATATGCATGGTTTAATGACGGAAAACCAATAAGAAAAACTGGCATTTCATTGTGGATAGAAGAGATAAGAAATATATTTATATAATTAAATATATCCGTTTTTTTTTTTTTGGATACTTATATCTACATCTATCGTCTGTCTTTTTATTTAGTTATTATCCATGTTAAAGAAGCAACTTGGTGTCACATAGCAAGCTGCAGTCATTCTTTAACTAAAACACATCTTCTGTGGACCATTAACCCTGTGTTACCATGGCAATGGAAACACTGACAACCTGTTCGAAACAACTGGCAATAACAACTCTCATTGTCTGTTCCCCGCCGCCCACAGAGAGAGCTGATGAGTGCTCTCTCCTATTGTAAGCAGCTTCAGTGCTCAATAGGAAATTGCTGTTGTGCTTTCTGGCAGGCACAGAAAACTAGATAAATAAAAACATTCCTTATAGAACTTTTCCATTTCCTTTCCTGAATGTATATGTAATAGGCAGGAGTAGAGGAAAAAATTATCCAAGAAGATATTTGTGTTCGGCATCTGATCTGGCTGGAGATGGCTTTTAAATATTGTATGACCTTAAGGCAGGTTATTATGTTAATGATGCAATATTTGCTCAAGCTAAGCCGGCAGGTGTACACACAGACGCACACGTCTACCTGGGCGTGTTGTTGTCTCTGACATGTTTCTGCGGGGATATGTGGATTCAGGCTCCTGACAGCTCTTGCTCTCTCTCCTCTCTTTCAATGTTAGCCTCTGCCCGGCTGTCCAGCACCACCATGAATGAAAGCCGCAGGGCAGCACTGGTAGCGCCGCCGGCCACCACAGTGGCGCCAGCCCCGCCTGTCAATGCCACAGGACCGGCCGGACAAGAGGGAGGCGACAAGGATGACACCTTCTCCCGGGTGAAGGACAAGTTCATGAACGAACTGAACAAAATTCCTTGTGAGTAAAATAAAATCGTATGCTTGTTTTTTAATAATTGTTTTCAGGGTAATTTATTTGTTGGTCTTCATTGCACTGTTCACTTGAAACCTGATGTTTCTGTGCAATTATGTTGTAAACACATAAATGGAAACACTGTTTTAGATATAAGTCTTAGGATATTTAATAATGTATGTATCTTTTAAAAAACACGTAGAACAGGTTATTTAATACATTTCAGATTGGAACTAAAAGCATCCAGTACTGTATGTGTTAGTATCATATCAGTCTAAAATAAAGCCATACTGTGTACATATTTATTTCTATCTTGATCTGGTAGTTTGATAGATATTGATAGATGCTTGTAGAAGTCATGTAAGAGGAGGCAATGCAGTCTTTTATTTATTTTATTATAAGTTGATGATCCTCCACAAGTCTAGGGAGGGCTATACAAATTGTATATTCCTGTTTCTACCATAGCCTCAGTCAGAGAAGTTCAATGTAAATGTTTGGTGCAGACAATTAGAGCTCATGCCAGGAAAAATGTGACCCCCTCTGTGTAGCATGGAGGTGGATCTGTTTTGCTTTGGGACTACATTGGTGCCCTGGTAGAACTGAGGGAGGGATGGATTCCACAATGTACCAGGGAGTTTGAGCCAAAGACCTCAAGAAGTTCCAACTTGGTCCCACAAGGCTTTTCCAGTAGGATAATGATCCAAAGCTCACATCCAAATCTATGACCAAATGTTCAGGGGAGAATAAATTGAAATGTTTCCCATTGGCCATCACAGGCTTCAGACTTTAAAACACAAGAACTTTTGTGGTATGAACTGACAGAAAGAGTTCAGTAGCATGAGCTGCACAGTCTGCGCCAGTGGGAGTGGTCCTTTGTGGATTTGTGGTCAAGAAGGCTCTCAAAAGGTTAAGGAAATCTCTCAAGGCTGTCAAAGCTGAATGAGGATCCATGAAATATTGATTGCATACGTGTGAATACACTTTGACAGTGTATTTTGACACGTCTGCTATTAATATCTACTGTAGTGAACATCAACATAAGCTCAAAGAAGAAGAAACATACTTTTTTTGCAGCAGATTTTTTAACTGTTTGGTATTTTTATTTTGACAGAAATATGCAGCACCACGTTGAAAAAACATTTAATGCTTAAAGTTTTGTTTTTTCATTCTCATGACAACAAACTTAAATGCTCAGATTTCATTCGGGATTTGTAAGATATAGAATACAGGAGCATTTTGAGTCAAAATAATGGATCTGACGAAAGGGTAAACAAAGTATTAAACCTAATTAATCCATACAAGACTGGGAGTGGAAATGGAAAGCAGATTCCAAATTGACACAAAGAAAAGCTTTTTGACCTAAATAGTGTGACAGGTTTAAAACCAAAGTTTATCCAAGGCTTAAAGTTTACAATGGGTTGGGTTCAAAACAAAGGGATTTGACTGAGCTTAACGACTAATCTGAAGATAGATAACATTAATATCACTTAATTTTTTTTATTGTTTATTATCTGGCTTTAGTGGATGCACAGATAATACCAGTAAAACGTTTCCGTCACCATCATGTTCACCACAATATAGAGTACAAGTAATGTTTTATTACCTTCAAGTTAGGGTATTTGTCATGTGTAATAGACAGTTAGGTCCATAAATATTTGTACAGTGACACAATTGTCATCATTTTGGCTCTGTACGCCACCACAATGGATTTGAAAGGAAACAATTAAGATGTTCTTGAAGTGTAGACTTTCATCTTTAAATTGACTGAATGGTGCAAGAATTACACCCATTTATATATGTGGTCCCCCCAATTTTAGGGGCTCAAAAGTAATTGGACAGACTAACATAATTATTAATTAAATTGTGGGTTTCAATACTTGGTGGCAAATCCTTTGCAGTCACTGACTGCCTGAAGTCTGGAACCCACAGACATCACCAGATGCTTGGGTTCTTCCCTGGTGATGCTCTGCCAGGCCTGTTCCACAGCTGTCTTTAGCTGTCCAATTACTTTTGATCCCCTAAAATGGGGGGGACCTGTTCACCCAATTTGGATGTAACTACCCTCAAATTAAATGACAATTGTGTCACTGTCCAAATATTTATGGACCTAACTATATGATTACTGATAATTGAATACGCCCTGAGATACAGTATGTATAATGTCCACTTTAAACATAATATACAAAATAATACATTACATAGGCATCTCTCAATAATAGAGCTATAACAACTGCTGTTTTCAGAGGCAAGGTACAGCTTTCAAAGCTAAATACTAAAGCCATGAGACTGGTTCTTTGGAAACATCTAGTGGATTTTATTGGTAATATTATGGTTTTAAATGATTTCGTAAAAGCGTGTCAGAAAGCCATTTGGTGTTTAAATCAAATTAATGTGGAAGAACATATGGAAGCAATCCTAAACCACTAGCCTGGGAATCATCACAGGAGTCTCCTGTGGCTGGGAATAATTGGCCTTCTTATTAAAACGGATTCTGAAATGGTTCGGTTTTAATATTCCATGCTTAATAGAGTTCTACAAAGCTGAAATGCACGAGGTCTATAAACATTTAGATGCAGCAGTCAAAGTGCATACATATATTGATGATATGCATTCAAAACTAAATTAATCTTGATAATGATGTATGTATATATGTCACATTTAATCATTTTGATCAAAGAAATATTATATTCAATCCACTTCCCCAAGGTTGTATATCTCCACATTTTGATAACATTAGACAGACTACCATTGCAACCAGAAAGCAGTTGAGTCCCAACTCATTTCATTTTGTTATATTTAGCCCATTGTAATTTAATTTGTTTTCTTTATGTTGTCAAGCCTATCAACCATCCCAACATCTTTGTAAAGGAAATGAACATACTAATACATTTGAATGACTTACTATTAACCTCTGCTTACTCTTCTACTGTGATGTATATTGCTGTCAAAACCATACAGAAAACTGACAAAATGTATAATGAATGATTTCACATTCTTAACATGATGCAATTGATGTATGTAACTAATTAATTCATTAATGCCACATCCAATATATTTTATAATCTGTGAATAAACTTTTTATGTATGTATGTATGTGTGCGTGCGTGTGTGTGTATACATATATACACACACACACACACACACAGACATGCACACTACTGGTCTAAAGTTTTAGAACACCCCTATTTTTCCAGTTTTTATTGAAATTTACGCAGAAGTCCTGTGAATAACCTGAAATGTTTCAAAGGTAAGCGGTCAAGTGCCAGAGGTTAAAAAAAAAGTTTAGGTTACCAAAAACTGAAAAATAATGTACATTTCAGAGTTATATACTGTGTTACTACACCCTCTTAAGCATTATTTGGCAGTGTTACACGCAGCTCCTGTGCATAGAAGTAACACTGTATTCCTACAATGCACACATCGTTTGAAAGCTTATTCTCTTGGCTAACAGCGTGTAGGGGTCTCATTCAGACAGTCACAGATCACTCTGTTTTGATCAGAATTGTTCGGAACAACCTAATGATTAATCCAGTATATATTGTTTGATGTTCTATCACACACAGAAGTTCAGATCCAATTATGTAAAATTGTTGTGTATTAGTACACAGTTTTTTTGTTCACTGAGTTTCCATCTTCATATTTTGAGCTCTCTACGGGTGTGTGTTGCTTCTACCAAAATGTGGATGGTCTTGTTAATTGTCAATATTTTCTGAGATTTTGTATTCCTACTCAGACCAAATATCCCCCCACCCCCATTGCAGAACGCAGAGGGGTGGGGGGGGGGCACATAAAAACAACTTTTTCACATCATTAGAAAGCTGAGAGTCTCAGCTTTCATGGGATACCAAACACTTGGCAAACAATACAACAGTGAAGAGTACAAATGGGATTAAACAGAAGCACACAGATTTGATGGAGTTTGTCAGCTTAAGGGCTTACATTTTGTTAAACAAAACGATTCCATGATTTCTTTTTTATCTCCAATTATTTATTTGTTCTATGCTTTAATTTCAGAGTACATTGAGACATTAATTATTTTCAATAAAAACTGAAAAATGGGGGTGCTCTAAAACTTTTGACCGGTAGTATGTGTGTATATAATATATATATATATGGTCATGTGTTTTTCATGTTTCTAAACTATACCTTGCACCAGCCTTTGTCATAAAATATGGGACTTGTTTTTATTTCAATGCGACCTCGAGTGATTCTGAGGAGGTTGAAAATACGTGTGCGTGTGCATTTCAGAATAACCCGGGTCAGACAGACAATCTCACAGTGCAAACAGGAACGCAGTGTGACGACCCCAGTCCGATACAGTAACAACTGCAGCAACTGCTGTGGGTCCTTCCATGGAGAAGGAAAATAATGCAAAAAGGCATGTAGGCTTGAGGAAATAATCCAGGAATTACCAAGTTATTTTTATGAGGAGTGGTAGTGACTGCAAATAAAGGAATAACAAAAGGCTCTGTTCACTAACTTCAGGATAAACATCGAACCACATAAAGTACCTAGTAAACAAAAATAACCATACCTCAGCGCCATTATAATGAAGCATATGCTTGCTTTATGGTTGTGGTATTGCATCATAGGGTAGCAGGATCCTTTGTGGACAGTGAAGTATTATACCATATAGCTAAACAGCATATCATTTTGTTTTTATATTCTGTTTTATTGTATATAAGTATACAGACAGTTTAAAGGGAAAGAAAAACTCCAATAGCCCGTCCTTAATAGAAATGATAATACAGTGGAATCTCCTGTGGGTATCCTATCAGTCCTGCCATTATGCACTGCCACCACAAAGTGACATATACAAATTAGATTATTAATGGATTTTTTTTTCTCTTTCCTGTGAAAGGAGACTGGGCTCTCCTGCAGATGCACTTACCAGAGTGAAAGCAAACAGCTTTTATCTGTCAACCGAAATCCCCAGTGGTGCACAATGGTGATGTTATTGGGACTGGAAGGGCAGATGGGCAATTAAGCCAGTCATTTGCACAGTCCGTTCTGGACACTCAAACAGTGTTTTGCAATATAAACTGTTACTTAGTAGCCTGTCAAGACATCTGGAGCCATCAGGGAATTCCGAAGTGACCGTGAGCCCCAGAGAGGATTAGGAAGGAAAACCAACAAGTGTTGATCAATTAAAGAGAATTATCCATCAGAAAATATAAAGACTGATAACTATTCCTCTTAATGAAAGTACATAAAGTTAATAATATTCAGATTCAATATAATTGATCATATATTCACCTGTTAGTTGAACTTGATCTAGTTCAGTTATCGATCCCTAACTGAGATCACACATTTTGCATTGTGTTGGCTACTGGAAACTATTTTTGTAACACTGAACATTGTTAGCACCATTACATGTAATTATGTAATATGATTACAGCACATGTAGGTCACTTAACTGCTTCAGGGACTCTGCCGTGCTCCATCAGGGAAAACAAACATATTAATGGTCTTTATTTTCCAAATCAACCAATATGAACCTCTCCTACGTAGAACATGCTTCTGGTGCAAACATCCTTGGCTTTCCAACTTTCGCTGGTAAACTGTTTTCAGTGACTGAAAGATTTAAAGAACAAAACAAAAAGTAGGACTTTTGTTTACACTCTTGAATATTTCACTTACAGTTTCCAATACTTTCCATGTGCTGTTCTAGTTTTAGTTTTATAATATTAAAATTGCTTCCTTATGTTTCGGTTGATATATATTTATTTACTCCCCTACTGCCTTATTACACCTAATGCAAGGGGGGAGTGTTGTTTGTTTGGGGTTTTTTGCTCATATAACTTTATAATATTTAAAAAATAAATCATGTAAAATGAGGTCAAATGTGTAAATTAAGCCAATTAGAGAATATTATACCAGATGGTGAAGAATAAGCAGATGTGAAAGTCAGTTTACCTTCAAGGTATTGTCAAAAGATTAATGGTTCTGTTAGTATTATAATATATATATATATATATATATATATATATACACTCACCTAAAGGATTATTAGGAACACCTGTTCAATTTCTCATTAATGCAATTATCTAACCAACCAATCACATGGCAGTTGCTTCAATGCATTTAGGGGTGTGGTCCTGGTCAAGACAATCTCCTGAACTCCAAACTGAATGTCTGAATGGGAAAGAAAGGTGATTTAAGCAATTTTGAGCGTGGAATGGTTGTTGGTGCCAGACGGGCCGGTCTGAGTATTTCACAATCTGCTCAGTTACTGGGATTTTCACGCACAACCATTTCTAGGGTTTACAAAGAATGGTGTGAAAAGGGAAAAACATCCAGTATGCGGCAGTCCTGTGGGCGAAAATGCCTTGTTGTTGCTAGAGGTCAGAGGAGAATGGGCCGACTGATTCAAACTGATAGAAGAGCAACTTTGACTGAAATAACCACTCGTTACAATCGAGGTATGCAGCAAAGCATTTGTGAAGCCACAACACGTACAACCTTGAGGCGGATGGGCTACAACAGCAGAAGACCCCACCAGGTACCACTCATCTCCACTACAAATAGGAAAAAGAGGCTACAATTTGCACAAGCTCACCAAAATTGGACAGTTGAAGACTGTAAAAATGTTGCCTGGTCTGATGAGTCTCGATTTCTGTTGAGACATTCAGATGGTAGAGTCAGAATTTGGCATAAACAGAATGAGAACATGGATCCATCATGCCTTGTTACCACTGTGCAGGCTGGTGGTGGTGGTGTAATGGTGTGGGGGATGTTTTCTTGGCACACTTTAGGCCCCTTAGTGCCAACTGGGCATCGTTTAAATACCACGGCCTACCTGAGCATTGTTTCTGACCATGTCCATCCCTTTATGACCACCATGTACCCATCCTCTGATGGCTACTTCCAGCAGGATAATGCACCATGTCACAAAGGTCGAATCATTTCAAATTGGTTTCTTGAACATGACAATGAGTTCACTGTACTAAACTGGCCCCCACAGTCACCAGATCTCAACCCAATAGAGCATCTTTGGGATGTGGTGGAACGGGAGCTTCGTGCCCTGGATGTGCATCCCACAAATCTCCATCAACTGCAAGATGCTATCCTATCAATATGGGCCAAGATTTCTAAAGAATGCTTTCAGCACCTTGTTGAATCAATGCCACATAGAATTAAGGCAGTTCTGAAGGCGAAAGGGGGTCAAACACAGTATTAGTATGGTGTTCCTAATAATCCTTTAGGTGAGTGTATATATATATATATATATATATATATTATTACTTTATATGTACTACCTTCCACCTTACAGTAGTTTAATTATAATTACATGTGTTGTGCTTTGCAGTCATTCCAGCTTAGATTGCAGTATATTAACCTACCAGGGGTTTACTTATGTGCCGAGCAGCATATCCCAGGTGTGTGATTATTTCAAATTCCTGTTCTCCTGAGAGGGACCCGTGGCATGAATATATTTTGCACACTGGTTAAAGAATCCAAGTAACTTACATTTAAATGAATTACTGAAGTTCATTTATTCATTCCATGTGCACAATGGACCCAGTTAAAATGATTCAGTTGCACTTTCAAAGTAGTGTGTTAAGGCAGCTGATTACCCCACATTCCTCATTCAGGTAATAGCCTTTGTTAGTCTCACTTATGTGTAATTTTGTCTAAATGAAAATTGTATATACTACACAGAGAATGTCTCTAAACTGGTCTATTTGTATGTGCTTGTGTCCCATTATTTGCTAATACACTCCACACTCCTTCTGTTAGGGCATGTTTGCCGGCAGATATCTGAACCCCAAGCTGTTAAATACATCAGTTGCAGACTGAACAACATCTAGCCCTTCCCAAACATTTACATTTATTAAAATCTGATCTACCGAATCTCTCTCTCTCTTTCTTTCTCTCTCTCAAGAAGACAACGAGTAATACCAGTTATCCACATTAAGGCAGTCAGTGAGGCTTCTATTATTTTGATTATTTATAGATTTCATATAGGGTCTCCGTTCTCTCTTATTTCCTTTTGTGTGCATCTTTAACTCATTATGCAGAGAAAAATAAAATCTTGCAGAGAACAGCTTCAATAACAAAATAGTTCCACTGAAGTCAAATAAGACTGCAAGCCCATGAAGAAAAACCTTGTGAAAGACAGCAGACTTTAACGGTTATTAGTTTCGATTCACAGCTGAGAAGTGTGTAGGTGTCTTATTGTATAGCAGTAATGTTAGGCTGCCATGGTTTCTATGATATTGGCTACAGAATTTAATTTACACCTCAGAAACTGTGAACATGGATTTCACCACCCCTACATCACTGTAGGAACTTCATTTTCAGATCAGTTGTGTGTGCACTGGAAAGGAGGAGAAGGGTGCACACACAGCATCCACATGAAATGCTAGTTCACGTAACTGTCCTTCTGCTATCAATTCATGAATTGCAGTGAATAACCATATTCAACACCACATTGTAGCCAAATCAGCTTCACAAGCCTGAGTTAGAAAATACAGGTGAGAATAATGTTAATATTCGTATGAATTGTACTGTCAATTTCATGGCTATGTAGTATAATATATGTGTAATAACATTGCAGAAATGAACACATTTTGTACATTGTGAACGTGACCCTTTCACATCATTTTTTGTTTTAATGAATGTCAGAATGCTTGGTTCCTGCAATGGGTTCAGTTGTTGATCTTTAAAACTTTCATGGCTTGAGTATCAACCTACCAAAACTCAGACATTTCCATTAAAAGATAGGCTTTACTATGTGTTAACAATGGCCAGTCAAACATAGAGACATTTCTCATCCCAATAGTGCTGGGAATCATGTCTGCACGAATGCGCTTGCTTTGGCGTGGATGAGGCACGGCATTTTTCTTTTTCCTCCTCTTAAATCCATGACTTAAGGTTATTAGAGCATGTAGGGCAAACTGGGCTTTGAGATATTTAGCAACGAATATACAGAGCTGAATCATAGGGTGTGTGGGAGGCAGAGACATGCATGGATTCATGCTTGAAACGTCACGTATGCCTTATCCCCTTTAACTGTCAACACAGACTTCATATAATCTATGAATTCTAAATGCCATTTATATATATATTTAAATATAGATGCATGCTTTAATCATTACATTACTATGGACTGCAAAATAACAAATTAGGGAATTTGGGGAATTCCTGTTTTTAGATTGTTATTGACGTCAGACTGTGCTGCTTAAAAGTGCAATGTGATAATTACTATATTCTATCAGGCAAAGTGAATATTATAGTCCACAGTTCGCAAAAGTGAATACATTGGTGGTGGTGTTGTTTTTGCAGAGACGGAAAGCAATATATAGCAACCTAGAATACTTCAATTAGCATAACCATACAACCAGTACTCCAACTGTAAGGGGAACTGTAACAATTACATGCCAATCCCCATTACTGGAGATACAATTGTCCGTTTCAATTCAATATAATTTCATGTGGTCTGCAAATATTTCAAATGTATCTTTACACTCCTAAGCAAAACTATTTTTCGAATGGGAGGATAGGTTTCTATCAAAAATGAAACCAAATTAAAATTAAATGAAGCGCTGATTTAATAATGTCATCACAGTATTTTCCTAATCGTCTCATCACTGTGCTCAGCAGTCTTAGTGCTTCACATCCTGGCATTCAGATCTGTTGCTAGACATTTGTATTGGGTGAACTAACTCTTAGTATGAGAACATGGAGAACATTTCATAAAAAGCCAACTCAATTGAAGCTCATTAGTCACTGTTAATAATAATCAACTGGCTCAGTCCCCTTTCTCAGTCTGTTGTATTGGTTAATTTTAGAGGCTGCAGTTTGCCTAAGACCCTGGATATATTGCTTTCCCAGAAAACCGTAATAATCAAAAACATAGTTTTTGACATGAGATTTTTATTTTTTTAAATATACCTCAAAATAATGCAAAATGTATGATCCCTTAAAGCATCTTATTTTAATTGAAGCCAAACGGGTAATGAGTGAGATTTGTCTTGTTGTGGCCATAACAACATGACACTGCTTTTAAAATGCATATATTGTTAGCTACTAATTTGTACTGAACTCTATTTGCTCAGCACAATCGCACATCATTTTGAGCGTTTGCCACAGCCTTGGTTGTTAATACAAAAATAAAAAAATAAAAAATTCAAGTAAGGGCAACACCTACCTTACTGTAGAATCTCATTCATTTTCCATCTATATTTTGTACCATGCTATCCTATTTATTTGGATCATGCGAAGAAATACTAACAGTTTGATAATTAAAACCAGGCTAAACCTGTTAAGTATGCTTATCTAAATAAAACATATGCAATTATAGTTCCCTTGTTAATTAAAAAACTTAAACTATTAGAAATGTCTGATGACCTCAATAAGAAGCATAATGTGAGTGGAAAATACTATAAAATAATGCATTCACAGTTCAGTGAAAAATACACACATCCATTTTGTTCAACATAGAAAGCAAATCCTTTAGAGGTCTTTAGAGATGCATTGAGCTTTCCCCTTTGACATTTCAGTTGTGCATCAAACAAACATTCAAACAACGACTGTCCCACAATTACCAAATTATATTAGTCGGGCACATCTGAAAGTCTATTAAATGAGTTGGCACTGCAGTGCATCTATATAGATTTTCTCATTTTCTTGATCCTTGGGTACATCACATAATAAGGATTAGGAAAGAATTGTTGTTACCAAAAGGAATGGCATTGCCATGTTCCTCCTCAGTTTTAGCCCTGTGTAACATTTGTTTTAAATTTCTGTTAACAAGAAGAACACCTTTTTTCTGAGCACTGCTTACAGTCGTAATGTCCTTTGAAGTTTTCATCTTGTTGCACTTTGTTAATTGAGTTCATGTTGACAGCCTTCCCGAGGCCTATGGATTGACTTTGGGTTATATTTTATTTCTTAAAGTTTACAAACATCATGGATTTTCCTGCTGATCTCCTTAATTTCCATATGGTGTATTTTGTGATGGAATTCAATGCATGTTACAGTTCTATCAAGAATAAGACTCAAACTGAAAAGTTGTTTCTTTTGCTGAATGACATTCTCTACACTTTGAACGTTAAAGACATTTCTTACTCCCACTCTGGTAATTTCCACACATCGTGCATGTATATATGCTAATCTGAATGGGAAGCGAGGCAGTGTTTATCCTTTGTGATGGACTGTGCCAAATCTCCCACTGCTTTTATGATAAAGCTGTCTGACAGCCTTCCATGCACACTTAACTGAAAAATTCTTATAACTGTGTTAATACCTGCCAAACAGTCCCTTCAGATCATTCATCTTCTTTTGTCCCATGACAATCACTACCATCTTGACTTTATTGATTGCTCCTTTTAGCTGAGGGAATGTTCTTTGACAGTGGCTCACTCTTATTTTCATTTCTTCATGACTCAGAGACATCATTTTTGATTGCCCTCCAACCCCCTCAACCAAATAAAACGTATGTCCTCCTCATTTTAATGAAGTGAGATTATTGATAGGTGTCCACTTTAGATTTTGCTTGGAGGTTCTGAGGACAGAATCCATGAATTTTCTGATTGATACCTCTTTCTGTTTTTTTACCCAAAGGGCATCATGCTTTTCCCCAGATAAATGGCTTAATTTGTTCTTCTGTTTCAAAGAAAATGGAAAACAATTTAAAAGTTACAAGACTCTTGCGGGTAACATATCCATAGACATAATGGATAGAGCGCCTGTTTGAAAAGCAGTCTACCCAGTACAATTCAAGCCAGGTTTTCTGTGTCAATACCATTCTGTTTCGTATGATTCTTTGCATAACTAATAATGTTTTTCAGCATGTATATTAAGAGAAGATTGTTTTCAAAGTTATTTGAAAAAATAGCAATTCCCTTAGAAAAATGTAGTTCCTTGTTGTCAAGTTAATGAGCATACATAAGAGGAATACAGGCTTCACAAAACCCAAAATACCAGTTGCTGTATTTTATGGTTATATATATGATGAGTCTTTTACATTGTGTCCTTTGAGACAATAGTAAAAAATAAATGTGAAATCGTACACTTTTTACATGCATGCATCATTATTGTGCATGTTGAATGTTTTGTACTTCACTCGTCAGCACAACAAAACAGGTAACATACAATTAATTATAATAGTTAACGCAAATGATCTGATTCATGGGGTTGCTGAACTACACCAAGTGCATCAAAAATAAACCTTTAAGAATGTTATATTTAGAAAGTCTAATTACATTCATTTTTTTATTTTTTCAGTTCCCACATGTAAAAGTCTTTTCAGGTTTTAGTTAATAGCCAATAGTCACCTTTAGAAGAGCACTAATTTGGGTATATTATTGATGACCACTCTGTGTCTTCAACATTACATGAGTCATATGTATGGCCCATTCAGTCTGCTGTAAAGTAAGATGTCTGTACTTCATATATAAACTCAGCATAAAAAAGAAATGTCCTCTCACTTTCAACTGCTTTTATTTTCAGCAAACTTAACGTGTAAATATTTGTATGAACATAAAAAGATTCAACAAACTAAGACATAAACTGAACAAGTTTCACAGACATGTGACTAACAGAAATGGAATAATGTGTCCCTGAACAAAGGGGGGCCAAAATCAAAAGTAACAGTCAGTATCTGGTGTAGCCAGCAGCTGCATTAAGTCCTGCAGTGCATCTCCTCCTCATGGACTGACCCAGATTTGCCAGTTTTTGCTGTGAGATGTTACCCCACGCTTCCATCAAGGCACTTGCAAGTTCCCAGACATTTCTTGGGGAAATGGCCCTAGCCCTCACCCTCCGATCCAACAGGTCCCAGACGTGCTAAATGGGATTGAGGTCTGGGCTCTTTGCTGGCCATGGCAGACACTGACATTCCTGTCTTGCAGGAAATCACGCACAGAACAAGCAGTATGGCTGGTGGCATTGTCAAGCTGGAGGGTCACGTCAGGATGAGCCCGCAGGAAGGGTACCACATGAGGGAGGGGGATGTCTTCCCTGTAACGCACAGCATTGAGATTGCCTGCAGTGACAACAAGCTCAGTCCGATGATGCTCGGGCAGTTGTTGTTGCCATCCTGTACCTGTCCTGCAGGTGTGATATTGGGATGTACCGATCCTGTGCAGGTGTTGTTACATGTGGTCTGCCACTGCGAGGACGATCAACTGTCCTTCCTGTCTCCCTGCAGTGCTGTCTTAGGTGTCTCACAGTACGGACATTGCAATGTATTGCCCTGGCCACATCTGCAGTCCTCATGCCTCCTTGCAGCATGCCTAAGGCACGTTCACGCAGATGAGCAGGTACCCTGGGCATCTTTCTTTTGGTGCTTTTCAGAGTCAGTAGAAAGGTCTCTTTAGTGTCCTAAGTTTTTATAACTGTGACCTTAATTGCCTACCGTCTGCAAGCTGTTAGTGTCTTAACGACCGTTCCACAGTTGCATGTTCCTTAATTGGAAAACATTGTTTAAACACTTTACAATAAAGATCTGTAAAGTTATTTGGATTTTTACACAATTATCTTTAACATACAGTGTCCTTTAAAAAGGGACGTTGTTTTTTTTGTTAAGTTTAACTTACAAACTGTCATATTTCATTGCATGTTGATGTTGTTAGTTATTCAATAAGAAAGTACCTTTTAGTGCACAAAGTTGCCGCAGCTCTAGTTTAGTGTCAGAATAAGATGTGATCCAGTTTTAAAATACTTTTTCTGATGTCGTGGGTAGATAAGGGGTGTATGAAGCACTACCTACAGAAGCCCCATGAAGGACCAAAGCTCAAGCTGAGGATCAAAAAGTTATTTTAAAAACATCAAACTGTTTTCCTTTAGAAGAGAGTGCTTATTGATTTTGTCAGCGGCTGATTGATTTGCCCTCTGCTCAGTTCTCTTACAAAGAAAATACACAATTGCACAAGTTGAGATCCTGATAAATGGTTATGTTGTTTTTTTTTGTTTTTTTTCCGTTCTTCTGTTCACGTCTTCACAAACAAAATAGTTCACAAAAGGTTAGTAAGATGCCCTTGACACAGAAGGATGGATCTCCCCTATCCCATTGCAGAGACAATGCAGAGAATGTCATTGATATCAGCAAGATAGCACCTGGAGCTTCTCTGCATATTAGGTTTGAATGTTTCTTTAGGTTTGAAAGGCTTGCTTTCATATTGTTCTTGGAATTGATATCTAGAACAGAGTCTTAAGCACCTCCTCTATACTACACCTGCAGCACTGAAGGGATTTCTAGGATAATGTTTAACTGCTGTGATAAAGTGCCAAACATTGTATAAATCCTTAATTATTTCAAGTATTTGCTTTTAGAATAAGGATGTGTGTGTTTTTACATCATGTCAAGTATTGAAGGTCATTTTTTTATGTAAAGCATATTGGAATATTAGATGGGAGAAAATGGGCCCTTCATTATACTAAAGTACATTGTGAATATTTTATTTACAACTTATGCTGAGTAAAATCATTTCAGGGGCTGCAGCATGATGTTACGATAGCTATGAAATGCTTAACATTCATTCAAACACTTATTCTGCATTACCTGTGCATTATTTTTCTGTAAAATACATATTATTATATTTTTTAATGATCTTTACTTTGTTTTCCACAAGTTTCACTACTTTATAATACACTAGGATTGTTTTTGTTTTCCTCCACTTTTTCATAACGAAACGGTTTCACAGTGTATCTCGTGTATCTTTCAATGGAGGAAGAATGCTTGGTTGCCAAGAGGTATCTGATTTCTTGCGAGCACAGCCATAATTAACCTTCTGAATTGCAGTGTCTGCTGTCATTTCCTGTGATCATTATTTCCGCTACATTTGGCTGTATGAGGCTAACTGATCTCACTTTGGTACTTCAAGCCACTGTGTTTTGTGCTTCACCAACATCAAAATAGCTTTGTAATATGTGTTTTCTTTGAGAGAGAGCATTTTGGTGTCTTTGTTTGGAAAGAACATTGTCTTTGCATTGGCAGGAGGCTGTTAAAACCGTCTTTAAGCTTCACAACAAGATGAAGTGCAGCCTGCCCAAGGCAGAGCCGGCAGTGTGTAATAACTATGGTCATTGCTGGCAGGTATCCTCCAAAAGTGCCAAAGCTCTGTAAAACTACAAGAAACCCTTTAATTTTCACTGAATTGTCGTCTCCAAATGGCATCTCTGGAGACCTGTTCACAAACTACACAAAACTTGCTTCCTATGACAGAAGCCTTGTTTGTTTTATCATAGAGTTTTGACTAGCAGTGATGAAATTGTTCTTTCTCAGTGGTCAAATATGTATTTTCATATGTATGTAAGTATATGGAAAAGACAGAATTGACTCTCTATTGGATGTTTCCTATTCTGGTGTTTCTGTGGAACTTAATGCATGTTTGAAGTTGTACAAGACCAATGTTCTAGTGTAGGACATCCAACCATTTGCTATGTTTGCCATATTAAATAAGTTTGCAGTCCAGAGGGACTAGTAGCAGACTATGGATTTTGAGATTTGTTGAAGTGTATTCATCTTAAATGTTTTAGGATAGATAATCTTCTCCCAAGCCCCTCCCCTCATTGTGCTTTATAGCATCCCCCCAAATGGTGTATTGGAGTCAGCACATAGTTTACAATATATGACCTTTCTCCAGCAGCTAGAGCAGAGAAAAAGGATACAAAATAAAAGAATAAAAAGAAGAGAAGCTGCTTGAAAATGCATATGAAGTCAAATGCAATTTTCTTATAATAGTTAAGACTGACAAGGTCAAGTGCTTCGATATTTGAAAACTCTACTGAAGCATAGGGTTGATGACCATTTCAGAAGCATGCCATTATCAAGACTATTTCATTTAACCATCCATTTCATTTCAAATTTACTAAAGAAAAATGGGATAGTGTCGGCAAGTATAAAATGTATGAGATTGAGTGGGTACAGCACTTCTATCTCCAGATGCTTTACTTTTTCCTTTGTCTTCTCAACTCATTCCCACTCAAAGATGAATAACAATAGGTGCTCCTGATGTCCTCTGGGCTTGGCAGCAAATTGGAAAACCTTTATTGGGAGTCAATACTGAAACTGGTCACATCTATTGGTCTTTAGCAAATTCATTGACGAAGTTCATTCCCTCGTTGAACTGTTCTTAATGTTTGTCTTTCAAAGTAATTGTTTAGACAGTGTACACAACGTCCGCAGCAGATAAGTCCGGTTCTATTGACAAAGTGTTTTCAATGGGTTTTCTAGTTCTTGTTTTTTGTATTTTGCCATTGTAACTCCTAAGCTGTTCAATAACTATTATACATGTATTGTGGGATTCCAAAAAATATGCTACTATACATAACCATCTGTTGCCTCAGCTGTTTAGAAAGCTTTCCGTTTAAGGACGATGTTGTGAAATGGCTTCTTGATTTTTACATACAACTTACTCTACATAGAATGAAGTCAAGTCTCCCTGTTTCCAATTATCGTTTCCCTTGTCTCAAAGGATTATCGTCCAAGGTCTGGTTAAAGGAGCTGAATCTCTTTAGTGTTGAACAGAGGCAGCTATGAGGGGATTTGATTCAGGTCTTCAGTTCCTAAATGGGATTGACCATTTTAAAACCAAGGATTACTTGTTAAATTCAATAATTAAACAAAGACTAGAGGTTGCAGGTGAAGATTAAGTGTAGGTAAGATCAACATGGAGAAATAAATGGTGGGGTTCTGGAACAACCTACACAAACAATAAAACAAACAAAAATGTATCAATGTAAAATAAATTACTTTACTGATTTACACAAATACATATTTATTCAACCCAAATCCAAATTAAGTTTTCAATCCATGTACTACCTAGCTATGTACTTCAAAGTTCCTTCAAATATATAAATACATACATAGATATAAATACATACATACATATATACAGTACATACACATCATACATATATATATATACATAGTTGAAAATCAGTTTCCTTGCTTCAAAACTTTCCAATAAGACAGACTCCGATCCTCAGATAAAGACCTCACAGCCTGCTACATTGACAAAAATGTCAAGAAATGTCAAGAGTTGTATTTCAGACCAAGGTTATTTTGATTGTTAACACGTTGTCTGGTGTACAAATGAAAAGCCTTGACCCTAATGTGTTTCTGAAGTCCACTTTCTCAACTCCGTTTTGTATTCTTGTTTGCAGTGCCATCGTGGGCCATAATAGCCATTGCTATAGTAGCTGTCCTGCTGATACTAACCTGCTGCTTCTGCATCTGTAAGAAGTGTTTGTTCAAGAAAAAGAACAAGAAGAAAGGCAAGGAAAAGGGCGGGAAGAATGCTATTAACATGAAAGATGTCAAAGATGCGGGAAATAATGCAAAGGAGGTAAAAAGATTCTATTCCTTTTTGTTACCCTTCACCAGCTAGTATATATCCAAATATATATATATATATATAATTGTTACAATGCTAAACAAACTGAACTAATACATCTTTAATACAAAACACCTGCTTACATTAAAATACCAACAAGTGCTTGAAGCTGCTGAAATTAAGAAATAACATATTTATTTTACAGTGCCCTGTGTCCGGCATCCTGTTGTACATTTAATTTACAAATACAAACATATCTTTATGTTCTGCCCTATATTACTTTTCACTGTGCCTTAGCTGCCCTTCTCGGCGTGGTTACTTGCACTGCTGACCAATTACTTGTAAGCCAGAATTCATTCATCCTGCTTCACTGATCCAAATAAGTATTCACTCTCACATATTTCTAACCACGGCCAATGATGCAGAAAATACTAAAGGCTGGCATCAGTCCCATCTAAAGCCCCACCTTATTTCAACACTGTACAGTTAGCTCGATTTACAAACCTAAGAGCTGCTTGTGAAGCCACTAGCATTATCAAAAGGTGTGACAAATGCTATAAAAAGCAACCTGAGGTGAATACATTTGCATTTACTTTGCAATTTGCTTAGATGTGTATAGCTCATGTCTACAGCTGAAAGCACCAAACACATTTCTCTTGTACATGGTTTTGGTGCCATGGTTTCTTAAATCTAATGGGGATTAACCTCTTTACATCTATATTCTTATAGACTCATGACTGCTGTCCTAAACATAACGAAAAACAAAGGGGTAAAAAAAAAAAAATGTATCTTTAATAAGGCAGCAGCTCCCTTCTGATGAATGTGACAGGCCAAAAGCATTTTTTAACAGATTAAAACAGCAGTGGGCACAGTGTATTTAAAAAGAAGCATCTAACAACATGCCGTGCACTGCCTGTAGGCAGCGAATATACACCGAGTTCACCTTCAAGTGTCCTTCACATGTGCCTCGTTGCTTTATATTCAGATGTGGCATTTAATGTATTGAATAGGCTTGTCACTGTTAGAGAACCTGGGAGAGACAGTATGGGACACAAAGTACAAAGAACATGGCTGTACAAATCTAAGGTTTTGACTGCTGTCATGTTTAGTTTTAGCTTACTGTATGAGTAGCCCTCAGTCCTTTTACCAGGAGCAGGGTTATACATAATGCCACGTGAAGTCTGAATAGAAAGAAAATGTCCTTCTCTGCTGGTATGTTGCTTCCCCCTTGAATCTCATTACACTGGCAATTTCTTTGATGGCAAAACATTATTTGATTGTGTGATTTTCAGATTTTGGATTATTATTATTCTGACCTGTTTGTATTTATTTATCCAGAGAGAATTATTTGACCTGTGTTTAAGTGTAAGATTATATTTTACAGGATAACACACGTATGTTTAAAGAGCACCCTTCTGTCTGCTCTTCTGTTTTGTTATGATAAATGATGTACATGTACATGTTATAGTATTAAGTGTTGTATACTGTATAATAAAACGGTATTAACCCAGAGAAATGACTTTAGTTAATTGCATTAATGAGAGCAAATTAATTGAGCTTCTCCTTTTAATGGCAGGGGAAAAATTTATTTAACGTGCACATTGAAACCCATGCCAGCTGACTGAATGATGATCTTCTCTGAATCCCACATCCCTGAGCAGGGCTCCGTTAATGCACTACTGACAGCACAAACAAATCCATACAATGCTGTGCTGTTTTTTTGTAAAAGCAGGAAGTCATTTCTGATGCTGGCTTTTTTAATATGGCTTCATTCCTGAATTACTGAATTAATGCAAGCCCAAAGTGATTATAAAATATTACAACAAGTAATTCACTTAATAAAGACTCATTTGAGGCAGTGTGCCTTGGTTAGTCTACATTCTATGGATGAGGAACAGATTCAGTAGCTATAGGAAGTATTCACCCTCCTTGGACGTTTTCACATTTTGATGTTACATCATGACGTTTTGATGCATTGAAATGGGATTTTCATTTCCCTTGATTTACACAACCTACACAACAATTAATGATAAAAAAAAAACTGAAATGTCTTGGTTAGAGAAGTAATTCACCCCCGAGTCAATACTTGGTTGGTGGACAGCAATCTTCAAGTCTTGCCACTGATTTTTCAATCGAAATCAAGTCCGTGTTTGGCTGGGCCACTCTAGGGCATTTACTTCCTTGTTATAAAACCACTCCAGTGTCACTTTAACCCCTGTGCTTGGGGTCATTGTCCTGCTGAAAGAAATCTGAGTCCCAGTCATAGGTCTTTTGCAGATGGAAGCAGGTTTTCCTCAAGGATTTGCCTGTATTTAGCTTAATCCATTTTGCCCTCTATCCTGACAAGTGTCCCAGTCCCTGACAATCTTTTTATACCTGTGGGACCTTACAGAGACAGGTGTATTTAATCTAAAATCATGTAATCTACTTTTAATGCACACAGATGGACTCCATTCAACTTATTGTGCAAATTCTGAAGGGAATTGGTTTCACCTGAGCTTATTTAGGAGTGTCATAGCAAAGGGGAAAATACTTCTCTAATGAACACTTTTAAGGTTTTTATTTTTAATCGTTTTTTTCACTGCTCCATGTTTCCCCACATTGAAAGTTTGTAATAGGTTGTGTAAATCAAAGGGTGGGAAATCCCATTTAAATGCATCAAAAGTTCAGGTTTTAACGCATCACAATGTGAAAAGGTTCAAAATCAAATCACGAACCAACTTATAATTACAATGTATACTACTAGTGCTTGCTAAGATATGTTTGTTAAATACTTTACTCTGATGTAGATCACATGTATTGTTGGAGACGCAAATGGAAGTTCTGTTTCAAGCTCTCAACACAAACATTTCAAGTATAGAACAGAAGCCTTACTAAAGCCTTACCTTCTGGAGAAAATAACCATCTCTATTTTGGACATATTGCTTCTGGGTATCGTGATTATAAAAAAGGCAAGGAAAGAATAAGAATCTGGCATGCATCCATGAACCAGTGATACTATGTTAGGAAAAAACTGGAATTGTATTGATAGTCAAGAAGCACCAATCCATACCTCTGTCTCATACACACACACACATGCACATATACTGGCACACATTCAATGCACTGATTATTCAGGTACAAAAGGCATACTAGGTCAAGCAAAAGTATAGCCCAGCAGTCATTTCTCGTGGTATGCCCAAATTCTTGTGTTAATACTTGTGTGTGGTTGTTTTAATTTTTGTTTCTTCCTTCTATGTCCTCCTTATCTGTGTTGTGTCTGATGACTGTTCGGGATTGTCGCTGGCGGTAGGTTTTCACTTGCTGTTGGATCTTCTTAGCCTGCTGACGTAAAGCTTCCTGACAGCAATCTCTCCTCCAAAAATATATATGTAACTATATATACATGCATACAGACGAGCATATGTATATATATATATATATACACATATATAATACTTTGTCGCGCTTTTATAAAGGATGAACCAAATAGATTTTTGTATTAATTGGTGCCCATTATTATGAAGTGTTACCTTTCATTTAAATGTACACATTCACTCCCTTAAGTGGGTCGAGACAAAACCTGTGACATTTATGTCTGCCTTCTTCTGCTTGGTTATGTACAGGCAGAATAATAAATAACAGTGGCATTTGACTTCAAAGCTTGTTGCTTCTTCACCTCCATAGATTAAGGGAGTTCAGCTGGCCCTTTGTTGTGTGTATAATGCAGGGCTATAGTAAAGCTAAGTAGCAACTACAATCCACTGGGGCAATTAGTACAGGGAACTCTGACGAGGGATTAGATTGTAAAGCCACTAGCATCTTAAGCAGATTCTATGCTTAATCATTTTATCTGTCACTTCTGCTCCTTACTGTGTATTTACCATATGCCATTCTTACAATTTGCTACAGTCACTATTTTAGAATGAATTGGCATAAAAGAATGTGTATATATACATGGGGTGGGGTTGGCACAATGAGAAATATCTTATTTTGGGCAAAAAGAAATCAATTTTGTTCAGCCTTTTGCTTTCACTCCAGCAATATGAAAATACGAAAAAAAAAAAAAAAAAAAGGCTCCACATGTATCCCGTAACAACACCTTCTGCTGGCATGATGCTTCTAGCTTTCATTCTCGTGGTAACAAATGCAGCTGAAGTTTATGACATTGCAATTCTATTACAACTGCCATCTGGGGATTACATTGTAAAGAGGGAGAACCACTCCAAGCATCTCTTTTTATAGTAAGAGAACGCACTGCATGGCTGATGACAATCTGACATTTCAAGAGTACTTGGCACTGAATGAACAAATTTGTATTTTTTAAACGCATGCTTCTCTAACAATTGCCTCCTGACGAGATAAGCAAGGAATTGACTAAATACCATCTTGACGTATCCCTTCTGATTTGTTTTTAATCAGATCATTGAAATTATCTGCTTGAAAATATATCAGGGGAATCATCTTTATTTTGTTTTCTTTTTCTTATTTGTTTCCTCCACCGAATTCGTTTGCTCTTTAGTCCTTTTTTTTTCTATTTGCTTGCCAATTTTAAGACATCAAGACAGTCGAATGACAGCTCAATGCCCAGTGAAAACAGACTCTGTGCATGACAGGATGTAACTGCGGTCACTTTGTGCTTGCTGCCAGTAGCTGCGTTCAGGAGGGGGCTTGGGCTGGCGGCTGAGCCCTGGGGCTGGCGCTGGGAAGAGATTGCAGTCTGACTCTGTTTGTGGGTATCTCCTACAGCCTGTGAAGGATGATGATGCTGAGACGGGGCTGACTGATGGGGAGAAGGAAGATGAGCCCAAGGAAGATGAGAAACTGGGGAAATTGCAGTACTCCCTGGATTACAATTTCACTGATAACACAGTGAGTCTATTTCAGATGTTCTGTGTTGTCTGTTGTGATACCTGTATATAAGCCTGTGCCATCTTTGTGCATCATCGTGTGTTGTATCCTATCTCACACCCCAGCTCAAAGTGAGACGGTATCTGCGTTCGTTCAATGCGTGGGCAAGTGTATCAGAACCCATGGTGAAAGAGCTTGTCACAGTGACGTAATCCCTGTCTCAATAAAGTTGGGTCTACAAATCTCTTTTGGTGAAACGGGTTTGCTGCTCTGCCGCTGAGGCGCTGCGGAGCAGGGTGCTTGTTGGTGTCTCTGAGAGATGGTGGTTCCTAGTGGATCCTAGCCATGTACATTAAATTCCTACACACCTGTTTTATTTTGCTTATTTGGTAAGTGGGCTGGTGGGCCAATCTGCCTTCGTCCTGTGCTTTTAAAACATGAAGAAATCTAGTACTAAAATGTTTACCCCGTGAAACTAATGTGCTTGATTTCAGCTCAGACTAAATTTAAAACCAGACAGCAAATACATTTCTTAATCACAGATGTTTTCTTCTGACAGATGATAGAAGCAGTGTTTGGAACTGGTCCCTTGCTGGGGATGTTTGGCACCCCGTGCTGAACAAATCTGACAGCTTTGCTATTATCCAGCCTCGGCATCACTCTCGTCAGGAATGAGCCGTTAAAAAACGGAATATGAGACATTAAACCGGGGGTTCAAAGCTATAAACCCCCTGATTGATTGATTGATTGAGCCAGTGTGCCCCCTGCTATACCATCCATTCAGCTCCTCAATTCTAGCTGTGTTTTTTTATACAGAATACAAATCCTACATAGAGTACAACTTACATGACCAAGAAAGACAGGCAGCTTATCTGTGAATTGAAATTGTTGTCTATTAAAAAGTGTGCCCGGCCCGACACTGCGTCGCACAATAGATTGTGAATTGTGGCATCTGGGGAGGTAAATGCAGATGTGAAAGAAAGGAGAGAAGCAGGGAATTCAAGAATGCCATCAGCACAACCTACTTTTAGCAGAAAACTCTGTCAAGTTCCTCTATCTTCAAGGTTCATGTTTAAATCACTGTAAATTACCTGCCCGGGAGGCTGAGAGCAGCCTGTTTGAAGCGGCGTGGGTCGGCTGATTGTGTTCCGACTCTGGCTTTTATTGAGGACTTAAGGGAGTGACTAAGTCCTCACTTTGTTTAAAGGTAATCCTTCCCCTATAGCTCCACAGAGGGAGAGTATTTTTAAAGAAGGAAAACACAGGCCCTTAGCATGTAAGATCTCTTTAGTTCATGGGGTTTTTTTCTTCTAGAAAAATAAGGGAAATTGGAAAATGTCTGCCTATTTTTTCCCTGTCTACTAAAACCAGTAACCAGAGACGCCTCATGAAATATGGCACTTCTTCAAAGTAAATCTATCCTATCAAGCACACACATAAGAAATGTGTTTAATAAGTGTAAAATGAACAGTATGTATCTACACTTACAACAGAGACACATGTATTTCTTCTTTGCAGATGCCTGTAGCGCATAGCTTTTTCTCCAAGGCTGGAAAATATGCTGGATTCCCATTCTTTACACAATATCTTTAAAACCAACCATAATATATTTTCCTTTTTGAGCAGATATATTACAGCAGTCATAGGGAGAGACCTTTCACCAGTGTGTACAATTACTAAACCAGAATCTTTCACATGCAGAGCACCGCTGACCTTTTATAGGTCATGATACCCATTTTCCAAGTAAATAGAGACAGGAGGGGAAAAACGTCACTTTCCCGTGTCTTTTTCTTTTTTCAGCTCACATAATATTTATCTTTCCTACTGTGGCCACTGTACAGATAAGTCTGCAAAGTGCAAGCCTGAAGCTCTTATTACCCTGCCCTCTTTTGCTTCAGGCTATTCTCAAATACCACACAAAGACACGAGAGATCACGGTATATAGGGAAGGAGAATTCACAAGTATATAAGTCCCTACTGTTTACTTAATTTGCATATACAAACTATTACTGCTTTTTTAAAGTTCACTCAGAAGTCAACAGCTGACCTTCTTGTTAAACTAAATTAAATCTCACATCTACATTCCACATGCTATTATAAACACAAAAATTATGTAAAATGCCTCAGGTATTCAAATTCACTTGATTCAATGGAAAAAAGACCCTTAAGATTGATCTATTATTTCTTTGTTGTTTTTCAGTTAAATCACTTTTTGTTTGTTTATTTTGTTTTGTTTATTACCAGAGGATATTGAACCTGTATTTAATTGAAGCTCCCCCTAAAAAAGAAAATAAATGCAGCTGATTCATTTATAAATGTGATATATTTCATAAATGGGTGGAATGACAAAATGTTTTCTTTTTTTTTTAATTGTTTTCTGTTAGTGCACAATTGGATATATTGATTATAATTCATTTTTTTGGGCAAAGCTAATATTTCATTTAAGAAAGTAATTATTGAAAATCATTTTGCCACTTTTTTCTCCTCCTCCTTCTTGTAATTAACACCTTCATAAAACAATGTAATGATTTTATCACTAAAACTTAATTGGAACTGATTGATTGGTGTAATGTTTGTTCTCCACATGTGTTCTCAATTAAGACAATTAAGACAAGTTTCTCTTTGTAAAGGTGATTACAGTGCTTTTTATTGTCCACTTCTACTTTACTTTACTTAATTCTTGTCTTTGGTGCAATGATGTAACATTCACGAGTCCTATTCATAACTGGTTATTTTGTCTTAAGGAACATGCAGAACTCACACAAGTGTTTGGGGAATCTCACACCATGAGTTATTTTGTGCTGGGAGACACATCTGACATTCAGTGCATCTTACTACGTCTCCCAGTGGAAAAATAAAATGCCCTTTTCCTGTTCAGCTTTGTTCAGCTACATTCCCAATGTGCATAATTCACGTGTATGAAGATATAAAATAGAGTTGTCTGTGTACCTGGACACCTGTTTAAAGAGTCACTGTAGGATATTTGATCATGAGTCACTTCTGGCATTTCTTTTATAATTGAATTGGCATGTATGTCAACATAAATAGTCACACTCAAAGATGATTGGCAGATACAGGGTTCACACTGCAAGTCCTTGAAATGATAAAACACATCTCAGGGTGAAACCTGTCATGGTACCAAAATGAATAAATAATGAAACTGTTGGCCAAGATGTCTTGAAAAAGAGTATCTTATTGAAAGTGGCTTATGTTTTTTAATTAAAATGGAAGTTGTCGGCTTCCAAAAATATAGTGTTAGTACTTCCCTCTTATCAATACAGCTCTTTAGCTCTCACACCTGTGATTCTCCTGTAGTTAAAAGGAACACAACTCTTGCCTCTAAGCATGGGATATATGTCATGGAACAAGCTGGAGCTGACCTTTAGAAGGGGTGGAATTAGGAAACAATAGAGGCTTGCAAAACGTTTTCCGATATTGTCTGAGTAAGAATTAACTGAAACCTCACACAAAAACACTTTGCCAGTCCCTGCTTAACACACACACCCTGAGGCCATAATGCTTCCACCACCAAATTTGACAGTTGTGACAATGCAATCAGGATGAAATGCCTCATCAACTCTCGTTCATACAGAGGCAGCCCCAGGAGTTCCAAAAACCCTCAACAAAATGCAAGGCTTTAGCAGTAAAAAGCAATGGAGATGTGCCAGGCTTTTGAAGCAAATATTCCCCTTCTGCAACCTTTGTTTAATAACCTCACAATTACTCTTGAGTGACTAAAGCACCTTTGTCCGGTCCTCAATGGTCTGTGTTTATTGTTCTTTTCACTCCTGCCAAACTCCTCCATAAACAACGCTTTGATGTTACTTTAGATCTTTTATGTCTGCCTTCAGATAGTATTGCTTTAATGGTTTGATATGAAAAGGTTGTTTCCTGTAGTTCACTAGAAAACTCTCTAGGTGTTTAATTTGCATTATGGAGAGAAGATTTACGTGTTTGTCTTCATGTATAATTGTAAGCCTACAGTGTTTTTTTGTATGAGATTCAGGGCAAGATCAAATCAGGCCACGTATGCCGATGCAAAAGTTTTCCCAATACTAAATCAAGAGAGAAAAACTTGGCCCTAAGAAATCACACAAATGTCAGCAATCACTCAATTGGCAAGCCTTTTGAACTTTGAAGCTGTTGAAATGTATTGGAAACTGGGGAAAAAGCTAAACTGGTGTTCCCTTAACATCATATATTGCTCACACAAAACATTAGTCATTAGCAGAAGAAAAATATTACAAAAATAGATGCATTAAAACAATAGAGCATAGGCCTACTCATAACTGTACAAGCATGATGTGAATTTTTATAGATGTTGTTAGGCAAAGCAACTTGGTTGGTTGCAACAAAATGCAATGTAATATAATGACAATACAGTGATATAATAATTCGTATTGTCTCCTGTACCATCCATTTTGTCATATTGATTAAAGTGCATATTTTCTGTTTCCTTCTGTCTCAAATATGCACAGTACAAAAGTAATAGCACCATGTACAACCATTCCTGGAGAGACTTTGATTTCCTAATATTCCCAAGATACATTTGCATATTTACGTCTATAAACATAATTTCTTATGAAATGCATCAGTATCTGCCCCCCTCTTGCCATGTCTAAGGCACCTGCAGCAGTGAGTGCAGTCCCCTGGTCTGCCCACATATTCAACCCTCTTTCATGGGTCCAAAACGCCCACTGTAAATTGGCTGATAAGTGTCCCCAGAGTGGCCTCTTCCCCTTTTGCAGAACGGAGTGGTTTTGTTTTCGTAACGCGAATTGGGAGTCGTGCTTTAGCTGCCAGTGATAAATTCACTACCTTTTGCTTTCATGGGAGCAATAAGAGTTTTGATTTTGTCTAGCCCTCGGTCTCTCTAAGCCTATTAACTACAGTCTGGACTGTTCATCTGGAAGGTTTCCTGTGTTTTGCTGTCGTAACCTGGGAGACCCAGAGAGACGAAACATTGTATCTGAGCTTCTCATCTTTGATGAATCACCTTATTTTTGACAATATAAGACACCTGAGTCCAAAATATCAAGCGATGCGACGGTCCAGGCAGAAAACTTGCATCAATGAGTGCACAAGGGCATATTAACCAATCACATCAGTATAAGTGGTTAGCAAATAACCTCGACAGCTCCGGCCAGGGTAGCTCATTTTAACAAACAGTTTCCTCCCCAGCTCTCCCATCGCAGGGGCTGAGGCAGCTGCACTGCATCCTGCCTGGGGCTGGCTGCTGGTCATGCAGGCAGATGTTACCAAATTACCTTTGAGGGCAAGGCCCAACCCGCAGCTCTGTAAAATGACTTATGCATGAGCTGTCCTGTGTGAAAGATAAAAATGTATATGAAAAATAAATAAAGCTCAGCAGGAATCGGAGCGGCTGGACATCCTACAAAATAGAACCCCTTATTTTGTTGTGAATTGTAATCTCTGCAGGGTCCTGATTGTGGTCCATAGACCTCATCCATGTCCAGAGTCAGGTGTCATGTGTGCCTTCGTCAGTTTGCATTGGCCACATCTCATGTATATTCTATAGTATGTGTCCGTGTGTGTAGTTGTGAGTGTGTCAGTTTATTGTTTGTTGTTTATTATGTCATGGTTTAAATGCACTCAGTGTTAATCAATCCAAACCCTGAGTTGTCCATAGCCTGTATAACAGGTTAAATACGATTCTTGTATTTGTCTGTGTCAGTACATCACTTCTGAGGGTCTGTTTTTCTGTCCTTCCTTTAGCTCATTGTGGGGATTATTCAAGCAGCAGAACTGCCGGCCTTGGATATGGGGGGCACGTCTGATCCGTACGTGAAGCTCTTCTTGCTGCCTGACAAGAAGAAGAAATTTGAGACGAAAGTTCACAGAAAGACTCTCAACCCCAGCTTTAATGAACAGTTTACTTTCAAGGTATACTTTATACATTTTCAATGTCACATAGCATGCCCCATTGCAGAAGAAAAGTGTGTCCGGTTTGTCTGTTTTATAATGAACATATATTGTATAATATTATTTAATATATAATGACTGAATGTCGTTTCATCACTTTAAAGAAGTTCATTTTCTTCACTTGTTGCGCTGCTCTTGTCACAGGGACTTCTGTTTCCTGATTTTAAATATAGGAGGTTTTAAAACGTGCCAAATAATCCATTATTTCCAGCAGCAAACAGCTGGATCATTAACAGAAGCTCGACTGTGTGCTTCACATCCTGTGCCAAAAAGTAAACATATCACTGGAATAAACAGGCGGGCAGATTTATAGAAATAGACTGATATTACCCACAAATGTAGTGATATTATAATGCCTTGTACATAAATCTAAAATAACAATCTACAGTGTGTAATTACGTTATCAGTCTTATATAGTTAACAGAATACAGGTGGCTGCCTTCACTGGTGTATTAGTAACATATGCTAAGAGATGCCTGAGCATTTGCCAGTATGGTTAATGTTAGCAAATCTGCATTGCAACCAGAAGCCAGGCAGCTGTAAGCAGTTAAAGTAGAAGCATTTTAACATTGTGTTCAAGACCAAACACAGATTCCTCCAGCATACAAAATGAAGATGTGCAATCAAGTAAAATGGTGTCAAGGACAAACAAGGAGCCAGTCTTATCTATCTTCTAGCCAGTTGGAATAATCATTTGCACACATATATATATATATAATTTAGCTCAATCATAGGTAATCAATCACCAAATCCCTTACATAAAAAGCCCACTGAACTTATTACTTACGTTTCTGACTGATAATGCTCAGCAGCATGACTTCTCTTGCAGTCAGACGGATTGATTTATAGCGCTCCAGACAGCTCGCTGTGTGCCCTTTTCAGACCCTCCTCTCTCTTCTGCAGGTGCCATATGCTGAACTGGGTGGAAAAACGCTGGTCATGACAGTTTACGACTTTGATCGCTTTTCGAAGCACGATGTCATCGGGGATATTAAAGTGCCTATGAACACCGTGGACTTTGGTCATGTGACCGAGGAGTGGCGAGACCTGCAGAGTGCTGAAAAAGAAGAGGTAAGAGTGAAAGTATATATACACAGTGCCTTGCAAAAGACCCCACCCCCCACAAAGCCTAGACCTTCTGTTGATGTCTCGGTTACTATCGCATTTCAAGCCACAACTCTCAGAGTGATATGACCAAGGGGGTTTCTAATCTTGTCAGGGAAATAGGGGTAGAGAAGCACATGCCAAAGTCGCTGAATACAGTGAAGACCATCATTAAAAACTGGGATGTGCTTCAACCACCCAGTCACTGCAGAGATCAGGCCGCCCTTCCAAACTGATCAGCCGGCCAAGTAGGAAGCTGGTAATAGATGCCACTGTGAAGCCACCAGTGACTTTGAAAGATTTGCGAAGTTCTGTGTGTGAGACAGGTCAGTGTTCATACATCAGCAATATCCCCGTCCTGACACAGCTGGCCCGAGTGAGCGAATGACATTACTAAGACCCATCTTCTATCTCGTTTGTGGGTTGCAACAAAGCATGTAAATGATCCTGCAGACATGTGGCAGAAGGTTTTGTGGTCTGACAAGACAAATTCAAAGCATTACATCTGGCACAAGCCCAACACAGCACATCACCCAGTCAACGCTATCCCAACTGTCAAGCATGGTGGGGGCAGCATCCTGTTATGGGGATGCTTCTCATTAGCAGGGACTGGGAAGCGTGTCAGGATTGAGGAGGGAATGGATGTGCAATGTACGAGTGAATCCTAGAGGAAAACCTGCTGGAGTCATGAATATCTCCAACGAACTGTCAGAATGGGAGCTATTTTACGAGGAAGAATGGGCAAAAATTACACAATCCCAAAGCTGGCACAAACCAATCCAAAAAGACTCTCGGCAGTAATTGCTGCCAAAGGTGTTTCCACCAAGTACTGACTTAGGGGGCTGAATGTTTATCCATTCAGTACATTTAAATTGATATATTGTTCAGGTTTTGGTGACATTCTACTTCCTTAAAATATAAGTGTTAATTTTGATCATTAGAGTTCATTAAAAAAATTGGTTTATATTGTAATTCTTCAAAATGTGAATTTTTGGTAGGGAGTGAACTGTTGCAAGGCACTGTATATATATGCATGCATCTTCCTTTTTTTGTATTAAGGTATTTTTGAATATACATATTGTGTTATACAAAAGCTTTGCCATTTTCACAAAATTACAGTGCCACCTTTCTTTAGACGTGAGCTGAAAACGATTTAGTTTTGAATGTATAGTCAGATCATTTCTTTTTTCATTTTTAATAAAATGTGGGCACGGGCACTACGCCCTACATTGGGCCCATAATATCTACCCCTTTCTCTCATTGCTTCTGCTTTTCTTACCAGCATAGATTGTAAATTAAAATATCCAATAATTGAAGCAGCTGTCGCAGGAAAAAAAAAAACACAGCTTTGGAAAGTGTTTCTATGGAATCTTGATTTAAAAATTAATTCATAACATGTTAAGTGAGTAATAAAAATGTTGTCCAATGTCTGATAGTGCCACAATAAGCATTGGTGTGCTTTGTTCTTATCGCAGGTGGAGTTGATCTTTTTGTATTAATTAGAATGTAAATATATTTATATCACTCATAATTATTTTCAACAAAATATAAAGTAATTATTCAGTTTCCTCAAAATTATCATGCCCTTTCTCAGCAACTAGTTATCATCATTTTACATGATATACTGAGTCCTCTTAATGATAATTTTCTAATTAAAGTAAAGGAAGTAAATGTGACATAATTTGAGTAGCTGCCTTGTTTAGAAGTCTTCTAGTAAAGTGTTAAACCTCCATTGAAGCTTGTTTGGGTTCAACTGAAACTCTTTCAAATTACCATTAATATGATTATGATCTTCTGCCTATTATAATCATAAATCACATTCAGTATGTTTATTGCCTTTGGTTTTGTATTGTGTTTCCAAAAACATGAGACACCTTATTGGGCATTTTTTTTCTATTGTATTCTCCTCTTCAGACAAATGTGACAAAAACAAGTAAAACGTCCCTGATAGCTTTAGATTAGTTATATTTTTCTCATGCCCATTTTTTATTTTTTATTTTTTTTATAACCAACTGGCAGGTTTTTTCCTCTGGTGTCACAAGTAATACTGTAATTAACATGCTGCTCAGAGTTAAATTAATTTCGCTTTGTGCACTGAGCTGCTTTAACCTGGGTGACATTTAGGAGTATAATCAGGCAAAAGTCGAACAAAACCAATTGATATAAAGCAATGAGATGCAATCATTAGAGCATAGCCGCCAGCTGCTACAATTCCAGCTGACAGACAGTTGAAAATGTCATTTAAATATTTTATTTTTATTTTTTCACATTTGAGTAATGAAAATATCATCCGCTCTCTGACAAAAGGGTCCGTGTTAGTTTTTACACAGTGATTAAAGAAAACCACTGAATAAGGCATCCACCATGGTTTACATTTTGATCTTGAATGTGACTTTCACTGGTTTCAATGAGTCAAATGGTTCTTATTATCTGAGAAGCCACTAACTGGAGTTTTTATTGATATAGTTATAGTTATAGATAGTTATAAGAACCATGATAAAATAATATTGAAGACAACTTTAAAGGCAGGAGGACCACAGCAGAGAGGATATACAGCATATTGTACTGTTAGTGTGTAGGACATTGTTCAAGTTCAACAATACAATTAATCTCCAGCATACAGTTGATAGGAATTACATAGACACAAACACAAGATCAAAGAAATAGAACAGATTTTTTTTTTAAAGATAATACATAATTTAAAGAAATCATAACAGAAAGTGGGGAAAAGTCAGAGACAGCAGAAGTCCCAGAGATATGATCTCAAAGACTGTAAAAGGTCAGTTTGAAAGACAAAGTGGAATATTCTTCAGTTTTCAGTCAGTTGTCAAAAGTGTGATATTGTGTTGATCAGATGATATTCATAGTTTGAGATATGCCTTTGCCATTGAAAGTCCTTTAATTGGTTTGAAAATATTTTTTAAGAAGTCTTTGTATTGTCAACGCACTGCTGGCTTTCTTCCAGAGACCGAATTTTACTTGAAGAAGATTCGCATGTGAAGTTTGCATGTGATGCAAAGTCTGATGTAGACTTTTCAAAGCTCTGTTTAATTCTTAAGTCTGTGATAATGATCATATAATGAGCATATAAAAATCTGAAGAGTTCATTAAATTAGCTGCCGGGTATCTTATTGTGTTTATCGGTTTACTTTGTTTACATTGAGGTTTTTCTCCGTATAAGTTGAGCTGAGGGTGCAAAGCCAGGGAACTCGGCCTACAATGACATCTCATTAGGATGTATTACTGTGATATCACACAGTAAACTGAGCTTTGTATCAGTTTTCAGTGACTGAATACTTTTTAGTGTTTTGAAAACTGTTGACAGCCATACTTCACATCTGAGACATGCTTCAACAACTACAAATTACACACAGCAAATTCTCTGATAAGGAAAACTTCCCATTGCCCTGTTACAAGGCCTTAGGGCACATCTGTCACATAGCATATTGTCAGCATATAAAGCATATCCAGCAGAAAAGGTTATTTTTCTTGTTGTCACACTTGTAACTTCCAATAAAGATGATTTCATGTACTAAATAACAAGAAGGTTAAAACAAAAACAAAAAAGAGGAGAAGAAACTAAACGACATTGATAGTGATAAACACCAGTCTCTTAGCATGTGCATGTATCATTTACTTATTAAACAGCATTTACAGTGCAATACTTTCCTTATAATTAGTTAAACTATTCTGGCTTGCCATAGTCAAATTTTAAAGACGTCAGTAACATGTTTAATTAATCCATTGCAATTAAAAATATTGACAGATAGTTGCTGTAGTCCGTAGCTGATTCAATACCATTTCTTAATTATCCAAAAGCCAATTAAGTGAACTGTTTAGTTACATGGATTTTTATGTACTGAAAATGTGTTTTGTATTTTTCCTTTTCCCTATACCACATCACACAGAAGGGTTAAGAAATATATTCTGCATTATATCAGAATCAGAATCAGTTCAACTGAGGCAATTTTACAGCTAGTCTTAAAAAGGAAATTAATTCAATGTGATTTCAACACTTTATTACTGTTGCTTAACATCGACAGTTGTACAAATAAAATAAATAAACCTTTTAGTTTTCAAGACCTAAGATTTCCTTATTCAACCAATTCCATAAAGAACAGTAAGGGAAGCATTGTATTAAAGAAAATTAAAGAAAATATAAATCTGCATGACTTAATTATTTAATTTCTCATTCTAGAATCACCTGGAATATGATTGTTAAAGAAACAGATTTTGTCATTATCAAAACACTCCTTGATTTATTTGCGTTAGCATCACTTTGCCAGCATCGTGGTGTTATCCAGGTTTTTTTCACAGCAGTTATGTTAATTATTACCACCTGCACAAATCTAAGTAAAGGCTGTCCTTTAGCTAATCATAAGATTCAAATTAGTTCAAAACTAAATTTATATTTTATATCTATCAACAATTTCTGTTTTGGCTGGCAGGACGGCAATATAACTGATTTATACTGATTACACTTCAGAAATGAAAGTTAATTACTATCAACATGCTGATACTTTCTGTTTTTAAATGAGAAGAATGTGAAAGCAGAGAGAATGTTTGACTGGTCAGTTTTACATGAATGCTTTAATAATTTATGCGCTTTTTCAGCCGGTTTGAGGCAGAATCTTGTAATAGAAATGTTTGTTGTCGCACAAAAACATAGAACTGACCTGGGTATAGTCTATACTAGTAGGATCTATTTTAGCTTGAGGTGGAAATGAACTGGAAACAGTGACACTTAAAGAACTCTTGGAAGGATGTGTTTCAGACCTGTAAGGTGATTGTGACACCAGTGAGAATTACTGCAACCATTTTCCTTTCCTCTCAGTATAGTACCGGATATGTCAAAGAATAGCTTGGATATATTGATGCTTAAATTCTTCAGCGAGGATTATACTTAATTTAAAAAGTGTATGTTTGTGCTTGAGTTTGTGAAAATCATCATACCTAGATAGCTATTTTGTGCAAGAGTCTTTGACATTTGAGAAAATTATCCAGTGTAGTCAAAAATTGAACTTTTTGACGTGACATTTTGAAGAAACAAGAGTTTACGATCTTAACTGGAATACTTGCATAACAGGGTGTCACGTACTTGATGAGGCCACTCCTCTTGGGTTTTCAAGAGTATACAAATCCACTGTTAATGTGTTTACACCCAGGAGTGTTTCTGTGCCTGTTGATGAAATAAAGAGTCTGTATATAGTAGCTACAATTGGAGAGTTATACCACAGAGTAGAGACAAACACTGTAGTCCACATCTTTAATGTATAAGGAGAATGTTGCTTACAGAAAAATCAATAACCTTTTATATTTTTATTTTCTATACCTTTTGTATTTGTTATCATCAGTAGACTTAACTTCTGTCAATTGAATTACAAGGCCATATCGCTTTCATTAATACACCATGTAACCCTTATGCTCTTAGAAGCAGTTTAGTTCAGATGTGTAGGTGCAAAACCTCCATGGAAATCTCTGCCCCACATCCAGGCTTTTATTCCTGAGATTAATGTATTTCATTTGATTTTGTATGCAAGGTACAATACCTAAAATTAGCATTGTTTTTCTTTGATAGATTTTTTTGGGGGGGATTTAGCAATTGTGATGTTATATGACTCAGGCTCATAAAGTGTGCTGTTGGGAAGCATATATCACACAAGTCTATGTTCTTAGTTTCATAGTAGTTAGTGTGAATTTGTTATAATAGGTGATGTTGGATGGCAGGTGTAGCTCAGTGGAACAGCGAACACATATTGATTTATCCCTGCATGCTTTGTTGCTTCATACATGTGAATAGAGACCCAGCTGTCTCAATACGGGCTGAAACACGGGATGATAATGGAATGGATTTCAGCATCTCACCTGTCTTTGTGCGCAACGGCTCAGAGCCACGGACAAATTGCGCACAGGGGACGGTGTGGCTTTTAGTTGGCCTTGAGGTGGGCAGTTTACAGATCACTCTGAACCTCTCTGAAACCAATTTGCTCAGCTTAAATCTATACAGCATCCTTTGCTGCATTTTTAGCTTGTTAATTAGGGCACTCAGCAAGTAAAAAAGTAACGCTGGCAACACTTCTGAATTTACCGTGGAATTAGCACCGCTGACTGTGCGATGTATTGCAGTATTACACCTCCCCATCCCACCTCAGCGACATGTGTTTAAGATGCCAGATGACAAACGACAGAGCTTGGCTCTGTTATACCTGTGTTCAGCGGGAGAATACCGGTTGAGCAGCTGTGCGTTGAGCGATCTTTGCAGTGGTGGCCCTATAAACTGTACTGATTAGTCGACCACCTTAAACCACAGCTGTGAGACAAAATCAGCAGCAGAACTGGGACGATTATCAAATACATGTGCGATAATGTAGTACAAGTGGTAAACATGAATCATGACACCATCGTCGCAACCCAAAGGCAATTCATTTACCTTTGCGCCACATAAACCTGTTGAAAAACACAGTGGTGTTGACACAGCTCGGACAATCAGGCCCAAGGGGTGGAAAGAATATTTGTTTTGTCAGGTAGCTTTGAAAAGTTTAGCTGGACTTAAACACAAAGCCTTTGAAAACCATCACTTATATATAGTTGGGTTTGGTGTCCTTTCAGAGAAGGAAGGTAAGTGAATGTTTGGAAATGGCTACCAGAAGAAGCGTTGCTATGTGAATGGTATATTTCAGTGTGATGTCCCCATGGCTCAGAAAGTAACTTTTATTTCCCATTTGGTTTCCACAGCAAGAGAAACTGGGTGACATTTGCTTCTCCCTTCGCTATGTACCGACTGCTGGTAAACTGACGGTTGTCATTCTGGAGGCGAAGAACCTGAAGAAGATGGATGTGGGTGGCTTATCAGGTGAGGAATGATAGGGGGGACTTAGAGAGAAGCAATCTAAACTATCGTACTTGGAGATGGCAATACAGACGCACTGTAATCCAGTCTCAGCTGGCAGTCGGAGATAAGTATGGGCTTCGGCATTCACTCTCCCAAATCACAGGAGTTCATTCGGGGAAAAGAAAATAGTGGATGGCAAAGACTCTTGATGAAACGGGGGGTCTCACAAGGGAAAACGTCATTATGCATTCTGATTGCTCTTTTGCGTTTTTCTAATGGTCTGCAGATGAAATTTTAAATAATCACCCATCGTTTTCTCCGCAGACCGCCTAGAGCTATAAGACCTAAAAGGGAGGGAGAGAAAAACAAACACTGAGCGCATACTGAGTGTTTGAAAGCTTTGGGTTCTTTTCTTTTCGGTTTTATTTTTTTCTTAGGAGTAAATTACCTTCAATTAATTATGAGGAAGTGTGTCTTTTATCCTTTATTTTTTATTAACTCTGCAAGCAGTGGTGTCTAAAATACTTCTGTTGAGAGCCCATGCCTGGAGGGATTTGCCTTGTGTTGTAATATGCATCTGCGGCTATGTGCGGGAGTGTAGGCGACAGAGTAACAAGTGCTGTTTACTGTACTCTGACTGTGGTGTGTTGCTGTTAAAGACCTGGGTGACAAGTTGTTGAAAATTATTTATTCAAGATCAGAGTAAACCTTAACCACCTGGTCCCCTGAGAGCGCCTTCCCATGAGAGCTCTGCCATCCCTCTATTAGCGCTTCGTCATTTTAACCTTTATGAGCCGCTGTGGTTTGAAAAATGTGCCAATTAATCTCCGTTTCTGATAAGAAAGTAAACTGCCGGATTCTCCTGCATCGACACAACCTTTTCTATATTTCTTGGTGTCATCTTACTCCCTTTGCAGAAGTGTCTTCTTGATTATAAACTGCTTATGAGAGAGTATATGGGGCCTGGTCATACAAATTTGAACATTTTTTCTATTTGTTGCCAGCTGGTATAGTTATGGAGTGCTGACCTCTGTCTTCAGGTGTCACTGGCTGTGGCTGGTCGAATACATCTTGTCCTGGTCTCATGCTGCTTCCAATCAATCAGAGGGCAGGAAAACAAAATACCAGGCTCCCTAGGGGCTGCTATTGTATGATGGATTTCAGCCATTCTCCAAAACTGCCTTTTCTTATTGGCAGTAGCTGTTACCAGTAAAGCACATATGTGTACAACTGCTTTGTGAAATGCAATGGTTTATATCTTAATGTAAATATGAAACCTAAAAGACATTAATTTTGTATTATTTTATTATCCATCTGTATATCTATCCATCCATCTATCCACATATATCTGGCTGGATCTATGTAATGTAATATTAAAGTCATTACATTTGAGTTTCATCACCCTGTTTATTAAACGTCAACAGTTTTCAAGACTAAATGAAATGGTTTCCACTTGTCAGAATGTATTTGCTTTTAAATCAAGAGCAAGATTTCAGTTTAATCATTGCAAATGTAGTGCTCTTCGGAAATGAGAAACTATGAAAGTAGTTTCAGTTACCTTTCCTCGCAGCTGAATCTGATGGCTCCTCAAGCATGGCCTAATTGTGAGTTAAATGCCCGTCAGCCGTCCGGTTCCAAGCAGGATGGCACGACTGTGTGAAATTGCCTGGAATGGTGTGATGGGTCTCTGACATGTATGAATAACCAGTGGGGACATTAAACAGCTGCACTTCCAGAAAAGGCTTTCACAACTTTGTAAACAAAACAAGAGTGATCTTACAGATAGGGAGCTTAATAAAACAAGCAACATTCTTGTTAAAAAGAGTCAAACGAATCAGTAACTGACGATAAAGGAAGTACTAGTGTAGGACAAAAACAACATGCAGTGAAACCTAAACAGATAGATTTGTAGCTGTTGCTTCTCTAAACCTTGTAAAGCATTACCAAGTGCTTGATGAATAGGCCAGGAGGTGCTTCTTCCCAGCATCCTCCAGACTCACTTCTGAGGCAGAAAAGTGAAAACACTTTGAAAGACCTGTTATAGTTCTCTACACCAAAGATAAATGGGCCATAGCAATGTGTACAGTGAGAGAAAAAAGTATTTGATCCCCTGCTGATTTTGTAAGTTTGCCCACTGACAAAGAAATGATCAGTCTATAATTTTAATGGTAGGTGTATTTTAACAGTGAGAGACAGAATAACAACAAAAAAGAAAAACGCATTTCAAAAAAGTTATAAATTGATTTGCATGTTAATGAGGGAAATAAGTATTTGATCCCCTATCAATCAGCAAGATTTCTGGCTCCCAGGTGTCTTTTATACAGGTAACGAGCTGAGATTAGGAGCACTCTCTTAAAGGGACTCTCCTAATCTCAGCTCGTTACCTGTATAAAAGACACCTGTCCACAGAAGCAATCAATCAATCAGATTCCAAACTCTCCACCATGGCCAAGACCAAAGAGCTGTCCAAGGATGTCAGGGACAAGATTGTAGACCTACACAAGGCTGGAATGGGCTACAAGACCATCGCCAGGCAGCTTGGTGAGAAGGTGACAACAGTTGGTGCGATTATTCGCAAATGGAAGAAACACAAAATAACTGTCAGTCTCCCTCGGTCTGGGGCTCCATGCAAGATCTCACCTCGTGGAGTTTCAATGATCATGAGAACGGTGAGGAATCAGCCCAGAACTACACGGGAGGATCTTGTTCATGATCTCAAGGCAGCTGGGACCATAGTCAGCAAGAAAACAATTGGTAACACGCTACGCCGTGAAGGACTGAAATCCTGCAGCGCCCGCAAGGTCCCCCTGCTCAAGAAAGCACATGTACAGGCCCGTCTGAAGTTTGCCAATGAACATCTGAATGATTCAGAGGAGAACTGGGTGAAAGTGTTGTGGTCAGATGACCAAAATCAAGCTCTTTGGCATCAACTCAACTCGCCGTGTTTGGAGGAGGAGGAATGACCCCAAGAACACCATCCCCACCGTCAAACATGGAGGTGGAAACATTATGCTTTGGGGGTGTTTTTCTGCTAAGGGGACAGGACAACTGCACCGCATCAAAGGGACAATGGACGGGGCCATGTACCGTCAAATCTTGGGTGAGAACCTCCTTCCTTCAGCCAGGGCATTGAAAATGGGTCGTGGATGGGTATTCCAGCATGACAATGACCCAAAACACACAGCCAAGGCAACAAAGGAGTGGCTCAAGAAGAAGTACATTAAGGTCCTGGAGTGACCTAGCCAGTCTCCAGACCTTAATCCCTTAGAAAATCTGCGGAGGGAGCTGAAGGTTCGAGTTGCCAAACGTCAGCCTCGAAACCTTAATGACTTGGAGAGGATCTGCAAAGAGGAGTGGGACAAAATCCCTCCTGAGATGTGTGTAAACCTGGTGGCCAACTACAAGAAACGTCTGACCTCTGTGATTGCCAACAAGGGTTTTGCCACCAAGTACTAAGTCGAAGGGGTCAAATACTTATTTCCCTCATTAACATGCAAATCAATGTATAACTTTTTTGAAATGCGTTTTTCTTGATTTTGTTGTTGTTATTCTGTCTCTCACTGTTAAAATACAGCTACCATTAAAATTATAGACTGATCATTTCTTTGTCAGTGGGCAAACATACAAAATCAGCAGGGGATCAAATACTTTTTTCCCCCACTGTATATTCTCAGCATAACTGTTTGTACATGGTTTGTGTTCTCTGTATGGAATTTGTAAGTTAAAGAAGATTGCTTTCCCTTATGAAGTGAACACCATATAACCATGTCATATTGTGAACATTAGTAGCCTACGAAGTATTCATTGGTTGGCTAGTAGACCGCTCTTAACCAATCAGCCATTAAAAAAAGTTATGGTACAATGTGTGTCGTATTTTTGCACATTCTGTATAGAATAGCATCCTTTAGGTCATTGTAAGTTTTGTAGGTCTCTTTAAATCCCCATTTGCTCATAACCTAGAAACAATGCATACTTTAAATTCTCCAGGAAATGTATAGTTCATTTAAAGAATTTTTGCATGTTCTTCAAAAACATTTTTCTCTAGTCATTGTTGTTAGATTAAAGCTAAATGTATTCTCACTTTAAAAAGAAACAAATACATAATGTGCAATAGAAATGTATTCCACAATCAAAAACATTTAGCTATTCCTCCAACACACACTCCTGCTCATAAGTTTACCACCAACACAGATTTACCACAGCTGTTCGCTTGTCTCTTTTGTGCTCCAGGAATTATCATTTGTATTTGAATCCACTGTAAATCATTTCTTTTTTTCTTCACCACACCCCCAGTCATTACTTACCCTACACCTGGTCTGATCACATAACAAAGACCGAGCTGGAGCCACCTGCAGTACAGTGAGTCATCAGTTTTAATTATGAGAACAATAATTAGTAAGCTGGCCATTTCTAGTGCCTCTCAATAGGCGTTGGCGTTTATCTATACATATCTATAAGCTCACTGAGATGAATAGACCATTTCTACAACCTTTATTCCTTTTACATCAACCCCAAGTAAGCATTGATGGAACATTCGGGTTTCCAAACAGACAATTTAGATCCTACAATGTGACATCATACATTTATGAATAAATAAATAAATTGGAGACTTATTATTATTAGTATGAGTAGTAGTAGTATTTGTTATTGTAGTAGTATTGAGACAGTGAATGTTGGCCATTTTGAGTAGCACCCAGTCTTAGATGTATGGTGTCACTACATCATACTCCTGCCAAAAAATGCAGGACCACAGATCTGTAACAAGTCTGGGGAGCCTTAATCAGCAACAGGAGACAGGAAGACTCACCTGGCATTTCGCTCAAAGAAAATATTAAATCGCGAGTGCTGAAATGACTAAAGTAATCTTTCAAGCAGACACTCAGGACTAGAGTCTCTCAGCAGATCATCAACAAGAGGATTTGATTCAAATTTGTAACAGAAGAGGCAGAAGCCTTTCTGGGATTTTTTTTTTTTTTTTTTAAGATTTTTTTTTTCCTTTCCAATTTGTGCATTTTATAAGCTGCTGTATATTTGATTCTTCACAGCTCCATGTCAAGACAGGCGCCTGTAGAGAAAACCGACTCTCAGATAAATCACGTCTACTACTAGTCTATATATTTTGAATCTGCTTAATTATCCTGTCCTGATGCCTCTGTTTCTGCTAAACCACAAGCTGTCTCCTCCTAAGAACCCCCAGCAGCACAGATTCAAGAGTTTTCACCCTAAACCAGCAGCTCAGACCGACTACAAATCAGTCTACAGGTGGAGTGGGTTACATGCACATTGTTTTAAGGGCAACCACAGTGCAAACCCTTTTACTCTGTATGGGGTCTGAAATGATCATTAGAAAAGTAAATTCACGTTGTATCCTAAGTCACCAAGTCTTGCTTTTGTATTTGCTGTTTATTTATTTATTTATTGGGTTGATTTTCTTTTTTTTCCTAGACAAGATTTTAAAAGTGCACAAGAAAATACCGTGGTCATGATAAGCAAATTGACAAAATGAACATAAGAACTCAGGTTTGTACCAGACCTACACAAAGTAATTGGTAACAGGCTAGGCATAATTACTGATTGTCTTAATCAAGGAAACAAAACCAGATGGAAGCCAAAACCTACTTTTCAGTACCAGGACAAATTGATAGCCTAATGTGCCTCCTGCTCTCTGCCATGGCTTCCTGTTTACCACATGTAATTAGTACTCTACACACTACTTGCGGAGAGTCCAATTAAAAGATACGTAATTATTAATAAAAATGAATATCATTCTTTGAAATGGAAATTAGATTTCTCTAGCTGGAATCGTAGCTTTCAGTCTGCTACACAGTTTGAAAAGCTTGTGGGGAACATAATGACAGCATTTCCAATTAAGATCCATGTGATTAGTGAAATACACAACATAATTGAGTTCTTCCTGGACTGTTATATTTTTTGTATGTTTTATATTTTCAAGTGGGAAACTGGATTTCCTTAGATTCTGGACAGTGATTTAGTTGAATCAGATTTTTTGGTTGTTAAATGAGTATCATTCATCTTGTGGATAATAGTATTTAATCAGGGAAAGTACTGTTTCCGTGGAACAGGTTTCTCAGTTATGGAACATCTGTGACAATATTCATAAGAGATATCTTTCACTGAGGCTCATTGAGGTGTATTCCCAACTATCTCATTAGAAAGTTTGCTTGCAAAGTCTGTAGCACCTCTCAGTTCACAATGCTTGTGTTTTGTTGTTTTTTTAATTGGAATAAAGAATATCACTCTCTCAGATCACAATGCTCTTCTGTGGATTGAGAGAAACTGAATTGCAGCCTTGGTAGAGCCATGCAGCAAATACAAAAAGGTCTGTAGCATTTTTTCGATTCCTGGAAACCCTTTTGATTGTGTCATTCCCAAAGGTGTCCTTTCCTTCTGTTTTAATCAGTTGATTCGCAAGAGTTCCTTGGAGGAGAGACTGAGATATCAACAAAATAAGTAATATGAATGAGGAATGTTAAATGTCAGCTATATCATCCTCTGAAAACGTGAACTGAAAAGGCAAGCAATGGAAATATTAAGATTAAAAATAGATCAGTTGCACAGGGGAAAAAATGAATTGTGTGCATTTCAAGTTGCCACTTTTTAATAGTAGAGAACGTCTTGAGTGAAAATATGCTTTTGACAGAAAATTGATGTTTTATTACATGATACCCAAAGACATAACAAAAAGGACTATTAAATGGGGGAAATACCCCACTTAACTTGGAGTAAGAACTGTATATTATCAATTGAAACAGTCTACAGGGGTTTATTGGACAGGACCTGAATAAGAATTAAAAACACCATCCTGCCTTGAATTCATCACAGTGTTTTCTACCTTTGTAGGAGCTACACAGCCAGGGAATGTGGTGATACATTTGTGGGAACAGGTCTCAGCTCTTAAGTACTGTATTCTCATGTTCCCTTGTGCTGTAGTACACAAGGTAATGATCTTTTTTATTGCAGACTGATGGACCTTTCAGAAATTGTTATTACAGTGTGCAGGTATCTATTATTAATGAACTCCCACTGCCCTTCATTCCTTGGCTTTCATGGAATGCTTTTCATTGGGAGATTTTTTTTTTCATGTTTAAGCAAGGCTGTTTAGCGCAGGAATCTGGAAAGCAGCAGGAGGCCTCCTATTTAAATAAGAGGATCATATACTGCATGTTTGCATTTGAGCTTCTGGCCATTGAGCTCAAATGAGTGATTTTGTGGAGAAGAAGAAAAGCCATTTAAAGGTAATTGAAGATTTGGAGGCTGTTACTGCAGCAGAGCAGTTGATGCAGTTATCTTGGGGCCTGAGGGCTGTGTGGGTAAGTGGCCCATGCAAGTGATTAATGTTGTCTGAGTAGACAAAACTGAAATGACAGTTACACTTCGTAGCTATGCTTAATTTGGCAGTTTATGGTTCCACAAGAAAAACAAAATATAGCAGTACCTTCTTGGAACAATTTGTTGAGTAATTACCTTAAATATCCCTGGAATGGTGATGGTATCCAATCCAAGTAAGTTTAAGCTGTCATTTAAAGGGGAACCTGTGCGATTCCTAAAATGGTGGGTTTCTGTATCTCTACGTGTTGCTAGTGTATAAGATGAATGCATCACATGTTCAGACTATGCTATTTAAAGCAGGTAGGCAGGTATCTAGGGATTGTGTGTGTGCAATTCAAAGGGAGAATGAGCAAGACAAAAGATTTCAGCGACTTTGAACAGGGAACGGTAGTTGGCACCAGTATGAGTTTCACAGAAACAGCAACCCTCCAGGGGTTTTCCTGCATGACAGTATCAGGGGAATGATCCACAACCCAAAAACCATCCAGCCAACGGTGGTCCTGTGGTCAGAAACAGCTCATACGGTGGCCACTCAGTATATAGCACATTTCCATGTACAATTCAATCATATAAGCAACTTTTAAAACTTCCAAATAATGCAAGGTGTTGAACTCTGGCTTGTATGTTCTTTCAGGGATTCAGGATGTCTCGTGTCATAATTTCCTGAATAGCATAAACACACTTGAATAACTACAAAACAGGATCCGTCTTCCCTGTGGCAACTGACGTTAACACCGTACCCAATAATAATAATATTTGTGAATTTTCCTTTTTCTTCAAAACATAGTCACCCAAACTCACCAATGTGTAAAAACAATATTTCAACTTAAGAAATAAGGTGACAAAAACAAATCAGTTTAGTTTTAAAAATATTCATATAATGATTTATAACTGACATGATTGTTGAGGCACAGATTTGTCTCATTATTCATACCATTTCCCCAAGCTGTCATAAGAATCACATCTGTCCCTAACCATTTTATACACCAAAATGTAGGTTTTTTGTTTCTACTGGTCTGCAAAATTTGAGAAAAGGGGTGTTGGCGTGGGCGAAAGATCCAGCGCTCCATCATCCACAGTCACATACAGTTCTTGAAACACAGAGTCGATATAATCTGTTAGAATTATTAAATGCATTTTGGTAACACTATATCTGACACATCTAGTGCTAGATATGAGATTAAGAGCTTATCAAATGGCTCAAATAAAAACATAGCGAAAGTTGGTGCTTCAGAGATTTTTTGTACAGTAGAGCCACACTTTTTATATTTCAGAAGGACAACAGTCTACTTGCAATGTGTCCGGCCCATTGCCATTGTAACATTTTCACTTTTTCAATGATGTTGCATACTTTAGTTTTTTTTTCTCTGAACAATGTATGTTTATCTTGTTATTCCAAGCACACATTTTTATATGTTCCTTTGTGTCATTTCCAGTCTCTGTATCATTTTTGTATTAAGTGACCAGGTTTGAGACATAAGTGAGCACTGTGTGCATTTATCAGATGTTTCTCTTCAGCAAATGGGTAGATTTCATTTCAGCTGCATGTGATTTCTTAAAATGCACTCCATCCCATTTTCACTCTTCTGTTATTTCTTCCATAACACCTCCATCTGTGATGATTTGCTTTCCAAGGTAGACATAACTTTTAACTTCTTCAATTATCTTTTAATTTACTTATATTTTACACCAGTTTTCTTACTTGCATCCGAGAGTTCTGGATTTTTAAGATGCTGGTCTTCAGATGTTTCTGCAAAGTGTAGGTTGTTCAAGTAAGCTCCATTTATAGGCCTATTCCTTCTTCTTCCCAGTCCAAAGTGTTGAACACTTCTTCAAGCATTGCCATGAAGCATTTGGAGAGATTGTAAATCCTTGATGTACTCCTTTGCAGATCTAGATCTTGTCAGTGTCTTGGTGGAGTCAGACTGAATGATGTGGCTCTGTTGTAGATGTATTTAATCAGAGTTATATAGGTTTACTCAAAGTTTTGATTTCTTAGAGCGCTGATGAAAGTGAATTGTAAGTACCTTTGTAAATACTTTGTATGCAACAGGAATATCATCATATCAGTATGTATATACATTTAGACTAAAGCTGAAAGTACTTTTGTTTTTTCATATAAAAAGCAATCTGTGTCTAACAACAGCATCAGAGAGAGCTTAAGTGCCAATCGGAGTCTCCAAAAATGTATTTACCATTATACTATAAAATTTGTGTTGGATTTTTTGACAAGATATTGCTTTCCTGCGTCACTTCTTTTCAGGTTTATATTTCAGGTTGTTTTTTTACCAACCCTTTTATACAAAAGACAAAACAAATGATTGTGTGCAGATTGTACTAGAATGAGAAAGTTACTATTTACCTTGCGGACACATTTGATTCTGAAAATCACACACTGTAACACACGTTACTGTGCATTAGCCTATGCATACAAAACAATGTAGGCGAGTGGGATAATTAAAGTTATGCAAATGCTGGACTGCACTGTGATCAAAGTGATCACTGCAGATTGCAGATTGTTTTCAATTTAATTGAATGTGGGATTGTTTACTTGCACAAACATCCTCCACTGTGCCATTAATCTCCTCTGTTGTTGGAAAGGAGGAAAGGCTTGATTATATGAGTCGAGTTGCCAAGGGGAAGACAAACCTGGTGCTTTGTACCATTGTGTTTCTGCTGTCCAGGACGTTATGACACTCAATCCTGAAACCCTGATAGAGCACACATGCTGCTATTTAACATCCGCCATTATTTGGTAAGTTTAAAATTTTAAAACACATACACTATAGAAATATGTAAAGAACCATAAATCCATACTTTTATGGAATCACATGTGTTCCCCTTTAAGTCTACATGTCTGTGTCTCACTTGCTCACATCATACATAATAGTATTTCTGAGTACCTGTAGGATATAACTCACTACAACTGACTCCCAGAGACCTGTGATTAGAATGAAAGCTTAGAATCAAATTACCGAAGTGTAAAGTGTGTCAAGGGGGTGTTAAAAGTCTCTAATTTTGGCCCAGTGTATTTCTGTTGCTTGTCAGCGCACATTAGTTGAGTGTTGATCCATCAGAACTTGAGTGCTTGTGTTTTCTGGCTGTGTATTTCTTCAGGTATGGCTGCACTGAGGAGACTGTCAGGCTGGATATATCAGGCAGTGCTTATGCAGAGTTAAGGTGTGAGATCGCTGTAGGAGTATCCACTGTCTTACACAGTGAAGATACAAAATTACATGTTTTACAGTAAATGTGCACAGGTCTTACACTACATAAGTAAAGCATACTGTGTGAACTCCAATTTCTGACAAGAGACGCCCCGAAAACGAAAAGCTTGGGGAACCAGAATCACTTAATTGGTTCTCCCAAAACCTTGTGTCTACGATTGTGTAACCACCCAAGGGTTGTCTATTTATCTGTATATACATACTGCTTGTATTGTTTCTTCTTTTTTCCACTCTTGTTATAAAGCAACCTGCGATACATCCTCCCTTAGCATGTTTAGCAAAACCTTAACTTTACATTTTGCTCACAGTGGCACCTCCTGCTCAAGTCTCATGGGTTGCTGCTATGCTATTCGTTCCCAGCTGCCTCTGTGTTATCTCTGAATAACTAAGCACTTTCATTTTCATCATCATAATTCACAATCCAGATGATTGCTGAAATCAGTTTTCTCACCTCAAACAGAATATTGATTCTGCCCCTACCATTATCAAACCTGTATAAATGAGGAGGACTTGAAGTGAGGTGGTGAATAGCCCCAGACAAACAGCTAATATGCCATTCTTATACATTTTGTTATATATTCATTTATGCAGCAGCAGTAGTCATCACAGATAGAATTTCATTTTTACTATTAGTTCTCTTCTAAAAAAAAAATACATAGCTTTAAATATTTATTTCCAGGTAAATCTGCATATGCATGAGTATATGTCATTTATATATGCCAGAAAGCCTCATTAGGCAGTTACGTGAGGAAAGAAAAAAAAAAAAGTCATACTTTGTTGTTCTTTTTAGTCCTTTTAAGAAAGTGAGGAATTAGTATCTTTGCCTGTAATTCTGGGATGTTTTGTTTTGTTTTACACAAAATCAGTCTTTTGTGTGTTTCATAGATCTGGGTCTGTGCAGAGGTGTTGTTTGTCCCTGACACCAAAATACAACATTTAATCACCTAGGGTATTTTTAAACACTTTCTTTAGTGACTAATGAGCTTATTCTGGGGTCTGTGTACATTTTCAAGCAAATTTCTACCAATTTTCACAGGGCTTACTCAACAGGGGTCCCACCTAATCAACTCATGAATGAGTGGGAGGCCATGTTACTCCATTCTCATTACAGCCCCTGGATGTTGCTGCCCTATGACTTTGAATGCTCTGACATTTTCCCTTGGCCTGTGACTCACTGGGCTGTAAACCCAATAACCCAGAGCATTTTAAACATAGATTTATTTTGCATTGTGTGTAAAACAAGTGTGTTTGCTGGAATCCATTAAGAGAGTACTTGTCATTTATATACAAAGGTCTTAAATTGGTCAAGGTGCTGTGCTCACAATAAGCCATGCAGTAAGCGAGAGTGCAATGGGCGTAGACTTACAAGAGGTGGGCAGGGTTGTCAGCTTGTGTTGAATTATATTCAAACCATCTACGTTTAGTTTGTAACCTTTTCCATGCTGAGGGAAGACCATTTTGAGTGACAGCAGCTGAAAAGGCTAATGACTTCTGCTGCTGCCGATGCTGTTTGAAGTCCCCTGGGGAATGCCTGAAAACGTTGGCTAGGTCTTCTTGAATCCAACCCTATCTAGGTTTACCCTCTCAATTACATCCGCGTAAGCATTTTACAAGTATTTTGTTAATCATAAAATGTGATATTATTGCCTTAAGAATCTTGCTTCTTCATCTCTTTTCCCAAGGACTGTTTGATTGTTTAGGTTCTGCAGATGGCTAACATAGGTGTGATCGTCACAAATGAACTGATAGTTTCAGAAGTTACTTTACATCAGAAGCAAATTAAAGATATTCAGCAGCTTGTAAACTTTTGCCCTTTCCTTCTGTGTATGGGAGGCTCATTTACTGTCTCAGTATTTTTGGGGTTTCCATTTTTTTTAGTCTGTTGAAAAGAAAAAAGAAATTGGCAGCAAAACATGGGTCTTTGTCTCATGCCAGCTGGAAGTATTAGGTATAAAGTACTGACTCATCTTTGGTATTCAGAGAAAGCCATGTTTCTTTCTATTTACAAATATTCATGAGGTATGTACTGGCACAAAAACAAAACTAATCTAGTGTCTGAAAACGACTTGTTCTGATTCTTTCCTGATATTGACCCAGAGCACTTTCTCAGCTCAAACCGCACAGGAATCACCTTTCAGCCCCTCATGATTTCACTCATTTGCTGTTGTTATAGGAATTGGTAACCCATGTGTTGTGTCACAATACTGCATTGTCACTTTGTTCTATTACATGGGTTTAGAAAGAAACAACCAGAAAAAACCCTTTTTAGAAGAAGGCTATCATTACAGTTAGAGAAGAAATGAGGTGTGAAGAGCTAGCTGACTTACATTATGGTTATATAATTAATTGTATATCCATTTTATGCAGATCTCATAGCAGTTTTTGTAAGAAGAAATTCTCCTGCTAAGAAAGTATCTAGATTTAAATGACCATCATCTTAGCACATTACCTGGGATGAATGATGCATTAGCTTCACTTCCTGCACATTAGCAAAGGGCCGGTTCATTTAACCAGTCTTATGAAAACACCTGCTGCATTTCATCTCTAATGGCATGCGAGCATCGTTTATCCTGATCTTTTTCTTGTCACAACTCGTACTTTATCTTTAATCTAATGTACTAGACTTTACAGTGCATCTGCTATGAGCTGTGCAGGTGCAAGCAAGCCTGTTTCTATGTATATTCCTTTTCCCGCTCAACTGGAGTCTATCGGCCAACAAATAGACGCAGCAGGGAGAATAATCAGAAAATCAGAAAAATCAAATTCAGCTTCCAAGGTGGCTGATCCCAACGGTGTGCCCTTACCTTGTGAAACAATAATTAAAACACATGATGCCATGGGACTAGAGAAACATTGAAAGATCCTATGTTTTAGTCATCTCATGGCATTATGCATCTTAATATGCTTGAGATTCTTTGAATCCTTTGCAAGCAAGAAAAGTATAGCATTTGAATCTAGTTGAGAGATTATTATATTTACAGGAATGCATATATGTTTTTACACCATGGATACCAAAAAATGTATGGATTCTCTGTAAATGAGTGTTGTTTCAGCTTGTGTCCAATGAAACTGAAGTGAAGAGGACCATGAGAGACATTCAATGTGGTTTGTTAAAAAGACTCTAAAGGCTTTGGTGAAATACAGCCCCAGTCAGCCTTGGGTTCATGAGCATTTAGGATTTAGGGTTTATTTATGTTTAGGGTGTTTTAATATCTTCATAAGCAGGATTTTTCCCAGGAAACAAAACTCTTGTGTGGCTGAGGACCGCTGTGATTCTCCACACACACACATTTCTGGCTGAGGAGCTTCAAGCCTGCCTCATATGTTGCTTTCTCTAATAACATTCGCAAATCATTTTGTTGTGATGTTGGCCGCCTTGACAAAAACAAAATAGCTGGACTCCTCCCAGTCAGGTTGCTGGTGGAATCGCCAAAACGAAATCAGTTCTGCTGCTATTTTTGTGCTTACATCGCTGTTAGGCAGTGTTTAAATGCAAACACAATTATGTGCTTAATAAATCCTGCCTTCCCATATTACTGCAGTCTATCCTATCTAAATATTTGAGAAAAGAAAAAAAAAAACTAGAGAACATTCCCCCCCCCCTCTTGAAAAAGCCCTGTCACAGGCGTTTAAGCGGTTTAGTGTTGAGCGCGTGTGAGAGGAGAGAGGCACTCCGTGGCCTGGAGCATTTGTGTGGGAGTTGGTAGTTCTGTCACAGATCATTCTTCCAGCAGCAAATTTCGAGTGGAAACAGCAACTTCAGTCCTGATAAATGTCTCCTGTCAGGCTCTCTGTCATGGAGTCGTGTTAGGCCGTTAATGGGATTGTGGGAAACCTTCAAAAAAAGCTTTCAAAAAATGGCAAGTAATCCTCATTCTAAATCTTTACATTCCAGAGTTCCACATTTTATGGGTCACTGAATTCCTGTGCTTATCTGTTGACATATGCATTACCCATAATCCAGTTCTTTTTGGGTTAACATAAGAAAGGTTACAAGCAAGAGCAGGCCTTTCAGACCATCCTGTTGTTCTCTGCTTAGAATTTCCCATTTTAAAGCCTTAGTGTATGTATTGCGGCATACAGTTAACATATCAAGGAATAATATTAATTTAGTAAATCTCACTAAGTACACTGGCAGTTTAATTTATTTACTCGTACATTTTCACAAGATGAAAAACAAAAAAAGAGTTCACCAATTTAAAATGCAAGACAAACCTGCGAGTTGTGCCTGACATTAAAATGCTACATTTGAATTGTGCACAAAAGCCTATGCTCGATATTAAAAAGCACATGCAGCTGCAGTGTTAATGCCTGCCTGCAGGGGGCAATGTGATTCTGCCATAAGCAGTAAAAAAAATAACACTTTACTGGGAAGTTCTGTTTTAATTCCAGTAATTACCACAAAGGACCTAAGGTTTAATAGGAATCCCATAAATATAGAGACCTACATAAAAGAAAGAATACAATAAGCACCACAAGGATAAAAAAGAGCACTAAGTGAAAAAGTACTGAGACACTGTTAACTTTGAGAAATTATCTGGCAGCTCTTTGTATATGAGTGCAAAGCTTTATCCCAAATCTCCTGTGTGCAATTTCTCCCACAGGAGGAATGTGTAAAAAAGAATAGTGAGGAGACACCATGACCTGTTTTTAAAAATAAAACATAAAAATCATCCAATAATTTTGTTACACTTCACTTCCTAATAAGTCTTTGAATATCAGTAAAGAAATTAATAACCTAATCTGCTCATTTATGGCTCTGTGCCTCAAGGAGTCTTAATCTTAATTTTAACATATTGATCTAAAACATTCATACTAATTAGCTATTAAGGGAAAAGCCAGGAAAAAAATGTTGCATTATTAAAACTGGATGAATTTGAGCAGGATTGCTTTAATGTGATATTCTTGCCATCAGTTAATTTGGCTGGACGCTCCAGACATTCCCAGCTGATTGTCTCCTGTGAAAGTACAAACAGTTCTGCACTATTTGATTCCTAATATGGTATCAATGGAGAGTTCAGCCGTAGTTCCAAGCAGGGCCTCTTCGGCTGAGGAATGCAGCACGAAAGCCTTCCTGTCGAGATAAAAGTATTTATATCGGCCGAGGCACAGGGCTGAAATGGAAATGCTGTGAATTTATAAGTGACGTTCGGCATTTTTACAGTCAGGGATCCTTGTCGGAAATATATAGGTGCTGTGTTGTGACAGTAATTGACAGCACTTAATTGTAATGCAGATCAGTATTCATTAATGCATAATAAGCATACATACCGAGGTAACCACCACAAAATACTTGTATTAAGGTCGATTATGGACAATCTGCTGATAAGCTTGGCTCTAAATGGAAATTAAACTTAGTCTGGTATTGACATTTAGAAATAAACCTGAGGAGCCCCTAATCTGCAGCTACACACAGCCTTGAGGATTCATATCATGTGATGGCAAACACACAGTTGTTTTCACATCGCTGAAATTACCTTATGCGGGCTCCCAATTAAACTGCCGGCTGCACAAGTCCAGAGGTAGAGAATCTGCAGCTTTAATTATAAAACTGATATATCTATAGAAAACTAAGCCCAGGAGAGTAATGTTTTAGGTCAGTCTACTGTCATTATATGTTTTTCTTTTTTTTTTTTTTGAGTCCAAATCAAAGCTTACGAATATCCTCCACTTAGCAAATCACTGTGAAGCCACACAATGTAATTTGTCTTCATAAAACGAACTCTCGTGCGTCTTGGTGATGTATAAATGATTGCATGCTGTGTATCCTCATCTGCTGCTCTCACTATACCTTAAATCATTTAGTCAAAGAGTCAGAGTCGTGTTCTTGTGCAGAGCTTGTCTCTTAGGGTACTCGTCCGTCTATGGATTGTCTTAGTCCCGGCACAAGGAAAGGATTCATTTTCATTTCCCATTTTCGAGGGTGAGGAGCTTGGAGCTTTGATGAACATTAAATGTGAGGGACAGTGGTCATGGGAAAATAGGCTCCTCTTATTAGTCTGCAAGTACACCTGAGTCATAAATTAATACCAATTTTATTTGGCAGTTATGTAGTGGGATCTATTGCCCACCCAGTTAAGCTAAATCCTTCATACTTATTCAGCCTGCAGCTTGAGAGAGTCCTGAAGACTCACTGTAATATTCCCATGTCTGTACTTCACCTGGTCTTGATTGCTTACAGTGGTTTACTATACATTTTCAGGGTTTTATTATGATAACATTCGTATGTTACTTTTTGGCTTCCTATACCAGACAATGTGTACGTTTTTGAGAAGTTCACTCCCGGACTCACAGATGTAAAGATGACCTAAAAAAGAGAGTACATCACCCAGATCATCGGGTTCTTATTTATCTCCTGAAGTTTACTAAGCCTTTGCTCATTTCCCTCCAAAGCCGTACTGAAAGTTCACTTCCTTTGATGTTAAATACATTATTACTAATTTTAGTTTTAAAAGAAAATACCCCCCCCCAAAAAATATATCACCCAGTCTGCTTTTGATCTTTAGAAAACTAAAAGCACGATTTGCCTTTCTACTGTTTTCCCTCGGCTTCCATATTCATCTTGTGCAGTTTTGTACTGATGAAAGAAAAGTGGGAATGAAAGTAAGATGTTTCATAAGGCTTAACAAAGTCTCTAATTTTGTGTAATAATACAGGCATACAAAAGAAGCATTTCTGCACTTAAGTTGTTTCATACAAGACCGAGAGAAATGTAATTATGCTGGAATATACAAAACTTACCTTGCCTGCAATTGGTGACATTTGTCTACAGGCAAACTACAAATTACTGCCTGATTGAAAATGTACACGAATTCAGTAGATCAAAATAAATTACCAAAAATTATTATGGCCCCTGCTATACAAACCATCTGACCCTGGACAGGATGCTAATTTAGATAAGGCTGGCTCTGTAGACATATCACAATCCAACCTTGTCCTTCTTTTTTAAAACAGAAACACCTTCCGTCACAGACTGATATTAAAAATGCCCAGAGTCAAGTTTAATGTTTATTGCAAACGAGTTACAGCAGCTTTTTATCTTTCTTTTGCTGAAACACCTTCCGTCTTGTACAGCGAAGACTGACTGTGCTAATGCCGAAGCAGACCGCTCTGCCGAAAAACTAATCAGGCAACAGTCATTCCTGAATTATGCATATGTATTATTTAAAAAGTTAAGAGTTTGATTTAAAATAAATAAATACATTTTTGATAGATTTTCAGTTAAACTAGATAATATCATATGGGTTCCACTGATACGGTGGTGATTTTTTTTTTTAATGTCATGTGTGTCATGGATTTCTGTTTCTTCTTGATCTTTATATCCAGTGTTTCCGCGTGTATTTATAGAGAACTGTATCTTCACGACAAACTACAGAACCTTTTCTGTATATTCATTCTTTAAACTAAATAATACATTTGTGTTTTAATGGAGTCAAGTAACTAAGCTACTCTCTGAAATGAACCATTCCCCTTCAAAAGACTGAGTCTCTAAAATGTCCTTCTGGTTGATTAGAATTCTGAGAGGATAAATAAATCATAAGTGGCACCTTAACATCTTGATTGCTAATGATAAAACTGCAAGGCTGATAGACCTGATTGCATCTCTAACAAGGGCTCTTGACCTGATTACTATTTGGATTATGAAGAGTTGCTGTACAGGAGAGTGGAAGACTGCCTTTAGCAGGACTGGAGATAACGGCGTGAAAGTGAGACAAATGCTCCCCCAGAGTCTGCCTTAAAATGTACAGAACCCTATAGCTCCTCTATCTGTTAATCCACCGACGATGTTTTGTTTTTTCCCAAGTTGGTACCAATCTCTTATAATGGGGTTCCCAACATATAGTGCTATACATTACCACGTGTTGTTTCAACTTAATTTTGTTGTGTAAGCCTGTATTTTTACAGGGCAGCATTATGTGTGGTACAAGGCTCCTCCATCAACTTCTAAGGGGAAGACTTTGTAATAGCATTAAAATGTAGGCCACGCATTCAGCCAAGACCTTTTGCACAACCCCTGTATCGGAGTAATTAGACACGCTTATGAAGACATCAATGACTTATACAGGTGGAAGGGGGGGGTGTAATGTATTCAGCAGCATGAGGGCCTGTGACCTGCGCTCTTAACCCGGCGTAACTCTGATCTCCACAGACCCCTACGTCAAAATCCACCTGATGCAGAACGGCAAGAGACTCAAGAAGAAGAAGACGACAATCAAGAAGAACACTCTGAACCCCTACTACAACGAGTCGTTCAGCTTTGAAGTGCCATTTGAACAAATCCAGGTAACCTTGGCCTCGCGGTTCATCAAATATTCAGGTTCTGATCGTGGCGGTCCAGCAGCACACCGAGATATTTCATTTCGAGATCAAGGTCAATTTTAACTCATGAGTCAGCGCAAAAAGGGTTTAATCTTATTTTCAACTGCAAAGTGTAGTGGCGCAGGAAGACACCAGCCATATAGCTCCCCCTGTCTGGGTCAGGAGTCCTAGTACTCCCCTATATATGAGCCACCCCAACCCCACTTGTCCAGCCCCACACCCTTGTATCATCTCCAAAGATCTCTATAGCGTGCTGTGCTTTAACCAGCCTGGGGTATAATATTATTATATTTCTTAACAGACACCCTTAGCCAGGATGACTTACAATTGTAACAATTATCCATTTAACAGCTGGGGGTTTACTGGAGCAATCTAGGTACAGTATTGTACAGCAGTGCCCAACACTGGGACTGACCCCAAGACCCCTTCGCTCAGGAGTCCAGAGAACTAACCACTACTCCTAACAAATAAGGTCTGCATCTTTATGTACTGGCCCAATCTGAACACAAGCAAATTCATTCCACTCCCCTACAAAACAGTGCCAAAGTAAAGACATGTTTTGGAAACACCAGGAGTATAGTCTATATCACAAACACTCAAGTCTTTAATCTCTTTTAATTTCAGCAATGTTTAATTTAATTCCTCTCTCACTGCATGCACAACTTTAAAGTTATTGTCATTGGGCATGAAAAAAACAACCTATTAAAGCTTAGCACAAATGGTTTAGAAGAAAATCAATTTCAGATTTTCATTAAATGCATGTATTTTATTTAGCACTTCATAGTTCTACAAACGTTAATTTGATTTGGTTGTTGTTTTCATCTGAGATTATGCTCAGCAACCTATTCTCACTGTACGGTGTATTAGTTAATTGTAGTGGTAGTTACCAAACTATTCATCACACACTAAATCCATAGTTATAAAGCTGCTGCTTTCTTTGAAGAACATTTCAGGAAAGAAATATCCTGTCGACGGCAGTGACAAGCCCGTTTTTTTTCTCCTTATCAATATTCCATTATATGGCAGATTAGGTATGCCGAACAAGAGCTATCAGGGCCAGCTTTAATGGAATAGATGGTGTGCTTTTTCATGGATCGAAATGTAATCAAAGCTTGTAGTAAACTAATTTATATGTCTTGCTGTCTTTTGATGTATTTTCAAAATATTTTGAATTAATACATGTCAAGGAAAAAAATCATTGAACTATTTTTAATGCATATTGTTTTGTTTTCCTCTTCAGTTTTGTAAATGGAATGCCAAAGAAATATACCGTTTTAAAAGGATATATATATATATATATATATATATATATATATATATATTTTTTTTTTTATTATTATTATTATTTTTTACTTTTCCTGCACCAAACACACACACAAGTCCATTAATGCTGAACATCCAAGCAATAGAAAGCTTACTATGCAAGTACAGAATTGCCTAATAATGCAGTTATTAAAATGACTACCCAGTTTTCTTTCGGGATAAATGCTACTGATGTTAAAGAGCTCTCTACATTAAAGAGAAATGAAAAATGTCAAACTACCCCCCCCCCACCCCACACACTCTCCTTAAGTGGACACATCTGTGCTACGTTTAGACTGTAGACCTTCTGAATCACATCTTTTAAAAGAGTGTAGAAATGAACATTAAGAGTATGACATTTAAAGCATAATTGTTGAAGCCATGGTAACTTAAATGTCGAGGAAAAGTTTAGATACAAAAATCGAGAAAGATAATACATGAATACTGCTTTTCAATCATCATTGCTTTTATTTTTAAATATGGTTACAGTGAGGTGCTTTTATATGAATTATTATTATTTTGAGCATAAAACACTCATATTTACACTGGCCTTTCAGGCTTCACTCAGGTGTCTACCAGTGAAGTTAAATGCTAAGCATAAAAAGACCAATTAACACTTGACACTATGAAAAAATGTAGTCTTATAATAAACCTAGCTTCCATGTAACTATACTTTAGGAATTGTATTACAAGCTGTGATGACCCAAACATCTACCAGTGGAAGCATAATAAACTGAGGCATAATCAAGCTGTTTTGAGAAACATGTTTAATCAGCAAACTTACAGAAACACTGAAATACTGTGCTTCATTAGACTATAGTTGGACACAGTTTTGTTATAAGACTACAATGAAATATAAAACTGTTTCATCAGTCTCGGATGCTTCGTGGTGGCTGCAGTGATGATTTAATTTTATTGGTTAACAAAGTATCTCACCTTCATTTTCTTGTCTTTGTTCATCCTCAGAAAGTGCAGGTTGTTGTGACTGTTCTGGACTATGACAAGATCGGCAAGAACGATGCCATCGGCAAAGTGTTTGTGGGCTACAACAGCTCTGGAACCGAGCTGAGGCATTGGTCAGACATGCTGGCCAATCCCAGGAGACCCATCGCACAGTGGCATGTCCTAAAGCCCGAGGAGGAAGTAGAAGCTCAGCTCTCAGTCAAGAAATAAGAAAAAAAAAAAAGTGAAGCCTTTCAAATACCTACCCATTTAGTGCTCTTTAGCCAGTATGTGTAAATACCTCAGTGATATGGGTCCATTCACTTCCACCTCTCCATTCTCCGCCCAATGACACCCTTTTACAAATGTTAATGGTACTTTCTATTTTCCTTCTGATTTTCTTTAACTTTTCAGGTGTAGAGGCCCTTTTTCAATCTCCTCTCTCCCTTTGACTTCTCCATTTCCCTCCGAATTGCCCCCTTCTTTTAAGCAATATGATCTGTGTAGATAGAGCATGACTGAAATTATTAATTGTATCACAGTTGTATATACCAGTATGCAGAAAAATGATTTCTAGTTTATGTGTTTGTATGTTGTTTAGCGTTTCCTAAATCTGTGTATATCTTGATGTTTTTAATAAGATGTTCTATTTTAAATTATGTAAATGGACTGAGATATAGGAGAGCTGATATTATATATTATAGGATTAAAAATTCTATCTTACTGCATTCCAGATAAAATTCCAACCTGCAAGATGCTAGTGGAGGTGCACTCACATTGTAAAGGACAGTGTCAGTCTGTATGTTTACTTACCGAACCATCAACAAAAAAGAAAAAAAAGAAAAAAAACAAGGCCATTAACTAATATGGTTCCACGGAAAATATGCTGCTGAAAATTATATAAGCACAGGGTTTCTTATGACTTTTTATACTAATTTTTCAATTGAGGACCTGTAAGTTTAGCTTCATACTTGGTGTACCAAGAAATTCCAAATAGATGCAAAATTGTTTGCCTTTTTTATTGTTTGAACACGGTTTCACGTTGTGAATCAGTGAGTTACTTTTAAAATAGGTCCTCAGTTAAGACCATTTTTTGTTTATATGGTCTTTATTTTTTAAAGACAGGTCCTCTTGAACTTGTATGTCTATTCCTTTGACCCCCCCGAATATAACCCCCTCTGAAATTGAAAGAAGCTGTAGCCATCGTGTCCTTCAAACTATATTAACAAGATTTTGTTAATTGCATACTTCCAATAGCCTTGTTGTTGGATATACACTTAGTCAAGGGTTTGGAGTCGGGGTTTCAAAGTGGGGAAGGGGTTTTGACTCTAGCTTTAAGATTAATATTTTTAGATAATGTCAATGTCCGAATATTTTTTAGCAACTGCATGATTTTTTTTATAATCTTTTGCTAATGAACTTCAAGGATGGGATGGGGGGGTTCTGCTACACCGGGGGTCTCTTTTTATAGCATCCCCTTGCCTTCAATCAATAGAAATCAAGAGAAGGGTATACAATACAGTTTGACTTTAAAAGACAAATATAATAATGATAACAGTCAATCTGCTTGGATAGGATGTATACACGTCGACAAAGCTGGAGAAAGTAGAAACACTGCCATTTTCAGGGAGGTTACAAAAATATATTAACCTTTTTTCATGCACACTCCTAAAAGGTAGCAGTTGTTGTTTTTATTCAAGGGGAATAATGTCTCAGACCAAAATGGTGTCCAGAATAGCAGGCATCGCGTTGTACTGCCTTCTCACAGTGGCATTATCGGCAGCCATGTTTTACTGCCACTTTTGTTGTGGCTGCCATTTTGCACTGTCAGTCTGTTACACAACAGCAGCTGCTGGGCTGTTCTCGACTCTGGACTCGCAACCGAGTTGTATCGCTTGTTCAGGCACACTGCCAGGCCGCTTTGTCTCTGAAGAAGTAACCATCTACCGTTTTGGACTGCAGTCGATGGGGAAACAACAATGGCTGCCATTCTGTACTGCCACACTACCGAGGCAATGGTGGCCGGCCGGTTCTCTAGTGTCATATTCACGGGGAAGAGCAAAGGAGATAAAACAAATCGAAAAACCGTAAAAGTTAATGGTCTGCTAAGTTAAATGAAAACTTTAAACGAGTCAATTTGTCCTTTACTACGGGTTAACAAGAGGAATAAGTGAAAAGTTTTAGAAAATTAAAACCGTTTCTCTTATCTTTGAGGAACCTCTTGTGTATACTAGACGCTTGCTTCAGGAGGAGTTTCTAAATGTTTTCAATGTTATTATGTAGTAAATGGCACTATTATAAAGCTATTAGTCATTCCATAAGAGTCTCGAAGGACTGCTTTGTGTATCACTGTGACTGCCGTGCGTGCTTAGAAATGTAGATTTCTCAGTGGATAGCGACCAATTTATTCTGTAGTGATATTGTATTAATACTGCCATTCCCTTCTTCTGCACTGCTGAAAGTGTGCATAGCAAAGACAGTTCTAATAACTGTGGACCAATCAAGAACTGATGGGCTATGCATAGGAAACCGAGTTTTTAATGAGCGGGTCAAATCACACAGCATTTTGTTGAGCACTGTGCAATATTGTATGTTCATCACATAGTGTTATGTGGGTGGTGTTGCCCAAGAAATAAAAAAATAAAAATAAAAAAACATACTATTATCAGTTGAATTAATTTCCAAGCAATGGTTAGGACACAGCACATGTAGTTTCTATGTGAGTGAGAGCTTAACACCTTCATCATTAGCTATCCTATTTTTCCCTCTATTGTTTCTTCTTAATTTCTTCTTTTTCATTTTTCTTGCACACAGGTCCAACAACAACTACAATCAGGAAAGTACCTTTACAAAAAAAATACCAAAACACTACACCTATTTTAAAGAGTATACTTGTGAATAATTGAATGATGAGTTTGTTAATTTATTTTATTATATATTTATTAATTAGGCACGATTGCCATCTTTTTTTGTAGTGACAATGGAAGCGTGTACCCGAATGTACTGGATTGTGCGTAAACCTTTTTTTATTGTTATTGTGGGGCCAGATACAGATGGCACTTTTTTTTTAAATTGTTGCAATAAATATTGATTTACTAAAGTAAAACTCTTTATGGACCCCAGTAAGTATTTAGGACTATCTATTCCATTACTGAATAGTTTTGATTACATTTGTTATTTATCCCTAATTAGGCATTGGTGTCTATAGTGCATTCTTTTGTAAAGAGGGATTTCATAGTTCTAATTTTTTAATATATATTTATTTATTTGAATATTCCTACAGTATGAAAATGCTTGTTAAAAGAACTCAAGGATAAAAAAATAAAAGAATAAAAAAAGAATGGTAAAAATGCACGGGATATATAACAAAATGTTCAAAGTCAGATCTGTTAGTGGTGACAAAAGCGTTAAACGCATCAGGTTAAAACAAACAGTGATAGGAAGCATTGTGATTTGCACGATTAGACTGCGAGGTTTTTTTAAATACCTTGTGAAAAGCCATTACCCTGAACTGCAGCGCAATGCTTCCTTTACTGTCGCCCACCAAAGCATGAGACGAACCCTACAATTTCCTTTTCAAGAACACTTTGAACTTGCTGTGTGACCAAGAATTTTCATTCCTCAACAACAACAAAAGCCACACTTACCTTTCAGACTAAGCTGTGTAAAGTATTAGAATCTGATGCTGTAGAAAGATCCTAGTTGCCTTTGTGTATATTAACTGCCTGCTTGAGTGTTTTTGTGTGTGGAATTTTTCTCTGTACTCTTGTAGAAATGTTGGGGTGTTTTTTCCTGCCATATTGCTCGTGCTGAAGACGAGCTGACGGTTATATAGCTGTGTATACCTTCATTTTTGACGAGGTGTTTTTAAATTTTGTTTCACTTTGTGTAGTGATTCACACCGTGGAGTTTCTCTGATTGTTGTTATATAACTTACTATACACAAATGTTCAATAAAAATGTTTTATTTCCTGTTGATGATGAACTCCTCTAACTTCTTTCTCCCACTTTAAAGATATTTTACGGAGTGATATACCAGTATTCGAATTTCATTTGATAATAAACCAATTTACACAGATATATATTTATCTAATCCATACAGTACATAGAGAGGTGCATGCCATTCTGATATTGAAAAAGATAATAGTTCCTGTTTAGAGTAAGTCTTTCTTTATAGTTTCAACATACGTGTGTATATATTTTTGTGAAAAGCTTATCAAAGGTTCCATAGTTACATCAAGACAAAATCAAACAATACTAGTCCTTTAATATTCCAGGAACTTCCACTCCTAGTTAATGCACACAGCTGGAGACATATTTAGTAAAGCAACAACAGAATGTAAATAGTGCTAAGATTAATGCAAGCTGCATAATAATAAATATTTTCTTTTTAAACCAAACAGAATGTAATTTTTTTTTTGTCAGCTACATAAACACCAATGTTGCAACGGCTATTGTCACACTGTTCTGAGTTCAGCAACAAAACAAAAAGGACTGTTAAATCAAGGATTCAGGCTGGTCTCACAACATGATTAAATTACATCCCATGAAATCAAAGTGTAAAACAAAGCCTCTTTCCTTGACACCTGCAAGAAGGTTTTCTAAAAAAACAACAGCTTAGAAATATGACCAATTTATCATCACAGTAAACAATAGATTAAGCAGTAATTTTCAAAAACATTTCACTCATTTTAAAATTAACAAGCAATTGGTACATTTGATTGGCAGGGTAGCACGGTCAATTTGAACGAAATTGCAATTAAGGTAATTGACCAGCAAGTAGCATGAAAGGTATAAATGTATCTCTATCACACACCATTAACTGTCATTGGCATCTGGTGAGAGAACCAGCACCAATTAGGGGGGGTTGCCTCTCTTCACAGTGACATAAAAATGGCTCATCTTTATGGGAAACTTGGGGAATATAATCTCATTCCCACAGTAAACAGATCTTGAGCCTCTTCTGGAGGAATATCAGAGGACAAGATTATATTATTATTATTAATACAGAAACAAACGCCTAATATAATATAACATTGTGGATGGTGAGGTGAATATCAATTAGATATCTGTATGTGCCGAGGACAGCTTTAATGATCTTAATTAGTATTTGTTTTGCTTTGTACTTTCTAGGAAACTGTTGAATTACGGTTTCAACAAGACTTCGTTTTTTGTTCAAAAGTGGGTGGAATGAAGGGGCATTAATGCAAATATTTTGGATTTGGCTAAATGTATCTACTGAAGTTTAACATGCCTTGTTTCATTGTTAGTACAAGTAGTAGCCTATTTATTTTATCTACAAGCATGTTCTGGACTCTGTGCTACAAAGGCCCTCCAATTTTCATCACGGAAGGACATTGTTAAGACTTCTGATCCACTGACGAACGCCTCAATACTCCCTCCAAGTTCAGTTCTTGTTAATGCCCGATTTTCACTACCAGAAACATCCAGACATAGTAAAGCCCAGCTGTAAATAGATCTGCAGTCTTTTCAGTCACCACTCCTTTTGAGAACAATACCTTTGCATATAGCAAAGCTCTGGGGATTGTGGCTCCGTCGCCATTCTTTTCACACACCTTTTTTCTTTTCTTTTTACCTCAGAAATTGAGGCCAACACTGTAGCAGGAATATTGTAAAACACTTATCTCTGATTCTTTCGACCTCACGTCAACCACTTCACATGGTTTGTTTGCAGCTATTTCAAAAACTATATTACATCGCAGCTTTTCGGACACTTCCTTACACCCAATCACCTCAGTGCTCTGCCTCACATATGAACATCGTTCCACTTCCGTAATGTCTACTGTTTCAAAGAGATTACGTAAATAAACAAATATATAATGCATGTAAAGACCCTGTACATCAATTAGAACTCTAATTAGAACCCAAGTCAATTTTAAACTAAAACAGAGGTTCCTTCTTAAAATGGTGGCGAGTGGTTGCACTTCTCACACCTTTTAGGTTTGGCGTTCATTACACACAATATGGAAGTTAAGACATTCAATATGGCTTCCCCTCTGTACATGTGTTAGGCTATGGCTACACTGTCATCATCCACATCAGTGGTTTTAGCATGTACTGGAGGTAGGAATGTTCTGATCATGATGGTTCAGTGTCTCAGAGTCTCCCTGTGGCTTGTACCCCCAATGTCTCACCCTGTCCCAAAGCCTTCTCTTTCCCTGATGTCTCACAACATTCTCCCTAAAGTTCGAACCACATGAGCCCTTGCCATTACCTGCTGACCTCAGGAAAGCTGCAGCCTCCAAACTGCCACATGCCTTTCCTCATTGAGCCAAGTGCTAGTGCTAATGCTAATAACCTGTATCAAAGTCACCAAAGCTAGGCTCCCACACAAAGACAATGGAGGCCATGTAAAGTTGTCAATTTATGTTTGCCACTAGTTCAGTTACTGTTTGAATCTCTTTGAAATGGAGGTTGGGAATATATTTGTAATATTTATTGTTTGCTGAACAAATCTGAGCAGCTGACAAATCGGTGTTTTCCACTCCATTTTAGAGATACTTGTCACACTGTAGGAAGACCTGGTGACGGGGAAAAGTGACATACAAAGCCAGTTTCAGTTAGCAATACGCCCATTTCTTGAAGAGCAGAGAGCAAACCGTGACCAGGTTACAGATTTTCCTTTTCCTTTGTATATTTTTTTTAGATGTTGAGTCTAAATGTTGAGCTTCTTTCATACAAATAACAAGAAATGAAAAGGTTTGTAGCCAAGATGGCAAAATCATCAAAATTCAATACCTAAGAATAGAGAAAATGTCAGATTATATCACTTTGCTGAGGCTTTTCTCCAAGACTCACACATGAATGGCCCAAGCTGCACTTCAAACAGTATCTACTGGACTGCAAATCGTCCATCACTTCATAAGAGTGTTGGTAACCAAGAAAAGTATTGAGAAACATTTTGAATTAGTACTTTAAATGGAGCTGTATAAATGCACTTAAAAATCTTGGCTTTTGTAATATTTACTTATGTGAACAGTCATAAATGGAACCAGCTCCTAAGCAAAATATTTAAAGGGATTTTGGCTCCTCTCCTTTCCTTGTATCCTTTTTTGTGTAACTAGAACTGAGTCAGCCAAGTGAACCAAGTAATGCAAGGAGGAGAAAAGGGGATGGAATTTGGCCACATGTATGACTGTTTATGAAAACCATCTTTAAAGTGTTTACTATATGCATACATTGTTAACATAAATTTAAGCAGTGTAATACAATCAGTACAAGAAACAATAGAGACCAATCATGTTGATTCTTCTTCTGGCTATATCATGACCTATGATCTTCCCAAAATCCTTTACAAACGTTTGTTGTTTTGTTTTTTTCGAAAACTGAATAATAGCAATGGGACTACATTGCTACAAATTGACAAGCACTTTACAGAAGGTGATGTTATTAAGCAAATTAAGTGCAACTATCATATATCTAAAATTCAAAAAGGTTTCCCATAACCTCCTGCCATGTGTCGAATAATCCTGTGTAAAATGTCTGGCATGGTTAGAGGAGACATGTTTCTAGGAGTGACAACCACAACTGTTGACACATTGCCGTATTTAGTAGTATAAAAACCTGAGCAGAACCCTTCTCTGGAGGATCACTTTAAAGAAACACATTTCAGTCGAGCTCTCAGAGGAGACACAACTTCGGCTGAATCCTTAACCTTGGATTAAGCCCTGAAACCCCACACTTATCATGCATTTTCCGCGGTTCAAAATGCACAGTGACTCACAGACTCGGGGAAAAAGTCCTTTGAAACGTGCAGCCCCTTGATTCTACAGATCTGTCACTGTCAAACAGCGAACATTATCTACCCATCCGCTGCTCTGTCGCTTTATTGATCAGTTTCCTATTTTCTGGCAGCCTTTTTAAGAAAATATACAGTAGCAAGACCTGTCTCAGTTTATTACCAGTATTTGACAGTTTCTGCATATGTCATGGTTACTTATACTGATAATGGATTTTTTTCTAGAACCTACTAAGTAAAAAAAAACATTCCATATGAATATTTAATATTTTGGGTCAAACGTTTAAAAAGTTTTTGTTTTTATAACTTTTCTTTCAATGTCTGCTATTAGTGATACAGGTTATTGGATGGTTATTGTGTACATGAGCTCTTTTCGGTCACATAATCCCTCTGAAATAAGCACAATGTATATATACTAGGGCTGCCTCGATTAATCGATTTAATTGAGCAGATTTTTTTTCTTCTTCATTATAATGAATGGCGATTATACAGTTAACACTAGAAGCACCGAAATTTCAAACTAACTACAAGAGCCAAAACCGTTCATTTTAACCAATGGCTCTTTAAACGCTGTGGTATAATAATGAAAGGTAAATGATCAAATAAAACGAGCACAAATGGAGAAGGGTATTTAAATGTAAATATTAACATAAAACATTAAAATGACTGCTATAAAGTTTTTTTTTTTTTTCTAAACACGTACACTGTAAAGTCAAAACAAATAAATGAAACAATTGTTTATTTGCGGGGTAATCACTCTCAGTGTCCACTCAATTTGACTACAGTTGTAAGAAGACACCTGCAATGCTGTACAATGCGTGTGTTTCTCAAGCACATGAAAGACTGTAGACAGCTGAGGTAGAGATAACGATTTAAACTTGATTTTTGTTTATGCAGCTGAAACGCCGTAGGCATGTTGTATATATTAAGGAAAAGTCAAGAACAGGTCTGCATAGTGTATTCAGGAACACAGAGTAATTCAAATTAAATCTGTAAAACTGACCAGCCCTGCGCTTCTGGTGTAATATTAGGCGAATCACACAAGAGATCACATCAGAGCTACAGTACAGTATCCGCGCACAAACTGCAGGGTTAAAAGCCGCTAAAGGGAAACTACAGTCTAGCTGTGGATTCAAACTGGATTCAAACTGGATTCATACGGAAACATTGAAGACAAAGTAAAGGTTCTGTTTCATTTGCAAGCAGTGCTTTTCTTACAAAGGCAATGTCAGTAGTTAGCAGTATCATTCATGAGCAAAACATCCATCTGCTGTAGCAATTATAATGTAGTTTGCGGATTTTAATTATTTAGTTGTTATTTTTAATATACATTTCTTTTTTCATTTTTTTACCATTCCTGTTCAGCATTGTTATACTGTAATATCAATACCTAGTATTTATTAAAATATTAATGTGTGGCACAACCACTTAAAGACTGTTACACTTATTAGTAAGTGCCGGACTAATCTACCGATTAATCTACCGATTAATCTACCGATTAATCAACTAATGCCTACTGATTAACGAATCAAATGTTTTAATCGACTGACAGCCCTAATATACATCCATGTTGAAAGTGTATTTTGGTGTAGTGAGTTTATCCCTTTACTGCTCCTGTATGGAGTGCTGTTTGTGCCAAAAGTGTTCATCCGTCAGTTTGGTAGTTAGTTCGGCAGTTTGGCCATTGCATAGTAAATTCATCAAGGAATCTGTCAAGTAATTTATTAATTTGTCCAATTAATCCATAAATACATATGTCACTTTATCAACTATGTAATTAATTAATGTGTCAAGTCATTAATATAAACAGACGAACTTCCAGACAAACAGACCAGCTGTCAATCATGCACTGTGCCGAACCCACTTCAGTCTTTCTAGCCAATAGGAGCAGACTCGCCTATTTTAATCAATACAAATCCAGCCTCTCATAAAACACCTTCAGCCAATAATGTTGCAGTTTATTAGAAAGGATGTTTGTGTCTCTCACCTCGATCCGTGTTTTGTTCCCCTCATTAGAAAATCTGTGCCATTAATCGAAATTATTCCTTTATATCAGGCTATAAAATCGTACTTGCAGTCTTTATTCTGTGACATAGAAGGACAAGCATCAATGGATTATATTCATTTCAGAATCCTTGATCGCAAGGGTGTCGCCAGGCTCTTCCCAGTAGGGGGGGTTGAGGTGGGCTTGACATTATATTGGGGGACTGCTCTTTACACCTTTTGTGCATTTATGTATTTTAACAATACACACTAAACTGTGTGCATTTATCTGTGTTATCCTCAAAAGAAGAATGAAAACATACAGAAAGATTTTGGTTTTAAACTTTTAAACCAATTGCAAAGCATTGATGCTACACAATAATTAATCGAATAGGCCTAATACTAATACAAAAAGGTTGTTAGCTAATTAGTTTGATGGATAATGTACTGTATTTAAAAAAAGAACACATACTAAAGCCAAATAAACAACACTAAAACTAACACCTTTTTTGCCTTAGCCAATTAAGCCTGTATATCAATTTAAAAACAATTAAACCTCATAAAAATACAAAATCTGCCAGTCTTTGTTCAAGTTGGTCAGTTTATCTGGAAGTTCATCGGTTCATCCGTTTATATTAACAACTTGCCACATGAATGATTCCTGGATGAATTCACTACTCAATGGCCAAACTGATGAATTTCCGAATGAACTACCAAACTGACGGATGAACACTTTTGGCACAAACGGTGCTCCATACTCCTGGGGGGGGGGTGCTCTGACCCACACGCACTACCTAGGCCAAAGTCTCCAGTTATTTATCATATTACGAGCATTTAAAGCACACAGGTGTGTGTATCCCAAATAAAAACTGCAAGTGGAAAGTAATGACTGAAACAACCACAGATCTCATGAGAGGAAAATATAGAAGTGTGCACAGTACAGCACAAGCCACATATGTATATAAAGAAGCAATATTTCAGCAACTCAAAGCTGTAGGATATAACATCACACTTTTAACAACTATTTATTGATTTGCAATTTTGTAAGACATCCATGAAACATATTGGGCACAGGGCACTCCTTACCATCAACTTATTTGTCTTTTTCTGTGGTTAACAAAAGTCCTGTTTCCACACTACGAATGATGTATAACAGTTGATTTTAAGCACATTCCCACCGGCTCATCCCCATGTCCAGGCGTGTAGTGAAATGCATGCTGCGCTGCCCGAGGGAGCTGCAAATCGCTAAATCACCTGTGGTCCTTCTGGGCCCCTGTCATTAAGGGCTGAGGGACACTTCAGATGTGTTGATCATTTATCAAGCTACAGGAACCGACACATCTACACTCACACATCCCATCCCTGCACTCTATGAAAGGGCATTGAAATATCTTCCCTCCTTATCTAAAGAGACCATCACTCAAGATCGATATGCATTAGTCATGAAGGTCTTCTCTTCACATTTGATACACAGTCACAGGTTGCGCATCTGAAGTGCTGACAGCAGAAAGGGGGAAGGTCAGGGGTCACTTTGCCTTCTCTTTCCTTCAAAACCTGCCGGCAGTCAGCAGACCTACTTAAGCACTACCATTATTACTGGCGTGGTCGGCTGTTCTTCTTGTGGGTTTTCTCGAAGGAGTAATGGTGGTGTTGATGGGGAGTAAGCATCACTGTTTACATCAAGTTTAAAGTCTTTCTTTGTGTATGTATTTAATATTCAGTTATTCACTCATTCCTTAAAAGGTCTCACTGGTCTGTGTTTGATGTGGCCATGACTGCAAGGCCTTTGTCTTATCATGGCTCTGCACCTGATCAAACGACAGATACAGATTGAATGATAATATCTGCTTGAGTGACAAAGAAGAAGAGAAACAAAGTAAGAAAGCATGTATTTAGTGCAGCCATTGCTTTCTGGCAGTCCCTTCCAAAATGGAAAACTCATATCTAAAATATGTTTTTGTGATGAAATTATTAAATGTATGACAAACAGTTAGAAATACAGATTAATTGAACGCATACACACTGATGAATGGAAATAAAATGGGCCTACCTGTCGTGCCGCACGCTGCGGGTGTTACGGTGTGGTTTGCGTGCTTTGCAGCGCAGGTCCAATGTGTTACAGTGCGCTGTCAGGGAAAAGCTGCACAAATCCCTGCAGACACTGTGCACATTGTGTGTTTGGAAATATCCGTGTTGCTTCATTTCATTGCATTTGATTTGTTTGTGAATACGGCGGAGTTCCGCTACTGTGCGCAGGCGCGGACACGGCAGCGTGTAATGCGTGTCATGGGTCTTCCTACTCGTGTAGGGGGGGAGGATTTGCAACTCATGGCATAGAATGGCAATTAAGTACAGTAATTATATATGTACATTACTTTCGTATATAGAGGTATTATACTTTTATCAGAAGTTAACAGATTAACGTTATTGACAAACGTGTAGATGATTGACTGTGATCTCATACACTGTAACACCCTGTCTTCCAGTTGACAGTAGTCTGGCTAATTATGAGGGGACTATATAAAGGCTTCACTTAAGTAAATAGGAGAAGGTGGTGAGCCGGGTCTGTAGTTAGACTACTGTACTGCTAGTCTGTAACCGGTATGGATTTAATGTGCGTGTGTGCATATACATGTATATATACACATACACACATTCACACAGTACTGAAAGATTATAGAGGGTTGTGGTATGAAAGTATTTATTGCAAACTATTTGTGATTATTTTTGCTAATATATTGTTTGTGATTTTAGCATTTTCTGTTAGATGCAATTATAGTTCCTTTTGCACTCTGTCTTCCCTTCTTCGACACTATACATTCTCCCACGTTATAGTTTTAATGTATTTGTAATATATTAAGAACACATTGTTAATATACACATACATTATAAATCCACAGATGTAGTACGGCAAACCTTCACAAGGTGGCAGAAGTACAGAAACTACTACCATACGTGCCGTCCATTATTATAAACATGCATGAAATAGCATGGCATTGGGCTATTCAACTGAGCTTCCTGCTGTATAATAAACCAAGAACAATGGTAGCAGTGCCAGTTAAAGACTGAATTATTACTTGTTTTTGTATCGAATTCAAAACCGCAAGAACATTGACTACATTTAGTTACAAGTAGTTTTCCTTTGCTTTAATGTTGATAATTACCAGCATTTTGAATATTCTACTCTAAGACATATTTTATACAATTAATTTTGTAAGACTGTTGACTGATGTATAATCTATAATTATCTATGCTTTAATAAAACAAAAAATATAACTGATAATTCAAGTCATTTTTACCTTTCCCCTTTTATATGCATTAAAATTAAACAAAAGTTCTGTAAATTTGAAATTGTGTGCATACTATTAAAAAGGGTCTGAAAAAAAATATCAAAAGAAAACAAGTGAACATATTTTATATTTGAATACACACATTATTAATTGAATTTAAGATGTCATCTTCCCATGAAAGGGCTTTGCAGGCTAAATATCCCAGACTAACTTTATTCTAACTGTGAGTTCTGTGTGTATATAAAAAAATAAATAAAAAATAAAACATTAAACAGGTCTGGTTAATATATTGGTAATACAACTGACTGGTCCTCAGAAGGTAATATATTTAATAACAGAATTGAAACTTTCACTCAATGCTGTATGCCCTAGAATTCATAGGGATTGCAAGGAGACCGGTTTAGAAAACATGACATTAAATTCAAGATAGTATCAGACAAGACAGCTTCAAAAACACCTCTAAATCCTGACTACAGGAAAGATGGCATGATAGCAGCTGCCTCATTGACGGAATTTAATTGTTTAATTATCAGATATTGAAATTTAATTCCGCCAACACTGTTACCAAGTGCATTCAATTCCCCCCTCCCCTCCCCCACACTCATTTGATTTTATTTCCCATTTCTGTTGACTAACTCTTCCTTTATAAAAGTTCTGCCCATAGTACAATAACATCCTGAAGCAAAGTGCTAGCAAGCTGCACAGATGTGCTTTGACAAAACTGGTATTACTAATCCCAAACAGTGAAATTACCTTTTTCAAAATCTCTATCAGTGTCATCATTTGAGGGAAGAAGGACACGGACTTTCTATTTCATATACATGAGTTATACTGGTTACACTGCGAAGCACAATCCTGTAGGGTGTTTTATGCGGGACAATAAATGGGGTCGTTTACCAGGGTTGAAATAACACGAGCTGCATAGTGGTGCATATAGTAAATCTGGCAACATGCAAAAGTCCAGCTGTGAGAAACATGGCCCCAGGGCCTCCATCTGCTTAAATGTAGTATAACTGGATGGCAGCAGGTGGTTAATAAATGGTTGCAAGGCACTGTGTTGTAAGGTATGAGTAAGTATTTAGAACATCTTCTTTTTGCAACATGTCTTGGGCCTAGGTTGAGTCTTGTGCTCTCTGAGCCATACCGCGGTCGGGGAGCACTGGTGTGCAGCAGAACAGATGTATCGTGTTAATCGTGTTAGAGCTGGGGGGCAGCAACGGCAAACATGGCTGGTTCCAACAAGCATGGGGACCAAGAGCTGATGGTATAAGCAAACCGAATGAATTGAATGCACACCTTTGAAATTCAATTGAATGTTTTTTTTTATTTTATTATTCATCATCTTCTCCTTTTACCTAACAGGCTGTAATGACTTGTCTGGTTGCAGTGGCATGCATCGAGACATTAAGAAACATACACAGAGTCTGGGATTCACCAGCACAGGACCGGAGAGCTGACCGCGCATGAGATTAGCCCAGTATTTGTTTACAGTATTGGTCGAGGCCACATTCAAAGACACTCCGTCTCAATCCATGATCAGAGTGCATCCCCCCAAGTGCTGTTGAAATACTCTGTGAATGCTGTAAAAGTGTGGGAGACTTGGCAAACTCCTACTGTCCTGGGTTTATGATTCAGATTAAATCTGGAGTGTGTTTAGGCTCCTATTCATAAACCTTATAGTTCAGATTGCAGTAGCAATACAACATGGCTCAGTACAGCTAATATCTCATTTGTAAAGGACTTCAACAGTGCTGTCAAGAGGCTCATCTACATGCAGTTTCTGTGACTCATTTGACGTCTTGTGTAAAATAATTTGAAAAATTGTCTGCACTCGAGCAAAACTTAATTAGTTTAACATTTTACTAAATTAGAAACATTAGGAAAAAAGAGTCACTTGCATGCATATATAAACACACATATATATACACTCACCTAAAGGATTATTAGGAACACCATACTAATACTGTGTTTGACCCCCTTTCGCCTTCAGAACTGCCTTAATTCTACGTGGCATTGATTCAACAAGGTGCTGAAAGCATTCTTTAGAAATGTTGGCCCATATTGATAGGATAGCATCTTGCAGTTGATGGAGATTTGTGGGATGCACATCCAGGGCACGAAGCTCCCGTTCCACCACATCCCAAAGATGCTCTATTGGGTTGAGATCTGGTGACTGTGGGGGCCAGTTTAGTACAGTGAACTCATTGTCATGTTCAAGAAACCAATTTGAAATGATTCCACCTTTGTGACATGGTTCATTATCCTGCTGGAAGTAGCCATCAGAGGATGGGTACATGGTGGTCATAAAGGGATGGACATGGTCAGAAACAATGCTCAGGTAGGCCGTGGCATTTAAACGATGCCCAATTGGCACTAAGGGGCCTCAAGTGTGCCAAGAAAACATCCCCCACACCATTACACCACCACCACCAGCCTGCACAGTGGTAACAAGGCATGATGGATCCATGTTCTCATTCTGTTTACGCCAAATTCTGACTCTACCATCTGAATGTCTCAACAGAAATCGAAACTCATCAGACCAGGCAACATTTTTCCAGTCTTCAACTGTCCAATTTTGGTGAGCTTGTGCAAATTGTAGCCTCTTTCCTATTTGTAGTGGAGATGAGTGGTACCCGGTGGGGTCTTCTGCTGTTGTAGCCCATCCGCCTCAAGGTTGTACGTGTTGTGGCTTCACAAATGCTTTGCTGCATACCTCGGTTGTAACGAGTGGTTATTTCAGTCAAAGATGCTCTTCTATCAGCTTGAATCAGTCGGCCCATTCTCCTCTGACCTCTAGCATCAACAAGGCATTTTCGCCCACAGGACTGCCGCATACTGGATGTTTTTCCCTTTTCACACCATTCTTTGTAAACCCTAGAAATGGTTGTGCGTGAAAATCCCAGTAACTGAGCAGATTGTGAAATACTCAGACCGGCCCGTCTGGCACCAACAACCATGCCACGCTCAAAATTGCTTAAATCACCTTTCTTTCCCATTCAGACATTCAGTTTGGAGTTCAGGAGATTGTCTTGACCAGGACCACACCCCTAAATGCATTGAAGCAACTGCCATGTGATTGGTTGGTTAGATAATTGCATTAATGAGAAATTGAACAGGTGTTCCTAATAATCCTTTAGGTGAGTGTATATATATATATATATATATATATATATATATATATATATAACATGAATTATTGTTATACTACATATTATTAGCCTGTATTAATTAAAAATCCATGTACTGCATTCAGTCAACTTTAGCTTAGGTTTAAGTCCCTCAAAGTGACTGTTTTATTCCAGGTTTAACTAGTAGATTACGTGCTTTGGTGCAATAAAAATATATTTACACAAAGTATGTCTTCAGCATTGAAGACAAATACCAATGTGAAGGGAAACACCTATAATGCATTCAGTCAGTAGTACACATTGCTGTCAGAGTGTGTCATCTGTTTATCCATACGGCCGCCCGGCAGCTGCACTTGAGCATTGGCTGTAAATGTTTATGTTAGCAAACAAAAATTATTGGATACCAAGGAATGAGCAATATCAATTCATCAACACATGCATTGTTGGGAGACACATTGTTACATCCCTGAGACACCTCTGTTTATGTCTTCAGACTTTGCTGATCTTCTCTTCTACCTTAATGTTATTCGCTGCAATATCTAAACGATTTTGTTGATAGCAAAATTGTTACGCTTGTACCGTCATGTATATGTAGTACATTGTATGATGGGTAAATTAATAATAATCATCTTCATAATGAAAAAGGCCAATATATATTTTTACACTGTTCTCTTTCGCTCTTAACCGTGCCAGGATCCAAGGATATCTTTCCCCTCTATAGACAAGGACATGCGTGACAGCGCTGGCACAGATCATGTCATGTCATGTCATTGATAGGAGAATGACACTTTATGAAGTCGCCCCTGTGACTGTAGCCATGGACTTTCCTCTCCATCCCCCTGATGAATAACAATGGATGCAAAATGCTCAAAACATTGTTTGCTCTTTGACTTCAAAGGTGACAAGAGTTGCAAGGAGTGCAGACCGTCTGTGAAAAGTTGCTGAAATAAAAATACACACTCGATATGAAAGATATACTCACACTTTTATTAAATGACGTTTCTCTCCTGTACACGCATTATCTACTGGTAAAATCTAACAAAGCCTTCTTGATACAAGCTACGTTAAACATTATATGCTGACATGTATTGAAAGTGGTAACAAAAGCAATATCGATTTCAGTACATACTTTTAAGATTTAAGATTAAAAAATAAGGATTTGTTACTAAGCACTACCAGCAGCCCAAAATAAAGCATTTGATAAAATAACAAACATCTGTTTTACCATATTTGCTTTTAAATAAAAAGCAAATGAAACCATAGGAACAACATAAAGGAATTCAAAGTATAGCCAACGCATTTGTTCCTGCTTTAATTTTGTTTAAATAACTAAAATGCTTTCACTGTTTATGTTGTTCGTCATGAACAAGTTGTGTAGTTTGCTGAATTATTGGATGATATTTATATGCAAATTGATAAAAGTGATAAAGATCATTTAAATAAGTGACAGGTAATAACAGCATCTTTTTAACCCTTACGTTTCTCACTAGCCTTAAGTGTAGATTTTAAAATAGTTTCTCAAAAAAATTAAAATGCACAGATCCCAATAACCAGACTATGTAATCATTTTGTTTGTGCCGTTAACGTATTGTATTAATGCATCATCTTCAGCCCAGGTTTTCAGTGTAAAAATAAAAACAAAAATAGCCAGTAGTACTGATGATGTGTACCAAACATATCACTGTCCTCTGTTTTATAAACTGAAAAAGCACCAGGCTTTCTTTTTCATACGAAAAAACAATGCTACGGAATTATAAATGTAGTTCTATCTGCAAGAAATTAAGCATATTTTGGCTAATGGAAGTCTTGATCTAGTGTATTTTGGCTTAAATGTAGCTTACTTAACTACTGAACTATTAAAAAAATAATTAAATACCAAAATGATCCAATGGAGTCGCCAGAAATGATGTAACTGCAGTTCACCTTGGTCAATAAACAAAACCCTTCTATGATGATACTATTATTATCAGAGGTGTCAATCCTTTGTAATATGCATGTATGTAAGAATGTATGTATATATGCATGCATGTATGTACACACATATACATCTCATTAGTGTTTAATGGTCCACTACTTACATTCATGTTTTTTGTTTCTCAAAACAATCTCACAGGGCCTATATACAATACATTTACATTAAATATAGTCTCACCCAAAGTGTTCATAGACATCCCATTTTGAAAGCTGGATTCAGTACTTACTAAACCAGTCACTGTGTTCCTCTTTTAAAATTCAGACAGAGGGAAACAGTTGTGCGTGACTCTCTCATACATGTCTCTAAGGAAAGCTCATCCTGTTATTTGGAAATTCTTCCTCTAATAAACAACAAGAAAAAACATTGGAATACTCTAACATCTGCAGGGTGCGCCGGGCATTCCGCGGCAACCTTGCTGGAGACCCACATCCCTCTTCTCAACTTCCAGACACAAGACATCTACCTGGTCAGCTGACCTACAACCTTCAGGAGGGTCTTATTTTCTTGCTTCAGTTGTTCATTTTCATCCTCTATGTCATCAAGATCCTGCAAAACACAGATACCGTGCCTGTTATTGAGGATTGTGTGCATCAACAGCAGGAGCAGAGAGCACTGGTCTTGTTTACACATTTATGTCTTTAGACAAACCACTTATCTACACACACACAGAAAAAGCTAAATAAGTAAATCTAGATGCTGATGTTGATACACAGACTGGAATCCAAAAGGATTTAAAATGAATGCAACACTGAGATGTCATGGAAGAAACTTATGAGAAAGATTGCAGACAATAACAGCAAACCCACCTTCAAAGAATGATTGTCTTTAGTATTAATTAATTTATGCTAGTAAACAACTGTATTGTGTGTGTACAAAGCTCAATAAATGACAAATCTGCAGGGGATTTTATTAATCTTGTTCTATTGCATTTGCACACTTGCATTATATAGTGATTCATTACTTATTTCCAGAACTGCACAAATATGATCCATGTATCAATAAATAATTTTCTCTAATAACCATCCATGGAGTACAATGTCTGAAGCCTTAGCTAACCTTTCTAAAGAATTTATGTAACATCAAATAAACAGAACAGATAAACCACACCAAAAATGACCTTTTCTTCAGGACTTTTGGTTTTGTTTGTTTCTTATCAAATATCATACAAACTAGATCAATTAAAGAGCAATTAAACTACAGATTAGTAGCTCATTTTAACTGCAAATGAGGAGCATCACTGCAAGCAGGCTTCATCGGAGCTCTAATGAAAACATGACAGTCTTCATTTTCAGCTTTCTCCATCACAAGACAGACAGGAACTCAAAATCAGTGATGCTACATTTGTCAGAAAGTTTAAGGATAAATTAGCTAAAACACACACACACATATATATATATATATATATATACATACATACATACATACATACATACATGAATCTTTAAGCTGAACAAGAAGTACTGATGACATCTATTATTAACAGGGACATTTTGAAGAGGTTAAATCAAAAGTGATAGATTATTATTGTGCCTCCTTTTAAGATTCCCCCCGGAATGAAGAATGACACAAATTTTTGCTTTTGCTCACTAACATGGCTTCAGCTCCTAATTCAAAGCAATTCTACATTGCAGGTAATGCTAATAAATGTGCCTAGTGGGGTATATCCACATTAACAGTTATATGTTAATTCTTTCACCAAAAAAATAACATTTCTGCACAGGGGGACTATGACTCCTGATGAAAAACATCCTTGATGAAAGCCATCCAGTGAGTTCCCAGGGGGGATATGTTAATGAACACTAATACAGTCAGTCAATGTGGTGACATATGCAATTCAATTTGTGTAGCTAGAGAACATGGCAGCATGAGCAATCCACAAGAACACATGAACGTTTCCTATATCATTTAATTAAAAGCTGTTGAGTGGGATATGATTTGGTTGTGGCATTAGAAATAAGCAGAATGCTGTGGGGAAGACAGACGACAGATCTTCTGAGAGAAATGTTTGTAGACAAGTCCTAATGCAACAGCGGCAAATTAATGTGAAGTGGTTACATGTGGACATTTGCATTCGGCAGCCTTCTGTGAGGAGCGCAGAGCAGGGATGCCACATCCAGAAGCACAGCAAACATTTAGTGCTTCTATCTGCAGCTTATATTCCACTGCAATTGTCCTGACGCTCATACAGAATACACAAAAGCAACAACTGACTGACTAGCTGATGGTTGTTGTCTATCGTTCCTTTTTGAGAGATCAAGATTAGGTTTGGTCCTTTTGGAATATACCTATTAACACAATAGTGTTGAAGAATTACCAGTCGACCTGTCATTCAGTCAGTAAACTACGCCATGATGTACTTCAGTCAGTGATGAACCTGAAATCCTGTCTAGAGCTTTCAATCAATTTCAGGTCATCATTGTGAGCAAAGACAGTACATATCAAGTTATCCAGGCTATCAGATGCCTGACAGCTGTCTGTTTGAGGAATTCGGCAGAAATTCACTGAAAAACCCTATGGTCTTAAGACTTCAACTACAATTAACATTGTTTACGGTGTGAACTTAACTTATACGACGATTAAGATATTTTTTTAATTACAAATTTAAACCTGAATATGTTCCATCAAGTCTGCAGCATATTTAACTGCAAGAGACTAGGAAAAAAATTGTATTAAGAACACTATAATTAGAGGAAGGCATGCAAAGGCTTTTAAACAGTTTTATAAACACAAATTATAAACAATTAAAAAACAAAACCCTTTTAAACATGCTGAGATTGCTCTACAGGCATTAACCAGTACCCACGAGCAGTGTAACATTTGGCAGAAGTGTTGTGACCCGTGGATTTTAGGAGAGCAGACCAGACTGGTACTTCATGTTCGTTTGAAAACGCTATATCTTGCATTTAACTCCGGCTTGTATTGGTTTAGTGCAAAGCAAATGTTGACCTCTTTTGCTGCGTTTGGCATGTTGGAGAGCTGACAACTCAGATTTTGTTTTACTTGGAAGCGCACTAGAGACCAGGTCAAGACATTCAAAATCACAAGGGATTTCACTGGATCCCCGGTTTGGTTTCCGTAAACTAAAATATAATTTATAAACAGTGCAGATTATAAACTCTTCTATAACAATGAATGAGCATGTGTTATGTGAAGAAACCAGTGTTTGTTCTCTTTCTCTCTGAGAACACAAGAGCCTAAATGGCATGGCTTTTCAGTCATATCTGAACTATTATATTTTGTAACATTGGCTAACATTTTAACCACAGCAAGTAATGACATCATATAAGAGCATTATTAGACTCCTTTAACATAAAAGTACTAGGATACAGTGATGTCTCTTTCAGTGTTCTGAATTTAAACCTGCACCACAAACTGAAAGAGAACTTAATCATCGATGCTTATTTCTCCAAGGCGTAAACAACATTTCCTGCACTGTTATCTTTGATTGCAGGATGGGGCTCATGCTGCATCCTGATGAAACGGTTGGAACTGGTGTTTTTGGATGGATTAACATGGCTGCCCTGCAGAAGACTCACAAACAGCACGCTGCTTCCTGGGAAGAGTGCAGAGATAACCGGCCTCCTGCTTCACAGCGTGCGCTTAACGAAATACATAAAATGACACAAATTACAACCCAGACAACTAGGCTGCTGGGAGCTCAGATTGTTGCACCCTAATTAACGGGGTTATAACACATTTATATTTGCTTTTGGGACGTGTTCACAGAAAACAGGAGAGCTTATGAACATGGTGTTCATGGATGGCATTATTAAGACAAAAACAGAAAACTTTAAGGCATCATCGTGAGTCATTTCTCCATATAACAGGTAATTAAAGATCACTATGGCTAAATGGCCGTGTAATTATGTTTTTAAGTCAGTGGATACTAAAAATATATTGACATAAAGAGATTAATAGTAATCATGCTAATCTTATAGTGAGCATGCCATTTCTGAAGGCCATGTCTTGTGACGGTTGGGGTTTGATCATCTCTGACTGCAGTCCCTGCCACTTAGTCACTGAACATCAGTGCAGACCTGCTGGGATCACTGAACTCTCCATTACCTTTTCACTATTTCAGCTCTGGCTCTTTGCTGGTGCTGTGACATTAACTTTGGCACAATGTTCTTACTCAACCCGCAGATAAGGGTCATTGGATTTTTTTTTTTCATGCGCCTTTGATCTGCCACTTCATTTTAACACAATCCAACTAAATTACCTAAATGGTACAGAGAAATACTACATGAGTAAATTAAACAACCTCGGGTTTCAAAAGAAGACTGTCTAAAAGGGTTACAGTAAGAATGTTTTATTTCTACAAGAAAACTCAATCGCTGTAATATGCAAATATCTGGGATTGAAACCTCAATGTATTCAGTTTTGAGCAGAGGCATTATAAGGTGATTAAATAGTTCTGGGAGTGTGTCATATTGAGCCATGACTAAGTATATAAAATGTTTCAGTTATATCTCAGTGAGAGCCTCAGTTATTTAAAGTGACAGTCTATCCAAAACATGTTACCTCTGCTGAATATTTTAAGACAAACTGTTTAATATGTTTGCCATTATCCGATACCACAATTCTCTACCATATATATTAGTGGAAACTTTAAAAAGGCAACATTTCAAGCATTCACGGTCAAATGCATTTCTTGGAAGAGGAAAAGGAGAAACGTGTTAAATGCTTTATTCAATTGTTTTTGCAATTGAAGAATTTTGGAAATTAAATTTGTGTTTCACTTTGGGAAATAATATCTTGAAAGGCACATGTTTAACGACAGTAACGGATTTATTTAATCAAAGCCTCCTTAAAATAAAGTGAACTCTTTAATAGAGATAAGTGCCCTATATTCCATGACAGTATCAGATACCGATCGCACTAACAACTTTCAGCTGCCGTACAAACACTGAATGGAGGCAGCTGTTTTAAGTCCAGTGGTCTTACTGTTTATTGCATTTATTCCACAGGCTTGAAAAGCTACAATCCTATTTTATTTGAAATCTGTGAAAGGTAGCAGAGGGAGTAAACCTCACCATTGAATCTTGGCAAAACATCTAAAATGGTATCTCAACTTCAGGAAGCAAAAAACTTGCTGAAACAGCGTATATAATTACTGTGTTCAGCAATTAATTCTTTATCGTGATCAATTTGATGACCAACTGGCATCTGAAACTTAATTCATCCAAAGAAAATGTAAGATTTCAAGCTCTAATCAAAAGAAAGCTAAACAGAGGAAATATGTTGGTCTCCGTGAAACTAATGAAACTGAGTAATTACAACCTTCTGCTTATCTGAGATGTGGCAGGCAAAAATAAGGTCTTCTCACAGCCATCCCTTAACCCTTCTGTTTCCATATAGACAGCAGTATACACTTGTTCTCAGTATATTTGTTGAACATTTTAGACAAGAATACAAGTTAATTGACATTCAGCAGAACATTTATTTCACTTTCAGCATGCTGTCTATGATGATTCTTCAAGCATGTGCTTACATAAAGTTCATGAAAGTATAAAATCTCACCTATCATAATGTAAGAAATTGCTTATTTGAAATTGATCCAAAAGCATTGAATTGAAAAGAGTGTTGAAGCTGATGGAAACCAGAGTTATTGGAAACAGAGGTCAATTAATGTCAGAAACATGGATGAAAATCTAAGATCACTGAAAGCCCTATGCATCATACTGGTGAGTTCTGAGGATTAAAATAATTGTATGTATTCATTTCCAATTAACAATAAACTTGCACAAAATGTTACCTTTAAATCAAATTCCTCTGGTGTTTTTCCACATTTGTTAAAATGGATAACGGCAACAACTCACAATCAACAGAAATGCAAACATGTCAGAAAATCTAACACACAAGAATGTAACCGCAAAATTGAAGACTGTGTAATAAAGGCTGTCATTAGTAATTTACTGCATAGTTTAGATTATTTAAACAGACATAATTCTGTCTTGTAAAATACCTTTGAATTGCAAAATATTATTAGCCCAGTAGCCACCTTTGACAATCAGCTAGAAGATCACATTTACACTTAACTTACCCTATTTAGTAGGTCAATCTCTTCCCTCAGCTTGCCTATCACTTCATCTTTGTCTTGATGGGCTCTCAACATTCGTGTGTTTTCCTGCCTCTCTTTAGCAAGTTCCTGAAAGCAAAAAGATCTCAGTAAAACCATTGCAGAAAAGCATCCCCAAACTGAAACACCTTCCTCAGAAGCATAGTCTTCAATGATGTGACCCACACAGAGAAAGTAAACTAGTAAAAACATACTTAATAATAATAATTTTTCTGGCTGCATTTATTTACCCCCATTATTCTTTCTGTGAAAATATAAGAATACAAACAGCATCACTTTACATAATACTGTTCTATTCAAATGAAAGTGGCTCTATTTGCACCAAATAAATAACTACAATCTAATGAAACGTTTTTACTTATATCAACGATATCAACAACAACTTCAATGTGGGAGTATAATCTTCAAATTATTGTGAACAATGCTTTGGACAAGGTAAATTACCTACCCTGAAGCTACGTTTTATGATACAAACAATGAGTTTAATGCTAAAACACTTCGTAGAATGCAAAATACACTGAAAAGTCCTGAAGATTATCCTTAAACTGCTTCAAATGACTTTGGGTGTTAAATAAGAGTCTGCTTTCATAATGTATTATATGAAATATGAAATGCCATATTTATGTAACCATTCCATATTTGATTTATAATATATTTATTTCGGTTTCATCAACAGACTATTAGAATAACATGTTTCTAAAATAAATGGAGTGAAATTTCCACTTTAAATGCCAGAATTTAGAAAATATGTTTGAGAGCCAAACAGGTCCCTTCAAACTTACTGTTTCAGCATTGAATTGTATACACATAAATCATTCACAACAAAGCAACAGATAACCACAAAATCAGCAGAAAGCAAAAGTGGATATGATTAAATCTGACAAATGAACTAAAAGTGAAGATATGTTCCTTCCTTTTTAAGGTGGCAATAACACCTGTAATATTTAACCAATGAGCACTGATGCTAGTTTCGGTGGCAGTCCATCTTGGAGCTCAAGAAGCATCATTCCTTATCATCGACAGAAGATTCAATCATTTATTTCTCTCCATGTGTGCTCATGTGTAATAACTGCATTAACAGCTCCTTGCAGATTAAAGAGGACTTTCATATCCTCCTAGGAAAGAGAAACGTCTCTTAACTCTAAAGGTCATCTAACAGTAAACAGAAACATTATGACTCACGCAAGCCAAACAGCATATGTTCGAGATGATGGGCATATTTCACAGAACGTTTAATGAATATACAGACGAAAACTAACAAAGAAGCAAAGTAATATTGTTTGTGGTGTTCTTATGGTCAATCATCAGATATTTATAATAAGCTAATGAGATACATGGATGTGTCAGTTACAGGTTTTATATTGCAGATGACACTTTGAACACTTTTTATGACTTGATCATTACAAATTCTGTAACTCCCTTGTGAAAGAGTGGGAATACTGTCTCTGTGCTCATGTGACTGATCATGAACTGTAGCTTCAGGAGTATTGCTACAAAACACCTTCTGAATACTTCAAATTCCATGCAAATCCTTATTCACAGACTCTTACCCTTTCCAATTCCTCGATTCTCCTCTCCAGGGCTCCAGAGCCCAGTGCGTTGGCATCCCTGCCATGACGCCCATAGCCTGAGCGCTCCGGTCGCCCTGGGTACCTACTGTTCCCAGTGGCCTCCTCCTCGGATGCTGGACCTACAGAGCTGAACAACAGAAAACACTCACTCAATCATAACGCCTCTGTACAATCTAGGCAGCCCAAAGTCATACAAAATTAAACCGTTTTAAATGGTTAAACAGGCTTTTTTATTACCATGTCTATGTGACTTAGCAGGCTTTCAGTATTAAGAAGTAAATCTACACTTCTCTTTAGGCACTACGTTTACTTCTAGCAAATACAAATGATTTTACATTACATTAAATGAGTGTTTATCACATTGTTATTGTGAAATGTTTTAATTACATTGGTGTTGCATGCTCAAATACCTAAAGCCTGAATTAACCAATCAGAGAAAGACTATGGTCTCACCTGGCTGTAATATTCAATATTGCACTGTTGGGTTTTCTAGCATGGTATTTTTTGCTTTTGATTTGGAAACAAATATAAGAAACAACAGGTCATTCTGAAATAAAAGCTATTTTTTTAGTTTGTTAATACTCTCGTCCACTAGTTTTTGCCCATGTTCCTCTCAACTTGTTGTTGGTTTTGTTTTTGAAGTGTACAAAGTCATTCAACTCATTTACATGATTGTTCAGCATGCTGGTGAAATGATCGTACATTTGAATATTTTTAGGTATTATTGATAGTACATCATACAGAGGCTTAAATGATCATGCAAATACAATAATTATTGTGGCAACACTGCTACACCCTACAATTAAGTTGATAGATACCAATATCGCAACGCATACTTTATATGTAGCAAAATATAAGAAAATGTTGGGTTTTTAAAATGATTTTAATAATAACGTTTGTTGCTCTGACATTGTTTACAGTGTTGTTTTAAAATATCAGCTTATGTATTTTTTGCTATCGCATTCATTTAATTTATTTGTCAATGTCATAAAGTGGTTCTCCACAGCTGCACACAGGTTTGCACAACAAACAACATTTTCAACACATTTAAGGATGTGTACATTAATTTGAATCCCATAAACCGGTAATGCCAGAATATTTACAACAAATAGAAACAAGTGTACACTACTACTTGTGATCGCATGTTTTATCAAGTTACCATAAGTAGAAAAATCTGTCACCAGAAGCTAGAAGATTTGACAGCAGGGTTGAAGTTATTTTTTAACAATGTTAGCTACAGAATACAACTTACTATATGTAGAAGCAATATGTATTTTTATTAAATATGGGAATGATATTTTTTAAATGATGCTGCTTTATTTTTATGATGTAAATTAAGAACCATCAAAAAGTTGCAAAGTATAAGCATATAAAAACAGTTAAAGTTTAAAAGTATATATAATAAATGTGTGTGTCAATTGGTCGGTTTCCCTAGAGTCGTGTTTAAAATAAATAAAACATTTTTGGACACAATGTCGTTCGCTGATGGAATGCACTGACTTCTTTATAAAAAAAATAAAAATAAAAAGACTTTATGTTGGCACAATTGTAAAATTGAGTTAATGGATGATGAGTATCAGCATCATGGGTACGCATGGTTTTCTGCTGTGAAGACACTACACACAAAATGCATAGAATTGCAAGTTCACTTGGAAAGGCTTTTAAACAGCATCTTGCTTTGTGCACTGCTAAAACCTGGGGCTCAAATCCTTTTGTATGGGATCACAGCTTTGGCACTTAATTTGAAAATATAGAATTGCCCATACTGAAACCGATCTTCATCTATTGTTTGGCTAACCGAGGGCCTTATCTTTCTCAAAAAAAAGATTTGTGTTACCATAGCAATATCTAACCATGTAGGTTGCACAATACACGCCCTCACACCAGATTGTATTGACTGACTAAATTCCTACTTCATTTTTTTCAGTACACATAATTTTATGAAGTGTAAAGTTATGTTAGACTGTACTTTCACTTCATGCAGAGCAAAAGAATCAGATTTAGTTGTTTTTTTTAAGTTTGTAATGACAAGTACTAATATAATCAGACAGCTGGGATCTAAAAAATCATTTTAAAACATTTGCACTTGCCATTCAACAATATTGCCGTAGTTTCTTTGATTGTTGCAAAAGCACTTTCTTATGCATCTAAAAAGGCATTGGTGGGAAGCTGAAGGACATTTGTGGGAACATAAATAAAGTATGTCCTTGAGTTTTGCAACTGTGTTCAAACAAGGATACATTTACTGTCAGCTGGCTGGGGTATTAAAGCTTGGTAACCGATCTAATTGATTTTTTTACTTTACTTTTTTAACTTGGATATTTTATTTCTGCTTTCTATTATACTAAAATTACTTGGTAAACTAAAACCAAAATGAAAAAACAAGTTTAAAGTCTGCTCAAGATTTCAGGAGCTTAGAAACAGGATAATGTACTTTCTGCATTAATCACCCCTCTGGGTCTGCACAATATAAAGACAGTTTAAAAGGGAAAATCGTAACACCATAATCCTTATCCCTCTAAACTTTTACATTCAAGTGCCATAACTGACTTTTAAGCTAAACTTAAAACCCGGTTGTTTTGTTCACACATTCTTTTATTTTCCAACAGAAAAGACTTTCAAAACCATAATGTTCTCCCGTTTATACAAAGCACGGTGAAATGGACACCACGACACAGACCTTCCAGATCCCTAGAATAGTTTTTTTTAAACGGACTGCAGTGTCTTACTTAGCAGGTCTTCATCATGGCCCTTACAGGATGCGCCAGCTACAAAAAAATTTAACCAGTCACAACGTGATAAGCCTTAGATCATATTCTGGAAGACTATCTTGTCATCATGTTCAAATGTGTATCAAGGAGACACGAAGCCTCATCAAGATTGAAAAGAGGTATTATTGGCTTTCCTTGACTGTAGATGGTGCGGTGAGGTTGAGTGGAGAAAACCGACACAAAGTGCTGTCCACCGACCGAGATGTTTGCAGGAAATGCAGGGGTAGAAAGGAGCCCGAGGGATGAGGAGCAAAGAATGAGCATGACCCCGGCTAAGCAGACGCCAGGTACGTGCCAATCAATGTCAGCCTCACCTGTTATGAGTAGCACCGTGGCACGAGCCTAGTTTTTGAGTCATCATGTGAAAAGTGGCTCTAATTAAAGGAATGAGGGGCTAATTATTAGTGAGGATTAATCCTCCCAGTCCATCTGCAGGTCACAGGGAGAGCACAAAATGTGACATGATTGAAACTCTTTTCAGGCCAATAAACACAGGCAAAATGTTTATAATGAGGGGGCTTCATACCAGACATACCAGTGGTCTGTGGGAGTCAGTGTCAGCGGCATAATCATGTTCGTTCTACAAGAAGCTTTAAAGTGCTGTGGTTGAGGCAATTATTTGCGTATTTATAAATTATTTAAAACTGAGCGGCATAATGTGAAAATATATAACAAATGCATACTAATAAACTATATTTAAATATGTATATATATGTCTGTGGCTGAATTTCAAATAAATATCATCACACTCATCATCAAAATTGACAATATACTGAAAGTAAAAGTATAGTATGGAAAACTGTTATCTGTTTCATAACACCAAGTTTCTCTGGCATTTAAAGAAAAATACCACAAAAGACTGAAACACAGCATGCCTGCCGGCTTTTACTGTAGACAAAGAAAATGGGTGTTTTAAAGTGACATCTGTAACCATTTAATCCTTCAGGGACAAAATACAAAACATTCAGGGAAATGCAGAGCACATTTTTTAGTTTCTCAACCAATGAAACAATTGTTGAAATGACCCATTTAAAGCATTGATCAAGTAAGGATGTTTTGCCTTCACAAACATATTTAATTATTTAATAGATGCAAATACTTCATCACTCTGTAACAGTATAGAGATGATTACACTACTGGGGTTGAAAAACTCTGAATTGTTATAAAATTAAACAAGCAAAAAAAAAAAAAAGTGAAATAGAAAAGCAATCATCACTCAGTCCCATATCTGGAAGCTCTACTTAAGGTAGCCCATGTGAAACATCTACTTATTTATGCTAAAGCTGTTGTTTTTATAACATAGGAATCTCCCTGTCAGGCTTTTATTCATTTTGGCTTCCCTGCCAGTGGTTCTAGCTTTCATTCTTTCTCTGCTTTATGTAAAGCCCAAGAAAGAGATAAATATTTCATAACCCTGACAACATTTTTTTAAACAAAGTTCTTGTCTTTGTTATATTCTTGTCATTATAAAAAATAAAATCAATTCTACAGAAATACTGGCATAAGTAAGAAACAAAGACTATTTGAATTTTCCCTTTTTGGGAAGGGGCTGAAAATGCATGTAGTAGAACATTACTATAAAATTGTGTCCCATTACGCCTACATTAGGAAAGTATTGTATACGAGGAATTCATTATTTAACAATACCTCTCATAATACTTCTTTGGACAAAAGGGGCCAAAAGAGAATTGATATCTGCTTCTGATGCTGATTATGCTAAAGGAAGTCTAAATGAAAATGAGAAAAATTTGATGGATCTCAAAATCGTAAAAAAAAACTAAAGTCAAGAGGTAAATGAATAGGAATTGGGCAGTTAATGGTCAGATCTCAGTGGAGATGGAGACACAATTATTAAATTTGCCTGCAATGTGGAAATCCATTATTTTGGATGGACCAGTAGCATTTGCACTGCCTGCTGTATTAAAAATGGACAAAGCTAGGTACAATTTACTATTTCACATACAAAAGAGCCACAGGAGAATCATCGGGCAAAACTAACGCCTCAGAAAAAGCCTTGCAATTTCCAAAAGCTTTGAGCAGACATGGCTGGCTGGAGAATTTCAAAAAGCTTCTTAATGATGAAAGTAAAACAAAAATGTCAGTAATGACTTTGAAAAAACACAACCTTTTTTAAAGCTGTCTTTCTAAACAAACACCAATGGTTTTACATCCCATCTAATCCAACAAATATGTATCATTCTGCTTTGATACCTGAATTAATACACTTGAGGATATGAAACCTATAGTGTTTGTTTTGGAGGGCAATTGACCAGCTGAGCTCTCAGTTAATGGAGCATTTATTTAGCCACCCATAACAACACTTGTAATTGGCCATAACAATTTCTATAGAAACTGAAATCTCAAATGATAAATTGAGTAGTGAATAACTTGGCTGGAACAGAAGCCAGATGAGACAGTTTGTCAGAAGAAATTAAACTTAGGAACCGTAAACACCACACAAATAAGACGCTAGTAAATTGTGTAAAGAAATGCTTACCTTTTATATCGGCTTGATACAGATTTAGATGTGTCCTGGGAAGAAAGAAAGATAAAGAAAAGTTCAGCTTTAGTATGGGAGGCATATACAAAAGGTGAACATGTAAACACAAACAGTCAAGACCTTCATAGAAAGGAAACAAACACCATGACTTATCTGTCAGGGAAATCCAAGGGGTGGGGGAAAATTGCAATATATATATATATATATATATAGTTTTATACACAATATAAATAAAAAACAAAGCTGACAGAGAAAAGGTGTTTTTGCCTGAAGAAACCAAGATGGAAAGAGAGGTTGATCCTCCCTCCAACCCATCCGTAAACTTAAAAACTTTCAATCTGGGAGACTGTGTGACTTTAATCCTACATAGGATTTTAGGGAAATATACATATAAGGAAAGGAACTATATACATTAAAAAAAATGGGAGCCATGAAATAGACTAGCAGACTTCAATTTAGTTCCTCAGCAGGGCTAAGAGATCCATGAAGACCTACATATTCCTTTGATACAGAGTTAAACTTGAAATAATCTATCAAAAGAAGTCCTGCTGCTTTCCCTTCAAAGTAGTGAAAAGAAGATAAGAAGAAACTGCACTGAGAAACAGCCAAGCATGGAGCCTATTGTTTGTTTAGTTTTTTTCATTTATGTTACATATAACAAGACTCGTTATAAATTCATACAAGTGTCTTTAGGGGGGAAAAAAAAACGTTGACATAAATCTAACCTTTGCTTTGGACTGCCTACAACTGTTAAACTAGCACGTACCAGATACAGCCTCAAAGTTAAATTAAATTCAAAACATTTCTTCGATGATACATAAATATAAATAAATTAAAGCATTCAGACTGGTGCAGTTGATATGATTTTCTTCGAAGCAATCGCCGTTTCCCTGAAAACCCCTGGAGAACAGAAAAGCAGCTTGCATTTTCAATTTCTAACTGCAGGCATTTCAGAACTAAACACAAACACAATTTTTTTTTCATTTGTTTTCCAAAATGCTGGCCCCCGGTCAGAAAACCAAATGCATGGACAGGCTTATACTATCAGTTGTTATTTCACACAGTTGTTGTTTTTTTGGTAACAAAAATACAAGAAATGAATCCTGTCCAGTCAGTCTGATTAATTGAAGGCATTCAGCGGGGAGAGGCAATATCAATGTCTTTCAATACAGTTAGTATAGAAGATTTCTGATTTATCATTTGAAGAGTAAGGGTATTTCCTTTCTGCCATCCCTGACAAATACTCCAGTATCTTTGGACATGGTTATAAGATCCTATGACAATTTGCAACTGAACAAACACAATTGCTCTAATGGCTTCCTCTAGTTAATAGCCTGGTGTGTTCTTATTATACATAACCACAACTGTTTAAAAGCATTAATCTTTTTTTTTTCTCTCAAATTACCAAGTAATTATTGAAGCAAAGGGAAATACCTACCAAATTCAATAGCATGTGCCAACTTAATATTTTTTATAATAAGCCAAAAGACTCACTGGAGACCTTTCCAACATTCACTTTCTGTAATAAATTCATATTTATGAAAGCTGCTTTACAATGTCTGACCCATATTCAAAAGTGTGTGACAGAACATGTCTACCAAATGTGACATGCATTGCTGTCCAATATTAAAGCATAAAAATAAAATAAATAATAATAATAATAATAATTCTAGAAGACAACCCTATGGTATCGAGTGAGTTCTTAAAATTATTCATATCTGCAGAAGGACTAAAACACATTGATGCATTATGTATAATAATGTAGCATCTTAAGAAGCTGTTGCATTACTGCATTGCCTCACTGAAAGACAATTCATGGCTTGCCATTATTTTTGCAACTATTTTTCATTCAGCTTCAATATCAGTGCCAGCTGAGTAGCTTCTTAGAGACAGGTAATCAAAATCATCCAGCTATAGCCTTTTAAATTATTAAATGGCTCTGAGAGGTAGAGAATGATAAGCAAAAAAAAAAAAGAGGAACTTCTTTACTTTTAGTATTCTATTAACAGTACTTCTTCCTTGCTATAGGTTTGAGCCTGTACTGTGCATGCAACAAGGCTAGAGAACTTTTTTATTTTTTATTTAGGATCTCTGTATTCTCTGTGAGCTCTGGGTATTTGGGATTACACCTGTCTAAACAGCCATCTCTCAGGGACCGAAATTCCTCCTGGACTCAATTAATCAAGAGCCACTGCAAAGGCTCAAGTTAATTTATTCACATGGTTTTTATACCCCTCCACCTCACTGACACTGTCATTTATTACGAACTGTATGAATGCAACCTCAGGCTGCCTCGGATAAATTCTTGATTTCGGCAGATGGACACTTGGAAGGATTAATGGTGCTGCAAAAGCAGGGATAACTTTCCACTGGAAGGAAAGGGAGAAACACTGTTTACAACAGACCTCAGTGTGATTTACTAAATTCTCCTCTGTTTGCGGGAGCTTTTGATCAGGCATAACTGGATGTTTATATGGAGTTTAAAACAAAGTGACACACTGTCATTTACAGGATGAGAAAATGTAAGCAGAGTGTTAGTCTAGTTAGGTTAAATAAATAAATAAATAAATAAATAAAATAAAAGCAAGTGGTCAGCATCCTTTAATGTGACATGTGGTAATTCACATTTTTAAATCTGACTTCCCACCAGTCGGATAAGTGTCTTCTGAAGGTAAATCTTGCCCTGACTAGTTATTTAACTCGGGAAAAAAAGTAACAAAATCAACATCATCCTATTAAAGTATCCTACTATTTGAATAAGGGCAAGATTCTTGATTATAAACTACTTTTTAATATGCAACAAAATTATGCTGCAGACATTAAACTGACTTTCGCTGTGACGCTGTGAAAACAAAACTGTAAAAACATGCAAAGCTCCACCTGTAAAATGACAGCAACAAAACAATAAGTAACACGTCAAACCTGACGTCACTGACTTATCTTGGCATTCTCCAGCTTCAAAGGAAGGACAAGAAAAGGGAACTAATTTATAATCACCTTGTGTGTCACAAACAGAAACATCTCGGGTTAAAAATAACATCTGGCTATGAAAGTGTGACGGTACAGCCCATGGTTCTGCATGCATGACTTTGTGACTAGGCCTGCCACCTGAACTGATAAAGCACATTTAAAGCAAATTAAATGAAAATACAGTGAAACTAAGATAACCTCCGCAGGATAAGCCATCACCCCCATATAGACTGTCACTCACATCTCTGCCATTTCTCATACGCAATTACAATTACGATCACCTGATAACTAGTCATCATGTGTAACTTGAAATTCGTCAGGCATTCACAATTTTATATTTCACTGTAAAAAAACAAACTCAAATAGCTAGTCCTTTATGTCTTCACACTGGAATGCATTATTATGTGTATTATTATTTGCATGTACTATCCATGCAGGTTTGCTCCATCTGCTAAACTGATCCGCCCAGTGGTAACATTTTCTCTCCTCAGCACATGACTTCACAGTAAAGAGCGCTGTACTCACCAAACAGGTTTGTTACCATGGTGTACAAGTCAAATCATTAGTTCATGTGTAACCTTTTGCCAAACAGGCAAAATCCACCTTCACGAGCAGAAATGTGTCAATTGAAACATGACTACATTTGCCAACATTTAATTTTAGAAGAGTATCCAAAATATGTATGATTTTATAAATATTTGTTCAGCTTTTGTTTTCTGTGAACTGAATAATCTGTATGCCTGCATTCTGAATGTTGTACAATAGAAAATACTGTTGTTCACTTTATAAGGCAAGGTTTCTTTGTTGGGGAAATCAACTTGCCAAAAACAATACACAGTACAGTAAGTGTATCCAAATCACTGCTTTGTGTGCTTTCTGTTTTCTCAAACTTATTGAAAAGGGGGCATTTATAGTAATTTGCCATGGCCTGTGCATGCCAACAACATATGCTGTCCTTTGGATGACTAAATGTATTTGAGTTGTTTGAGGAAATGAGCGATTATAATTTCACTTTCCTTTACGATCATTATCATGGACAAGAAATGCAATTAATCAGTGTTGAGCTCTACTGATAAATTTGATAACACATTAAAAAAAATGGCTACTATTACAAAGAACATATTAGACATAAAACAAATAGTGACAATTTCCCATTAAGAGTTTCAACTTAAATACTGCTGTGTATGTCTCTGCATGTGAAAAACTGATTACAAAGCAACAAAAATGCACAATCTAATTAAAATGAATGAAATACCAGAGACTCTTTTGCCACCATCTCCTGCACAACTGGAAACTCTTACCTGACTGCTCCACAAATCTCGGGATTAAATGGCAGATAGTGGGGTGAGCAAAATCTAAATGGAAAAATCTGACAAATCTCACCATTAGGCACAAGTGAGCCTTAGCATATTGACAGCATCCCAACCTTTTAGCGCTATGCAGTAAATCACAAAAGCCAGCATAATCTTTCCATCCAGGTCACTGTAACTCATGTTCAGACGCATGTTCTGGAAAACTGTTACAGAACAGGATTGTTTACTATTTTTATTAGGAATACTGCATTCCCCATTTCTGTATGAATGTACCTGGACATGATAAAACACCCTTTGAAGATACCCTTTCCCCCCCCCCTTTTATCTATTCTGTGAAATGATTTAGCTCATGCACAAACAAGGGGCTTCTTTTGATCTTGTACTCTTTTACCAAGCATCTATGCACCCTAAAGTTAGAATTAAATATTAAATGGGAATTTGAAACCAGATGAAAATCACTAATGAAATTGATGCTCCTTGTGAAAGTATTGCCAGCAAAGATATCAAATACGATACAGACTTCAGGATGGAAATAATTTCAGATGCATGAAAAAGGAAGGGTCTCCTGCCACACAGGTTTTGAGGAGGAAATTGGACAAACTGCTTGAACTGTTCAATTAAATAGTCTAAACATTAAATGTTTTTCAATAACATGGCAGTTTCCAAAATCAGTGTAGCTCCTAAATTATTTCATTGTATTTTTGAAGTGGACTAAAACAAACCATAATTTAGTGATGAAAACCATATGAAAGTATGCAGATATTTTATAAAGCTCACAGTACAAAGATGTATTCAGTGCACTGCAGATAAGTGTCTAATTACAATACTGGAAATTTCTATACTCGTATTGTTTATTTTCATTTCCCCTATGCTCTCATTCCCTCGACCCTTGACTTGTCATCTTGTCTGCACTTATCAGCTGTTACAATCTAGGATTTATGACCTTATATATTGCTTACTGTATATCTCATATACTCTTGTGTATATTTGAATTGGTAAAATGTATCATGCCTTGAACTGCACTGTATTTTTGCACTTTGTATTGCTCTTATTTTGTAAGTCACCCTGGACAAGGGCATCTGCTAATAAATAAATAAATAAAATAAAGGTGGACGGGTGTCTTGGTTGGTTTGTGGTTGGTTAAAAAAGCCTGGGTCCAGGGTTTGATTGCCGCATTGCATTCCTTACAATTAGGACCCATGTATGAATGGAACCACAGTCTGATATGTCTCTTGGTTCAGGCAGATTCAGTTTCTAGATTGAGGTGTGTAAGTAAGACTGACAGTAAACAGCAGCCTGAAGTATGGTTTACTCTGCAAGAAATACAATAAAAAGATCTCAATATGTTCTGCCAAAATCTTTTTGCTACTTTTGAATGGTTTGACGCTTGCATCGTGAACACAGGTTTCACGGCATGTTCAGGAAGGTTTTAAATACATATAAACCTGTTTATCACCTGTTACCTACCAGTACAAATAAAGACCAATGAGTTGTCCAAATATTTAACATAAGGTGTTCAGTGGGGAAAGTCTATAATTTGTTGATTTTATGAAGCCACACATGAGTACATGTTAACAGAATGGTACATTGCTTTAAACTGAACAAAGGATGCAACATTTACAAATGGAGAACACCAGCATTTTTTAAATTTGGATTTTGTTAAATAAGTTAGTAAAAGTTTTTAATTCCTACAGGCCTTCTCTAAACCAAAACTGTATACATTCCCCCCCCAAAAAAGGGAACAGAATTTTAATTCACAAGGAGGCGATTAATAACATGAATAACCTACACAACCTGTAACACATAAATATTCTTATCACTAGTAAATTATGAAAACAGCACATCAAATTTTAAACAAGTCAAAATAAATGATGCGCTGTAAACATGACCCTAAATTATTGGACAGGGATAAAAAAGCAATTACTGAGAATCTTAGAAATGTGGGCTACAAAAAGTAAACTGTAGCAGAATTTATATCAAATGACACCATGCACTTAATTCTCCCTGAACTTTACACTGGATCCATCCTTTACCAGTTATACCGATAAGAAACGTACATCTAAATCCCTCTGGTTGCATTCAACTAGGTAGAGATAAGACTTCTGCTTTCACATTAAGATGAAGAAAAATAATAACATGGTTTTGGCATCAGAAGCCTTACAGGTTGACAAATGGGGGAAAAGTATATTACCCCCTTAAGGTTTTATTTTAAAAAGAGAAAGTACACTGAGGGAAAAAAGTATTTGATCCCCTGCTGATTTTGTACGTTTGCCCACTGACTAAGAAATGATCAGTCTATAATTTTAATGGTAGGTGTATTTTAACAGTGAGATACAGAATAACAACAAAAATGCATTTCAAAAAAGTTATAAATTGATTTGCATGTTAATGAGGGAAATAAGTATTTGATCCCCTATCAATCAGCAAGATTTCTGGCTCCCAGGTGTCTTTCATACAGGTAATGAGCTGAGATTAGGAGCACTCTCTTAAAGGGAGTGCTCCTAATCTCAGCTCGTTACCTGTATAAAAGACACCTGTCCACAGAAGCAATCAATCAATCAGATTCCAAACTCTCCACCATGGCCAAGACCAAAGAGCTGTCCAAGGATGTCAGGGACAAGATTGTAGACCTACTCAAGGCTGGAATGGGCTACAAGACCATTGCCAAGCAGCTTGGTGAGAAGGTGACAACAGTTGGTGCGATTATTCACAAATTGAAGAAACACAAAATAACTGTCAGGTCTCCCTCAGTCTGGGGCTCCATGCAAGATCTCACCTCGTGGAGTTTCAATGATCATGAGAACGGTGAGGAATCAGCCCAGAACTACACGGGAGGATCTTGTTCATGATCTCAAGGCAGCTGGGACCATAGTCACCAAGAAAACAATTGGTAACACACTACGCCGTGAAGGACTGAAATCCTGCAGCGCCTGCAAGGTCCCCCTGCTCAAGAAAGCACATGTACAGGCCCGTCTGAAGTTTGCCAATGAACATCTGAATGATTCAGAGGAGAACTGGGTGAAAGTGTTGTGGTCAGATGAGACCAAAATCGAGCTCTTTGGCATCAACTCAACTCACCGTGTTTGGAGGAGGAGGAATGACCCCAAGAACACCATCCCCACCGTCAAACATGGAGGTGGAAACATTATGCTTTGGGGGTGTTTTTCTGCTAAGGGGACAGGACAACTGCACCGCATCAAAGGGACGATGGACGGGTGAGAACCTCCTTCCCTCAGCCAGGGCATTGAAAATGGGTCGTGGATGGGTATTCCAGCATGACAATGACCCAAAACACACAGCCAAGGCAACAAAGGAGTGGCTCAAGAAGAAGCACGTTAAGGTCCTGGAGTGACCTAGCCAGTCTCCAGACCTTAATCCCATAGAAAATCTGTGGAGGGAGCTGAAGGTTTGAGTTGCCAAACTTCAGCCTCGAAACCTTAATGACTTGGAGAGGATCTGCAAAGAGGAGTGGGAAAAAATCCCTCCTGAGATGTGTGCAAACCTGGTGGCCAACTACAAGAAACGTCTGACCTCTGTGATTGCCAACAAGGGTTTTGCCACCAAGTACTAAGTCGAAGGGGTCAAATACTTATTTCCCTCATTAACATGCAAATCAATTTATAACTTTTTTGAAATGCGTTTTTTCTGGATTGTTTTGTTGTTATTCTGTCTCTCACTGTTAAAATACATCTACCATTAAAATTATAGACTGATCATTTCTTTGTCAGTGGGCAAACGTACAAAATCAGCAGGGGATCAAATACTTTTTTCCCTCACTGTATTTCACATAACAAAGCAGTCTTTTACAGCCGCAGTAATCCACTGTAAGAACTGTAACTCAAAGTACGTAAAAATCACTCATATTAGTGCTATATTTCCTCACTGAAAACATGTTATTCTACACATTGTTGGCAAACTATCATCGCAGAACAAACGAAATACTACAATAGCTGTTACTGTAACCAATTTAAATTTCTAGACCATAACAATAACCTTTGGAAATGTATATATAAAGTAACTGTTTCATTGTAGAAACACTCTTAGTAAGTTACAACAACATTTCTGGGCTAACATTTCTGGCACAGCTCCCTGAGGCACGCTTTGATTTACAGTTGATCATTAAAGTATGATATAAAGATAATTTTAGGCAGAGAATTTCAACTACAGAATGCAGCAAAGGTAAAGCCTGCTGTACAGTAAACAGAAGACCAATACTCCACTCCATCAATTCAGCCGGGCACCATATTAAAAGCAGATGATACGCGGGAATGTTCGGTATCATTCCATTTCTAAAATAGCTCTGAGATTTAAAAAAAAATGTTTTCATTGTTCAGCTCACATAATATCACAAGGTAAGGCTGCTAACAAGAAACACATGGGCGGAGGCTAAGAAAAGCCTCTTTCCGAAATAAAAGAAAAATGTGAACTTGTTCCTCTGGTGATGGATTTGTGCGGGACTTTTATTAAAGAGAGAAACATGTCACACCGCTGCAGGCGGGATTAGAGGCCGCATAAGAGAGGCGAAGATTAACAAGCCTGGACAGAGATATGGAGTAAAAGAGAGCAGATGATAAAAATGAATTAAAATGTTGCAACTACACAACTCCAACAAAATGCAGTTTCCAAGAATTTCCAATGAGGTAAATCTGTTTTCTGAATTCAATAGGATTGTCAGTTACAAATGGAGAAAATATAATGGTCTGCAAACTATGGCCGAAGTGCACATGTATCTATGCATCGCAGCTCCAATAGAAGTTGCTGACAACAGGAGCATGTCTACACCCCACTCGACGCCAAGACACAAGCGCATATCAAAGGATGTCTGAATACCATACGCCTCCCAACATCAACTGAAAGGACAAATAGAAACGAGTGACCTTGAGATTGCCTTTTCATTACTGCCATGCACTCAAAATAATGACTTGTGCTTTTATCGTATCAGGGCAGACATTTTCCTGCTTCAAAAAAATGAACCATTTTAATGTAGAGTCTGCATTTAATTGTGTAGGGTTAATGCTACATTTGGATGCTGGAAATGACAATGCTTATCAGATGCAAAAATCTATTTATGTAGAATTGGACTTTGTTAATTAACCCTGCTTCTACTGAAACTTGATTGAACTATTTTTAAAATCAACAAAAAGCTAAAGAACAAGTTTAAATGTGTTGCTGCAAACAGAATTTCGATGGAGATATTTCGATTTTTCATATAAAAAATCACATTTTGTTTCATAGTCTTTATGTTATACGTTTCTTAAAGGTTTGGCACAATTTGTACACCACAAAGCAATTAATAATTTATTGATATTTACAACGCTTCAAAAAGTTTTTAGTTGCGTCATATCTACAGAAATCCAGAGTTACTATAAAAGTACACAGATCTGCTGTGTGCGTTTATTTTTAGTTCTGAACCCTTGCTGTTATCTGGGATGTGTTGGGATTATTTATGGCCTATTTTCACATTTCTGTCTGAAATCTCACAAATGTCCCCCATCGTGGTCCCAGGAAGGTCGCTGTGCTGAAACGTACCATATGCGTTACATTCTTGGCCTCTGTGCCGAGGAGATAAAGCTCTGGGGAGGTCGGCGGTAGGCCGCACTGGTGCTGTTTACGAATGGGAAGTCATGTAATACACCAGTTCTGCACATTCCTCACAGTGCTCCTCAGACTTGATTAAAATGTCACTTGAACCCATTACACATTAAATCACTTGCAGAGGTCAGAAACACCACTCAGGCACTTCCTGCGCTTGGCTTGGCACAGGGCTCGTCAGGAGAGGTGTCTAATCATAAACGGCAGACACACCCTGATGGGAAACAGGGGTTTTAATGTGTGTACAAGGGTCCACAGAGAGACAAGAGTAAACTAGGATGACTATCCTTATGCTCCTCCTCAAAGTCCAGTGTGGTGATGCACTAGATATACTGGGACAGTTTTATACTCCTTGGTTGCATTCTACTGTATGGCCAATTAAAACAGCATTCCTTTGGTCTTTTTTGGTAGTTAACACTATTTTAGTTGTTTCCAGTGTTTCCTTCCACAATATGGATGGACTTTGTTATAGGAAAGGACACATTTTCATAAGCTGAACCAATGCTGTAGTTGTTTTTGAATATATATATATATATATATTTAAATATTAACGTCACTACCTACATGAACAAACTTCAACCAGAAATGGGGAAGAGTACTCTCAGCCTTAAAACCAGCACTTAACACTTGGGCCCTGTATTAATATGGTTTAACCTCTGTAGCCTTTCTGAACTGGTTTGCGATAAACAATGTTTTACAAGGTTTAACAACAGGTTAACATAACCGCAGATTAAAAAGGAGGTGAAAAAATCATTTACAAAATTAGGATACATCCAACATGTGAAACGCCAAGGAAAACAAAGTCAAAAACTGAAAGAGCATCAGGTTCAAATTACATAACACTGCGTTCAAAGGTTTATCCTGTACATAAATTGTGTTGTGACAAGATAATTTTGGATCCACACTTAGGAGACGGTTTTTAATGGTAAGTGCTGTTTGATTGATTTTCAGTGCATCTAGGAACTAAATAATTGTTTCAGATATGGATCTGTAGTGATGCATATTTAGTGTGGAGCATTCTGTAATTAAACCTTGATAAATGGAGCGAGTGATTACATAACAAAAATCATTACCACCCTGAGTGTATGTGCAGCATGTTTAAATAAAGTTTGACAGAAAACAGTACTTCAGAACTTGGGTACGTGTTTACTTTGCATATAAACACACAGCAAGAGCAGAAGTACCAAAAGCAGCAGCACTTTGCTTTCAGTGCTGCTCCCATTTGTCCTAGAAGAGTTTGCCATGCAGTATGCAGTCAAAAAGCCTCTCGTGTTGTCAAATTGTATATCTCATGGTGCGATTCATTTTAATATTGACAATTTGAGTAACTCCTAACTGCCGTCATAACAAATATTCTGATACCATTTTTATTTTATTACTACGAGACCAACAAATCGCTCCCCTAGTGCTTATATACTGGGTTCTCCCATAAAACAAATCAATCAGCATGGCTCTGAGCACAGGGAGGGAGTGGGGCTGGGGACGATTGTGTTCCTGAGCTCTCCCCTGCACCTTCCTTTGTGTTTGCTTCTAAAATAGTGCTCATCTTTCAGTAATTACAGTGATGTTGAAGTCATTTCATCAGCTGCTCATTTACATTCTCTGGAGCTCTAAAGGTATCAATTGTACCTTTGACTTCAAATACAATTGCACAGCACCATTGTTTTGTGCTTTGAGGCACACAGTTTTGAGATTAATTTGTTTAAAATGAGTGAGGGGGAAATGTAAGCACTTAGATATTCTGCGTTTTAAAATCAATATCACACAATTACTGTGAAAGACGAAAGCAACCTGCATTGCCATTACTGTGAAAGAATATAATGTACAGGTTATCAGCACAGGAGACTAAAAAAACAGAACAATTTGTTTGGATCCAGAACATTATTATTATAATTTGACTGTCACCTTGTCTCCCACAAACTGAAAACCCATTTTCCCACTCAACCATTTCCAAGTTCTGCCTCAACACAGTGGCCAAATACCCTGAAGATGGTTTTATAGCCAATGGTTCAGGCACTATATTTTTAAATATGGATGAAAACTGTTTACTTTAACAAGTTTAGTACACTGAAAAGAACCATGACACATGAAACTAAGAACACAAATGTATTCCCGCATTTTTGTATATGTATTCAGTAATTCATTGGTAAAACTGGAAAACTGTCTGGGTTCCTCTGAGAACTTGCAGCTGTTGTCCTTTGTGCATGTATTAGGTGGGAGCCGTGGCTGTGAAGGAGCTCACTGTTGCGGTCTTCTTTATCTAGTCAACAGTGCCTCTGTACGGCAGCACCGCAGAAGGAACGCAAAGTCCCCTACCTGTATTAAGTGAGCAGTGCTGGGGTCAGAGGCCAGGGCTTCATTCTGCACCGTGTTCTGCTGTGTGATGGCATCTTCCCTCTTCCGGTCCTTCTGCGTGCCGTCGTCATCCTCCAGCTCATCGAGACTCTGAAATCGAAGGAAAAGGAAGGAAAATTAAACCTCTCTGGAATTAATTAATTCATCTCCACAACCCATCGGTCTCTATGGTTGCACAGAATCACTACTGCCTCATTAACCTCCAACTACACATGGTTCAGAACCACATAATCAGCTTACGAAATTATGATTTCCCCCAGGGAATTGTGACGTAACAGTAATAGGGTCCTGTGAATGAGGATGGGGTTTGGGAATTGAGGGGACAAAGAAATAGAAAAAGTGACTTCATATTCCTCATACCCCAAACCTATTAATGTCTTAAGGGTTTATACTCTGTGATAGATGTTTAGACGTCATTAATTCTCATATGATTTGTTTAAAAGATAAGGGGGGGGGCAATTATAATAATAGGTCTCCTGTTTTAATTGTTTTAATCACCTTACATGTTCTCCTTCTCTAATTATAGACAAGATGGGAAATAAGTACAAAGAACCTATATAATATAACACAAATATAAACCACTAATTTCAACTTCTTTACCCAGTTATACATCCTCTTCCTGAATCTGAGCAGAAGGAGCATTTCTAGGGAATATGCCATAATTTAAAATCGGTATAATTTTACCCATCCAGAAAATAAATGAATAACTGCCGTTTTAATTAATCCTATCTGCTTGCTTATGAGTTAACCTACAAACAAGTACAACAAAGTGAGTGCTCAGCACTGGAAATTGAAAATTAAATTTATTCAAGAACGGAGACCTCAAAAACACTAAACCAACCTTTCCTTAAAAAAAAGAAAAGAAAGAATGTGAACACTGAAATGGTAAAAATAACCTTACAAGGCCAAACAAAATGAAACATTTTGCAGCCCTTTTCCTGCCAAAATGATTATCAACGCCCTTGGGAAATGCAAGTTTTTTTCTTCTTAACATAGCAAGAGCTGCTTTACTATTATTACTAATTCGGTCTGCCAGATTCTCATGGCATTTTTCGACAGTCCTCACAGAAGGTGTACACGACCACTGTCACAACTGACTGTTGCTGGGAACACACAGCCATTTTTGCAGTTGTTGGTCTGACCCTATGAAAGGCCAATGAAACGTGCTATGTTAAACAATGCAAAAAATGCTTTTCTTTAGTCTTCAAAATGCATTCCAATATTTCAGTAAGTTAAGAATGAAACCTAAAAGTATTCCCACAGCTAAGCACACTTACATGATTTTAGCATATTTAATTAGTAACCATATGCCTTCCTATTAATTTTCATAAACTGAAACCGTATAGTAAAATACAAAAACTAACTTTTTTAAACCAGTATACTACATTTGTCTGTACTGGACACATATCTATGGTTTTATTTTAGACGTTATTTTCATGCAATTTGTTTTTTAAAACTTAAACTACCCATATCGCCTACCATTCAATGAAAAATGCCTCCAATCCACATTGCTCGTACTTTGTTCAGATATATTGCCTCTTTTCACAAATCCAGAGGACAGCAGAACTTTATTCAAAGTTTGCTTTATTTCTTTCTTGTGTGATGCATAAAAAATAACATTCTTTCATTGTACCCATATAAATAATTCCAGACAATAACAAAGACTAAGAAAATGATTAGAAGATGAAAACTCTGAAGATTCCATCTCTAAAGCAGACACAGACCATACGGAAGAGTTAATTAGCAAAAACAATCCTGCACTTACTCAGCAATCCCTCTGCTTTCATATGAAGTGCAGTGAAGTCAAAGCAGGACACAGGTTTTTGATTTCCAGTCATTTTCACAAAAATGAAGCCCTGATTAAACAAGCCCAGGGGAATCCAAGTGTTCCTTGAACAGAAACAGCTGACTGAAGATCTCTCAATTCCTTCCTGTTTATGTGTATTTTGCAAGGTCAGGACCGGGGCTCTTGTTTATTTGTATCTGAGGATGTTGGGTGTGTTAAAATCCAAGAAGAAACACAAAGTGCTTTATCATATTATGAAGCACGTGCAAATAAAAATAAAGTCATTAATAATGTCTACTTCAGCTGGAATTCAGTACATCTACATACAGTTAATCTCTCCAAATAATAATTCTAATTCTAGATTATTACATGGAAGCAGAAATTCAGAATTCAAATGCTCCCAGAGCTGTATTGAAACTTGTTTACTAACTGCCACACTCCTCGCCAGTTTCCCAGAATTAATTCTACTTCTTTCTGCAGGGTCTCTAATGCAGCTGAAGCAAAATAAATATTCCCCCATTGTTAGCAAAATCTGTTTAAAAAGAAAAAAAAACTGAAAATTTAAATCATTAAAAAAATTAAATAAAAACTTTACTCACCTATTTATACATATCTAATAAACAGGATTTCCATACACTTGCTAATAAAAGGCACTATGTTGGACCATTTATCTATTTCAGGCAAGATAATTTATACAAATATACATATTAAATTATGCCTACAACATGCTGTAACAAGAATATAACATTACTGCTGTATAACAAATCCCATGCATTTAGGAGAACAGATATATATTGTCTATTGCTTGCAGAGTTACAGACAAATATAGATGGAGGATGTGACTGTATAAAATTGAAATCAGACCTTTAGCTTTTCATTAAAACATGCATAAGAATGAAACTGGAAAAGGAAATGTACAGATTATCATTATGAATTGCTTGCTACTTAATTAAAACATGAAGACAGATACCAATGCCTGAAATGCCTTTTGTTTTTTTAAACCCGTAATCAAAGGACTTTGGTAAAAACTGCTGGTGATGTATCATTCCCTATAGCCAACAGACCTGTGAGAAATTAACACTGACTGCAAGCTCCAATTAGCCTCCACATTGGCATAGTTCCAGGATTGCACATTATTACCACCATCAAAATGTGCCAGTGTCAAATACAATTACTTTTAAGATTTATTACAGAACAATGCAAAGCCGCTTTAGATCACCAGTCCTTCAGAAAGCTAGTTTATTGTATTGCACGCCTAATAACTTGTGTATAAATCACACAGTAGTTACACCCAGGCAGCAAGTTCATTCAGATGATGCATTATCATTCTACTGCTCCAATACCCAAGAGCCTAACTCATATAAAATCAGGAGCCCACCCTGAAGAATTACATAAACATGTCTCCATCGGTGGTTATTAGTTGTTTTAAGTGCTTGAGATCACTCATGGGTTAAAATACACATTGCAAGATTGTAAGTTCAATGTAACTGTTTCTTATTGATTGACATTTGTCTTTTTGAGTGAATTAGGCATATGTCAACTTCCATTGAACCCATAGGGGTAAACTGAAACACTAGATCCTACAATCTGATCTAGCATTGCTTTGCTGCTATCCCATTTCACTGCACATGTATAGTGTGTATATGTGTTACACTATTATTTCCACATGCTTCCTGCATTATACCTCCCATAATACACTTTGTAATGTACTGCATATCGGTTTACTTTATCTTGCATTGTATATTCTTAATATAACACCACTTAACTTGCTTGAATTAAAGGCTTAAGTATATAACTTTGTACAAAATAGATATAGACATACAGTATTTTAGAATTCTGTACTTCTGAGCAACCATAGCAAACCCAGTTACTGATATTTTTCTACTTTCCAAAATAGACTGAGGTGCGACGATGAGAACTTTCCCACCTACCACATGCCTTTCACGTCTGTCTGGAACTACTCCCACAATAAACAATTAGCATTCCCACTGTAAATAGGAAAAATTGCACTTCTGATTTTAGCTGCATGTATGTGGAAGATGGGGTAAAAGTGTCACAGCTACAGCACTGTTGTGTGTGGATTACAATACTCTGCCACACAGAAGTCATACAGGCCCATTCACACTACGAACAGCAGAGTCATGGGTCTCTGAGTTCCTGGGAGAGAGGTCTATATCGCGGGGGGGCAGTGGTGCTCAATAGCTGCCTATTGACACAGCATTCCAGGCGCTAAGTCACAGATCGCGGGGGGCACAGCAGGGCGTGCAGTCCAGACAAATTAAGGGGCTCGCTGCTTATTAGAGCAACTCACAAACCACCACATACCAAGGGCTGAGTCACCTTCATTTGTTTGCAGTGTTGAGGGTTGGGTCAGTCATCGCCGGTTTGAAAGTGCCATACAAACATTCAGGCCCTGGATAAATAACATCAGGATTTACTGATGGTTATTCTCTTACTTGGAATGTCCAATTCAATTTTTTGCCACCCCCAGGTGAATGAAGACAATTGAAGACTGATGGGTATCTTTAAACTCCCTGTTGTAACATTAATTTGTTGCCTTAATCTGTGTAACTTCTGTTAATTACTGATACTAATAATATTAATGAGACTGGAGCTGTAGCTGGATAGGGAGTATGATTCTTCATTATTTGTAGCATTAACTGTAACATACACCATTATCATTTAAGTATACACTACATTATTGATAGAGGAAGAAACACAAGTGTCTTGAGGGGCATTGCTCTGAATTTATATATTAATATATTTAATTCATTCTCTTTGGTCAACAAATAATTTGAATGGTTCTTTCAGTCTGTTAAAGATGATTAAAAACAATCTATTTTGCGTATAAAATGTCACACATGGTCAAACCAAACTAAAACACAATCTCTACAACTGAAATAGAATATCACACAAAAATAACTACTTACTGGTATGTTACTAACATGTACTGGGTTTGCTTAAGAAAACAATTAAAACCTATAATATCTATATAGTCCTTAGTTAAAAAAACAAGCACTATTTCCATAGCTTTTATAGGCAATTGCAATGGGCCAAATGGCCTGCTTAGCAATTTATGTGACCAACACAAAATTACAACCAGCAGACAGTATAAATAAGCTGGGGTTAAAAATATATACATTAGACAGAATCCAATAACAACATTTTTTTTTTGTATTGCAAAATATAGAAAAAACACTTGAGAACAATTCAAGTTATGTAAGAGCACAGTAGTACATATTTCAAATACAAATAAAAAGAGACCCCATTCTGCTTAACTTGAATTCCTCCTCTTGATCTGAACAGAATAAAGGAGGATTAAGCATTCAGTGATGTGCCAGTGACACTGAGCGCATCCATCTCCACTCTTAACATTTGAATCCAGTTTTGGTCAGGGATGATTTCTGCTGCCCTCCATGCAAAATGCGCTTTTGATTTCTTAAGCCTCCTGTTGGATGCATATAATCACAGTCACTTGCAAAGCAGAGAGCTGAGTGAGCACTTGAGGCCACCAAGGAATGTTTTTCAGACAAGAGTAAATATGAACTGCTTTGATTTCTTCCTAAAATGGTAGCTAACACGGAGATACAACTTACTTCTCTTGGCACAACAAGGCTACACCTAGAGTAAAATGTTACCCAGCAACAGAAAAACACAAGAACAAAATTGTCACAATAAGTAAATCCTTAAATAGCCTCAAATTAAGAGACTCAGACAATAGAACATGTTTTTTGGATGATGTCATGTACTTGTACAAACCATACTTGAAGGAATCCATTGATTTTGCAATGTAAATGAGAGGGACACCATTTTCAACATTGTCTGCATCTTAATAGGTACTCTATGGCACTGTAATAGCAATAATACACTCATACAAAACAACTTTAGTCACCATGTAAGACCTTCAGCTATGAATACATCATTCAATGAATATGCTATTACACAGAGCTTTAATTCACCTAGCCAACACTGATCTCTCAAATAATGTGAAAAGAGATTGACCATGGGACTATCCCCAGCGCTTCTGAAACACAATGAAGTAGGCAGGTACTATTTGATTAACCTTTATGAAGTTTTATAACACTCCTTTGGAATGAACATAGAAGGAAATGTATTCAAAAATTACTTTTAAAACATTCACTCACAGATGGCATCTCCTATATCACATCACTGTTCTCCAGGTTCTGCCTTAAAAATATTTTCTGGTGCAAGAGGAGCTGGGAAACATCGGGTTCCTGTTCAGGGTCTTATCGCTGAGAGAGTCTACATTTTAACCCTTCTTACCATTGAAGGGTTAATCAGACGACGTGCAAAACAAAAATAAAATACATGTATATGTAAAAGTACTGTATTGCATAGTATCTCCTTTCATAACGCAAAGATAGAAATGTTATTTCAATTCTAATAAGTCAAGTATCAGTCCACAATCAATTTTTGTTCAGAACAGGCAACTGATATTCAGGAAAGAAGTCATGAAAGAAACAGGCAACATATAAGCAATTCTAAACTATTCCACTTACTATTCCAAATACATTAAAGGGTAGCAGGGTATAAATATTGATGCAGACCTAACAGGTCTAACAGACCATAACAAAGCGTGAATCTAACTTATTTTAGGCAGATCATATTCTTGCATGGAACTTAACAGTCGGATCATATTTGTTTTTATTCTATTACTGACTGCTGAAAAAATGGACCATTAGCAATTCAACACAATTCAAAATGGGCATCCTGGATGTTCCCTCACCTGGGTCTATGAGGCTGATCACTGAGGCTAAGCCTATTGACAATATTCAGGGCTGGACTCAGGTTAACTGTTCAGGCATTTTGTCGAGTAAGGTCTTTCACCTCCTGACAACATCATCACAATGGAACTAACTTTGTGTCTCTTGGCAAATCTTTGTCAAAGAGTTTAAGAGTCAAAGGGTGAAAATACAACAGTACTATTGTGGATGATGTTATATACAGTGAGGGAAAAAAGTATTTGATCCCCTGCTGATTTTGTACGTTTGCCAATTGACTAAGAAATGATCAGTCTATAATTTTAATGGTAGGTGTATTTTAACAGTGAGATACAGAATAACAACAAAAATGCATTTCAAAAAAGTTATAAATTGATTTGCATGTTAATGAGGGAAAAAAGTATTTGATTCCCTATCAATCAGCAAGATTTCTGGCTCCCAGGTGTCTTTTATACAGGTAACGAGCTGAGATTAGGAGCACTCTCTTAAAGGGAGTGCTCCTAATCTCAGCTCGTTACCTGTACGAAAGACACCTGTCCACAGAAGCAATCAATCAATCAGATTTCAAACTCTCCACCATGGCCAAGACCAAAGAGCTGTCCAAGGATGTCAGGGACAAGATTGTAGACCTACACAAGGCTGGAATGGGCTACAAGACCATCGCCAAGCAGCTTGGTGAGAAGGTGACAACAGTTGGTGCGATTATTCACAAATGGAAGAAACACAAAATAACTGTCAGTCTCCCTCGGTCTGGGGCTCCATGCAAGATCTCACCTCGTGGAGTTTCAATGATCATGAGAACGGTGAGGAATCAGCCCAGAACTACACGGGAGGATCTTGTTCATGATCTCAAGGCAGCTGGGACCATAGTCACCAAGAAAACAATTGGTAACACACTACGCCGTGATGGACTGAAATCCTGCAGCGCCCGCAAGGTCCCCCTGCTCAAGAAAGCACATGTACAGGCCCGTCTGAAGTTTGCCAATGAACATCTGAATGATTCAGAGGAGAACTGGGTGAAAGTGTTGTGGTCAGATGAGACCAAAATCGAGCTCTTTGGCATCAACTCAACTTGCTGTGTTTGGAGGAGGAGGAATGACCCCAAAAACACCATCCCCACCATCAAACATGGAGGTGGAAACATTATGCGTTGGGGGTGTTTTTCTGCTAAGGGGACAGGACAACTGCACCGCATCAAAGGGACGATGGACGGGGCCATGTACCGTCAAATCTTGTGTGAGAACCTCCTTCCCTCAGCCAGGGCATTGAAAATGGGTCGTGGATGGGTATTCCAGCATGAAAATCTGTGGAGGGAGCTGAAGGTTCGAGTTGCCAAACGTCAGCCTCGAAACCTTAATGACTTGGAGAGGATCTGCAAAGAGGAGTGGGACAAAATCCCTCCTGAGATGTGTGCAAACCTGGTGGCCAACTACAAGAAACGTCTGACCTCTGTGATTGCCAACAAGGGTTTTGCCACCAAGTACTAAGTCGAAGGGGTCAAATACTTATTTCCCTCATTAACATGCAAATCAATGTATAACTTTTTTGAAATGCGTTTTTCTGGATTGTTTTGTTGTTATTCTGTCTCTCACTGTTAAAATACACCTACCATTAAAATTATAGACTGATCATTTCTTTGTCAGTGGGCAAACGTACAAAATCAGCAGGGGATCAAATACTTTTTTCCCTCACTGTATATTTTTGGGTTTGTTTCTATCTTATTGTAATAGTGATTAGTGTGATCCATCACTTGCTGAATTCCTAGCACATGCTAGCTGTGTGAAGATGAATTCCTGCTGAAACAGCGCAATCATTACTTTGTTCTCTGGGTACTTGTCCTTTCCTGCAAATAATACACATTAACAGACAATTAAAGAGGAATCACGCAAACTTTTGTTTCATTTAGACCGAAGGAACCTTGATATTTCAGTGATTAAATATTCCCTTAAAGGAAAATATTGCACAGCACCTTCTAGATGGAGCCATTATACAGCACTTTACTGAGCATAGACCATTAGTAAACAGCTTGCTTGCAATACGTTTCACTGGAAAGTCATTTGCGATTTTGTTTTTGGCAAGTCACAATATATATACACACTTTTGTATACATGTTTCATAACTGTCAGGATGTTGCACACTAGAGTTCTGTAGGGGTCTTCAAAAGGAGAGTGCATTGCCCTTTTGTTATTCTTAAGGACAGTAAGTTTCAGTGATTTAACACATAAAACTATCAGATTTAAATGCAAAAGTTATATCTAGCTGAGGAATATTTACCAGAGCCATTAAGATGCGGAAGGGTTAATTAAACCCTTTGATACAGTATTATTTTTTGTTTATTTCTGCTCTAACGCCAAGCCATTCCATCTCCACTAGGCAAATCTCTTCATCAATCAGCATGTGAAAACCATTTGGCAAGGACACACTGCGCATTCCTCAGGGTATTTCAGTTGCTAAGTGGTAAGACCTACATTACACAGACAGTCTTTGAGACTCTTAAATGTAATTGCAGATCACAATCCTATTCACTGGTCTTTTGTGAGCCTCTGTGTAATGTTCATAACCCACATACAGTACAAGCGACTGGCTAGTTAGGAAAACCGTCTTATCTAAATATATAAATATATATTAAAATATGAGAATGGTACCTTGAGTCTATTGATATGTCCCTTTATAAAGGTTACAGACCTCTTAATGCTTCTAGCTTAATGTATACTAATGTGTTTGTACATATTAATACAGACAACAACTCTTTGCCCTCTCTCAGTGGTCCCTATCTAGAGCATTTGAAACAGATATTCCATGGAATTGACAAAACAATTGATATTAGGTACTAGAGTCACATTTACCACAACTGTGAATGCATAGAGTTGTGTAAAGTTATAATCTCTTGCCAAAGCCTTTTACTATTTTTACAGATATTTAAAAAAAAAAAAAAAAAAAAAATGAAAGGCTAAAGTCTACTTACTTGAACTCTGATAAAAGCAAGCATCGTATTCAACACAAAAGAAGCACAACCAACCATATATTTGGATTTTAATGTCTTCATATAATTCTGCAAGTTAATTAAAATTTAAGTAAAACTTTACTGGGCAACATCAGATAACTCAGCAGAGAAACATTAGCAGAAAATTCCCATTAATCAACGCTCTCTTGTCTGTCTCAAAACAACGTCAATTTATCAATTGAGTCCACCTTTGGTATTTTAATTAAAAAGGATTTGTCCTCTCAGACAATGGCTACCTTTCATGTAGAAAATTCCAGATGCACAGGCTTAAGTGTGAAATGCACTTGACGTCCGTAGTCAAACGCAGTGAATTCCAGCAGACAATGGAATGAAGGCCTGTCAAGTCCAACCAAAGTGAAAGAATTGCCGGTATTCACAAATGGATGGAAAAAAAAAAGGTCTTTGAAGAGACGTCGTGAAGCCGGAACAACTTATCTCTTCATGACTACGTGTTATAGAAAATACACTGCATTGCAATTCAACCACTTGAGAAAAACTATGCTTTTAAAAAATAAAAATCGTCACCAAACATACTGCAAGGGTAGAAGTGTGCAGAGAACACACTGAAATATTAAGTATGACCTATCATGCCACTACAAATGAAAACTGTCCAAGGCATTCAATTTCAAGAATGTGTTTCATCATCAATAGTTTTTAAGTGACTAATTAAATGTTACGGTTACATATTTGATTTCTCCCTTGTCATCCGAGATGTCAAACGAGGTTTACAATAAACTTCAAACGGCTTAAGAATCATTCATTAGTGCATGCCTTGAAGTAAAAGTTCACTCTGACCTTTAGTTATATGATTAGATGTAATTTATTTCCACAATACTACAAAGATTTATTTATGCCATTCATCATATGTCAAATATAAACATTAAATTAGCCATGTAAATGTGAGCGGTATAAGTGGCACATGAAACCCTTGATGCAGATCTTCTCATAAGCAGGAGTCAAGGCATGTCAGTGCCATGGTATGTCCTCCTCTTGACAATTAAACTCAATTATTTCTGCTTCAGGGATCACCCTGACAAGACAAATCCAGTTCTGTGTATGACTGTCTATGGTTGTCCTATCTCAGTTCTGGATGCTAATGGTTTTACCACTAACAAAACAAAGCAAAACAAACAACCAAAAAGCATCACAATTCCCAGTGTATGTATTATTTTGACTTTTGCCGTTTCATATTTAATGGGTTAATGGTAAACCTCTCATTACTATTATGTTTCTTAGCAGACACCCTTCTACAGGGCGAAATGTTACAATCCCATCCTTTTTACCTACAATTACCCATACAGCTGGGTTTTTACTGGAGCAAACTAGGTACAGTACACTGTTCAAAGCTACAACAGCAGTGTCCCCCACCTGGGATTGGACACGCCCCTCCACTCAGGAGTCCAGAGCCCTGACCGTTCCCCAACACTGCCCCTCATCCTGCAGAGCCGTCTTGTAACAATATCCGAGTTAGGCAGGTACAAAACCACTGCAGCGCAAATGGAAACAAGCAATGTCGTGACATAAACAAGAGGAACTGTCGCTAAGCTGCAAATACACAAACTGTGGCACCTATCCTGCCAACATAACAATGTACTGAATTAGAGCTGAATTAAAGGCATCAAAGGGTAAATCCACACCAAAAATAATTACAAGAATAAACCATCCAATCTTGCTGTTCTGAAGTTATTCAGTAATTGTATAAGTTGTATGCTCCAAAACATCTATTATGGCACTATGCCAGTGTCCCAAATTAGACTTTTCACTGCACCTTAGCAAGGAAATCAGCATTTTCTGCCTGTTGCCATCATTTGTACCATGGCATCTTAAGTGCACACACTCATTATATGACTGTACAAAAATGCATCCAGTAGACCCCCACTACAACACACATGGCCTAATGAGGGCTTACACAGAGTTCCCACGATGCTGTACATGCTAAAGCAACAGGCAGGAAATGCAGAAGACATCTTTCCTGGCTGAGGAGAGTGATTTGGGACATTGGCAGTACGCCATTATGCTGATTTTAGAGCAACCAATTATTATACAATGACTGAAAACATTCACAAGATGGGTCTGCTAACGTTTTTTCATATTTTAATGTATTGTCAGTTTACCCCCTTAAATATTGTAAAATATGTTCTCAAAATAAATCCATAATATTCCCCAAACACTATTTTCTGTACTTTAAACAATACATGCTTGATTGAAACCAACTGTCGCCAGTACATTTAAATTATTTTTGAAGGTTTAGAGTCAACTCAAAGGTGAATCCAAGTGGAAGTTTCTTCACAGTACGGCTGACAGCACTATGTACACAGCAGGTTTCAACCCAAAGCCACAGAAACCTAAGCAATGTGTTCCATACAAGCAGTTAAACTTGAAATACTTCCGAGGTAACATGTACCTCATTAAACAACACAGAAATAACACTGCAGTCTAATGTCAGTAAAACACAGAGAGCTATAAAAGAATATGTCCTATACCGTGTTGTGTAAACTGGGTGCCTGTGTGTGATGTAAGAACAGGCTTTGTTATGTCTGCTTCACAGTTGTGTTGCCGCCCCAGTGCCGGCAGTGATACTTCCTTCCTCCTGGCACAGGACCTTCCAGCCTCTGTGTTCCCTCACGCTGACAGTGCGCTCACTCGGCTCTCGTGCCCAAGCATGAGGCAACTCCATTAAGGGTCTGGCCTCACATTTCTACTACTCTTCAACGCAAACTTCATTCTCAGATTTGACAAGGAAAAAGAGGAGGCTAATCACACCGAATAATACAAATACAGACTATAGTAAATGGAAATATTTAGTCTCTCAGTGAGATTAGTGCATGGTAACAGCTGCTGAAACACACTAAGAACTGGGTTGTTCAGAGCAAGGCAAGATGACATGCAAACCCTTTCTCACTTAATTATTGTCTAATATTCAGTCTCGTATAAAGAGGGGATGTTTATTCTCATTTCCTCCAGCATCACGTAGATTATAACAAATTAAATTAATAACAGTTTTGGCTGCTTTATTTCCGCTCCTTGGCTTCAGACTTTTCTCATTCAAAGCAATGCAACCCTGGGACTATTCCAATTTCATAGGGCTATCAAAAGCATCCCCAAGATCCCTTAAACTATGCCTTCAGATATTATAACAGCAGTGCAAACAGCTTTCCTGCAATGTCACACTGAACAGAGCAGTGAAGCAATTTTCACCCATTGTAAAAGTCAAGCATAATAAGTAGAATTATATGCAGCTAAAAAAGGTATTGTATTGTTCACGGTCATCACCTGTCATGGAAGTGAGCTGTTCAATACCCTAATGCAACTCATTTTAAAGCTCTGTGATGCTGCTCACTTTACAAAGGTATGAAATAAAAATGTGACTGACTACTAGATACCAATCCAGCTGGAGTGAAAAGTTAGTCAAATGAATGTCAAATATATTTTTCCTCACTTGACTATGGAAATTATGACCTGGCCATGGGGATGACTTGTCATCAAAACCCCACCACTAGATGGAATGAGCCATGGTATGTTTGGGGTGGAGGAGGGATACAAAGCAATGCATGCTGGGAAAGTGCACGAGTTGCCAGATACTTGTTTGCTTGGGAAGGCGGAAGTCAGGCGTGAGGTTGAATATTAAATATTTAAAAGTATTTTCATCCAAAAGTAGTAATTAAATGCATTTGCAGAGAGTGGGACAAAAGATGTGCTAATCCAAATAAGGTGCTTAGTGTCATTAACAAAGGTTGTGCAGACTGCAGGATAATTTAATTTTTGTCTGAAAAAAGTTGTGTACATTTTTGCCTAAATACTCAATTAAACTACCTTTCACTTTTATGTTTACTTACAGCATAGTTGGTGAAAGAAACACAAACAGAAAAAGAAAAGCTACATAAATGCCACCTTAACTTCTGTTTACTTACAGAAACACACACAGCTTTATGCATGAGTTGATTAGTGACATGTGTTCAGTTAAAAAACAAGGAAATCCAACAAAATTAAATATAATTAATTACATCTGCTTGGCTTACAGGCAGGCTTAAAAATGTTTTTGTCCATGAAGGTATTTTCTACACCATCAATCCATTTGCAACAAATCAGAATGTGAAGAGAAAAGTGTGACAGAATTGAACACAGAAACAGAATATTGAAAATAGTTACATCTATTTCTCAATAGTTTCAAAAGTCCTGACAGTCAGTAGTTATTAGGTTGTCCTTTGGCTTTGATAACCGTCAGGCACTTCCTATATCTTTAAACAGATTCTGGCACATCTCAGGAGGGAGTTTTGAGCACTCCTCCACTGACATAGGTGTTGCTCAGGTTTCAGTTTACTCATGTGAACTGGTTATTTTAGATCATACCACACATTTTCTGAATGTGAGATTGTAACCAATCAAAAATACTGGTTTTATATTCCCTTAAGTGTTGTCGTAGACTTGGGTGTGTGCTTCAGATCGTTATCCAACTAGCAAGTCAATTTGAGACCAAGCATGAGCTTCCTGACATAGGGGAAAGCAGATATTTTGGCTTAAATATGCTGATATACTTGGAATCCACCCATCCCTATATTCTAAGCAGAAGCCCATATTCGAGGATATATCTCACTCAAACAGCAATTAAATAACTAACATTTTCTGAACCTGCTGTGGAAAAATTTGTTATTTCTAAGGAGCATGACTTAAAAAAATAAGACCCACACACGTACACTGGAGAGGCACAGCTTTTTGGAATAATATAAAATAAAAAAAATATCTACATTTTAAATCAGTAGTCTGGGTTCGTTCAGGGAAACAGACTTCAAAGCAACAACTTAACTAGGCCACTCTAATTGTGAAACACTTCACAAAAGTGATAAGGCTGTAAAAATAATGGGAACAATTCAAGGATAATTATTTCTTTATACAAGTTTTCCAAAACTGCAATACTTTAAAATGATACTTTTTACTTCAGTTTTTATTGTTGTAATCCAAAGCAGAAACATTTTTAACATATAAGTGAAAGTGTTCATTCTTACATGTCCGTTTCTATACTGTGCTTTCATATTACCTCACAGTGTCAACGACTATGATCAATAGCTGCATAACTGAGAGATCAGTAGACTCTCATGGTCTCAACCTCACTCGGCACTATCATGTGCAGCATCTTGAATAACAATGAGTGAGTTGATGCAGATCAGGGCAAATGTCACACCTTCCTTTGACATCTCTAGTAACAGTTGACAGTCCTGTGATGGACGAGTGTGCATACGTATAAAACCTTCACAATTATGACCTGGGACACTTGTATTTGCCAAAAACACTTCCAAAAAAAGAATGTACATATTCAAATCTGAAGCTTTTCCCATAGGGTAACATTTCACCTTCAAAGACAGAAATGTATAAAACTAAATCTGCAATCTGAATAAATGCATCTATATTTTAAATGTGGGCGATTACTTTTGTAACACAGTCAACACCTCAAAGAGATGAATCCTATGGAGGCAACTAGGCTAGATTAATGTTTTCATTATAGAAAGGAACCTAACACACTGAAATACAGTTTTGAATAGGCATGGATTTTCCTGTGGAATAAAATTGAATGATAATTTAAATTTAAAGTCCTTTACCACAAGAACACATTTCATAAACCATCCTTAAGACATGAACTGGGAAGTTTCATTTGAGATAAAGGACTGCAACAAATAGGCCAAGAGCCAAATGTCTGAGGAGATATCTCAGATAAGCTTTATTTAATCGAGTTGTTATGTCCATCGGAACAGCTCTGAAGGTTACAGGTTAAAACCCAGAGATAAGCAGCCAGAGTAAAATCTTTGAAATGGAACATGACAAAACAGTTTTCCCTTAAGCAACAAGGCCACAAACAAATGCTCTGGATTAAAAGGGTGTGTTCAAATCAAGATGTTTTCAAATTTCAGGATCACACACGTGTTAACGTTTGTTGTAATGTTTATTATGGTAGTAATGCATTAAAACACATAGTACAGAAAGCACGTTGTGTCTTTAAACCAGTGAGAGCAGATACGGTTACAAGCCCCAATATAAACAATGGAACACTAAAAACATTCCAAACATCAAGTGTTGAGATGCCATTGAGACTTTGCTCATTTTAAAGGCATTTATTTTAAATAAAGCATGAAGCACGGGCAGGTGCAGCCAGCACTAGAATTCCTAGTGTGATTGTTTCATGATGTTCACAGGAGTAGCAGATTAGCAAGTCAGGAATAAAAACTTTATGGTCATGTTTCTTGATGCTGATTTATATGCCTCAAAGTGGATATTAAAGGATATCTGCAGAGAGCTTGGAAGAGAATTCAACCTGTCTGCACCAGTACTATATAATGGACTGTTTTCCTTCACACAGAAACAGAATAATACATGCTGCTCCACAGGAAGCACAGAAGTAAGAATAGTGTGTCATTGTTCCCGCGACTCGGAGACTTCATTAAAATCAGAGTTGAAAACACAAGTAACGCTACGAATGAGAGGAGGCGACTCAGCCAATTAATGGCCATGAACTGCTTGATCGATACAAGGACACTGTATTTGGAGGAAGCCATTAAGGGGAAGAGAAGAGGAATTTTTTGACAAAGCTAGTCATGATCCTTTTATAAAGCCAAAGCCAGTAATGATCCATTTACAAACCCAGGTGGCACCTCTTTGATCTTTCGAGTCTGAGCATCAGGACTTCAGGAACTGGTTAGCAAGAAGAATGTGAGGCATTAAGGAAATGCCATTGAGAACCTATTTAAATCACTATATTGTGCTCCAAGAGGATGCTCATTAGTGACCGCCGACAATACCAGGGTGACAAGGGACTTTTTCCAAATCAAATTTTACTAATGAAAGTTCAAAAGTCATGCTGTACAGTATCTGAAAAATGTAAATCAAATGAGCCAGTGGTACCAGAAACCAACATGTGATTTATCAAGTTTCTTTGGGCTTTTGCTGGCTTCTTCGGTGCATTACAAGGGGATTTCAGATAATTAGGTTAGATGACTAGTGCAGAAATAGAATAGTAAATGAAGTGGCCTCTCTCTACCAATAGAAACCACTGCCTGTTGAAACTATTAAACTAGGACTTAGCATCTAACTCTTTAAATGTTGGAAATCAAACACTTGGCTGTAATGAGAGATGTTTCACAGTTACAGTGAAAATGCAATATGCAAGGTGAATCCGGTTCATGAGCATTCAAAAGATCCTATAGTTTATTTTTCTCACAAATGAATTAATTTGAGTAACCCCATTGTACTTTCAAAGAAAATACTTTCAGTTTTTCTTGATCATTGTTAAATGATAAGACTCAACATCATTTTCTCAGTACAATCTCCAATGGTTTCTTTACTCCGGGGGAACAGACATTCAAAAGAAAAACATTCATAGCTGTACTTTGCTGGAAAACATGTTTGGGAATATCAAACCATTGGAAGGAGTTCAGAGGAATATCAAAATGAGTAACAAGATTTTCCCTTCAGATTTTTTTCCCCCGTAACAGCCCTGTCAGATGAACCAATTATGAGTGTTGATCCTTAAGTGAACCAAATAAAGAGGGTCAATTATGAAATGACTATGCAGAGTGCTCAAAGCCAATCAGACTCTCAAGGCAGTTTCTTCAGTTTGATTAATAATTAAATGTATTAGACTATGCATGGCTCTAACAATTAACTTAAAAATATGATCTCTAAATAAGCAGCTGAAATTCAAAAAATGTTAAGTAACCTGACACGAGTTCTTGCTTTTTATTTAGTGTAGTTTTTAATAATAAATGTGAAAAGCAACACACAGCTTCAGTTAATTAAGATTTCAAATTTACATCATAGGATGTGTCTTTTATTTTAATTATCTGGAAAATGACAATGCAAAAGGCAGCTCAGGCTTCAAATGCATCCATCTGACTTCTGAAGTATAAAGACAAGTGTGAGTCACACAGTAATAAAAACAACATGAGAAAAATAGTACAATATTAATACCTAACCACCTAAAAACAGTGGAAGGGAATTAGGGAATAGGGATTATGGGCATGTCTGGGAAAGCAATTGTTCTTCCCTTTTCAAACTCCATGTCGGCTGAATTAGAGCGCACACGCTTCTAGACGTCATTCAAAAGTAACAACAAAGCATTTCCGCTGCTGTCCTGGACCTACTATAATGCGGCGAGACAGTGAATCTGTTTCCCAGTCTATTCTTTCAGCCCTTTTAGAATAGTCTGTGCATTTTCACTGAATTACAGCACAGCTGACTGGAGATGGTGATTGCCGAGCGATAAAAACCAACAACAGAGATTCAAAATCCTGCTAAAGAACGGTACCCACACACTCAACCCACGAACACTTCCACACAAAAAAACAACCTCTACATCCCAGCTGTACATATTAAGTATTATTAAATAGTTTAATTAGATTTTAAGTGTGTTGTAAAACCGTAGTCACACTTTTATCCTTAATGGCAGTGATGATAAAACACTGCTGCAACCACATTGAAAAAACTATGAGGACATGACCTAGAAGACCAGAATAACATGAAACATTCAATTACAAATTAAAAATAACTACAAGCATACCTTTTGAAGGAATCACCCTGCTGCACCATCTGTTTAAACACCTGGAGGGCCAAGGAAGCACAAGGCATACCACGGTTTTCAGGTAACACTGTGCTTCGTCTCAGCATGCACAGCAAGGCGGACGGTCAAGGTTGTGGCAGGTCTGTAAAGGGTCACAGCTGCCGAAGACTTTGGCTGTGATTCCTTATAGCAAGTTACACAGCGACTAGAAATCTGTGTCGAGATCATGGGCTTCCCAAAAGACAAAGTGTTCCACCATCAGATTTATTTCTACATAATCGTGAAGTTAATATTTAGGCCCAGGTGGATAAATCTGGTGAGTGCCCTTTAAACATTATGAAGCTCTTGGAAGGGTTGGTTTTGTAACTGGTATATGACTAGGCCCTCTCTTTGGTATTCTGTGAGTCTTAGTAAGTAATATTACAAGTTGAGCAGTGAAGTGCCGTGCTAGTGTTAAAGAACAAACCTCCAATGATACAAACTCCATGCAAATGTCTGCCGTTACAAAGCCGCTATCTTCACTCTACTGCACTAAAGCAATCCCACAGCCTGAATGTGCCACTAAATATCAGTTATTTGACTCCTGTATGAATGAGACATCAAAGAGCTGCCCTTTACGGTTTGAGATGTCATTGTGTTGGCAGTGGAATTTATTAATTATTAATCTCTTAAATTCACAAGCTGAGTGGAGTGGGTCAGATAACTGGAAGGAGAATATTTTTAAAATGTTATACACAGTTCCCTGTGTGTTCATTTAATTTACTGCTGATGTTTTTTTACAAATGCATTTTAAGAACATGAAAATATATAAACAGCCATTTGCTGATGCTTATATTTGTTAGTCCATCAAAAACACAATCCGTGTTCCAGTGTTCTCTGGAAAATACAATATGATCCGTTATACTTTAGGCTATTTTTTTTTTACCATATTGGGAAAAATACAATTCTTTACAACTGTGTAAAAGTGTATCAGATAATTGGGTCCCCAATGTACTTTTCTAAAGGTCTTAATGGCTGTAGGCAGTCAGTGCATTGAGAGGAGCAGAGAGTGATGACTATATAAACAGTATCTGACTACAAGTGTTAGAGCTAATTTGCATCCTTCAGTTTCTATTGCCTTCGTCTCAAAACATGTATCACTTCCTTGTACATGTTTGTTTTTCCTGATTAGGCAATTTGAAAGTGAGTTTTCTTTGAATGTACACACTAGTTGGCTCTACTGATAATGAAAGAAGGCTCACATTTCTTTAGTGTGTAATATTTAGACACGACAGTTTTAGAAAATAAGTAAAACTTTATAATAAATTATTCTTTAGAATTTTCCTTAGCTTTTGTTTTTCCCATGATAGAATTTTGTACAATCATAATAGATTTGAACATTTTATTGACGATTGATTAATCTGATCTAGCATACCAGGAATTTAATGTCCTTTCAAAACCATGTTTTATAATCCAGGTTTTGTTCTGTGATATGTAAAACATCCACCCCAGGTATCATGGATTTATTACTGCAAACTGTGACATCATATGGGGCTAGACAGCACGGACTTTGAACTTCATTAAATTATGACCTCTGTGCATACTGTCAATTTATTCCCAGCACTGCCAAACACACTAGATTCACCCAAAACACAAGGCAAGAACTTGAAGCACAAGTAGGTAGCCTTCGCTTCATAATTAAACCTTCAAGCACTTAAATGTTATTAGAAAAGCCAAGCAGACACACCTGCTTACACCCATGGTCTGAAACTAAAGACATCTTGCCTTGTTTTTAAGTGTCCCAGTGGTATTTTTCTCCACCTGTAGTTAACTCAACTTAATAGTGTACCAACACAAGCCCCTAATTTTCAAAGACGCACCTCACAATGAATGTGATTTTTTTGTTTAACACCTGCTGCTTGAAAAACTACAGGGCAAGAGAGGATCAAACAGAACACACAGTACCAGTGTTCCTATACTAAGTGTACCCCTTATGAGATCAAATTAAATCAACTGATGTTTAGGCTAAACTGACACTGAATTTTATTCTGAAGAATGTCATGAAATTCACCTGAATGTCACTCTGCATATGGTACTATACTACTTTTGTCCAGAATTAATTAATAGCTACTTGACATAAGACCTGTCCGTGTATTGGAGATCTCAGTCTCTTTAAAAAAGTATGATATCCTCGAGAAAAAACACCTGACCAGGTGGATGATTTGAAATTAAAATGAATTTGTACACACTTGCAGATTATTATCCATCACCTTTTTCAGCTCTGGATTGATTTTTGTCATTTGTTTTTGTAGACCAACTCACCCAAAGGTCAATGACACCTAGCTCTTGACATACAAAATATGTTAAAAAATAAGTTTCTCTGTGTGCAAGTCAGCAGGTAGGCGGGTATATGTTTTTCAATAATAATGCAGTGGGTGGCATGTGGCCACTTGTTTCATCCTTCAACCATCTCATTGTTTACTCCAAACACTCAATTCTGTCATTACAGTAAACTACAAAGACTACACCAGCTAGAGGTGTGTAAAATAAACCACAGGAGGTAGCACCAGCTGTCATGCGGGCAGTTGATGAAAAGATCACATTGCTAGTTGGGCAGTATATTGTACTGTAACTCAGTGGCCATTACATGTAAAGCAAAGTACAGCACAACTACAGAGCCTTGGCAAAATACAATGAACAGGTTTAACATAAAGCCAATACATATAGGAGACGGCGCCAAGTGTGAAACAGAGCAGAAACAAAAGGTAGAATCTATTAGTTTGGAGTCATGCATCATGCAGAGGCTGAAGAAAACACAAAACCCAGAAGGGGTATCTGTAGATCACAGCAGCTGCAGAAAAAACTGAGGGGAAAAGCACCATTTCAACTGCTTGGGGGTGTGGGGGTTTACTTTGTTGCTGCTGTCAGACAGTGAGCCATACAACAATTTGTTTATAACAAATTATCAACATTTTATTTGAAAACAAAAACCACATCGAGGAACATAACCTTCCAACAAATAATGGTATAGTGTGTGCAAATGATCAAATCTCATGCAACACTCACCAACAGTGATGCCTCCTACTGAGGTCCTGTATAGCCTGGCCTCAATAAGATCCTCCCCCTGGCAAAACCATCCATTAAAACAATTGGTTCTATATACATATTTTATGTACTATGGGCATGTGGAATATTAATCATATTAAACAATCCTGAAAATACATAAATAAACTTACATATTCAGTAACTATAATAACATTATATGTGGACATTATAAAACCCCATAATATAAAACACCCGTTAAGGTAAACTTTAAAAGTCTGTGATCTCCTCTCTACCTCTCGCAGCAGCATTTGTAAATGAATACCACATTCTGTACGAGCAAGGGAGAACTGATGCATCGTTTTATTGAGGAGATCGCAAATGTTTTTCACTCACAGGGGGCATGCAAATTGTGATACAGCAATGTCTGTTGATCCAAGCTTCAGATGTTAATTTTATTTTTTCAAATCCATTTTTCCACAGCTTTTATTTATCTCATGAACTGCTTATCTCATAATGCCTGGTTTGGATGTCTCTAGAATCACTTATGGAAAAATATCCATTATTTCGGTCTCATGAAGTCAACAAAAATATAACCGAAAAAATACATTCTTTGCTTACATGTGCATTTTGTATCCTCAATAAAAATTAACGCTTGAGTTTTAATTTCATGATGCCAAGGGAGAAATTCATAGAAGCAACACATCCTCTGGAGTTAAATCTTCAGGGTGAACAACCTAAAACACTATTCCCTACCTGTACCAGTTTCAGAAAATCTGTTTGCATTTGCCTTAGAGAGAAAGCTTTACATATGGGGGACTTGCTGTACAATATGCTGGCACGATGTTAGCCTCTAGCTGAAAATGTTCTGAAACATAGTTACCCAGTTATAATTAACATACAAAACTGAAATACACAAACTGACTTTAATCTGAGGTTCATTAAGCATACAAGAACACAATATTGAATACAAATGTGATGTGTAGCCATTCCTATACATCTTCCACATGGTGGACAGAATCTTAAAGCAAATATGTTATTACATTTCTTCAGGCAAAGGCATTTAAAAGGACCATGGTATTATCAAACAAATAAAATCATATTTCCATGGTGAGTAACATTAAAAACATGTTGGAGACAGGATACTAATTAAATTCCTGTCTGTGATGTTTAAGTTTTAGCATCTCCACTGACATGCCCATTCATCCTGAGCAACATATGGACTTAACTATATTATATCTGCACTTGATAGCTCATTGTATTTTGTACAGATTGTATTACTGCACTGCAATGCTTTGAAATGTGTCTTGTATAAATTAATTCAGCCTGGATAATGGCATCTACAAATAAACAGATAATACAAATTATAATAATGTTGCAGTGATTAGCGCTGCTGCCTCACAGCTCCTGGGACCCAGGTTCGATTCCACCCTTGGGTGTCTGCCTGTGTGGAGTTTGCATGTTCTCCCCGTGTCTGTGTTGGTTTTCCCTGGGTACTCTGGTTTCCTACCACATCCCAAAGACATGCTGCTTAGGTTGATTGGTTACTCTAAATCGCCCAGTTGTCGTGTGTGGGTGGGTGGGTGTGGTACTCGTCAACCAGTCTGGCCAGTGTGGCTAGTTAACAATTAAAGGCTAACAATACATATTGGCGAGGCCTCATCCTGCTTTTGATCAATGAAGGTTGATGGATGGATATATTGGAAAAAAAGTAGAACACTGAGGAACAAAAATAAACTGTTACCAGCAAAAGTAAATGTTTTCCGCAGATTCCTACAATAAGGCACGGCTATACAAAATGGGAACAAATGGAGGATAATATAGTTCTGTATCTGATGCTGTTCTGGCAGATCTCGAGGAAATGCTTTATTGGTTATTTTCAGATATTCTTGGTAAAAACCCACACCTGCATTAGATGTCATGCCAATCTACAACACATTGCTTATTATTATTACCATTTAAACTTTACTATATTCTAGCTATCTCTCCACATTATTAATTATTAACAGGTATTTAAACAGTTAAAACTACCACATAATACAACTACATAATTAGGGGAAGTGACCCAATTAAGCCCACCAAAATCTAAGTTTTACATATCTTCTTATAAATGTGAATTTCTTCACAATTAAGTGGTTATTAAATAAAAAAAATAATCTCGAAATAAAAACACTGGTGGTAGATTTTGTCAAATTGACTAAATTAACTTATTTAATTGCAAAAGTGAAAAGTCCGGAGTGGGCTTGTAAGGTACATTTGTCCCAAATAAGCCCACAAGAGGTTTAACAGTAAATACTTCAATTTGTATTATAGATTATGAAATTCAGACCTCAAATAAACAACCTAACCAATTAAAATTGTATTTTTATATTATCTGAGACTAATTTCCATCACATGTATTTGTTGCACTTGTAGAGGCAGTTTGCTCTGCTGGTTGTTGGGGTTGGGGCCGGGGCTGTCGGGCTGTGGAAGTCTGCACAGGTGCTTCAGAAAAAGGAGCATGATTTGTGGACACGTGTCTGTCCACCCGGCTCTGGCTCACAGGGAATATTCCAGTGCTCTCAAAGCCACCAATGAGGTTCTCTGGCTTGAGAGCAGCGGAAAACACATCAAGTTTTGCAGGGGATTGTCCCTGCGAACACAGAAATGGCAGCACAGTTCTTTCCTCCATTACCTTTTGACTAGGGATGCACTGATCGATCGACCACTGATTGGTATCAACAGTTTCTCAATTTTTGTTGCTCTACTGCATCTATCTCTGAGATCATCATTCTGACAGTGTCCCGCACTCACTCCGGAAACTACAAAATAGGGCTTTTAAATACCAAGCAAATTCATCATATAAGGTTTCATTTGATTTATGAATCTCTTAATTGTATAATTCTTATCAATATTCACCAAGTTTGATCACCAAATTGTAGAAAAATGGCTTCTTGGTAGGCCTCTCATAAAGCAAAGTTTTGGGGTGACTTCTAAAAATGCTGCTGCACAGTGGCAGCACAGTCATACAGAAAAATGTGATTGCTCCAAGTAAAAAGTAACATGACAGTAACAACTTTGTGCAGTTTCTTTGAAACAGATCATCCTTCTAATATTTCCTGTCTTATTTGTATTTGAAATTAAAAGAGCAAGTGGTCTTATATGGTACGTGGGCTTAATTGGGTCACTTTCCCTATGTCGAATAACTGCAAAGAAATATATTTGACGACATCAAACAAAGTATTACAAATATTACAATTTAATTAACAAGGGATTTAACAGGAAAATTATCTGAGGTTAATATATCAACAATACACCAGGCACTAAAGAAATGTGTAATCTCTAATGCAAGCTCCTAGTGATTTATAATCCTTCTTAAAAGCATTATATGCAATTAGAAAACAGAAGAAATCTATAAAAGTCATGTTTCATAAAAATAAATATATTTTAATTCAATATTATATGAAAGAACTACACATTTTTAATCTGAGTTCTCAGATTCATTTTAATAAAAGATTGCATGCACTGTATATAAGAACAATCCTTTTCACGTTATTCTGAACACAGGAAGTCAGCAGAACACAATAAATTTCGTTATCTTCATGAAACAACTGTTACAATTTCCCTGTCTGGACTTTAAAGTGTTTGGTCTGTGAAATTCTTTACTGGTTAATCCTGCAAGAGCCAGGTCAAACCAATAAAGCTTTAGATGTGACGCAAGTAATTTTTATGATAGAAAACAAACTAAAAACCAATTACTATGCCTCAACTGATGAATTCTTAAGGAACATAGTTAAAGACTTTAATTCAGTTTTCTTCTGCACTATTGATGTAGAACAAGGACTCTCCAGCACTCACGTGTCAAGTTTCAACATTTTCAATACAGCAACATTAGTTATGGATGAAAACATTTCAATAAATTATTGCTTTGTCTCATTAATTGGTAAACCGTGTTCCCAAGTATACATGATATAAGCACAAGATGCACGCATAGACTTGCAACATTTCAAGCGTCATACTTTTTTTTTTTTAACTGAAAAATGTCAAGAGCAAAAAGCAAAAATGCTAATTTACACTTCCATATAATTAAAGTATCTGCCTAAAATATCTTGGCACAGAGTCATTACAATCCCTTGTCTGGCACTTACACGGAAATAATCAAAGTAATTGAAGCAATAGGGCTTTAACCATTTTTTATCCAAACACTCTGGGAAAAACTTGTATAAGAAAGGCAGTTTCCCTTCCCTGTCACAACTGAGGGACAACAAGGAAAACTGCTGTCCTAATTTCATGTCTCAGTTTCTCCGAACAAAGAGGCTGTATTTAATAAGCATATTGTGTATGGAACAAACCGTTAAAGCATGTTACGGATGCTCTTTACTAGAATCACTTGATTAGGTTCTTATATCAATAAGCTACAATAAAACTAGCAGGACAAATGGCCTTTGTTAAGGTTAGCTATATCTTAAATAAAAGCAGTACACAATATTTCTCACTACATCCACCAGATGTACTGTTGCAACAGATCCAGAACACACAACTTTTTGCAGCTCAGATTCTGAAAAATGGTGTAGAGTAAGATGCAAATATATCAATGATATTGTACTTGTATTATGGAGGCAAGCATTATCCAACTGGAACTTAAACAGTGGCCGGTTTGCCCCAAAAACAGGCATTGAATAACCTATGTATTAAATATAGAAGCTTTTCCCAAGAGAAATAATGATATAGAAACCGTGCTGCTGGCAATCTTTAAAATCTTGTTTGAGAAAGTGAAACGCACATCATCATTAGGTTCGATTAATTATAAATGAAACCTATTGTGAAGAACAGCCTAGGTACTCTTTAATTTCAATTTGAGTTCATGTCACAGCATTTCCCCAGAGAAGGAATGAGAAAGAAAATTCCCTGATGACAAACTGTCAAAGTACAACACTGCACATTGCCAAAATGACCATCTAGTCAGTAACAGGTCAGACGATTAGGAGAAAAATCAGGGGGATTTTTCCCAAAATCAGGTGTGTTTTTCTATGATGCCAAACTGCAGCACCACCCAAAGAAATAAACAGCATAGCGAGTGGAAACAAAGGGTGACACCAAACACACAGCCTACTGCTGGTAATGAATACAAAGAGTCAGAAATAACAATAAATAAATTATAAATACCTCCATGCCAATTTGCATTTAAATGGATATTTGGTTTTTTTTTTATATACTTATCTCACAGCATTTTCTCTAAGATGCCAGAACCCACACAGGTTTGTAGTCTTATCCTGCTGTGCATCACAACTGCCTGAAACAATTGAAAACTGACAAAGGTGATCTATGGTAAGAGAAAATTATATAGAATCACCAGATACATTTAAATTAGTCATCATAGGCCTCGTTCCAGACAAACAATGGTGAAATGCAGCAATATACATCTTATTATTCCTTGAAGTTCTATGAAAAGTGAATTCCAAAGGTCTCTATTGTGTATCAGTGTGAATGTACCAACCAAGGATGACTCGAGCCGTGTAGTGGCAATCATAAAACATTTCTACCATGCTGTTAAAACACACGCTTTCTAAATCTGGAAAGGAAAAACAAATGCTTAATGTTGACATAAGAAAGCAAAATATTAACTGCCTATTGGGACTCTTAGATTAGCCCTCCGAGCGATTTATGTGCTTCTTTACAACTGCATGGTGTTGTTTTCTTATTAGTTTAACAAAAATGTAAAGTGTTGTAAATATTTTTATGAACACGGCCCTCAGCATTTTACGAAAAAGCCTAGTTTTAACATCAGTTCAGCATGTGTGTGTGTTTGCAGTACCAGCAAAGACAGGGTTTCCTGCAGCCCTAATCAGGCCTGGCCACAAATCGGTGCCGCCTGGTGTGAATGATGAAAACAACACAAAATAAACTTAAAAACAGTTTCCCCCCTGCTCTCGTTCACTACTTCACCACACTTGTTCGCTACAACTATCCCCCCCACCCCAATCGACAATACATTAGCACCTCTCCCTCCCCCAGTCCAGATTTGTCCCCTTTCAGCTAGGCTGAGGAAGAGTTGACCACAAAAATGTGCTATAAACTCAGTGTAGTTTTATTGGCAGACAAGATGTCTAAAGGCATTAAAAATAGCCAATCGCCAAAGCCAAGAGTACTGTTTACTGTCCACGAGAGACTGGAGGCTCCGTAGGTCAGTTTGGTGACAGTAAATGTTGATGTCTGGACAATGTTAGATGTTAGGTCTGAAAAGACTTTGGAGCTGCAGCAAGAAGGGTAACATGCTCAATCTCAGACCTCGCACCCAGGTACTGTTTAATTTGGTGTCATAAAGAACCATCTCCAGAGATACAATTAATGATGAAGTTGCGGTTGCTGCCGATGACTCATCACTTCTTAAGAAACGACCAAAAAGTATTTCGTTCAGGGGGCACTGTCCTTTACCTCAGTGTGGAAGACATCAATGGATTTTTTAAAATCTCACAGATTATACATTTTAAATCTATGTAAACCGAGACAATGTAAAGAGATTATCTATCATTGATATCAAAATCAAGTCTTCCAATTGTAATTGGTTTAATTTGATTTTGGCAAATCCTTCCATTCTGTCGGTCAGTGCAGGTGCCGATGAAACAAAGTTATCAGAAGATTAATGGGGAGCTGATAAGGACTGCTTGACTACCCTCCCAAACACCAAACAATTACAAGCATTTTAAAACTGAACAACCACCAATCGAAGGTAGAATGATGACGGATGTTGAACAAGCTAATGCCAATATTGTATAATGCACTGCAGTTTCCGTGTTAAAACAAAATGCAATATTTTCCTTGATTCAGTTTTAGACAAATTCATTTTTGAATTGCATAAAACAATATAATTCACTGAAGTATTCTGCTAAATAAAGAAGTAGCCTAACTGTTCAAATTTAAAAAAAAAATCTAATCATGGAAGTATTGTGTTAGAAAGTGTTACAGAAATATTGTTTTTTGAAGGAGCAGTTGTGGTTTTATTTGTTAACCTTCAGATTCAATCAAATTGAAAGGTTTGTCAGAGACTGTGGAAGAAAGTTTACACCAGGGGCTGTAGGCCAGGCTTCTGAAATCAATGTGAAACTATTATTTTTGACCTTGTACATTTAAGATATAAGGCCTAGTCGTTGCATCTAGAATTTACAATAGGAGAAAGAAAGTTAAGTTTAAAGTTGTAACACTTTTCCGTCATTAATTAGTAGTAATTTAATTTACTTCCAGTAATTGCTAGTGCTGCTTGCAATTTAGATGTACAATAATTAGTATGACTCAGTTTACATTTTAATATGGCAAAGGTTCATTGGCTATTCTGTGTAATTTGGACAATTTGTAAGATCTCATTAGTCATTAAAAAAAAAAAAAAAAAAAGACGGTGATAGGATTTTAATACTTTCAGTTCCCCACTGTCTCTCAGTAATTAGCGGAATGATAGCACAAATTGTATAATTTTTAGGAAATAGTCCAAACACCTACAGCAAATTAATGATGAAAGAGACATGCCTGTTATTCCCAGGTATTAATTTGTCAGTGCCTAGTTTGATTACTACTAACTTTCTTAATTAGCTTAGAAAGGAAAAAGCCGTCATATTACACAAGCTATCAGCTGCTTTGCGATTATCTTCATAATGTTCAAACATTGTGACGGCTAAGTCTCCACATTCCAAATCTATTGTTGGGCTGTCCCAAAAAAAACAAATGACTTCAGCAAGTTTACTTTTTGTCGTAAGTCTTATCTTTAGCAAACATTTCAATCTATGCTCAGTTACGGCTTGGCTCATTTTTGTTTCTGTCAACCACTTTGTACTTGTTAACATCCCAGCATTTACAATTAGAATGTAGAAATTGCACCTGGTTTGGTAGCATCTATTGCTGGTAGCCTTAGATTTGTTTATTACTTTATCTCTGCTGAAATGCAGGTCATCATAACCCTGGCATCTTCTAACATATAGCCTACAGCAGAATTAAATTAAATTAAAATAGGTTTTACAATTAAAACATGTTAGTAATGTGCCATTGTAAATGTACCACAATCACAAGATCCAACCTGCTAATCTTCAAAGTATTTTCAAAACAACATTTCCCAGAGACAAGGTTACAATGGCTTTGTACATTCCTGCTGGGTTCGTTTTTGTTGCTCAGAGTATTTGTGTTTGGTCAGAATAATGTTTTTCACAAGACAATGACTCACTCCCAGCTTAAACTGTCTGAACATGCTCAGTCGGCAGCCAAGATAGGAGGACACACAAAAGACACTGAAACTGCATTTAGCAAGAAAACCACATTATCTGGGAAGAGGCCAAGATTAAGGTATTCATAAAAAAAAAAAAGTAATACAATAATGTCTGGAAAAGGTTGAAGAGAATTTAGCATCCTGTTCAGTTCCTTGTTTTCATAGGAGCTGAAAACTATTTTACACCCACCCACCTCCATCACTACCAGCATGGTTAGTTGTTTTTCATTGGATGATTACTGATACTGGATACTGAATAATACTGTTGGATGACAGTACCGATTACTGGAGCCACATTAGATTTTACAATAATCTCTGAATTTTTACTATTTTTATCTATTTTTAAACCACACGCATGCTTCATTATACTCCCTTAAATGATAAGAAAAAATAATAATAATTTGATGTGAATGAGAACCAAGAACACAAGCTCCTACAGTAAAATGTTGGCTCTAACTAAGCCTCCACCCTCTGTGGCCTTTTTCTAGAATACACTGACAAAAAGGCAGATCAATTCACATTTCCAGAGGACACACGAATCTGCCCATTTCAAATAATCCTTAATATCAGCCTCCTTTAAGTGACTTTGAGTTTTTGCAATCAAGGGGGGAGATAAGGAGAGTTATTCCCTGTTGAGTTTGAAATCATCATGAGCAAAACGGCTCAAATTTACATTTCAGGAATGCCCTGCACAGAATTTTGCATCATATAATTAGGTCTTCCAAGCAAGTTACCTTACAATTTTCTGGTTCTGAATATGGGAGCACAATAAAGGCATGGCAACAAGGAATCACACTATTAAACCAACATCAGAACAGTCTGTGTGAGTATCCAAGTGGAACTCCCAGAGGTAAAGCCTCTTTGATGTGCAATATTTTACATGAAAGGGGGTTCCTAGTTGTCTATTGATGCCCAAATGCAGTTACCAGTGCGTGTAATCGTTAGTTACTGCTTGGAGGTGATGAGGATCAATAAAGTGAAAGGTTCACAAACAGGGTGTGAAAGAGCTAAGTTTGCTTGTTGGGAGTTTTCAGTTCCTCTGGATGGGGTTTCTCTCTTTTGGGGCTTTGTGAGGCACCATAAGATTCAGGCACTGAGATCCTTTACTGTACCCCAGTGCTGCAGATATCTCCATAATGCAATCTTCTTAAACAAACAGCCAGTGTACATCCTGGGGACTGTTAAATTGCTTTAGAGCTTCTTATGGATGAATATGTTGGTGCATTTTTCTATTTATTTTTGAGGTAGCCAACACGTGAATAGAAAGCTTGAAGGGATAGGATTAGGAGTGAAATCGCTAAGGACAAAACTAAAATCACTGTTCGGGTTTTCATGAGATCTATAAAAAAGAAGGCCAGTTATTCACAAAATGTTTATTATTTAGAGGTTAAGCATGATTTTTTGACAATACTTTTGCTGTTGTAAAATTTTCATTTTATGGGAACAAGACAAAGACAGGACGTTTTAACATTTCCAAATGGCGTAACATCCAGTAATGTTTTTAAATGTCCTTTTACATGCTTTGGTTTTTGAATGGCAACAGTTAGGGCTATATGTTCATATTAACTAATTGCATATAAAATTGAGGTCAGGAAATTGTGTACTGAACATAAGATACAGAAAGTGCTAATCATATGTTCCAGATCAATTCAACCAAATTGCAATTTTGTGACTTATTGTTGTGAGATGTATTGTACATTAATAAGTAATATCTCAAAATAAATAAATACATTTTTGCATGTCTGGCCAAATAATTTTGATGGGTGAATGGAGATGCCAAGTGAATTACTGGTAATATTAACGTGAGTTTTCTTCACTGGTTTCACACACTGCATTATTGCTGACAAAGAAAGGATTTAAATAGAAAGACAAGTATCTCATATTAGAAAGAATTCTGATGAAAAAAGCAATGCATTATAGAGGAAAATCTTATTTATTTTTTTAAAACAACAGGATGTCCTCTGCTGCACATGGTCCCAGTTTGATCTCACTGACCATTATAATGAGAGCAGAGTGCAGCCTTCCAACATGGTGCATGCTGGGATGTGGGAAAGTTCACTTCCACTAGGGACAAGAACAGCTAAACACTAGCCCCAGGACGAACATTGTAATCTCAGCCTCAGGGATGTCTCTCTGATGTTATTTCAGTGATTCATGCATTTTTTGTATAAAACTAGGAGCTCACATAAGACATCTAAACTGTTTTACTTTCCAGTGCCCTCTTCGTGACTGTTTCACCACCTTATATAAAATATGCCCTACTTGTTATACCTATACAGAAGAGCTTTGTTTGGGGGATGTGCTGCTCTAATAGCACTCATATAATGACCTGTTATAAAGTTATGAGGAAAAAGGATTCACTCTTTGTATGAATGTTACGACTTGATGCTGCTGGAGCAGTTATGAGCACTAATGATCCTAAGATGTTTCAGCTGTCATTACATTTTGTAGTGTAGTGTACACAAAATCTCAGAATTGCAACTGTTCCTTACTTTTAAAATAATAAAATATTGAGCTTACATTTCCAATCTCAACTGATTGACAGCCTCCTTTATTTTATCCTTGTTTGTGTTAATCAGAAGAATATTTTAGTAATTTAGTCATGTTGATCATCCTTATTGAGTTTGACAGGGATTACTTTATGTAAGATGGAAACCCAAGGGAAAAAAGCCAGATACAGATCATTTGTTATATCATATTCATATCCAACAGAATTTGTGTGTGTGTATGATTTGAAATTCCAGAAAAACACTGTGGAACCATTTACAGCAATATAAACACACAAGTCTGCTAGCAAGCTGAGCTTTTAACCTATCATTTAGGAAGGTTTGTATTCTACATTGTGAGTATTACTGCAGCAGTGTGGGGGTAGTGTTTAGGGCTCTGGACTCTTAAGTGGATGGTTGTAAATTTAATCCCAGGTGGAGGACACTGCTGTTGCACCCTTGAGCAAGGTACTTTACCTAGATTGATCCAGTAAAAACCTAGCTGTATAAATGGGTAATTGTATGTAAAAAATAATGGGATATATTGTAACAGTTTTAAGTCGTCCTGGATAAAGGTGTCTCCTAAGAAATACAATATAATAATACTGCAAGCATTTACAAAAAACTTTTAACGAACTGGAGGCACTAAAAATGCACAAATTTATGCTCTGCACTCTAGGCTATATACTAGGTTGGTGTATTTCCCACACTTGCATCTTGGCTCAAGGGGAAGATGTGCCACGATATTCCGTATAATTTTCAACAACAAATTCCCTTGAAAAAGTAGACCTTCAAATGTTTGATTGCATATTTGGCAAACATAAAAGGATTTACAATAAATCAGAAAGTGGTTTACCCTTGAGGAAAACTACCTCAAATCAAAAGTAAGTAAAAACGGTTGTCTCAAGAGGTAAATAAAAATGTTTGAAGTCAAGTCAACTGTGTACAGTTCTGGGCTTCAAGAAAGATATCGCTGCTTTAGAGGCAGTTCAGAGGCGAGCAACCAGACTTATTCCAGGTCTGAAGGGAATGTCCTACTGAGAGACTGAGGACCTGAACCTTTACACCCTGGAACAAAAGAGACTACGTGGGGACTTGATCCAAGTCTTCAAAATCATGAAAGGCATCGACCACATCAAACCAGAGGAGCTTTTCCAGATCAGCAGGGACACACACACCCGGGGATACAAATGGAAATTGTGCTTCAACACGGAAAACAGGAGACACTTCTTCACACAGAGAGTCGTCACAATCTGAACAAACTCCCCAGCGATGTGGTTGAAGCGACAATTTGGGAACATTCAAAAATAGACTGGATAGGATCCTCGGATCACTTAGATATAATTGGACACCAAACGAGCATGATGGGTCGAATGGCCTCCTCTCGTTTGCAAGTTTAATGCAATAAGCAAATCCATTAATCTTATATTAAGAAGAGACATTACTATGCTTTTAAGTGTAGACCCTACATCAGCTATAGCAGGGGGCTAAACCATGGAAGTCCCATACATACAAAGAGAAACTGGAGACCACTGCTATATACCAGCTATTAACTGTCCATTGTGAACAGCAACAGGGAATGCAAAGCTGCACTGCAGGCAAGATCACTTTGTTTGTGTAGGATGAAGTGGGCACAGACACCATACAGACAAGTCACAAAATAATGTTTTGGAAGCTTCCTACGTGTACTGCATAGATATATCACAGAACAATTTCTTAGAAAAGTAAACATCATGCCCTGTCATGCTGCAATGATTACAAAGACCCCTTAAAAAACTTCCGCCCTCTGCCCTTTCTTAGTTCAGACCCATCAGCAAATGTCTTCAAAGGTATCCCAAAAGGAGGGAGGGAGCATCTACATGAAGAGCATTTTGAAGATTATTAAACCCTAAAGGAGGCCATGCAGGGGAACTTAAATGGGCTGGAAGAAATGTATTTATGGGGAGAACAGAAAAGCTTCTAAAGCAAACAGAAAAAAATCTGAAGAGCCAAATCTGAAAAATCTATTTCTTCGCAGAGTTTGTACTTGGCATATATGTTAGGCTTGGAATTTTCTGAACCAGATGTGTTATTCTTTTGATATATCCTATATGATGTGGTTCTGCTCATAGAAATGTGACTGTTTTCACATATACAGAGTAGTGGCATCCATTTAAAAAGTATTTGAACAAAGTCTACTGTTGCCACACAATTTTACAAAATGTATTTCTGTGGATTACTTCCCTGCTATACTTGAAAATTAAGTTAAACATTTGGAAGACGTTCTGAGACAATACCCTGTGAAAAACAAACTAAACGGGAGGCAGTAACCCCCACTGGCAATCCTGGACAGCCAGTGGGGAATAACAAAACCCCTAATCTTTGTGAGTTCTGCTCTGCGCCTCTGTTTTCATTAACAACGCTGTGCCTCGTGCCTCACAGTGCCCTAAGGGGAGAGCTTGCTGGCTGTAGCCCACCCTCCTGTCAAGGCTTATTGCTCAAACACATGGAAGGTAAAAGTGTTAGAGAGCACAACGTGACATGGGGATATACGCCATACCGGATTTCCCCCAAATCTGACATATTCTGGAACTGAAATGGCAAAACGACTCCCAAGTCTTGTTCTCTCGAGGGCCGATTCATGGGCCAGGGCTTCTGTGTGGCAGGTTGACTCACTGCTCCCACCTGACTAGAAGCCGCCAGTAAGGAAATGGCATGTGTGGACTAAAGCTGGGATTTTATGGACACCACGTCTGGACTGCAGTGGATTGTTGCTTTTCATCAAAGGCTCCTGGAGAAATGTGGCAAGAAATGGCTGCCTAGATAAACACAGCTGAAAGCTCTCAATCCCTCACTCCCACATGAAGCAAAACAGAGCTGATCTGCTGAGACTCTTCAGCACTTCCCCCCCTTGGTGCACTAGAGCCTGAAGTACTGTCAAAACTGTGCTTTAACCCTCCTTCAGCTTGGGCTTTTCTCAACACCTTTCTCTGGTCTTGGTTACAACAGTGTTAGCAACTTCCTAGAATAGCTTTGGACTTCTGTAGTGTCTTTCACAACTAAACAAAGAGCCTACTTTTTGCTATGCAGATTACCTACTGAAATACCTTTGTTTTTGCAGCGAGGGCTGTATGGCATGTTCATATCTTTTTAAATTAAATTCCAAGAACAAAAATGCAAATAATTATTGATTATTTTCTTGTCTATTTAAAATGTGTGCCTATATTAATGGGAAACACTGCATTTATCAAACCCATATACTTAACAAGATAAAACAAGAGAAAGCAGGTTTACCCCTTTTTCTTTTCTGTAATCCAATAAAACATTAAAGCACAATATTGGTTTGTCTGATGTCAGTAAAGTCTACATAAATGCACATTAAGAATGTAAACTACTCAAGGTCTACTCAAGAAAGAATGACAACCAACCGTCATGTTTGTCTACTTGGTTTTGATTGTTGTGTTGCTATGATAACGGACATATTCCCACCCACATTTACTTCAAAACATGCAACGGAGGTACACTGCTTTTGTTTTGTTTATTTCCTTAGTTCTGTTCGTATGGAAGTACAATTCTCAACTTTTTTCCCTTCTCTTTCTCAAGTCAATAGACATTTTCTCTGATAAGTGTACAGAGCACCCTTTCAGCCAAATCCATGCTACGTTAACACCGAGTGGTACATGCATTCTTCACAGAAAGTGTCCTTCAGCCTGCGTCATCTAGGTGCCTTCATTATTCTACTGTAATGAATATAAACAGACAGGCCCAATGCCTAATCATGCACACTGGCCTGATTAGCGCCGATTAACAAATCTGCCCACATTAGTCAAACCTAATGCTGCTGAACTAACAAGAATGTTGAACAAACAAGTCACATTTACACTGTGATAATGAAACAAATGTGTAACACTGAGCTAGATTTGTAAAAAGGTCAGACTTAGCAAATCAGCACCATAGCCCTAATCCTCTCTTTCTCTGCTGTACTCGTCCCTCGGTGACCCGCTGAATTCTTTGAACGATCTCTCGGGGAGAGCGTTTACGTGCGTGCTTCCCTTTCTCCCCCTGCGCTTATGTCTGGGAGCTACAAAAGAGCCGGTGGGTGTGTGGCAAAGCGCGTTACTTAAGCAAGGGACGGGATATTCACACAGACAAGCTGCAATCTTTTTAAAAAGATTTTTTAAAACTATTTCTTGCAGAACAAGGAGAATTGGAAAGGAGAATTGTTATGAAACAAAAAGTAATAATAATAAAGTATCTTGCAAACCAATTATAATAATGTGGAATGATAAGCATTCATAAGAATATTTAACCTGCTGACAATTAGAAAGGAGAAAAACATTTCTTTTTTTAATTTCCAGACATTCCATTTCCATGACAGAGAGGTAGCTTCAAATACCTTTTTCAATGCTATTTAACCGAAGAGTGCCAGGAATCAAAATATGTCCGTATAGTATGAATCAACTGCAAAATGCCTGTGTTTTAAGAAGGGCAAAATACCTCCGGAAAGGCTTACATTGTATTTATGTTATATGTGGAAGTCCATTATATCTGCATGGAAATTCTATTGCAAGAAAAAAAAAATGCTTGTTAAGATCACAGTGTCATATTAAGCACACTGCTGAGTTTCTGGCATATTATCAAGCTACATAAAGCATCTCTCTATGCTCTTCTTGTGTCATTAGCATTCCAACCAATGCACAGAACTACTTAGGGTCTGCCACAGAAAGCAATTTTAAAAAGTAATAGGGATTCTTTAAAGAGCAAACGCCAACAATCTAAATATTTACCATAATTTCCACTGAACTGTTAAAAAAATAATAGTACTAGTAATGATGGAAGAAAAATCACATTAATATTATTCAGTCTGTTAACACTGTATAACATTCTTCTACATGACAGCAAACAGCACATGAGATCGGAGTGTCGTGTTAAACTCACCATGTCAAACTGAGACCTTGTTTTTTTGTTTTCTTCCCTCTTTTCATTCGTTATGAATTCAATATATTGCTTATCTGGGAAAACTATAATCAAAGAAAGAACAAAATACAGCATTTTCCATAATATACTTCAGTATATTTTACCATTGTTTAACCATCAGTGTTGATATTATTCCACTGTATTACAAGATTTTCACTGGCTCAACAGAGATCCCCAGAAAACAAGCAAAATGTATTCAGACAAACAGGCCTGATAATTGTACACCCAGGGCTAGGGAGGTTATAAGTTTGATATGAAGTAAGGAAGTGCTGATATACACTTTAAATCGCTTACAAGGACAATTTTACTTAAAGAAAAACAGTTTTGGGATAATACCTGTAAAATGTAACTTTTATCACTTATATCAACGACGAAATAAGTAATTGACACTGATGTAACGTGGTACTCTTAATTGCACATTACGACTTCTAGAGAAACTTTCCTGAATGGATTTAATATAGCCTATAACCTAGGACCTAGGCATACATCTATCATAGCTTCCATCGTGTGTTTTTGAGATGGTAATTAACGAGGAAATCCCCCCCCCCCCCCCCCAATGATAAAGTAGGATGACCAGTTTGTTATGATGCAATTAGACCACAGTCACAAGCAACATATTGTATTAAACACCTGAAACAAAATGGCACTGTAGGACATTCAACTCATTTCCACTGATGGAAAAAGGACACATTCTGTCATTCTAAAGGTCAAGCAGTTTGAAATTCATAATGGCCAACGGCTACAATTTTTAATTTCAAAGTTACCACTAGGGCTTAGGTTAATTGTTTTAAGTTAATAAAAAAAAGACTGTAGCAGCCACTATGTTATATAATGTAAATTAGATGTACATATTTCCTTAACCAAACTTAACATATAAAAAAGGATCAGGGCCAATAAACTTTCTCCTAACCAGGCCTTCTGCACTGTTCAGTCGGTCACTGTACAACTTATCTCTGAGTTATACTGTGACTAATTCTTTAATAGCCTTATTTATTATTTAAACTGAATTCCTGGAAGGCTAGAATGACTTCTGGCTTATCTCCACCCAGCTCCCAGTTACTGGTCTGATTAGCTGATTAACTGAATGAATGTAATACTTCCCCCAATATTGAAAATTATGTTATGTAAAACTTTAAAACACTGGTATAGGCCTATGTGTGTAACTGTTTAAATGAGAGCTCCAGTGTTTTGCAAGATAAAATACTGTTTTCAAACACAGACAAACAAATACATCTCACACTTAATGGCTTTAAAACAAAAACAAATATTCACAGGAGAAAGGTGTTCAGTCCTACAGTGTATTTAAATTGCTGCTGGAAGGGCAAATTAATACCCATCTCATTTGATAGTCAATTCCCTTGAAGTTGGCCTATGCAATCTCTGAAATCAATCAACAAAATGGCTCAACATTGTTTTTAATACTTTTAGAACTAAAAATGTTGAATGCAGTGGTTATAAATGAGTGTGACAAACAAACTGTAGACTGTAAAAAAAATCTATATGAAAACTACAAAACAAAGTGCATCATACAATTGTAGTGGAAAGTATTCACGATTAGTTTGTTTAGTTGTATTGTTTTGTACATTAAACTATACTTATTGATCAATTGTATATTTTCAGTAATGCAGCCTACAGAAAAGTCCAGTTGATTGAACTGAGTCAAGACAGAATGTGTAAACATTTGACTACCACTCGAAAGCCTATAAACAATATTTATTCAACAAGAAATGAGTAACCAAATACACATGTTTTGAATGTTAGGTATGAACAGTTAAAAATGTAACTGTATTCGAGACCTTCTGGAGCAGAATCATTTTCAATTCCCTGTCCAAACACTTATTTACCTGGTTAAACTGTATGCATAGGTATTTTACGAAGATCCTTAAAACCCTGGACTATAATTAGGAAAAAGCTAGATATCAAAGCATACATCCTACAGTCTATCAGCTCCTAAAATGTGTTTGGAAAACCCACTCCCACCCCCCATTAGAAAGAAACATTTTCCCTTTACATGAATAACCAGTCCAATCGCTTTGTGGTTTGTGCAAAACAAGTCTTGCCCCATTCATTGCTACTTCCTTTTGGAGTACCTCAAATTCTTCCTGACATTTCACTTAAGTGCTTTCCACTCCTTTTCCGATTAAATCTCCAGTGTTATTAGTTCGGGAAGACTATGGGCAAAACTCTGAGTTTTTTTACGTTAACAGTTTAAGACAGGTACATGTGGTGCATTATCATGGAGGGGGGGGTATTCCAAATGGAATGAAAACTGCTTACCAAACACAATGACAAAAGCTCAGTGTTGCATTTCTAAAGCTGTAGCAACCTGGTTTTCAAAGGGATTCAAAGCCAGGCCTTCCAGTCTGTCCTCCCATCATTACACATCCATTCTTCGCTACCAGATGATTATTATTAACTGATTTGTAACAATGAATTTCTGATAAATGCAAGACAAAAAGGAAAAACGATAACCACAACTTATTGTATACCCTACAGCTACAAAAAAAAAAAAAGTGTGTGTAGATTCAAGAAAACGCTGAGAACTGTTAAGTGTGCAGTATAGGATTTATATTCCAATATCAATCAGCTTTGCCTGTATAAAGTGAGTTTTTAAAATTAGTCACACTGTGGGTGATCAAGCTGGCTCACAACATTTTTGTGAGGGAAGAATTTGCCATAATGTAAAGAAAGCATGAAGGCTTTGGTTGCAGGCCAAACCATCAGATATGGTTTTAATGTGGAATAACAATACCATTTGTATTTCATCTAAACAAGCCTGATTTTTACTATTACAGAAAACAGAGTAAGACAATTCCCATTTGACAGTTAAAGTCTTTCCTGATAAAGCACACCCAGGTAATTCCTTTTTGTCTAAAGGCATCCGATGCCAAAATAAATAACTAGATTCTGTGGGAGGAGATGGATTCCAGTACATTGCATAATTGAAACTTCTACAACTAAGAGACAAGTTCATCCACTTCAAATTAAAACTGCCATATACTGTCAAGACACCCAATTAAGCACAAAGCTACATTAATACAGGACAGATTCTATGTAATTGCTCCGACAGGGCAGTTTCCCTGCTCGTTCAACAGCTCTCCATGAAGGCAAATAGAGAGAGATGGTGGCAAGGAAAATGTGCTATCAATTCAGCTGGTAAAGGGTAAACACCGAATACACAACAGTATAAGGTTGAAGGAAAACATAAGGAAACTATTGTCGGATAGTCGGAGGCTTGTGGAGGCAACTGAGTCAGAGAGCTTCCTGGGGGAGATCCAATCTAGTTTCGGGAAGAGGAGAAAAAGCAGCTTAAGGAAATAGGAAAGAAACAGGAAAAAATGCTGCGATCTTGAAACCCTTGGACCAGGAAACTAGTTCAGTGTTGACTGAAGTTCAGAAGAAACTGATTACTAACCAGGTCACAAGTTAAGGGAGTTTTATTTATCTTCTGTCTTGGCAAGGAAGGGCTATTCTGTAGATTTGTATTAATCACAAATTAAAACCACAATAATCAATATAGTTTCAGGTCAATAAAACGGTAAGGCACAATGCTGAAACAAAACTGAACACAAAACTAAACCCAACATACAGGAACAATACAGAGGTGTTGGCAAGAGCACCTTTTATTATTACATATGTATTATTGGTTGGCACAAACATTTTAATTAAGATTTTTTGCTATGTCTTTATGCAAAGCACTACAAAAACAATCAACATTACAATGAATAATATGAAGGCATGAGCAGAGATTAGATTGATCTACAGGTGAAATTCAAATGATGCTTCATAGAGAGGCATCAAAGGTGGAATTGATATTTTCGGCTGTAAGACTAGACCAAATTAATGCAAATTTAAATTTGATTTAGAATTACAGTCAACTAATAAAATTGAATGTATGGAAATCTAACAGGCATTTAAGAAATTCATGTACAAAATTAAGTGTTGTTCTTTTTTGTTGTTAAACATTTAGTGTTATCTCCAGTCTTAATATAATATTTATGAACACACCCCTTATCTAAAAAAGCCAGAAGGAACATTGCCATGTCAGCTGCAGGTGTGTGTGCCGGAGGGGGGCATTAAATGAACCTGTTTGTAGTTTAAAAAGTAGTTAGGAAAGTACCACTTCACACCAGTATACACAGCAATAGTGTCAAATGACAGCTCAGGTATGTGGCAGAAAAACAAACAAGGATGCCACTCAGAAGAAATGCACTTGGCAAAGCTACATCCTCTGCTGTGTTTGTGCTGATTGGGGGGCTGTTGGCACAGATGGGTATCACATAAGTTCTTCAGCTTTAAACAGCCTGCCACTACATTAAAATTCATAGCAATGGTTATCAGGGAAATCCGGCCCAGTCCATTAAACAAAGAGTTGCTTCAATTCAAAACACCAGTGCTCTCAAACTACAAGAACTCAACAACTCCATAACCCTTCCCAAAATCTGCCTACACAGGCATTACTAACCAATACGCTTTTCTAACACAAGTGCACAGTGATTAATTCAGACTCCGATCAGCTGCACTTATGCAATGACAACAATGACTCAGTTTTTAGCCACGGAACCGAACGTAAGCTTGGTATACACTGCGCACATGAAAGGAACAAAATGGGTTTCTTTTGTCCCAAAAACATTTTTCTTCAGGTCAGAGGTCTCCAAAAAACCCAGAGACATACCCAGTGCTGTCAGAAAAGTGCAACTCCACTGTAACACGATACTTTGCTGGAATGTTTAAAGTCTAATTGAAATTCTGCAGACTGAACGTTTGCTTCACTTAACTGAAAAGCAATTATCTGAGCCTCCGAAAAACTGGCATGTCATTGCTTTTTTTTAAGAACTTTAATTTTGTCAGAAACTTTAATTTGTCTCGGTTTACCTGAGAAATAAACAATAGCAATGCATATAGGCCTTATAATGTGCATTTTCAGTAGCAGTTTTCATTCAACAAACAGTTGCCATTCATTTCAAATACCTTGTGTGGTAGGTTTGATTAAAATAATACATTAATGGGCTTAAATGATTCCAAACAATTTACAAACTATCACTTACGGACTTTCAACGCTATTAAAATCATAGGGCAGGATCGCACATTTTTGGCCTGCATCCTTTTCTTTGCAACATAACATTATGGCCTGGCCCAAACTCAATTTATAACCACTTGAATTTGGTACCATGGGCTGTCTAATAACAGGATAACCTAGCCAACTGAGAAACTGGTCACCTTCCAAAAGAAACTACCCTGAAACTAATAGTTCTTGGGCACTTGACCAATGTCTGAGGCCTAGTACCTATAGTGTGGAGGCATAACAATTAAATAAAATATCAGGTTTACGAATAATAGCTGAAGTTGAAGTTCATTTTTTTATCCTGATCCAGCTTGATCACAGTTTAATTTAACACAGACAAAACATGTAGGCCACATGTCAAAACATAGGCTAAACTGAGTGAGTATTCAATTGAAATGAAAATGTACCCCATGCAAAATGCAACTGAACTAGAACACAGATGAAATAGCCTTTAATATGAAAACCTACTTAAAGTATCAAGGCTCATGTTAGTACACATTTTTCAACCAACTGCCCGCCTGGAAAGCCAAACGGTTTTAATGGACTTGCAAACGAAAGGGCATGTGTAACTACAAATTTAGAAAAGCACATTGTTTTTTGAGCATGAAAGATGAAATGTAAGTAGATTGGTCAAATAAGCAAATGCATGGACTAAGAAAGCATAACACTGTTAGTAAAGTGCCAGTTTTTTCATGTTTTTTTAAGTTTTAAGTTTCAACCCCATAGGTGATGCACGAAATACCACTTATATTGACTGATGTCTTCATTTAAATAAACAATGTTTCTTTTTGTCCAACACAGGGAGCATTCTATAGTGCTGGAATACAAAGTTGACACAAAGTGGCTTTTCTTGCATCTATTCCAGATCTAAAGACATATTACAACTATGTATCGCAATACCTGCCGAGGCAGTGAAACAACTCGCCCCATGCCCGGGCAGCTGACGTGCCTCGCCACCTGACAGCCGCACCGCTGCCAGACCCCGGGCCTCACTCACCTCGTTGGACGGTATGCTGACGACACCTGTGGATCTGCGCTTCTCCCGCAGCTTCCTCTTCTCGATCTGCCCCTTGCCCTTCCTGGCGCTGGGGCCCGAGCTCTTGCCCTTCTCCTTGGCTTTGCCGGAGCCCGCCGCCGGGGACGGGGAGCCCTCCTTCTCGCTCTCGACGCACACTTCCCCGCTGCAGTCCGACTGCGGGGCGCCGGCGGGCAGCTTCTCCGCCACCGGGGGCTTCTTCAGGCTGCTCCCCGGGGGATCGGCTGCCCGGCCGGCGGTGGGCAGGTGCGGGTCCTCCTCTGGCCTCCTCGGGCCGGTGGAGGTGGAGGTGGAGGATCGGCTCCCCGGGTGTGAAGCGGCGCAGTTAAAGGAGGCGCCGCCGTGGTTGTGCAGCTCGCTGTTGGCGGCGGGGAAACTCCGGCTCTCGCTGCCCGGCCCCAGTGAGGGAGACGCGGCCGGGTTGCTGCTGTTGCCGCTCCCCCCGGCAGCCGCCACCTCTCCCTGGATCTTAGCCCTCATCTTCTCCCTTTTGGCTTTCCACTCCTCCAGAAAGTCCGTCGTGGTGCTCGATCTGAACCCCCCCGTCGCCATATTTTTTTTGATTTGGTGTTGATTGGTTTTCAGAGAAGTTTAGTGACTGTGCGCCGCAGAAGAAAGTTTCCTCCGTCCTGTCCCCGCTCGGCCGACACAATCAACACCTCATCCCTGGAGTCCAAACCGGGCAGATCTGCGCAGAGCTGCCGAAAGAAAAGATAACGAAGTAATCACATGAAACGGGCAACAATACAGACACTCATGCCAACGCAGACACACAATAACCCCGGCCGCGCACACCGGTGTCCTGGTCTGACAGACGGTCGTGGCGTGAGGCGGCCGCTGGGCCAGTGCGGGACCGGCAGCGCTGCGGTACCTGCGGACTCGCCGCCCTGCAACGCACAGTCTCCGCGAAACTTCTCCAACTTTCCCCCGCAGTGTTTGCCGTCAGACAGGCTTGGCTGTGTGGTAGCCGGTAACTCGCTTTCCCGTGCGTCTTCCGACCGGGTCCAGCTGCGGGGCTCTGCTACCTGTTCGGCGGCGGCGGAGTCTCAGGTGAGCGGCGGCGGAGTGCGGCGCTGCAGTGGGACACACACAGTCCGGAGCGGCGCGGCGCTCGGCCCCTGTCCCGAAAACACCCGAGCGGATCCGGAATAGGCCGAGTTCAAAGAGCAGAAGCACAGACTTGAGGCAGGAGAATGAACGGAGGTGTGCTTGATCAAAGCCACTTTATACATGTAAACTTCAAGCAAATTACACTTCCCACCCGTAGCTTAACCTATTTTGATAAACTTAACCAATTATTTAAAAGGTTTAGAAGTAACTAAGACGCTTGTTCTTTGTTAAGATTGATTCAAGTTCGGTTTTTATGACGAGTATATCCACTGTAACTGCATGTGTTATGTAGTGTTTCAACAACTAGAACAAAATATCAAAGTGATCTATAAATACATGACGTTCCAGTGAATATGAAGGTTTCCCACAGATGTTTCCTTTCTTCTATCTGTAGCTTCCCTTTTCCATGTCACACCTGAGCGCTATATATGTACGTGTGTGTAGCCATAAAGGATAAGTCTCAATGAACACAATGAAGTAGGCTATGCCATAAAGAAGATGGAGATGAAACAGAGAAGATTATTTTCACACAGTGGCTCTGAAATCAACCAATACCAGATACATGGAACAGCGCAACTGTCATTCTCCTTCACAAGAAAGGACACAAAGAAGATCTGAAGAATTAAAGGCCCATTAGTCTACTTTTTTAAGACACACTGGAGTTCGCCCCAACCAAGAGAGCAAGCAGGATTCAGAAGTGTATATAACACTATGAATCATACACAAGTTGTATTAGAAGTATGCAAAGAATATGAGCTTCCTCTGTGCCTGGGCTTTGGTGACCATTATATATATATATATATATATATATATATACACCCTCACCTAAAGGATTATTAGGAACACCATACTAATACTGTGTTTGACCCCCTTTCGCCTTCAGAACTGCCTTAATTCTACGTGGCATTGATTCAACAAGGTGCTGAAAGCATTCTTTAGAAATGTTGGCCCATATTGATAGGATAGCATCTTGCAGTTGATGGAGATTTGTGGGATGCACATCCAGGGCACGAAGCTCCCGTTCCAACACATCCCAAAGATGCTCTATTGGGTTGAGATCTGGTGACTGTGGGGGCCAGTTTAGTACAGTGAACTCATTGTCATGTTCAAGAAACCAATTTGAAATGATTGGACCTTTGTGACATGGTGCATTATCCTGCTGGAAGTAGCCATCAGAGGATGGGTACATGGTGGTCATAAAGGGATGGACATGGTCAGAAACAATGCTCAGGTAGGCCGTGGCATTTAAACGATGCCCAATTGGCACTAAGGGGCCTAAAGTGTGCCAAGAAAACACCCCCCACACCATTACACCACCACCACCAGCCTGCACAGTGGTAACAAGGCATGATGGATCCATGTTCTCATTCTGTTTACGCCAAATTCTGACTCTACCATCTGAATGTCTCAACAGAAATCGAGACTCATCAGACCAGGCAACATTTTTCCAGTCTTCAACTGTCCAATTTTGGTGAGCTTGTGCAAATTGTAGCCTCTTTTTCCTATGTGTAGTGGAGATGAGTGGTACCCGGTGTGGTCTTCTGCTGTTGTAGCCCATCCGCCTCAAGGTTGTACGTGTTGTGGCTTCACAAATGCTTTGCTGCATACCTCGGTTGTAACGAGTGGTTATTTCAGTCAAAGTTGCTCTTCTATCAGCTTGAATCAGTCGGCCCATTCTCCTCTGACCTCTAGCATCAACAAGGCATTTTCGCCCACAGGACTGCCGCATACTGGATGTTTTTCCCTTTTCACACCATTCTTTGTAAACCCTAGAAATGGTTGTGCGTGAAAATCCCAGTAACTGAGCAGATTGTGAAATACTCAGACCGGCCCGTCTGGCACCAACAACCATGCCACGCTCAAAATTGCTTAAATCACCTTTCTTTCCCATTCAGACATTCAGTTTGGAGTTCAGGAGATTGTCTTGACCAGGACCACACCCCTAAATGCATTGAAGCAACTGCCATGTGATTGGTTGGTTAGATAATTGCATTAATGAGAAATTGAACAGGTGTTCCTAATAATCCTTTAGGTGAGTGTATATATATATATATATATATATATATCATAGTCACCAAAGCCCAGGCAGGCCAGGCCCCTATATATATATATATATATATTATACAAACTCAGTCATTTTAATAGGAGATTTAATAGGAGTTTTAGATATATTTACAACACTTATGTCTACATTGGACAACAAATCAGCACAGAGATATTATGGAAGAAATCAAAAGAAGAGTGAAAGTGGGATGGAGTGCATTTGGAAGAAACAGTGCAATACTGTTGACAGGAAATCTACCCACTTGCCTGAAGAGAAAAGTATTTGATCAATGCATACTCCCAGCGCTCACTCACAACCTGGTCACTTAATGCAAAAATATATATAGAAACTGCGTTCGACACAAAGGAGCATGGAAAGATGTCTGCTTCCAATGAACTGACACGAGAACAAACCAAAATATGTGACATCATTGAAAGAGTGAAAATGTTAAAATGGCAATGGGCCGGACACATTTATACATAGCTGTTTTTTGATGAACTGGTAGAAACTTCTGAAAGTTAACACAAGCTTTTGAAAGTCACCTTGATTACTGCTGGGTATTAACGGAGGGTGTGTACACATAGAAGCATTCTAGTCAATACAAAAAGATAACATGGGAAACATCTGAACATGGTCTGAAGAACTCAGGCAAAAGATTATCAACCCCTATAAGCAAAATGCATGAACTGTGGGAGATTAAGAGATTGTTCAGGGGTCACTAATCCCTCCTGAGAGCCAGAATCTGTACAGAGATTACAGGTGTAAAGAGGTTACACAGATTGCCTTTTCAAAATGATCAAAAACACACAAGGATGCAGGAAGGTTTGTTTGCTATTTAGAAATGTAAGCAGTAATTTCTGACAGATGTGCTATTGCTGTATATATGCTACTGATTGTTTTGTTTGTTTTTCATTTTTGCTTTATGTGGATAAATACTGGATGCACTTTCTTTGGTAGATCAATTCTAAATCTCACTATCAAGTGTAAAAACAACCAACTGCATGCTGACATAAAGTATATAGACAAAGCCTCACTCACAACTAGTCAATTTGTAGGTGGTAATGAATGAGTCTGATATGGGCTGAGAGACTAGGGATATCTCTCGTCTCTCTCTCTCTCTCTCTCTGACTATCATACGGCTAATTGTGTTTACATTTTAAACAAACAAACAAACACAAAATAAAATTACTACAGCAGGAGGTAGCCAAAGCTTTATTTATCTTCCTTGAGTGAACAGGAACTTAAATGCAAAAAGTGAGTATAATGTATTGCTAAGGGAAATGGTTGGGCTTACAGAAGTATTATATATGACCTAAATCATCAGCTGTGTCATTTCGTACTCCTTACACTTCCTGTGATCTCTCTTCTATGTGTGATGCTCTGTTGGTGTTTCTGCTTAGCCTGTTATTTGCCATGGTAACTAATTACTGCAGTGTAAATAACTTCTGAAAAGATGTCCCAAAGCTGCCAGAGAGGATACAGCATAGCAAAGCATAGCAGTGGTTCTTCATAATGCTTTAATAATGAGTGAAAAAAGCTTGGTGTGATGCTCATTCCCTTCCCCTGTGCACTTCCTTGCAATAAGTTCCTCACACAACAACAAAGAATTCATACAAAATACATACCAGTAGGAAATTATCTAATAAGAAAATGCAATGAAGAAAACCGACCCCAGTTAATCTCCCTTGAGAGTAAGAAACTCATGTTATACATTGTTGCCTGGAAATGAAAATAAAAATACTGAATGTAAATTGTAAACATTTTCAATGACCACACAAAATGCCTAACATCTTGTCCAGAGATAGTTGTGGTTTTGGTTCTATTTCCCCATAAAAGTGGTTTGTACAGCTGACAGCAAACACTGAATTATTGTACTTCAGGGGAAAAGAAATGTTGTGTTTCGTGTGCCAGCCGTGTGAGGTTTTCATTACTTTTTTTTAAACAACTCCTCTGGAATTACAACCACAAATGTTTTGCGTAATTCGTTCTCTCGCTGCTTTACGACTCGGATTACATCAGTTCAGATAATAAATGGACTGTGATAAGCTGGAATATGACATGTTCGGGTGGCATACAGCAAAGATGTCATGAAAAGCAAATTATGTGCTTTTCCTTGAAAACTCCAGAATGCTCATTAACACTGTGAGCATAAATGTGTTGCTTTTTATTAAAATATGTGTAATAACCCAGCTGAGCCATCCTTAAGCTGCACTACAAATGCCTCACTCATTATCCCCAGTCTGGGTATATGAATGTGTTACCTTACTTTACCACTGTATTTGTAATTTTCTATTCTTCTCTCGAAATGGTGTAAGAGCTCCCCACAGAGCTTGAAATGTATTCTTTTGCTAAGATGGCTGTGGCGTAGCTGCCAAATTACTCCCATGAATTAATTTAAGTGGAAATTATTAGCAAACGTGTACAAAGTATACAGGTATATGAGTCATGAAGTAAGATTTGTCTGTCTCCTCATCTACCTGTCTATGAAAGATTTTTTAAATAGAGTTCGATCCCTAGTTTGTAGTTATTCGTGCACTGCCTTAAAGCAATTTTCAGCTGCATTGCCTGAAGCAAAGATGTTTTCTGTTTTTTTTTTCAAGACCACGCAGTTGTACTGTCAGAAGTCAGACGTTTACAGTTCAATCATTTAGAATCTTTGGGGTCTCTAGGCTAAATTAGTTTTTGGCAAACTCTAAAAAGATATCATTGATAAATAAGTATGGTTTAATCTGGATAATATAAACAACTAAATTAATCACCTAATCACCCTTGTTTCAAATGATGGGAATTAATATTTTCGACTGCAGCTGTCCCACAAAATCTTTCTATCACACAATCAAACATGCTGTTCTCTCCCTGTGAGTCGGACAGCAAACCCTTTCTGAAGTGCCCCAAAGGTCTTAGAGGGCCTTGAGGTAGCTGCTTTGACATTGATTTGAGCTTTTCTGCAAATTGCATTTGAAACAATTACAAGGACCACACCGAGGAGTAATTAATCTTACTCAGACATTCCAGTGTTCACTATCGATAGTGGCAAAAGTATGTAAAAGTAATTGCTTGTCAGTGTGGGTAATTTGGATATGAATGGTAATTTATTACAGCCCTGGTTTACATTGTTCAGACAGAATTGGAAAACAGTGGAAAACACGTCCTTGGTTTGTGGTTTGTGGCAAGAAAGATCATTTGTGTGACACACCCACCCCCCGCCCCATACACACAAACACACAGATCATTCTTGGAAACTTAGCTGACTGCAAATTTTAATTACTGAACAAACATCCATTGCAGGACACTTGGTTTCACATTAAGGATGGATGAGTGGCCGTCACCGATAATTTTGTATTTACATTTTTATGGTCAGCTTGCTTAATAATGACCAACACCTAGTGCCTAACCTTTAAGTAGTGAATCTACCATTTCAGTTTTTCAGTAATAAAAAGCAATGCAACAATTACATACAGTGCTAAAGAGAAAGACAATGCTTATCTAAGCAACTATGAAGCCTTAAAGCACACTTGAACGGTTTGATGACTTCATGGTTCACGCAACTCTACTTCCAGGCGGAGAATTGCAAAGAACAATGTCGAGCCGCAGAGCCCTGTTATGCGGACGAGGTTCAGAGTTGTAGTGCACATGTCACAGAGTCCCGAGTGGCCACAGTACACACACAGCATCGATCCTCTCTGCTCCCTTGGGTCGCTGGCTGGCTGGCTGGCCTGGGAGGTCATTACAGAGCTCAGCGAGTTTCTGAAGGACAACACGCTGCTGGTACCTTCGGAGATCTCACAACATGACAAGAGCCAGCAACGAGTGACAAAACAAAGTGACATTGATTTGAGATAGGTGAGAGAGTAGTTTCATTTGTTTTGGAGCAGTTTGCATGTGCTTTTTAAAACATACAAATGCTAGGAAACCCCTAAATCCCTGCTGATAAATCTATAGTTTTACCAGTCACTCTTCCCCCCTCTTTTTAAACCCACATTTGCTTTCGTTGCCGTGCTAATGTGCTCTTTATATTGACATGTGCTTCCACAAAAATGTGAGTACTCTTGTAATAACGTTGGCTGACATATCCTGGCAATTCAAAATCAGTTTTCATTAAACGTGCTACAGACTGTATGTCCTTATTCCTTTTAAGTGGACGCATAATTCCTTAGATGCCCAGACAAGCATGAATAGCTCTATATCTTCACCCAACCTATGGGTGACAGCCAGTTTCCTGTGACTCCACCATCATTTCTCCCTGGGCCTCACTGAGGTGTAGTCCATTTATTACTGTAGAGATATAATGGCAGGGACGCCACAAGTTCAAACTCTGTCTCAGTCTGTGTCCTCATTCCCTCAGCCTTGCCTGTGTATGAGGGCACCTACTTTCTTAAATCTTATGGCAGCAAACAGTGGCCAACCATAAATACAAACACTGCACATTGTTAATAACATCATGACAACACAGTGATTGTGCAATGTATTGTGAGATGGTTGTCTTGATAATGTTTCTGTCGTGCTTATTAACACCCCCATATACCTCTATTGAAGAAATATCCAGGGGTCCCAAAGACCACTCTCAATACTCGTTGGGGATTGGCTGGATTCCAAGGCGTAAATTGTAGGCACGCTTTTCAAAAAGCAAAACCTTGTGTTTATGTGACATCATGCAAAGTACGTGAGATCGTGACTAGTCAGCTGTGACTTTGAAACACATTTAAACAGCAGCACGCACAAAAATAAGCAGTTCTCCAAAGACAGGAGAAGACAGAGGAACACCAGCTGATATATTGGGCACTGTTAACACTCTTTCTGAACCAGATAATGAGGGAGCGATTTAGTGTGTGAATGAGCAGATTTCAAAGAGTGACTATATATATAACATGATTCTGTGTTTTGGTATTTTGGTTAATGTAAATGTAAATGTTTGGGGTGTCTCCTTAAGAAATGTAAAAGGATAATTTAATTGAAATCTCTGGTTTAGTACATAGTGAAATTCTTTATCTAACATAATGGTGAAAGTGTGGCTTTTTGTTATAATGAACGGAACAATTTTAAAATGGATTTGATGGGAAAGTAGTGTAAGAAATGAGCGAATACACAACATACAGGAGTGTAAATAATTAAAAGCTGTGATAAACTTTCTGTAGTTGCCATACTGTATATAACTGATGACAATACAAGAATAGTAATGTGTGCAACATCAGTTTTATTTGGTGAACCTTGTGTCTTTAACAAACAAGGAAAAGCATCAACAGTTTTTCGTTTTGCATGCATGCTTTGTCATGACTCAAACATTTCTCATTATAAATGTCATAATGCCCTTTAAAGCTATATTCCCTAAATACATTTTGCTCCCTGAAACCCAAATAATATGAGGACTTGTATTCTTCTTCATAATTCTAAAAGGCTTTGAAAATATTCCCAATAAAGCTTAGCAAGGGTCAAACACGATCATAGCACAGAAAATCCACAGAGGCTAAGAAACCACAAAACAGTAAGACGGATTAAGTTTGTATGTCATTTTACTGTTTTAGTTTTCCATAAATTCTACATATTGGTTTCTCCCTCCACTCTCACTGAGAAGTTACAGCTATCCTCTGGTTTTGTGGTTTCAGGCAGCATACCAATAATATCAAATGGATCTCATCCAACCAGCTGCAAGCTTTTAACCACTACATTAATTTTATTATTAGTTTGCGATGTCAGAGTGTTTTTAGATGGTATAATGAGACTCATTTCCACTATGTTCAAAAGAAAAGGCATGCCATTTGCGTACACATTTATAACGTGGCTCAAGGCTGGCACTTTATGCATAAAGCGATATATCCTTACTCAAATACTGTTTTATAGTACAGCAAACATGAAAGTGCTAATGTGAAGGTTCAGGGTTTTGCTGATGCACAAGGGGAAGATATATGAAGCACAATGTTTTAACATCATGCCATACCCTCGGGAAGAGCACGTATTCTCTTTAGTTGCCTGGTGAGAAATGTTTGCAGTTAATTGTTCTTATACGAAGCAGATGTCTTGTCTTAATTGTAACTGTAGGGCTGGTCCAGGAACAGTGTGCCATGAAGCGTTGGGGAAGCCTTTCTCATTATGGATCAATCATAAATGAGTGCAGAACTGAAATACGCTGTATGCATTCAATTTAGTTTGTAAAAACGATGATAAATATAAACCACCTGTTGATATTTGTTTCAGACATGTTCCTGTATACATTGCATGTACAAGTTACATACAAGTAACCCAAACATGTATCAAGCAAGTTTAATTATATTATACTGTAATATATTTGTAATTATAAGTTATGCCCATGATGTTATAAAACTTTAATTTTTACTTGGAGTGTAGTGAAGTGTAAACACAATTGATTAAAACATGCCAGTAGTGTCAGCAATGGGGAGAATCTCACAAGCAATAGCAAGTATCTTCAGTTGTGTAACATATTATCTTTTCAGGCACAGACCACTTTCTTCAGCTTCCCTGAAGAGTCTGGATGTGACTATTCACACTCACCGTAAATTATATTCTTAAAACACAGACTGCAGTCAAGACCATTACACCAGCGATGCTGTACTGACACTGAGTACAATGTTAAGAGTGCAATCCTGAACATCTATCCATCATGAAATCAAATAACTAAAGCACATTTTTCCTGCCATATAAATATAACTGTCAAAGTTTTTATTAAGGCGAGTCTTTCACTCGCCTTGTAATTATAGGTGAATTATACTCTTGTGTGGTATGAACACTCTTACCAATACACGGTGGTGAATTAATTACAATACTGAAAATTATGGGGTGAGTCATCTAATTGAAACAAAACGTCCAGCTGAGAGGAAGGAAGTGTGAACTACAAAAGGACAAAAAAAAGGGGAAGAGGCATTTTCTTGAACATAACTCCAGGAAAGCAATTTGGATTTTCTTTTCATAGTGGAACTACTTTAGGCAAGGAGTTGTTTCTGATTGAACCCTTCTTAAATCATTTATTTTGTTTGTGATTTATTTGACATCCCACTCAACAATAAATGAATATCATGTCATGGAAAAACAGTTCAAAAAGTGAAAATATTCTTGATGATTGCTTCGTAAGGAATTCTAAGGTAAGTGTGTGATTAGGTTTTGTATGTTTTATATTCATCTTCACAAAAATATATCATAATGAGCCAAGGAGCTACTGTAAGGCAGGGATTAGGGTGGAGAGATGGGAAACAGTGCATGCTGGGAAGGGAAGTTTGCCACTCATATTTTGCCGAGGGCGAGAGTGGGAGTTGTCCTCTGTAAATGTTGTGTTTAAAACTCCCAGTGCTGTTTCAATGCAGTAAGACCAATTTTGTTTTTCTACTGTTTACAACTCAAATTAGTTTCCCTGTCAGCATCCTCTTGTTTATTCACAATATGCCTGATTAATTGAATCGTGGTCATATGGACAGCAATAAAGCAGGGAGCACTTGTACTACCCCTTGAGTTGGTTTCCCATCTTATTGAAGAGGAAGTCTGAATCTCATCCAGCTGAGAGCCAGCAGCTGCGCCAGATGCTCTTAAATCCCCCAACATTGCCTTTGGCCTGGAAATCAGTCTCCAGCGGTGGCTAAGTACCACTTTGACTTTTCTTTTCGCCCATCTGTGAACTATTGTGCTCATCATGGCTGCACAACGGAGAAGGTGAAGACCGGGAGCTTAACAGCCTCTCGCTCCTCTCGTTGCATTCTTCGCCCGGGCGATGAAAACATGCAGGTGTGCTGTTGGCTGCCGAGTGAAGGTCGAACAGGCAGCGGACCAGGTCACTCGAGACACAATTAAGATGGTCAGAGAGTGAATAGGGCTTCTCTCCCACTCTCACAGCGATCTGCGCGCCTCGGACCACCTGCTGCGGAGGAATCCATCCTCTCACGAAACTAAGCACTCCACGCTAATCCTGAAGGGTGTTTAATTACTTCTGGCTAATGGTACAAATCTTACAGCTGAATCCCCGTCCTCCGGGAGATGGGAAGGGCCACAGACTGTTCTGTGCTTGTGAAATATCTCTTCAGTCTCACTATTACTCAGACCCAAATACAACTTGTCAAACTGCCAATACAAATACAAGGCAAATTTCAGGAAGTGCAAATAGTATCTAAGATTGCTCTAATACTTTTTCTCAGATGCTCTTTTCTATTCTAGGAACAAGTATTCATTTCAGAAAGTCCCCCACCCTGTGTCAGTGAATGGCAGGGTCTAAATATATAGACATGGGATAGAGAAAAATGGGAAATCTGTGTTTCAAATGATGGATCAATTAAAACGATTAATTCTAGATAATGCATGAATACTCTTGTCAATCAGCCATATAAATGAAATAAATGTTCTGTCAGTCACAAAAATAAACAAAAAATCACTTCTACACTGCACTGATTACAATTATAATTACAATATATTAGTTAGATACAGACGGGTGCCAAATTAAAGGAAAAACCTGCATAAATGGAGGAACATAACGAATGCAGATGCCTGCAAACAGGTGTACTGCATGATACAATTAAGCAGTTAACATCCTATCATGCTCTGTGGCATGTATAAAAATGCTGAGCAGGCTCAGGTGACCTCGATGTTGGATCAAGATGGCAAGAGGAAAGGATCTAAGTGACTTTGAAAGAGGGGTCATTATTGGGGCATGAATGGCAGGAGCTTCAGTCACACAGATGCTCAACTGGCTCGTGTTCTGGACAAGTGTGCGAGTGCATGTGTGAGACACCAAGAGAACGGTACAGGCCCAACTGTTTGACCCCTACAGTGAGGGGGTCCGGAGGCTCTGTTATGCTGTGGGGGGCATTTTCCTGGCATGGTTTGTGTCCACTTGTCCCCTTAGAGGGAAAGGTCACTGCAAATCATGACAAAGTTATTCTGAGTGATCACCTTTATCCTATGGTGACACATTTCTAACCTGATGGGAGTGGTCTCTCCCAGGATGACAATGCCCCCATCCACAGGGCACGAGGGCTCACTGAATGGTTTGACGAGTATGAAAATTATGTGAATCATATGCTATGCCTTCCCCGTCACCACATCTCAACCCAGTTGAACACCGGTGGGAGATTTTGGACTGACATGTTAGACAGCGCTGTCCACCACCATCATCAAAACCCCAAATGAGGGAATATCTTTTGGAAGAATGGTGTTCATCCCTCCAGTAGAGTCCAGAGACTCGTACAATCTGTGCCAAGAGCATTGAAGCTGTACAGGAAGCTCGTGATGCCCAACCTTACTGAGACACTTTGTTTTTTTTTCCTTTAATTTGTCACCCATCTGTATCTCCTGTCATTTAAAATAACTATTTTAAAATGCTCATTGCATATTGAAATGGAGTAGTAGTAGTTTCTTTAACCACAACAATCATTATCTGATGTAATATGAACATTACATTCCAAGTGATTTGTACTGAAATGGTTTAGAAAGTTACAAAGTGCACCTTAACATAGTTATAGTTTTTTGGAGTCCTGTTTAGAGGCCAGTTCTGTAATTTAAAATATCTACCTTAATTATCAAGCAAATAAACTGAGACTTATGTTGCCTTCATTCTAACCCAAACATCACAGTTTCCATCCTCAGTCTATTTACAGGAGTGATTTCTCCATTTGGTAAATATTCCCTCAAACGATCTGATAGCGAAATGAATGAAGCAAGGTGGGGTTGCTGTACGCCCAGTGTGCCCTGCAGCATTTCAGTGCGTTCCTGTCAGTTTGGGCTGGAGCTTCAGGCTTGTGTGAAAGTAAAACTATGATAAACAAAAGTTGGCTCTCCAATGGTTTTAAAAGGGACCAGTTGATTCCAGATTCAGGGAAGTCTAAAAATAATAACACTGCCATCTCTTTTGATGGGAATCAGAAACCTTGTAGAGATAAAAACTGCAGAAAAGTACAGATAACTGACGATTTGTTTGGCCAATGTTTTAATTAGCTACAGCATAGGAATTTAGATTTTTTGTTCAGGTTTTAGCCAAGCAAAACATCTGTGCTCACAGTATCATATGATGTACGTTACAATCTGACCTATCAATCTTACAATGTGTAGTTTTCTATAACATTACAGTTACCTTGTTGATGTTAAACCATAATAAACAATGATGTGAGTATGGGTTTTAATTGCAGACCTGTAAGTGACTATCCAAAACATTTGTTTCAATTCGGTTCAAATAAATAAATAATAAAATAAAATAAAATAAAATAATCAAATAAAAATCACCTGACGGTACCAGATAGAATCTGATATATACAGACGCTGCTCCATTATCGATCATGTACTTCTCTTGTTTAACGCTTGAATACATGGAAACTGGTGCAGAACTCTGAGCACAATAATGGTGGAGTGACTCAGTGCCTGCATAATGGTATGAATTCCCTTTTTTCTTTGGGGAGATACTACAGCCACTTTGCAAGCAGAAAGCCAGATGATTAGATATTAGAGCAATTTCAACAGTTTGCTACAGATAGCGGAAGTAGGGCCAACAAGTAAGGGCAAGCAATCTGACAGCTGCGATCTAAGACAGCAGTGAAGTTCATATAGGCAGAAATTATTTACTTGTATTAGACTTTAAAGACTGGAAAACTACAACCGTTTCTTGCATGACTTTAGGCAATTACTGCACATATCACCACTTATCCCCAAAACATTATTTAAACTCTGTGTATTTATGCAATCCAATTGTAATTAAGTCCCTGCTCTGCCAAGTCTGCTTATTGAAGACATTTTAAGGAACATCAAACTATTCTATAACAACGCTTTCTGGTCAAAGCTGAGCTTGAAACCAGTGCAGAACCGGATGTCACGTTTGTTTGGATTACTATATATTCCGTATAAAATGATATCCCAGTCCAAGGAGATGGGAGTCACTTCAGCGGATTCGTTTCAGTGCCAGAACAGTGTTTTGATGGAGACCAAACATTCCATCGATGTCTCCACAGAAGCCGTAGACAGTTTTTAATCTCTTTGCTATATCACAGGACAGCCAGATCAATCTGCACAGTACACCAGATATGCTCCACAGTCCTTCACTTCAGCTGCCAACAAACATACTCATGTCAGTAATTCATCTAAGAATTTTATAAACATGACTTAAAAGGAAACAAAAAATCCAGTGAGGTTCTTAATGCAGTTGTATCAAATGTTCCCAACGAAAAATTCCAAGACTAATCTAAAACATGGACTGACATTCTGCAAACCAACGTGCATAACCTGTGTGTGTGTGTGAGTGAGTGAAATAAAGCTTAAAATAATCAGACGGAGGAGCACCATGGGTGTGTAGTTTTGAATATCTTGCAAGTAATTAAATTCAGTGATCCCAAAACTATTTTGTAGGTGTTCTCAGGAGGTAATTTCATGCTTGCAGTTCAGAAATATGCACGTTAGCAGCACAAAGAAAAAGTTTTTTAATCTTAATCTTAAAATTTCCTCTTCTTTGATTGGAATTGAAAGGGCTTGGTTCTACTTGTTCTTTCAATTTAAAAAGTGAAATCTCACTGCTAAGAGCAATAGCTGGCACCCCACCGCCCGGCTGACACGGACATTAGAACTACAGACAGACACATTTGTGATGTGCTTTAACAGCCCAAAACATGCAGAACATACTTCCACACAACCAAGCTTCCTTAAAGGGATAATAGCCATTTCCAGTGGGTTTACTTCACCAATAAAATCAAATAAATACATTTTTGGTTGTGTGCTTCCAACACTAAATCTGGTCTGAATTCCAGAATGACCAGCAGAAAGATTGTTCTCTATGGTCAATGCGGCATGGTAAAAAATGGGCTGGTCCTGCCATGTACATCTGCAAGAAGTGTAGCACTGAGGGATAATCCCAGATCAACCAGAGACTGCCTTTCTCCTGCCCCACCCAGAGCTGCAGGTCAGCAGGGACTAAAAGTAGGCCCTGGTCCCTAAAACAGCCAGGTACCTGTATGTGAGGGACGTCCATGAACCATCTGGTGGCCTCCAGAAGCACTCATGTCTTCTGTGGTTACATTTTCTGTAACGCTGTGCTGCCTTTCCACGGCTGGAGGAATGAATTAAATGCCCACGACACTCCACAGTATTGACATGCTTAGAGATTGCTCCCAACAACCCTCCAGACTACACAGCCAGAATCATCCAGGGAAGAGGATCCTAACGGGTTAGCCGGCTCCGTCTACAGGATGTGGGGGCATCTGCAGGGTTAAGCTTGTGGTTTTAAGAGAAAGCATACTACCTACCTTGGACTCCAAAATCCACCTGTCGACAGGATGCCCAGCAACAGGAATTAAACTGGGACATGAATATCCTCCAACACAGCTCTGAACAGCAGGATCTAGGATTCACCCTGAAAGGCAATCTGCAGTTCCTGTATTTTATGGGGGTTTTATCACTTTCAGGTCAACAGCTGTATGCCAGGCTCTTTGGCAATGGTAAAATGTTTTGCATGCAAAGTTGAGCGTAAACAAATTGAGAATCGACAGATGTACCTTATTTTTTCAGCACTAGGAAAGAGCTAGTGTGAAATCCCTTGTTCGGGTCTGATGACCCTCCTGTGACGAAGGGACCTGAGGTGGTATTCGCCACTGAGCTCAGGCTGCAGTGTTCATCTTTCTGCTAAAGAAAATGACTATCAACCTGCTGCTAGATCTTCAAGAAACACCAAATTGCAATTGGTAGATTTGAATGTGTACTATTTAATGGTGTAATATGTTACAATATAGAGCAATATAATTATTTTTACACAGAAATAGAGATGCTAAAACAAAATAACATTTATATTTTTGGATTCTTGGTTGATTTCACAAACGACTTTCTTAAAAGCTGAATACATTTCTAATTAAACTGTAATGTTCTCAAAGATTAGTTTTTCCTGACTGGAGATTACTACATAATATATAGAGAAGAAAAATATACTTGTTGGAAACCACACAATATTTACTGTAGTAGTTATGTTTCATTCTAGTTTATTTTAAAGGTATTTTTGCAGTGTTTGCAAAATACTTTATCCAGATTGTGGACACGTTTATAATCAAAATTAAGGTTTTGATAAGAGCATTGACTTTGATTGTGAAGTGTTTGACCTGCATATCTTTAGTTTAATTGGTAGGAGTGTCACCCCAGGCCTTTCCATCGCCCTACAATGCTGACATCATCCTTTTTGACAATGACATGACAAGGTTAGAAAAGTGCATTATCCATAGAAGTTTCCAACGAATTGGGATTTACGGAGAACCCTGTTTTATGTTGCTTACACTGTAACGAAAATCCAGTGTGTATTTGCACAAGATCAGGGCTGAACAGGGGAAACTAAAATCAGCCAAAAATAGTTTTAAAAAAGTGGACATTACACCCACCTAGTGGCAACTCACTGCTTCAGTCTTTCTGTATGAGATGTCAATGCAATGATGCAGAATATGGCTCTCTGTAGGGCAACCAATTGATTTCCTAGGAGTACTATGAAGATTACTTTGAACAGAAAAATATTTTAAAGTAATACTATTCAACATCCCATTTCACACACAATCAGAATTATCTGAAGTAATTTTCTCTTTAAAGCTGAATATATCCTTATTGTTAAGTGTTGTTTTCTGTTCTATACTCTGGAAATATTCTTTAATGACCTTCAGTAGCTAATTCTAATATAGTGTCAGGTGTTCCATGAAACCACACCTACAGATGCCACTTGTTGCACGGAAATGAAATGGCAATATATATACCACTTTTTATGATCCTGGTTACTCATTGCGGTCTGTTCTCTGGATTCTGCAGCGGTCGAGACATTAGGAGCACTAAAGGGAGGGCATATTTGTGGGAATCCTCTTCGCAATTGTCAGCCCAAGTTCATGTTGTTTAAACCACGAAGCTCATGCTGCAGCCAGGATCCTCACCCGTCGCCTCGTGAGGCACTGCAGCAAGGTATGAAGGACGCCCAGGAAGAGGAAACGCCATGGGAAATGATTTCCACAGTTAAATATCACATATCCTTAAACAAAATACTGAATCAAGGGCCTCCTTTTGGCAATAAGGCCTTTTATTTTAGAAGTCTGAATCAAGCTTTGTTAAAAGGGTCAAAAACAAATCCATACATGTTTAACTTTGATAAACGTCAAGCATGTTTCGGATTGAATTTGTGCGAATAAAGGAAACTTCTAATCACTAGTGTATCAGCTAAGTTCAAGAGTTTGGCTTCTATGTTCTTGTGTACTTCAGACATCCTGAAGCTCATTTTGTCATGTGGCAGAAATGCATCTCTAACCCCGGGTACTTCCATCTTGCTTTAAGGCCTTGAGAGTCTGAGAAACTGACCCACTACATTCTGACTGCCATAGCCAACTGGCATGAGTGGTGACTGCAGGAAGGCCAGACAGTTTTAAAAGCCCAGAGAAAGGAGAAAAGGATGGATTCTGTAGATGCTGCACCAAGCAAGAGGAAGAGTGGAGGAGTCAAGGGGAATGGAGATGAAAAGGAAAGGGAGAGGGAGGTTAAGCTTCAGGCGATGCAGATCCATCCTGGAGGAGATGCCACAGTTGAAGGAGGGAAGGGAGGAAGATGTGGGCATTATCAGCAGAGAAAGGTGCGATTAGTGATCAATCTGTGCCAGTGCTTTGAAGCCAGAAGTGCTCAGCAGCAGAACGCATCAAGAACATCCCAAAATGTGCGGTGAAGACATTAAATTGAAATGGTCTAGAAAGCAATAACTGAGCACATGTATACATATACATTAAAAAAAAAGTGAAAGTATGGTTAGAAGAGAACTTACCTTTGGAATACAGCAGAAGACAAAAATAACTTTATTTCATCTTTATTTGTATATGTCAAAATACATTTGTTTTCCCTCCTCAAAATAGTTTCAGCGACTAGTTTCATGCTGATACAAGGTCTGCTCGGTACTACCAATAAAATTATAGCGCTGCAGCCACTTCATATATTTTTTTTTTCTTTTTTTGTTTAACAATAAATAAACCAAATATAAAACACTATTAGAAATGCGTAGCTAGGTTAAATCTGCACATGCACCCAAAACTAACACAATTTGCAAAGGGTTGAGTTAACAGTCTCACGGTCCGAGGAACCACTTAACCCATTGTTCACTAGCATTCAAACTCCAATTCTACGCTCTCAAATAAACCAATCATACCAATCAATCCACGACAGGAACAATCAGACGCACTGTAGCATGTTTAGGTGTTTAAAGTCAAGAATCCTGAGCTTGGTAGTATGAGCACGGCCTCACACCGACACAAAACCAATCACCACAAAATACAGGGACAGTCGCCCAGGTTTCCAAACTAAAATATTTTTTAATAGAACACAATGACCTGTTTTTCTTTTTTCTTTTTTTTTTTATGAAGGGGTATAAATTCACATTTAAGTATACAATCAATGAGGATACAATAGCTACTGCAAGCTTTACAATATACAATTTATTTGAATGGTTTGAATGCTTTGAACTCTTCAGTGGTTTAACGTCACAGCAGTGTGTGCCAGTATGGAGTCACTTATTTTACATGATGGTAAATAATAATAATAATAATAATAATAATAATAATTAAAAAGAAATCCTGACAGTCAACCATAGCAACATTCACTATAGTAAATTTAAAAGGCCACTGAAATGCATATAATAAATGTTCCAATTTCCGGTCTTTATTTGACATAATGGTCGTCTCAAAACTTTACATGACTCTTCACATGGCATTAACAGTGCATACAGACATTGTAAAAGGACTGGTTAGAAATACCGAAGATTTTAGTGACAATATCTTGGCTAGTACTACAGTTAAAAAAGGGGGGGGGACAGCACTTCCAAAGATACTGTATACAAGGTGTGAAATGTAGTGAAGCAATTATATTATTCTTAATCTCACATTTATTACTGTGAACACTTAAAAAAATGACAAAGAAAAAAAAAACTGAAAAAACAACAGCACTGAATTCAACTTGCCATCTCCTTAACGAGAGAGGCTCTACTGCATCCAATGTACTTACTACAAAATAAATGAAAATCGTTAAAACACACTTTTTCTGTAGTTGTAGATTTTAATAGTAACAGGTTGGTTTGTCATCAGGAAGCATAATGCATGCCATGTGGTGGTCTGAAACTCAAACAATACATATATACAGCTTCACTCAGTACCGGCTAAAATGAAGTGAAGAATACACAGTATAATCCAACAACTACAATACAAAGAAAAGGAGAAAAAAAAAGGGGGTGAACAATGAAGGCAGAAGAGGTGAAAATAATTCTACTTACAATGGACTCATTAAAGCATTTGTTTAAGAAATAAATGCATATTGCACATACAGTGAAAGCCTAAGTTTCACCAAGTCCACCTATTCAATATGGCGAGAATTTTTATTTCCTTTTCTTAAAAATTGAATAAAAAACCGCAATAACTTCCATTATTCTGGTTGGGATCTTGGGTCTCTTCAAAAAAAAAAAAAAAAAAAAAAATGGGACAGCCGAGTGAACACTGAGCTTCTAGGGAAATATCTCTGGCACATGGGTGGTTAGAAGAACATCGCACAGCACACAACACTTCTAAGCAGGTGTAGGAACAAAAACAAACAAAAACGGGGAAAAAAAACAAAAAACAAAAACACATAGGCTGTGGCACAATAAATGTCGCTTGAATAACTTATTCTGTGACAGCTGAGAGCTCGATGCATGTGTTTATGTACAGCTAAGGCTTATTGGTTAAATATTCCGAGGCGTCCCTGGCCAAATCGCTTTCGCTCGTTCATCATGGTTTGATTTCTGTAAACTCGTTCCGTCTTGACAGCAGCTGCAGGGTTAAGTAAAATCACCTAGTAGGGTTTTAATGAATGAAAAAGGATGGTGTGGCTGGTGGAGGGGTAGAGCAAATGTGATTGCAGATGGAAGGAGGAACCTGGTAGCTGATGTCTGTTGCAATTAATATTAATGTGCAATACCATTAGTTGCTGCTGCAGGACCTGGTCTACTTTGAAAGTTTGCTTATGACTCTAATCAAGGCTCCATTTTCATCCTTTAGTCTCTGGTTATCTGCTTTCAAGTCTGGTAGCATCTGAAACAAGGAGAAGAAAAAACATGTCAAACTGCTGGAATTTACAACTTGCGCTTGAAATAAGTTGAGTCTTGGAAAACTTGGGATTCTTTCGTTTTTTTCAAAATATTTCCCTTCTTCATTACAGTTTCTGGGCCCGTTTCCAGACGGTGGTTAACTGAGCTGTTATTCAGTACCCTGCCTTGAAACATTTCCCACAAACCACAAAGCCATGCAGACCAAGTGTTGAATCCCACTGCAGTTCAAGAACAATTGTCTTCAACACACTGCACAACAAACACTGGCAAAACAAAACAATACTTGTCTTACGGAAAAGAACAAAACAGAATAGGAACAGTACGGCAGATATCAAATTCAAATTTATGATTGAATATGCATTGTTTCTATAAGATCATTATTGAGATGCATGAAAAACTGGCTCATGGATTATCCCTTTGGCCTTCATAGCTAGATTGCTGCACATGAATATGAACAATATCCCTTAATATATTCTATTGAAAAAATGGTTGCAAATTTTTTAATAGAATGGGAAATTCTAAACCATTGTTGTTGCAGCTATTTTGTCAATCTTGTGTTCTAGAACTAGAAACTAGATGTCCTGGTTTAATGCTTTATCTTTTGCACGTGAATCATTCTATGCCGAAATAAGGAAACGCAAATATCAACTTGCCATCCCACTTTTCAATCATTTTAAAAGCCATTTTCAACATGCATACAGATTCTCTGATTTAGGCTGGTCTACAGTCTACAAGTTAGGTAGTTTACTTGTATAAATAAAATAATTCCTGGATTCATAGATTGGGTTCTGTAAGTGACTGCAAAAACTGCTATCAATGACTCATTTAAAATGCCAATATGTCCAAGTATGGATTGCTGCAGACCTGGAGAATGGAACGTGGGAGGAGTAACTGTCAATCATTTTGTTATGTGGCCAATCAAATGCAGAAGATGTCAAACTTTTTTTATGTGGCCAATTACCTTCATTTATAAATGTAAGGTGGGAGCAAATGTGTCAGTGTAACTATTGAAGAGTTTGAGTATGTGTGTAACTGTGCAGAGTAGCACTGAAACAGAAAATCGCCATGAGAAAGATCTAAGGAGGTAAATCAGGGCCATATTAGGTAAGAAAACCAATTCTGAATAGTGCATGGACAAAGACAGTATTTGATTTTTTCAAAAATCTTGGCAAAACTAAGACTTTACAAAATAGGGGTTTTTCTGCCCCAACTCTTCCTTTATTGTGTGTGAAAGAGAAACCAATTTAGTTCTTTTGATATTGCTTTGGTATTATGTAATTAGACTATGATCTGTAAATCTACAAGCTCTGACAAAATTAATTCGATTTTCAATTCCCAGAAAATGAACTTTAAAAACAACGAAAATGTCGACAATTATATTTCACAAAATTGGGTGGGGGGGGAAAAATACTATTAGACCAGTGGTTTTCAAACTGGTCTTGGAGTACCCCCTGCCCTGCTGGTTTTTCTTCCAACTGAGGTCTTAATTGCTTAATTGAGTCCTTAATTGACCTACCAAAGCAATATAGCATTCAATTAAGTAATTAAGACCTAGGTTGGAACAAAAACTAGCAGGGCAGGGGGTACTCCAGGACCGGTTTGAAAACCCATGTATTAGACCAACAAAAAGTATACATTTCACCGTTTATGTTTTAAAGAGTACATTTCATACTGGGTGAAATGTGGGATATCATTAATATGGTATAGATCAATATTTAATTTTTACAAGTATCTATTTTGTTGAAACAAGCTGGACAATAAAAGTCAGACAATTATGCTAAATCTAAGGTTGTCTTAAATCTAGCACTCATGGTAATACAGCAGTCCGAGGCACGGTTCACATCAAATCACAGACTTCCTCCCCCAGAACAAATTGCTGCTAAAATTATCCCTCTGGGATCCCAAATTTCAAACCTCAGTGGAATACAGTAATGTTCAAATACAAAACAGGGTACAGCTTTAATTTAGGTGACAATAATAAACCATGACTTATAAATAAACAATTAGTCAATATAAATACCCCATAAATTCAAGATTTCCAATAGAGAATGGTTGAATATCTATTCTTAACAGCTACTTCTAGACTGACCCATCCCAATTAAGTGTCAACACAAGTGTTCCCACACTCTCTCTCTCCATTAGTTTTGGGGTTTCATGTCTATAATTTATAAAGGTATTACCTGGCACAGAATGGTTACTTACAGATCCAGTGGAGATGGCATTTTACTGTACGCTGGTTGGCTCACTAGCTGCATGGACATACAACACCTCAGCTATGGCAGTAGGGGTTTACAAGCTCCCTGCATTCAATCCATAAGAGTTTGACATATACTACTTTGAATAAGGAAAGCGCTGAACTGGTCCGATTTGAAAGGCCTTTTCAGTCTTGTGGTGAATGCATTACTCACTGATGCAATATCTTAATTAAATCATGGTGAATCGATGCCCCTGATTAAAGCATTCGAAGAATAAAAAAAATACACAAAAGGGCAGGACGGAGGACAAAAAAGGGTGCATGAAGCTTGACCTCGCACAGAAAGCAATGTCATGCAAAAAGCCAGACCAAGCAATTGAACTTAAAACTAAAAAACGGTTTCCAGGAGCACACAAAAAAAAATCTACACCAGGAAACTGACTGAAGGTTGGCACCTGCCTGGCTATGGGTGGGCAGAGGTAATGAAGAATGGGAGGGGGTCTACAAGTCCACAGCCTGTAGCTGGCTACAGGACTCTGAAAGCTTTGCCACCACTCTGGTCAGGGCCCTATTCTCTGCGATCAATCTCTCATTTAATTGCCTCAGAGTCTGAATCTGCTTTACTTGATGAAGGTTCTGCAGGAAATCGGAACACAAGGAGAAGAAAAGAATTGGAAAAAAGAACAAAAATCAAGAATCAAGAATGGGGAAAAAAAGGAATAGGAGATTGTTAGGAAATGGACAGAAACCAAGCTGCTCAGATGGTCAACACAAAGGTTTTCAGATCGCATGACAATGTTGAAGATGCCAATCACATATGGGTGAAAACTTCAAGCGAGATTATCATTCAGCTTCAGTACATCCTTAAACCAGAGAAAACGTGTTCATTTCCCCACACTTCATAGTTCCCTTTTGGAATTACTTTTGAATTAAACACACACAGTATATTGGTAGTGACACTTCTTTAGTGATCTACTACACTGCTTGCAAATTACTCGGAATAGCAATTTCAAAACCACTTTATTACTGTATAGATAAGTCATTTCTTCACTTTCACCTTGCTATTTAAAATTAAATGACTTTCACTTGTTCCCATTCCTATCCTGGATTCATTAGATCAAACTCACTTTCATAAGCTTCAGAATGGATGTGAAGCTACAGCAATACTGAACAGTTAAAAAAACAATGTATATTAAAACGATCAAAGGTTTCCATATATAATGACAATGTAAATGTGGCCAGTAGCAACAAAACATGCTTTTTAAATACAAAAATCACAAAAAAAATCAACATGACTGGTTTTGGATGAGTTACTAATGCTCATTAGTAACTTTGCCCTCCTCTACTCACTGGTCCTAATTGGTCTTATTTAAAGAGAGCAATCAATGTGTCATGGGATATATACATAGTCAAGTTTAAGCATCAATTTACATTTAGCGTTTCTTCCTTTATCAAAATCAAAGAAATGCATTAATGACCCAAAGTATTATTTCACAAAAGTCCAAATCATTTAGACCGTATGTATGAATTCTGAAGGATATCTCAAACTCAAAGTCAGCTTTAGTTTAGCAATCAGTCCACATGATTACATCAGTCTTAGAGTTCAGGGTTTGCTTTTTCAGTAGGTTTCAATAGTGCAGGTTGTTTGTCAAGTGTAGCCAGTCTTCAAGAACAGTGTTACTCAACCACATTAGCACACCTTAGGCATGAACAGAGGTGCCCTACCCCCGAAATAAAATTAAAATAAACATGAAATGCATTTAAATTGTATAAATTTAGTAGGCATGTCTTATATGACCTACCTACTTCACCCATTTAAATGTATAATTCACACAGGGGATCACAATAAATAATACAAAAAAAAAAAAAAAAAAAAAAATATTTAAAAAATAAATAAATGCATTAGCCTGACATGTAAATAACATTCAGAAGGTTTATGCCAATATGTGAAAGCATTGCCAAATGGAGACTTCATGTAATACAATTGTGTGAAATCTCCATCAGTAGGCTACCTGCCCCTAATTCAAAGTGTAAATTTTAAATTACAGGTGTGCCATGGAATTTTGGAAAATACACACATTAAAAGTAATATTAAATAAAACAAACCAATCCCACAAATTGCATTACTCAATTGGGACAAGCTCAGGTTTCTCACTGAAAGGATTATATACTAAAAGTAAAACAATGCAGGTTGCCTGCCACACAGAAGTTTAAGTAGGCATGACAGCAGTTTGAAAAGGTTAGGAAACACTGTTCTAGAATACAAGAATGTTTTAAGACCAAATAAATGCACAGTGAAAGTGTGATGCTGCTGTTGTATTAAGTAGTGCAAGCTACTCAGACTTAAATTTGAAATTTAAGACCAACTGAGAGGATATTTTATGTGGGGTTTCTTTCTTGTCAATATTTAGAAAAGTTATTGTACATGTAGTGGTTTAAAAGATCTACTAAAACTGAAAAAAGACACTAATGATAAAACTATTAAAACTACATTAATCAATATAATTTATTTTGATACTAACAGGAGTGATGTACAGTATTAAGGTATTTGCCAAATATCTATCTATACCTATCTGCAAGGAAAGCAGCAATATGCAATAAGTGTCAGTTTAGAATAGTGACAAAAGAATGTATTAAATCTAGAAGATGCTTAAAATAGTTATACAAGCTGATGCATCACTTTTTATAACATTTAAACTTTTTATTTTAAATAGCTAACCAATTAATTCAGTCTGTACATACAAGTAATAAAACATGTCAATGAATTAAGTTAAACTGTGGTGTCAGCACATGCCTACACTACTCACATGAATAGACCATGAATTAAGTCATGAACAACTGGGATGCCAATTGCTGCTAGTAGAGCACTATTGCACACCAAGGTCCTGCAAGAATCACCCATGAAAAACCAGTTAAACTTGTCTTTCAGTCAATACCTTGAGTTCTTCCTCCATCTCAGATATCCTCCTTTCTAGAGCTCTTCTTTCCTGTTAAGAAAATTTAACTAAGTAAATGAATAAACAAACAAAACAAACACACAATACCACACAGCTAACAGCATAAAGGATAATGTGAAATGTGAGCTTTATATAATGCAGCATGGAACAAAGCATGTATGTGAAGCATTTCAAGGCAAAAACTTGTCTGTGAAGATAGTGCTTATTTCATATTTCTACAGTAAGTTCCATGAATGTAGTTAAAAAAGTAACTTATAATTGTGAGGGATTAAAATAAAATGTTGCAAAGCCAGGAAAAATGGATTTCCCCAACCGGATAACTAAGAAAGAATTAAACAAAACAGTCCATCGAATGACATACTTGACTGTCCATTCCACAAACAATGGTAACCTGAGCAATGGGCAACGAAATACTATGACTGATGTAGGTTTGGCCAAAACATTGCAACCATCCATAGAAACAAACCCATGCTTACAATGAAACACGTCTTATAGTAAGTGATGCCAATGTCAGATAATTCAGCACGAGATGTCAAATAATCAACGTGATCAAGACATATGGTTCAAACATTGTATATGCATAAACATTTCCAATTATACATGTACTCTTGGCACAATACCTTGAATAGATGTCTAAATACAAGTGTCAACTAAATGCCAACTTGTCTAGCTCTAAAATGTATTCTGTATACGTATGCATTATGTTCTATGGCTCCTATCAAAGTTATTGCATACATTTTTAAATAGCACTCTGCTAATGGAAAGTGAAGAGGAAAATAGAAGTAAATAGTGTACTTTAAGGCATTTTATGTGAAATACTGTAGTAGTCATGCTAACTACCAAAGTGTTCTCATCAGCGGCTTACAATCCATCCCCAAAAAGTCACCAATTGTATATATATATTTTTTTCCTTACCTTGCACCAGGCATACATAAGCATTGTCAAAAACATCTGCCAAATGCGGTATAGGTTGCCATACGGCTAGTTCAAATAAAAACTCTGACCTACCCGCAAAACATACATTACAAACTTGTACCCAATCACCTCTTGCTTTATAAGTAGTAGAAAGACACTTCTGACAATAAATGCAGGCCTACTTTGCGATTATCTGGTAGGTCAAAGTCCTAAATTGGGCTAGCCTATAATTAATCATAAAATTGGACAAAAATACTTGTAAGAAGGATGGAGTGTAAGACATTAAGCACATGCAGTCCCACTGAGAGAAGACATGTGACTAATATAACATGTTGAAAAGGCTCTCCCAAGTTGAACACAAATCTGCAAATCAGCTACGTAGAAATCCAGAAAAGTGAAAATGTACTAAGAGAAACACATGTGAAAGAAATAGATGGTGCTTTGGTTGTGGGTTTGTCCCCACTCAAGATAAAGTTGCTAGTGAATAAACAGCAAGCAGCAGCAGCAGCAAGGTACTGTAAAAAGTCAGGTTAGACCATACCACCCAGCTGAGAATGGGTCTTGCTGGTTACCTTCAGACATAAATCAGTTTACATGTGTTAAATAAAACAAATTCTCAAATTCCAACACATTAAGTGAGGTCTTGCAGAGAATCACTATTCCTCGATCCTACTTTACCATCAAAATATAATTTCATAAACTCCAGTGTTCTGAATTTACTGATTACTCCAACTTAATGGTTTCACCCTGTTAATGATTACAATATCACAGTATACTGAACAGCTCACACCCGAGACTTTAATTGTAGTTATCAAATCACTTTTTGCACTGTTCGAAGGTTAAACCGAAAGGTGTAATGCATATGGGGTAAAAGCTTCCCTTCACTGTATGCAATTGTAATGAAAAAAGTTAAATACAATGTGACCACAAAATACACATTTTGTAAAAAAAAAAAATAATAATTGTGAAAGGTATATTGAAAATGTCTCGAGAAAAACATGATTGTTTGGAAAACTCGCAATACTCTAGAATTGTTAACAGTTGTGTCATGGATGATGGCAGTTTAGTTACTAATTTTAAACAAGACATTCTTAAAATCTTTACCCTTTTCTCCATTTCCAACTGTGACCTGTCAGCAAACCGCTCCTGTCGCTGAAAGAGAAAATCAATGTTCAATGGCACCTTTTGTAAATTAAATAGTGTTCAATTGGGGGAGGGGGCAGTAGGTATCAAGTATCTTTAGCATGTTACATTAATAGAGTATCTGATGGTTTTCAAATGTAACTATATTCCACTGGCTTAACTTTGTAAATTTGACAGATTAAAACTCAGGTGCTATGAATACTCTCCATTCAAAAACAGTTTTTATAAAGTAACTGACACCAGTTTGTTACATTTAAGTCAGCAGTTATATTTGAGAAACCTTTTACAAAGTTCATAGCGTGCAAGAAGTTCAATTACAATAAAACAAATCCTATATACATACATGCAATAAACAGACTATAGATAAAAAGCTTAAATCTAAAAAGTTGTTTCAGTCACTCCTTTCTGTACAATTATTCATGTAAAGGCAAACTAATATGGGACATGTATAAAGAAATGAATAATGGAGTGCAAGCGTGTTCTGTTCTATCCTATCAAAAGATTTCCTGTCAGACTTATGAGGACTCAGCTAAATGTACTGCATGACAACCAAACACCAGATACAGACCTGCGTTGCCTTTTCAAGCTGTAATTTCAAGTCTGTTAACTCCATGTCTGTATCGCGTAATTGTGCCTTCAGTTTCTCATTTTCAGCTAGAATCTGTTCATAAAGCTAAAAAGAGCAAAATAAAAATCTGAATTGAACAAGCAACACAAATGACAAATGTTCAGCATTTATTAAATCAACAGAATTTTCTTCCATCTGATCAGCAGCATCAAAAAGCATGCAACCATTGTAAAAAGACTGATTTCTTTTGGGTTTGAGAAATCTGCTGCAAAAATATGAATAACCTTAGTGTGCGTTAAAACTGTTAATACCTTTTTGTAATCGGTTGAATCTTCTCTATCCAATCTGCTCGAGTAGGGCTTTCTGCTGCGGCCAATGATGTGGTCATAGCGATCACCAGAAGAGCTAGACAACCCAGTGTCATTCCTGTAGCACAGAGGGATGAAATGCCTTCATTAAATCTGTCGCTTAACCCAACGTGACGTGAAGATACGTTTCAGACTTATGGTTTGGTAAATATTTAACCAACTTCAATGTTAAACATACATACCTTGAAAGCCTGTCGCTCTGTAAAAGGAGAAATAAAAAGTAATGAGTTTTAGAACACTTCATCTGGAATTGTGATGCACATTAGACAACATGAAAGACTTTAATAGACTTGTTTTTACCCAGTGGGATAAACAGATCCTCTAGTTGTAGTCTTATGTAGAGGTTATTTTTATGTACAATAACATTCATACCATTCATCCAGATATGAAAATGTGCAGATCTGAATGCCTTTGTGAAAAAATAAGTATTTCCAACTGACTGGCTTGCCTGACACAGAAGACTGAGCTGGAATTCAGACAAATCGCCCATTAATTATGACAAAGCAAGAATATTTCATGATTCTCTGGCTGCTGCAATACAATTCAGGCACACGCATTCACTGATTGCATTTGACATTTGAATGCAATCAATTTATAATTAAACATTTTGGGAAAATTGCTATTATTGACAGTTTAAAAACAGTTCTCTCTTTATATGCAGTAATTAATAAGATCAAGAGCTCTCAATATTAATACAATTCAGCCTAATTAATTATTTGTATACATTAATAATGAGAATGTAACCCTGTCACTCAAAATCCAAAGAACACGCTTAATGTCAAGTGACACACAAATCCGAGCAGTTTGTGTTGTTGGTTTATCTCGGGCACAAGATTTAAGAAAGACCCACTGCCACCTCCCCACATAGCTTTGGTTTAAAATCTAAGCGTACTCCTCTGGTCTTTACATGACATTCTTGAACTCCTGCCAAAGCTGTGAGTGACTCGGTGCTGCAGCCTCTCACAGGGCATAATGCTCCAGCTGTCAGCCCTGCGCATTTACATCAGCAGGGCTTCTTGTTGGTGGGAAAGGTGAATCTTAAACCTCAGCTGCTTTCATACTGCTTTTATTTTTTAGCAAGTAGAAGCAGTAGATAAACTAAGAACTAATGAGAATTCAAAGTGTGAATTTGCAGCCATGCCACTGTACTGACTATTCCAGTGCAGTGAAAAAGCTTAAAAATAATGACGGCCAAAAGTGCCTTACTTCTCATGCTTTCAAACATTTGAATAAAGAAACTGATTAAAAACAAATGTGCCACGTACTTTATATTTAAAACAGCCATAGAATGACAATTCACATTTTTAACCCAGTAGATATAAACATGAATACAATTATTGGATTTTAATATTGCTTTGAAGATTCTTATTTACTGGGAATTTTTTTTATCTAAAATTATACCAGGAAGTTTAAATCCATTGGCAAAATCAAGAGAAGTTTAAGACTGCTTCCTGCATTTGTTTTCACATAGCATGTGTAGGCAGTACAGCATTAAGCCCTCTATGCTAAAAGGCCAGGGCTCCTACCACGGGAGGCTCAACACTGTACTACTTTTACTGAGGGGTTACGTCACTTTGCAAAGGGCTCATTATGGCACGAATGAGCCCCGTTACACGTTACTATTTGAAAAAGGAAGAAAAAAAAAAAAAAAAAAAAAGAGGACTCTTGGCTGCCATCATAACTTTATATCATTATAACTTTTTAAATTGCTGGAAAGAAAATACAACGTGTGTGTCTCAAGTTCAAAATCAAACAAAGGAAGATGTTCCCCAAAAAAGGAGGGAGGAAAAGGAAGTGGGAAGCCTGCTCTCAGCCTGTTACTATACATAGTGCAAAATAACAACAGACCTCCCTGATCTGTAGACGACCTTGAATGAACCAACTCTAATCAAAAACAGACAAAAAGATTTACAATCCATTCTCGATCAAATCAGAACGAGACTAGTCATAATTGCAGTGAACCACTGGGCCTCTTTACCTGGGGCTCATTACGGTCAGTTCCTTCTTCAGAATCGGACTGCTGTTCTTGATCGTTTTCATCACTCTGAACAATAGAAAGGACAAAAATCAGCGAGTTTAAACTTAAATTGTGTATTACTTAAATTAGACTCATTCAACACTAGTTTGAACTCATGTTCCCTGCCTTTCATTTAACTTGCCCAAGAAGAAGAGTAGCGCCCAATACATGTAGAACCACAAAGCTTTGATGGGTCTGGGTCCAGACCTATGGTTAACAATGTATTATTCTCTCTACCTGGGTCTGTCACTGAAGAGGGAACAATGTTTAAGGTCCGTACAGAAACAACAGTGTAGAAGCAAAGTGATCGTTCTCTTAAATCACTGTCTTTATGCAGGAATACAGGGGAAATAGCTCAAATCTACTTTAGTTCAGACCGTTCAAATCAGCACTAAAAGTCTGTCTTACATCTTGGGTCCAGAAGGAGACTCCGGTGGACCGTCGCTTCTCCCTGGGCCGCCGTCTGTCTCGTATGGATTTGGGCTGGGACTTGTCCTCGGACTTGTCTTCTCCGTCCTTCTCGTCCTCCTTCTTATCAGATTCTGATCAAAATAATTCACATTCCATGTCTTATTATGAAAAAAAAAAGCACTTAATGTGCTGCGTTTTCCATAATATTTACAGCATCTTGATTATTTATCACAATAAATTTCATTATGTCTGGAAGTTTTAAATGTCCATGCAGTTACATATGTACAGATACCTATTATGTTTACAACTATTTCTAAAGCATCCCATAACATGAACTAGCAACCGATGAACTTTGGATCAGAGGGACAAATTAATGCAGATTAAACAGAAGATTATAATCAAGTTGTAGTCTGTTTGTGTGGGGGGGACTTAATTGTAAATTAAACTTATGCAACTTCTTTTACCATATAAAGCCAGAGTGCGCAGCCTTCAGCAGCGCTCCAAGAACAGCCGGGAATCATCATTGCAACATTGTAAACACAGGCTACAAAGCATTGCTTTACTGATGGTTAGAGCATCAGCAGTAACCTAAAGCAGGTGCTACAACACCACCAGTATTGCGTTCGAAACATACCACGCGGTTGGGACTGGGCACAGTTTACTATTATTTAAAAATAATATTTAGAAATGCTCAAGAGCTCCCTTTACAAGGCAATATTTTTCAGCACAAAGCATGTCCCAATCTCACACTGATAATGGCACTGTATGAGCACTGCATGGCAAGCCTAGACCTCACACTTACCCTTCTCAGTATCCCTGGACAAAGTCCTGCTGTAGCTGGGGTATACCGAGGTGATGCCAGACAGACTGTTGGGCCGGTTGAGTGAACTAGACGAATAGAGAGAGCTAGTGGAGGATGATGTGGCTGTGGAAGTACTGGATGGCCGATAGCGCTGGTAAGTCTAATGGGCAAAGGAAGGAAAAGGCGGGGGTCTCGGTGAATCTGGCAACAAGTTGCAATATTACATGTTCTATCCCAAGTGAACATAAGCAAATTACAAAACGTTTAACACAATCACTGATTTGAAGCAGGTGCTGAAGAAATTTGAATGTCATTCATCAATAAGTTTCCACACATCGCAAAGGAATGGCCGGGATGGCAAAGGAGCTGGAACCTCTGAGCAACATAAGGAGGACTCCTAAATCTGAACAGTGAGAGACTAACCTCCTCAAAGCTCCGGAATTTCGACCGGTAGTCATCATCTCGAGGGTCCAATTCTCTCTTCTCCTCCTGTTTCTCTTTGTCCTGCTTTTCCTTTTCTTCTTTCTCCTCTTCCCGAGTTCGAATTGGAGTTGGACGGCTCCGGCCAATAGTCTTTTCCGCTTCTTGAAGATCAGTGAGGGTCACACCCTTTAGTGAAACAAACATTCACTTTTTAACCATAAAAATCATATTCACCAATACAAGGTTCTATAATATTTCAGAAATCAGAAGGGTCGGCAGCCTACATGAGTCAAAGCCATTTTTTCAGTTCTGGTCATCAATACTGCATCTAAGTCGACAATGCCCATTTGAATGACAGAATAATATTAATAATTTAAAAAAAAAATGGATCTTAACAAGCAATTTACATGCTTTGAACATAATGCATAACAAAATCCAAACTAAAATGAATTTCAGTCTGCATTTCAGACTCTGCTTGTGAACACTTTCATTCAATCTACAACACTGACTTGAGTAGATAACATTTCAGTAGCACATGTTTATACTGGCTAATATTTATAACTCATTATGCATAAGTAGTACTACATTACTATAATTATTGCTCAGTTGTTCGAGTCACGCAATGCACTGTTATGTTTGTGTGTAACCTACTTTGGAATTCATAGTTCTCCGGTGATTTATTGCTACATTTAATATACTGGCCCATTTTGGTGCTTGGTGTTAAACCCATCCCAGAACAAGTTTTAAAAATCTGATTATGGTTCTAAATGAAGACAAAAACTAAATGTACAATGTAAAAAAAAAATCGCTTTTGGGAGCTGCATGTTAATTGTAAAAGCCCCGTGTTGCCGACCCCTGGTCTGGCGTTACACCATAAAGTCAGAGTCCTTGTCATACCTTCAGCGTTCATTTGTAAAATCTGAGAGAATGCTATAAGATGTGTACTTTCAGCAGTATAAATAAAATCTAAAATAAACTAAAAATACTTTTGTAGAACAGCACCATCTTCAGGATTCTGACATTTGTTTTTTTTACAGCTTAAAGCTTTAATTCTAAGGGAATTAAATGGAAATAATTTTGAACTGATCTACAGATTTAAGTGTTTTGTATTGTGAATGTTTATTCCAATTGATACATTTCAATATTTAAGATGTATTTTAATGCCCCCAACACTGGTTTTACATAGAATCACACAGACGCAACGTGTCAGTACTTGCCTGAGTGGACCTTCTCGACTGCCTAGCTTGTCTAGATCTGGCTTTCCTCTGAGACTCTGATTCTTCATCCCGGACAGGAGTGAGGTACGATCTAATACAAAACACATGAAAAATATGAACGCTTGTTAAATGCTTTACCTGGATAGTCTCACTTCATTTCCATGTTTGATCAGCCGTTTGAAAAAGGTGAGTTCATGACAGTTACATACCTGTTTGACTGTATCTGCATCCAGCAGGTCAAACTGTATATCTTGTTAACTGCTCTCATACAGTCCCAGATTATAATGGCGACTCAATAGACCTGGTCAAGTAGGCGCTGTCTGTTGTCACTCCACCGTCACTGAACTCATGCCTCTGCCATCACCTCGGCTATCAGCCTCATGACATGCAGTCAACTTAAGAGTGTTTTTAAATGATGTCATGTCTTGTAGCGGTTATCTAGCCAGTGCTGTTGCAAAGCACCGAATGTTATGCAGAAAGGTGTTACTTACATGTTTTTCCTCCACTTCCAAAAAATCAAAGCAAGTAACACTTTTTTGACCGTTTCACAGCCTTTTGTATAAATCATTGCATCACTTCCCAGCATCGGGACTAGCAATCTAGCCATGTTGTCTGCCAGAAGGGTTATCTTAACTGCACAGCTGGCAATCAGTGGCAGTCAATACAGGCAAACAGGGCAAGGGGAGAGGATTTGTTCGAAACAGTCTTCGAAACTACACCTCTAATTCTGCCTTCACAAAGCAATAAGAGGAAAGGTATTGGTGCGAATGTAGGATTTGAACAACCTAAACCACTCCCTAATTGGAGGCATGGGAGGTGAATATATAGCTCTGAACTCCACTTGAGTCTAAATATTGCTGGGCTTCACCCTGCTGCCCTTGACAAAATGAAGGTGGTCTACTTTGGGTCCCATGAGTGGTCAAAGGAGATTTTCCCATCACAGTTTTTATTTACAAATACTTCAAGAACTTAATTCCGCTTTGATCAATCATATAAGCGTTGCAAAAAACTAAATTTAAGATGAACTGCATGATTAAAGTAAGCCATAAAAAAAACAGAGGCCCTAACTGGGCCACAAGAAAGGTAACTGTGTATTCCTGACCTGCGCCGCTCCCTGCCTTCAGTAGAGGTCACGGTGCCAGTGGTGGATGTGGTTGATGTAGTAGTAGCTGAAGTATTTACAATAGTTGGTATGACGGCCACTGCTGTTGGTCCAGAGTCTTTCTCCCTTTCTGCGGTTTCCTCAGACCACGACCTATTTGAGGTACTAAATGTGGAATAACAAAGATGTTCAAACTCTGTAAATATATTGACGAGTATAGTTTAATGAACAAAAATGTATCCAACAAATCGATGGAATTACATTATTCCAAACGACAAAGGGTGTGAAATGTGACATTCAACTGCAACAATACATGACACTGCTTTTCTGGAAATGCTGTGAAGGAAACCTGAGCAACAGCAGTTCAGACCCTGATCTCAGAGCTGGCAGTCACTGCACCGTACCTGCTTGAGAAGCTCGATGGAGTCGTCGTCGTCGCGGTCTTGGTCGTAGTGCTTGCGCTTGAGAGCAGACTCCTCGGGTGGCCAGTGGGTGAGGTAACGGATGAGGTGGTGGATGCGACACTAGAACTGAACATATCATCCTGGCGCCGGCCAAAGGAGCCACTAGTAATGTGCCAGATAGGAAAGCGAAAAGGGGGGGGGAGGGAATAAATAAAGTTAAAACACTATTTTCCAGGGATTTATTTAAATGGTAATTTTCACAAATGTCATCGCAGAAGACACTTCGAAAAAAGCATTTCTACATGAAGTTCAGCGAGTAAGATAGAACATATGCATTTAAAGACAAGACCCAAGATAAGAGTGAAGTTGCGACATTGGTAGCCTTCAATGTTTTCCAAATACGAAATGCATGCATACGTGTATATATACAGCTCTGTAAAAATTGAGACCACTCCAAGTTCAGAAATCAATGTTAAGTGGTCTCAATTTGTTCCAGAGCTGTAGATATACATTATACATACACCACCTTGTAAGATGTTATGACTACTTCTACAGCCTATGCTTATCACAGTAAGTTTAATATAGATTATTTTCACTTATCAAATGTGAAGCAAAAATGTGCATCAAGTAAAAACCTATACAAAATTGAACCAGTTCACATCTGCATAAAGCAAGTAAAATTGAGCTTAAAAAAAAAAAGTTTTAAAAATATATTAAATTGTCAAATCATCAAGCAGCAATTCAATTTGGTTATAATATGCAAAGATTACCATTTATATATGCATATCAAAAACAAAGCATGACTTAAAGCAGTGAATACATTCATATGAGGGGGGAAAAATGTCCATCTCACCAACATTTAACCTGTGTTACTGTAGTAGAGAATGATAAAAGCAATGTTAGAACTCAACAGGTCTGAAATGCTCTGCTTAAATTTAAGTAAAAGGATTCATAAAGCACGCTAAAGGCACGAGAAGCGTTTGGCAGACACTGAAAAGAAAGCATTCGGGGCAATACCTTCTATAAATGCTGCAAGACTGGTACTGAGATGAAGGTGACTGCCAAGGTTTAGTGTTATTAGGATCCAAGCTGATGGCAGATGAAGACTTAGCTGGTACATCTCTCACACTGCTACTTCTGCCTATTGCTAGCGAGTAGGACGTACTGCATGCACATCAAGCAAAAGAGCAAGTTAAAACAATTCTGCAAATAAAATAAAGCACAGCCACATTTACTGCCTTAATTTCCAAGTTGCCAATGGAAGCCATTTTGGAAGTTGCCCAAGCTCCCTGCATTGAATGGGGGCAGCAACATTAGATCCAATTACAAATGGTTCTTGTGGTTTCAAAGGTACTCCGGTTAAAGGGCACTAACAGAAATTAGGCAGAAACAATAACAGTCATGCAAGAGTAACAACAGCATCGTGAGTAGAGGATGGGCATTTATTTATTCATACAGCTGCTGGAGCTACAAAAGATTCATATCTGGCTTTGATGTTTAGCTCTTAAAACCCATATTGCCCCATTAAGCTTTATCATGCACATTGTCTAAGAAATTAATTGAATAAGGTATGTGAAGAAAACCAATGCGGCACTAAAGAAAACTGCAATGACCAGGGATGAGTTCGCAGTACTTCATTAACAATAATACGTAACCCTGTAAACATTTCTTGCTTGCATTTTGCCATATAATCAAATCTAACCGACACGCATTACTGTTAGCGGCTGCCTCGCAATCAAAAGAGTTTATATTAGTCAGAATCTCAAGTAAGATCTGAAGGATTACAGATTAATTGGTCTGCAAATACTTTGTTTCAAGTGCAGCTGCTTAGACATTCTGCTTAAAAATCCGCCTCTGTTACTGGTGACTACGTGACAATCATTCGAGTTGATATTTGTAGATTAGAACTGTTATTGCTTGCATTTTTATTATGCACTAGGACTTCCAAGTATCTGTGGTAATAATAGACTATTTGAAAATGTAACCATTAATATGATGTTAATAGAAAAGGTATTCTAAGTTACTTATGTTACCAAAAGAATAGTAGTTAAGTACTGATTGTCAATGCATCAATGCGTTATTCTGTAGAAGCAGAAGAATGCAGAACACCGAACTCCTAAAATGTTTTTAAAGTGTGCTTTTGCTGCCTATTGTTAAATATGAAGAGCAAACCTTCGCTGATAGCTTGGCGTTTTGTTCTGGGAAGCAGTTCCTTCATTGTTCTTCAGGTCATCGTCCCACCTCCTCCTTGTGTAAGACCCACTACGCACCAGACTAGCAGCAGAGTCCCTGTGAATCACACACTACAATAGGATCGAGGGCTCTGCAAACACGACCGTTCCCGCATACCTTCAGGGTAATGCTTGAAACTCCTCTGGTTTATTTACACTTTACCTAGTGACATTTGAGAATATCCTCAAGGAAAACAGAAATCGAATGAGTCAAGCGGATGTGTAGCAGGACAAAAATGTGTATCAAGTAAAACTTACATAGATGCATAAAGGGATATGAAAACAAGAGTGGGATATCTTGAGTTATTTGCGGGGGGGGGATTGGTTATCTTATATATGTCTAGTAAACTTTCAGACTTTCCTATACTTTTAAAGTGTATACCAGTTCATAAGAAGAGAGACACCAAGTGAACTGCGGCATAAGCTACACTCCCATGCAGGATGCTTTTCAGCTCATGCTCCCTTACATTGTTTCAAACACAAAAGTGAAGAGCAGTGAATGCATTTTAAAACATCCTAAAATAAGTCCTGAGATGTCCATCACCTGTTTTCCTTTTCGTCAATATCTGAAGTACTGGCAAATCGTCTGGATGGTATTGTAGGAGCCACGTACGCAAACCGGGTTCCTTTATCTTTCTCCTGTCGGAAACAAAAAACGTCTCTTTGCAAACCTGAAAGTTACACATGGAAATGAAGCCAGTCTGATCTGTACAGACAACCCCACCAATAAATGCACATTGCTATCAAACACAAACCTACAGTTTGATACTAGTATACAAATGGTTTAAAGATGCCATAAAAATAAGGTTTTGTCAATCACACAATATATAAACTGAAAACTTCCTGACTGAACAGTTGTAATGCAAATCTATTAAGTTTAAAATATGAACAAAACATATATTCTGGTAGATAAACATTACCTTGAGGAAATCAGTATACGTTACATACATGTTTCCAGCTTTGGTAACAGAGTGCATGGGGGGGGCATGTTGCTCTGACCTTTTCTTTGTCTTTGTTGTCCAGTGTGGAAGACAGCCTTGGACTGGAGGCAGAGCGCATCACCCCAGTGGTGTCCTTCTCTTTCTGTGCCTCCTTAGCAGCAGAGATCTCTGCCAGCGCCCCGTAGCTGCCCGTTTTCCGAAGGCCAGACCGCCAGGAAGAGGGGGACTCATCTTTCCGATCATCATCTTTTGGGGAGACTTTACCAGCAGGGGGAGCAATCTAGCATAAAGAAAGTGCTCGTTATTTTCGTTGGTCCAAGACTATTTGCTGCAGAAAAACAATGTGTGCTTCATTTTAGTTTTGATGCAAAAACGTCCATGAGGTTAATACAAAGAAACATGTGCTTTATAGTCAGATGTGTCCAATATTTTGGGGGAGATGTTATTGGGTTCAGAGCATCGAGGAAACTGGTCTCAAGGAATTGGTTTACTCTGAGAACGGAGAGGTCAGGGTGGCCTGCAGGGCCCACACCCATGCTAGGAGGAAACGAGAGCACTTTCAAAACGTCTCATTAAACCTGCCTCCTGCAGTGTCTACCACAATATGGATTTCTGACAGTCGCATGAAGAAAACAAAGTGGGATGAAGTCTAGCTAAAATTAAAAAGTATAGACCCTCCCATCAAATATGTCAAGCAGCAGGTAAGTGTTTCCATTGCTGACTGGTTAATCAACACAATGCATTCTGTAGGAGTTAAAATAAAAGGCTTTGCAGTCATGTTGTACATCCCTTTTCAGTCCAGAAGCACCTGAAATACATACATTTACTTTCATTTCAATATTTGAAAATATACTTATTAAATATCACTTAACATTAGAGCTGAAGATAGCACTAGAGGTTTAATCACTCCTTTTATTAGAGGTTTAGTGAATGTTCAGGGAAGGAAAAAAAGCATTGTAAGTGTACATCTGGGAGGGTGGGGTGGGGCAAATTTACAAGAGGATAAGTGAAGGATGTACAGAAACCCAAACAAGCAACAGACCAAGTTTCTCAATTGTTTAAGCAGAAAATACAAACATGCAAAAAAGAGAGGTGACAGTGAGCAGACATGCAGTAACTGGTTAGGTTGGTCTTGTTAGCGGCAACTGTAAAACTCTGAAGCACACCAATGCCTCACCATAGCTTTTTGGGGCACAAGAGAAATGCCAGTTTTGCGCAAGCCCTGACGCCATAATGCAGGATCACATGGCTCCGCCACAGGCATGAGAGAGGTAATAAAATCAGACTAAAGCCAATCAAGACAAGATGTGTGATGAGAAAATAAATTCAGAAAATAAGCAAAAGCATATACAGTACATAGATCAGGGGAAAGAGAGCACTGAGGTGGTAAAGACTGAGAATGGATCTGTTCTGTGGAGTGCGAGTCACAAAAGCAGGGGATGAACGACTAATTTCATATTTTCAATCACTTTACCAGTGGCTAATTAGGGAAGGTAATAAAACAGGCTAAATTTGTAAGTAGGTTAACACTAAGTGGAACACTTAATTCCCTCTCCAATTCATATGCATGTGAAATTACACCTGTAACTAACTGCTGTTGCTCGTCTATTTTACATATAACAAACTTCCAGGGCTGAAAGCATTTGAACATTTTGTCCACCTGAACAATGGTAAAGGCAGATCTCAATAGATATGGCAGCTCTCCTAATGTAATACTCTCAGCTGCCCATAACCCCAGGGTTCACAGGCAAAGTTCAGCAGCAAGAGCAGAGATCAGTCTTTTTACCCTCTCGTTGACTGTATAATGCACTAGTCTTGAAAAAATATTTGAAAGTCCCAAATATTATTTTAAAATATATTAAGAAAGTAGGACTCCCCTTTCAGACAACCTGAAAGATGCACTTTGAGGTCATAGTTTCCCCTGAAATGTAACTATTAACAGAAGCTGTAGCCTAGTTATCCAGTGGGGTGCTGCCAACGAGATCTTTGGTTAATACAAGCTTTCACCGTCTGTTCTATGGATTTTTTAAAACGCAAAAACAGACTAGACAATACAAACAAGGAAAAGAAAGAGAAAAGCACATGCAAATAAAGGTGAAGAGATGATGCTTTGGAAAGTAAAATGCCAACTTAAAACTATGCAATGGAGTGCTTTATTTATAAAAGGTGCTGGGGTAGGAAACTAATTACAGGGACTTTACATAGGACAGATTTAAAAATGTATTTCAATCTCTTCAGCCCTTTGGTTTGTGCTTTTATTTGGCCATGACCCCAGAGATAACTCTCACTCCTGGATAAAGTGCCTTGGCTCCTTTTGGTTCACTCACTTTTTTTTTTTTAAATGGCACCTTCTACAGCAGTCCCACCTGCCACCACACAAGGGCACTGCTTAAAAGTTTGTGCACCAGAAGGAGTCCCACCTACTGGTTTATCAACAATTCCCAGCAACAGTCTGATTTCCCCACCTGTTATCTCCCATTCCAATATTAACAAGCTCCAGCTTTGCCTGAATTGAGTGACCCAACATCAGCCTAATGGCACACAAAACACTGAATGGAACAATGATCAAAATCTTAATTTTATAGAGAATTCTGCAATGTATTGGTTTATATGAAAGGTTTAAACTACACTGCAGAAAATGGTATCTAAAACACTGAACTGTAAAATTGGAGTTTGCAGTGTCGGCTTCTGTTAAAATGTAACCGGCAGCAATTGTTCCTTCCGCTATCTGTCTGTTACATAAAAGCTCCCGCAGCTCTCCAATATGAAAGCTTCAGGTACCCCAATAATGTAGTGTAAATACTTTTGCCCAAGCTTATCAGTTTATATCGGCATACATACTAAATTATATGGCATATGGCTTTAATTTTCATATTGCTGTATTTTGGTTTTGACCTTCATTACAGTTCATATTCATTATTCTGTGGAGTTTATACAAGAGGCAGAATAGGTTATCATTGACTGTAGATGCTAGCAATTTTGGCTGCAACCATTCGCTGCCTATAACTCACAAGTGTTTATAGTGGCTTTTTCCAATACCATCTTAGAGGTCTAAAGAGGTCTAGTAACACTGTTTCACTAACATATACATTGGCTTGCCAATAACAATCTTTATTGACGCATTCATGAGACCACCAATGTGATTCATAGTTTCAACCCAGGAACACAAGCGGAAAAAGTGTTTGCAACCGAGATCAGCAACTTTCCTTACCTTCTTGACAGGCGAGGTTGGGGTCACCTGGTTAGTGGGGATTGTTGGGGACGATACAGTCACGCTGGTTGGCGATGTTGCGGTACTGTTCGTGTTATTTACAGGGGCAGAAGTCTTGCTCTTGTCTGTCATGGAGGAAGAAAATGTATTAACCTGAAAACCGTTGACAGCAAGAGAAGGCACCCTTAAAGAGAATGAGGGCAGGGTTCTCTCCCTGTTTGGGTTCACTTCTACGTTATGGCTTCCACATCACGCGCACATGGGGAATAATCAAATGGTCGATCACCACGTACTGTGACCCAAGTATAACACGCTTAAGAGCTCCAGAAAATGTCAGACTGGCTGAACTCCGCTAGAGCCACGCAGCGCAGAGAGGACCCACGGGCAGTACCTGCTTCAGTTTCAGATTCCGAGTCCTCCTCCTCCTCCTCCTCACTGGAGCAGCTGGACTCGTCCTTCTTCCCTTCCTCCTCCTCGTCGGCCTTCTCCTGCTCCAGAGACTCGATGCGGGGTACAGGCTTCTCCTGCTCGATCAACAGCGTCTCTTTGCTGGGACAGAGGATAAGAACATCACTGCAGATTTGATTGACAGCTATAGACAGTGTGAAGATATCCGAGTCTCTCAAACTTATACTGGTTTCAGACCAGTGCTGTCTTCAGTGTGATCTAAATGGCTGCAGCTCCTTTCCCAGCATAAGACCCTGATGAGATGTGTGAAGGCAGATGTGTTTTTCAGATGCTCTGATCATTCTGGTTCAGGATTATTTTTCTACAATTATCTTGAATCAGAAAATCATTTACCAGAAGGCATGTCATGAATAATACATCTCCGTGAAAAACAATATAATTAAAGAACAAAGTTCACAGATTTGTCCTACATAGGCTTTTAATTACATTTCCATGATGGGGATTTGAAAGCAGTTAACATTTCAAGGTTGGTGAGGATGGATTTTGCTTTGGAATACATTTGTTGTAAATGGATTTAAATATTAAAAAAACAACAGTGTTTGCATAACCATGTCAGTAAAAGTGGTAATCTACTGATAAACTAAATGTAGTTTTGCTTAAATTACACATTTCTACCTAGCTTGAGTCCTTCATTTCAAACTTAACTTCTCAGAAGAGTATTGCAGGGTATCACATACAATTGCACACCTAAATATGCACAATGGGTCTAATGACTGCACTCTAGATCTTAAGCACTTCTAATGTGCAAAGCAGTCTCCTTCGACCAGGCACCCAAGGAAAGCTATTCATAGGTAGCAGTTTTGCAAAGAAATATTCCAATGCAACAGATATATTTTAGAATATAAAGATATAGAAAGATTACGGAGATATGCACATAGGAAATGGTGTTTGTACAAAAACAAAAATGCATAATTATACTCAAAACTGATGTCTAAATAACGAGCAATATATTTTATGGTTAACGCTTTGTAAGCTTGGTAAGCTGGGCACAGTACAGGCCGCCAAACTTATGATGTTATAAGTTCTACTTACTTCTTGAGTGGTTTAAGTGATTGGTTATTGTCCATTGTTGTCGTCGTCTCAATCAAAGGAGACTTCTTATCCCGTTTCTCACTCAAAAGCTGGAAGGCAAATAAAAAGAATATTGGCGGACAGCAGCCCGTATCACACAAATAGCTATCCCAAGTACAGCATGTCATTTTGCAAGTTAATAAATGCAAGAGGAAAGTCTGGTATGTTAAGATGTGTTGTAAGTAAACATGCAAGTTTAAATTGAATGGTCAGTTGTGAACTTCACTCTAGGTCACGCAAAATTATTATCCCGTCAGGGGCAGTTTACCAGATTTTGTTTCTTTTGCAATTCTTCTAGATAACCAAGGACATCTTCATCTGCTACATCAACGGCTGTTTGGCCCTGAAAAGATTAAAAAGTTTTAATATGGCATTACTTGTTAAGTGCATGAATTGTGTACAAATTGTAAGTACAAGCACAATTCAAATCCTATCAGTCCAAAAGTAAAACTGACTTCAGAAATTAAGGAATTAAGCAAACTTATCAATTATCCATATATTACATTCATATGCTTACACATTATATATAAACACACACACGTATAAATACATACACAGTTCTGGAAAAAATTGAGACCACTTCAAGTTCAGAAATCAATGTTAAGTGGTCTAAATTTTTTCCAGAGCTGTATGTGTGCATGTGTGTGTGTGTATATATGTATGCATCAATCTATATCCATCTCTCTCTATACACACACACACACACACACACTGAGGGGACTGTACCAAGACCAAGAATAAAAGGCTACAACACCTACCACTTTGTTGATGACATCCATATCACAAAAATGTTCTACTAGAATACGGCAGGCTTCCTCTTTACCCCAATGGGCAGCAGCGTGGAGTGGTGTCCAACCATCATAGTCTTTAATGTTTACATCATACCCCGCCTGGATTAAAAGCCTAAAGGGGGAAGGAAAAAAAAAAAAAAAAAAATTATATATATATATATATAGCACTGGGAAAAGCATCCTCGAACGAGTTGCCATCAAACCAGGTTTAGAGTCCAATGCATGGAAACAAGTCCACAGACAAACGGCAACTAATGTTAACTATTAAAATTTGTGTTTCTGCTGGCTTATTCAATAATGGCCACTGATGTCAAGTATTTTACCCCTTTCAGCCCATTTAAATATGGGCATAATGGCCGTGATAATTCCTAGGCTGTGTCCCCAGGAGAGGATGGAGGCAGATTGCTTTCCATTTTGTCAGCAGCTTGTAATGACTGATGTAATTCAACACCAGATTGAACATAAACAAATGGGAAGCTTGTAAAAGCACCTCGTTTACTAAACTCACAAGGATGTGGCCTCCTCCCAAACAAGCCATTTCACCTGGATAGTTTCAGTATCCATGAAAACACAGCCTAACACATCAAAAGAAGGAGGAAACATGGGAGGTGTATGGGGAGCGTGGCAATGCACAGCTATTGAGAATGAGAACGGAACAGCCAAACTTACTTTAAAACCTCTGCATAGCCTTTAGCAGCCGCAACATGCAATGCTGTACCCCCAGATTTGGCATGTCGGACATCGTTGATCTGGCCGCTATTCAACCACTGCCGCGCGTCACGCAGCATAATTCTCTCCTCCTCCTTCCGAGCCGCTTCAATGTCAACTCCTGGAAGTCAAGAAATAACAGGTTCATTTAAACCCTTCATAGGGATGCATATTCCTGGGAAGGGTTTGCCTTTATTACTGTCGAAACACGATAATCAGATCTGTCACCTGAAGGTGGTTATAAATTAAGTCCTCACACTGATGGCACACTTATTCCAGAGCAGCACAATGGACACATCTAACAAATAACTAAACATTTAATAAATGCTCAGGCCTTACAGAACAATTAGAGAAGGGGGGAATCAAAAATGTCACACTTCAAATACTAAAACCAAGAAAAATATGACAAAATGTGAGCAGCTCTCATTTTAAGGAATAAGGAATAGAATTTGTTTCTTAGTGTAATTTCCTTCTAGTACACCAGAGGGAGACAGACTCCCATTTAGTCAGCTAGCTTTAAATGTATTTGTATTACCTGCACTATAATTTATTTGTAATGAACTAATGCACGCTGACTTTTGATGAACAGAGGGTGTGTGGTTGAAAATCACGTTAATCTTAACTGGCCCCTGGATTATGGATTGCTTAGCATCTCTGAATAGATAAACATGTCCCTTTTAAGACACACTATAGATAACGGAACACTTAGTCTTAAGTGTTAAGGAATAGCCATGCATCTTTATTATGAAAGGCTGCATTACTCCAGAGGGTGAGTCTCATAAAACACCACCATTATAATACATTGATGCATTGCATTACAAGAAAAATGCATTACAAAAACCAGTCAAAAATATGTCGACTACTTCAGATTCATGGCCTGGCTCAGTCTTTGCACCACACAGGTGGAGTGAGATCAGGCCACATCTTGCACACATAGAAAGGTCTCAGACTAGAAGCATGGAGCTAGATTCCAGTTCCAATACAAGACAACCAGCAGAAGCCCACATCAAGTGCCTAGCTAGTACCCGGACACAAAGCATTGAGCATGTGTGGGCTGTCCTCAACAGATTCATGAAATCCCACACACACGAGTCTGTGCCAAGAATGGGATGCAATTCTACAGAACAGAACTGCACATCTCTTCCACATAACGTGAAAGTACACTATGTCCCACATACTTTTAGATTAATCCTGATCAAAGTAACAAAACCCAGATTAATGTACTTGAATGTTATAGGACTGGTACATCACTGTGCTAGTTCTAGTTGCCTTTAACCACTGATGATTAAAATGTAAATTTTATATATAGACTGCCCTGAAGTTCAACTTCACAAAATAGACAAATACTTTGAATAATTGTATGCATGTATGTAGTGTGTACTGGGTTATTTTCATGTTGGAAACAAAAACGCTGCATGAAAAATCCTTATACTTTCGGACAGTAAAAAAAGGCAGCAACTAAAAATTCAAAGATGTCAATTTTAAATTCTCATACATCAAGCTCTGCAGTGGGAGACTGCGAATTCTGTCCTTATAAAAAGGTTTCTAAAATGCTTCTATAAAATTGTTGCGATTGAACAAAAACACCCCCCGTTTCTTAGAGAAGCTATTACATTTAATTATGAGCTTCTTAAACAATAGGTTTTTCAGCTTCTGCCTGGAAGCACACAAAGTGCTCAAAATATGGAAAAATGAAAGCTCAAAATTACCATAAGTTTCACTGAGTAGCAGTAAAGGTAGCCTATACAAATTTTCCTTCAGCCATCTTAATTCAACAATTTGTTACGCACAGGATGACTATGGTACGAAAAGCAGACTGATTTTTAAATCACTCTCAAATGACAAACTATAGTCCATGCAGAAACATCACCAAGGTAACAAGCACTTGACTCACAAAATGATTCAATGGTGTAATCAGAGCAGGGTTTATAAATAGTAAACTGTGACAAGGGCTCAATCAATTTATTCAAGTGCAGAGGGGTCATAGTGCACAGTGGCTGCATCTGTGACATCTGTGCATTCAGGCCATTGTGTGGCACAAAGCAATGTTCTCTATTAGTGCCCATGTGATCTGATCACACTGGCATACACAATGTTGCTCTAATACATTTCAATTAGGCTTTTATTTGACAGGGGCAGTGAATCTGGGGTTAGAACAGAAGCCAAAAGACATAGATGCTACACATGAAATAACTGACAGCTGTCATTTACAAAAGGAAGTTGTTTTATTTCACTAGTTTAGGTATTATGTAACAGTAAGTACAGTTATGTAATCATAAGACATCTATCTATTATTGTCTTCCATGGATGTATGGTGCAGACTCAATGACGAATTTTCCATTGCAGTTACCATGATAAATTAAACCAAATCACAAGCAATTACTTTAGCAAGCATTTTACATAAAAAAAAAAAAATGGGAGTTCTAAATCCTTCTTGCAAAAACATTAGTTCATAAAACAGCAGAGGTGTAGATTCAGTTATCTGTATTAAACCTTTATTATCCATTTAGAGAAAGAAAAATATTTCTCTATTAGACACTACAAGTACATGTGAAATACTGAACAATCAATACAAATCGTGGTTTAGATTTTAAAATGCAAGAACCCAACTTGGTCAAATTGTCATTCCTAATACAGAAATGTTTATTTCAAAGCAATATAGTGGGTAGCACTCATGAGCAGTGTTTAAAAAAAAAAAAAAAAAACTAAACTTATTAGTCTTAAAACACCTGGACCTGTGGACTCCCACCTTGCAGTTTTATTATTGCATAGTAACCTACATTAAATGTATGGACCATTGCATTAAATTGACCATTGCATTAAGTGCAAAATAATATAATCATACATAAAATGTACTTGACCAATTAAATGTACCTTTAGGGACAGAACTTATGGAAGGGAAGATTGACAATTAATTACTCATGTCTTAATTTTTACTTCCAATACTGAGCAAGACAACTCAAAAAGCAAACTGCTAAAATTACAAAGTGACATATGTAGCAATCTTAGAAGTACATGGATATAAATGAAATAAGTATAACCATATCCCTAAACAGATGAGACAAGTAATTTACAAGTTCATCAAAACTCTAAAATGTAGCATAACATGAAATCAGGGTGCCAAGTCAGAAGAATTAGAAAAAATATCAATTATCCAGCCTGAACACAGCTGTTGGAGGGGCCTCTGAAGCATTGGCTCACACACTCATTCAAGGCACTTAGTGGCCTTTAACAACAAACAAATAGCAGGGAGGAGGATGGGGACGACTACAGGACTCGTGCTCTGCAGGAAACTCCAAGACTTAATGCAGACTGTATGACTAAGTTAGCCCTAGCATGATAGCATTTGTCGAACAAAATGTAATTCATCGTACTCATATTGGTGTAATTCTACCTCTAAAATTAAAACATTAGATTGACCTTAATTGCAACGTAGCCTATATTGCTTATCTTGTTTGAAGAATGGGGAATATGTTAATCTAGGGCTATTATATCAATTACAGTCAAACCAAAATTAATAAAATCTTGAAACAATACAAGTTAAAGTGAAGAATTTTTTAAAACGAGAAATCAGACTGCCTTAAATGTTAGATTACAAAAAAATGCTAGTGAATGAACTTGACTAAATTAAATAGACTAATGCTATAGTAATTAACAAAGTCCTCTTTTCCTAGATCATAGGATTTTGTTCCCCAGAAATAAAACACTATGATAGAAACTTGATCAATAAATCCTTAAGAAAAAACGGGCTACGGTGTGCGTTTTCTATAGCGCAAGCAAAATGGTAGAATGATAGAAACTGGTTTCTTAGCAGCGATAGTGTTTATATCCAATAATATTGAACAGTAGGTTTGTTCTTCCATTCTGGTACATTATATAGCAGTGTCTGAGAAACAAAAGGCACCATAAGTGGTAGCTGCTCAGTCCCATCACAGGCTGCCCCATCAGCCTCCTATCCACTAAAACAGTATGTCACTCACAGCTAAGCAGGTTGTGCCAGACTGCGCCGTTAAATATTCTCCACATTCGAAAATGGAATTAGGCGATTGGCTGAGAGCAGCTGACTTCCTGATTAGTCAAATTCTGGATAAATCAACATGCATGCATGCATGTACAGTATGTGAGTAAACATTAATGCATGACATCAGAGCACTGAAACAGTATCTATCGGTCACTGCATACAACGCTATAGTGCCATTCTGATGCACTGCTTTAGTCAAACCCAGCAAATAAAATCTGACAGCAGCCCATTACTGGGTCACAGAAGACAGTGTGGCATGCTAGGCAAGCACATTACATAACATGCTTTGAAAGTGCATAACATCAGGCAGGCATAATTATAACTAATTTTATGTTGTAAATTAAGCCCCCAGGATATTAAAAGTATTACAAGATGTACTCAGGCCACGGCAGACAAAATAAACCTTGTGGTTACAATCCTTCTGCTCTTGCCCTCTGCGGTCTCTTCACACAGACAGTATATGCTATATTAGATTGATCCTGTATTATGGCTTTCACAAGCATAACAGCCCTCAAAAAGTTAAATAAAAAGGTGAAAAAGAGGGTGAATGTCATGCAAAGAGCGAGTGCAAAAATGACTGATCACTGTGACTTGCTGGAAAAATGTTTGCTGGAATTCCAGCCCTATGGTGCTTCCATAATTCTGATTTCAAACTAAAGCACTACTCAAGTAACCACTTGTCCATTTTCCTATGTGCAACACTATTAATAATCATTAAGAAACAGATTCCAGATAAGTGCTTCTCTGCACTACATCTACATACTAAAAGCCCTGAAGGTTGTGGGGCCAAACAGGTTTTCATTTTCCTCCAGGAATATTACAAAGAAAGGCATGATTTCTTACTGCGATTCAGAACTTGAGAATCATACCACATGGTACACAAAAATGTTTTACAACTGAGCCCAAGTAAAATCTTACACAGGCATTGTATTCACCTGCATTCTGTAAAATATGAAACCACACATTCCAGTCAGCAGGGATGTATGAATGAGCTCTTTAGCCAACACCAGGATGTTTTTCATGTATTATGTAGTCTACATTTGATTTGAATTAAAAGAATCGTAAAACTTTTGTAAATTTAGTCTGTGCTATTTGTCCAACAGATACCAGTAAAACATTAAATTATTCCAAATGAACTCTCTCAGCATTTCCTTCCTGAATGCTACTAATCATCTTCTTGAGAGATCCAGACTGTAATGAACTTCAAAGTGCTGCTCAAATCAGCCACCTCTCATTTCACAGCATGCAAGACATTTTAGCTATCTACACTAGAGGCAAATCTATTGCAGCGGTCACACACTACAAGTCTTTCACCGCTGCGCCTGCTCATATGCATATTTTACTGGCTGCAAATTCCCAACTGCAAATTAAACAGATTAAAGCCAATTTCGGTTACTCAAAGTATACTTTCACCAAATTGGCAAAACAAGATTTCTGTACCAACACAAAAGCCTGACTTTACATAAAATCTATTTTTTTCTAAAAAAAAATAAAAAATAAAAAAAAGTACTGGGTTTGCACCTCCTTTCTTTATGACATGACATATGAAACATAATACAGTACAACTTTCTACATGGTTTGCATACAATTGCACCAAGTATAGAACTTGTGTAATTAGCACTTGTGCACTGTACTGAAAATACAGAAGGCACCTCTATGGTCTTCTCAGCTTGATCAGACTGTTTGAATTAAACCATTATGAAATAACTCAATTAGACCTAGTACACTTTGCTGTAGTGCAGTACTGCAGTGTGTACCAGTTATGGGATAGAAAATTAAATCTGAAATATCCATATACAGTACCTTGACGATTCACTTCATTTTGCAGAAGTTCCTCCATTGCTTCTTCTTCTGCAATGTCAAGCGGAGTTTCCCCTTCACTGTTGACAACTCCAACATTAGCTCCTTGACTAATTAAATATCTGTGAAGAGAAAAAGCACACATTCCAGTACCCGGGCAATACAACACACAACAGATAATTAAAATATACCAACTCAGGTTTCAAAGCAGCAGCAGGTGGTGGCGCAACAGACATTTAATTAACTGCTTACAACTTCTACATTATTCCTGGTGAGGAGTTGATCTGCCAATTCTAAAAAATGGTAGCTGTGAAAATAAAATAATTCAAAATAATAAATGCAGAAAAACACCTGTCCTTGCCAATGAATCGACTATTTTCCTGCGATTTTCTAAAAGATAACATCTGCCTCTCTGTATTCAGTTAGTGTACTAAGATCGCTATACTAGTTGGATTACTTAGATTGCACAGAATGCAGTAAATCAACTTTTAGTAGAATTTGATCTTTTCCAAACCTGTCCCTCCATTCTTTTTCATGCTACTTGTTGCACAAAAAGTGCTGGAAACAATCCTGAATTACTGTACAATAGTTATGTTAGAATGCTCTAGTAATTGTGAACTGATTGCATAATGAAATCAAATAGTCCAGTTTTAATTTCCATCTAGCTACAAAGCTAAACAAAACATTATATATTTTTAAGAGCATGATATTTATCTTAAGTTCAAGACCAGTGTCTGAAGAAAAACAACCAAGAAAGTGATTAAAATCAGTAGAATACATACTGTATACTCCATTAAGTTTCCGAACAATGAGTGCTAGTGAACTTGTACTACACTCCTCCCAAGCTTAAATGTCAAGACAATTTACACTACATCTTTGATGTTTTCCCTTTGCTATAAATGGCCTTCTACCTCAAAAGGTTACACAACATGCAAGAGGTTTCTGGAGATTTAACCTTAACTAAATGTAGGGAAAAAAAATTCTATTTTAACTGGAAAAACAATAGGAAGTTATTACTTGTGTTCAACAATAACTTAAATAAGCAACATTATCCATCTGTACAATCTTAATCTTTTTTAGATTTGAATTGATTTATACTTTAAATACTGTGTGTGTAAACATTTTTTTTATTTAAAAGGCCTATAGAAAGCAAATTTGTATTATTCTGCTTCGTTTCTATAATCATCCTCCTAAAACACTAACTTACATTTAACTACTTTAAAGAACTCATCTGGATACTCTCCGGAAACCTGATTTTTGTTGGTCTTTATTTAACATGAGTGAACTATTAAAAAAGGAAATATGGTACTTAAGAATTCAAACTTCTTTCAAATAGACTTTCCCCTCCCACAAACAAACTATATTGGATGGTTTCACAGAACTCGTTTATCAATACACATGGACTACCCTACCTAAAATAACACTAGCTGTTTCCATACACTTTTCATGTGAACTTAAGAATTATGTGCATTTTCCAAGACAAGGTGCCTTTCCATCCAACTGACTTGTACCAAACAAAATATATAATTTTAAATTTGGACAATTTCTTACAAAAGCACTTTGTCTCATATCACATGATTGCAAAATTATTCAACAAGGCACGTCACATATATGGAAAAATCCAGGCTGTTTCACGTTCGACAGCGGTGGTCAACATTTCATAATTTCTAAACCGACATCTGCGATTTCCATCAAGCCTGTTTTTACTTGACAGGACTTGATCACAAAAAAAAAAAAAATGGTGGATGGAAATAAAACATCTGCACATCAGTAACACACTAAAAGGTTAAAACATACACCCATACGTTTGTGAAGACACTTGGATTTACATCATTCCAATTAGTTTACCAAAACTTGATCCTATGCAGTGTAATGCAATCTTGTCCTTTTTGCCACTTTAGCAGTTTCAAAAGCCCACGATTGTTAGTCTTTTACCACCATCTTAAACATGGGCAAGGACCAGCAGGACTTTACGTTTCTATAACAAGACAACAAACACTTACTCAGCTATATCAAGATATCCACAGGAAGCAGCTGCATGCAGTGGTATCCAGCCTTCGTTATCAGGCTGGTTGATATTGGCTCCATGTTCGACCAGAAACTGCACCATATCCACATTGTCATCTATGCAGGCCTGCAAGACAAAGAGAAGACCGTTTTAAAATCAAGCTTACACTTGAAATCTGCTTTGCTAAAAAAAAAAAAAAAAAAATCTGAAATCTCAGTGCCCAGAAAACTTCAATACAACAAGCAACACATCTCTGACAGACAGGTCCAATACAGACAAGACCCCATATCACCTTCAGATCAACAACTCATCTGAAAACTGACAGGTCAACATTCCACTGCCTGCTTAAATCAAGTCATAAGGATCAGTCTATAGCACTGAGCACAAACCTTTATTAGGCATTAAAACTAGAGGCTTATGAAAGCTAAAGATATGAAATCATAAAAATTTTCATGGAAGAAAAAAGGTTCTTGATTGGATATGAACTTGTATTCATGTAACTGGCAATTCTGACTGTTAAATTATGGTTTTAATTCAAAAAATGATTTTCAATTGGAGTTAATCTTTTAGACACTACAATACCATTCAATGTTATTTAATGATGCAGAATTACAGCCATAAGCAAACAGATTTGGCATTTACAGCAAGAGTAAAGTGGTTTTAAAGGTTAATTGTGAAGTTAATGATATGGTATACAAGCCAAGTAAATTGGAAGTATAGTATAACCCTTTGGATTCAAGAAAAAAAAGCTGAAAGCAAATCATTACTATGTCTAGCCTACATGCAGATGGAAAGGCAAATGCACATCTGATTTAATCCCTTGCACTTACACAAAACTATACTAGAAGCAGGTAGAAAAGACAGACATTACTGGTTGCTTGGTCTGGAGAACAAGAACAGTTTTTCATTTCCCATGGCGGAGCACTATGACTACAAAACCATACACTGCAGCTCCCTACATTCTTCATCAAGTCCATCTTTGCCAATTTGTTTCATTAGCCAACTTGATAGTCATTTAAAATGTAAATTTAAATATCACAAATAAAACTGAAAGTAGCATGATTTTCATTAGCCTTCCATTCAGAAAGACATCATAGAACAAGCCTACCACCAGTGTGTGTGCAAGTCACTGAAGTGTTTGGAGCGTCTGACTGCATAAACAAAAGGCTTCATGGTTGTTTGCATAATATCAGTAATTTACATGCACAGTATCATACGCTGCTCGTTTGTACAAAAGTTGAAAACTTAAAAAAAAAAAAAAAAAAAGGGGGGGAAATTTAAAAGGAAAGAGGAAACAGTCTTGGTTTTCATAGTGCATCTGTGGGACTTTTCAAGGTTGATTTCCTTGCTTGAAGGCTATATCAAAATCAAAATGTTCATAGATGTGTGTGAAAAAAGGATAAGAAAACTGGACTTTTAATAACCATTTTTGGCTAGTTATTAAAACACAGGCCTACATAATTTCAAACATTCTACTATTCTCCATTAAATTGTATGCTTTAATGTTGTGCTGAATCTCTGGATGTGTGTTGTACACCTTCAGAAATCACTAATAACTACCCTAAAGACAGTTGTGAATCCAGCAGGCACCGGAGAGCATCATCAATGCAGTTCCAGTGATGCAGTCACAATTATGTACTGGGTTAAGATTGCTTTGTGAAATACCTATAATCAACCTAGTAATGCAACCCGTTCATATATGTGAAAACACAAAAAAGACATGTATGAGCAGTATTTTTGGTTGAAATTCACACTTTCATCATGTCAAATGGCGACACTGAATAGCATTGATGGAAATAAAAGGAATCGTTAGCTCCATTTCAGGTTTTATGGGTTGTAGGCTTATGTGCAAATTGTAGTGATGAATCAGAAAGGCAAATATTACATTAACTCCACATGTCTATGCAAATTTACTCAAAATAAAGTGAAAAGCATGAAGCACACAGCACCTGCTGCTGACTTACACAGTCCTGGAGCGAGTAAAACCTGAAACGGCTTAAAATGCTATCCTCTGTAAAGGAGATTCAACAATTAATTTCCAATGCATAGCATTCCAATCCTCTGAGAAGCTGATAAACATGCAACACATTTAAAATCAAAATGAAAATATCATGAAACACAGGACTAGAGGTATACTGAATTTAAACACAGCAAATCAAACTCAAAGTTGCAATGATTTAATAGAACCAAAAAATAAGTATGCATTGGACTGAAATTATAAAACTTAAAACTACATCCACAAAATATGGATTTACAATCACATCTGAACATCATATGACCTTTTAAAAACATGGTAAGGATTCAGTTTAGGGATACCAGAACTATAATATTTTGCATAATATGCATTTATGATTAATTTACAAAGGAAGGGTTCATCTGTGGAAATCTTTACTCAACTACTAAAATCACGAAATGAAAACCAGTATCAGATTCACTCATTTTATTGGCATTCTATACTGACCTGTAGCTTTCACAATACTTTGTGTGATTTAGGTTATTAAAACCTATAGCATTTAGAAATCTGGGTTATCATTACTGTGGTATAGTTACAGCTGGAGGGAAATGTCATGGCTTCTGCTGGAATTTATGATCAAGGCCACATTCCGCAGCACAAAGCATATAGTGAGACAAGCATGTAGTAAGAATTTCCACTTCACGACAGGGACAATTATAGAGACTTAAGTAACCATAAGCAATTATGCAATCTTTCTAAACAAACCATTAGTTTTCAAACAGATTAAAAAACTGACATAATATACAAGGAACACTACAAGGGCCCAGTTTTCAATTAAAATTATTAGTTATGCAGTATGTAATCTGTATAGACAACTTCCCAACCCAAGTTTTATATTGAAAAGTGCAGAAGATACTCTCATTTTATGATCTGATGTAACAACTAAATTGTGAAAGTAAACCAACAGTTTGATGCAGATACATATGCAGTTCTGTTCATTTGACACAATCACAACATGTAAAATATTCTCATTAATGAAACAAAAAAAATTCTACAGACAGCTTCCACTCAAGTAAACTGCAACCGAGCACATTTGGAAAAGTGCAATGTTTAACAAGTAGAATGCAGGTGCATGTGAAACTGCAAATGGACTACACCAACTAACACATTCACTTTCAAAAGAAATTCAAGTTTGATTAAAAGTTTCCTGGTGTGAAACAAACCTAATTGTTTGCAAGTGAACCACAATTCAAATTATTTGTAAGTGAAATAGGTGTGAAAGACACCAAAAATATATTGGTATGACCGAAATGTATTTTAAGGTTGTGGATAACAGGTTAAATGCACAAAATGAGTTTCCTTTCTAACATCATGGGTCCTGTTATGGTTATTAATGCAGAATGAACACCTGAAAGAGTCATGTTGTAGACAGGAATTATCAGCAGCTTGCAGATAAACTCAAAGTAAGTAGTCCCTTGCATTTTCAAAAAAAAAAAACACTACTGTAAATAGCAACCAACTAACACTTCCCTGTCCAACGTTGCTACAACAGTGTTGGAAAGGAAGCAGACATAGGCCTCACGTTCAAGGCACATGACAATCTGGCTAAAATACTTGACCAAATTTGGGCAGTTTATTGTGCCATATATGGCAAGAATTGAGAATGTCTGCATGTGGGTTCACTGTCTTATCTTAGCACGTCTGTGTGCAACTCAGTCGACCATCAGTAATGAAAGACTGCTGGGATAAGAGCTTTGTCATTTGTTTCCAGGTGTAGCCGGACCCTCTGCCGGTCTGACTTGCCTGTAGTGCAGGGCTCAGACTTGCCCAAAACCATGCATCACCCTACACATGAAGAACAGCTGCTTCCAGGAATAGAAGGCTTGCACATCCCCATGTCAAATAAAGATGCATTTCTCAAGTCTATTTTATTTACAGCTTTGGGATTTATACCTTTGTGCACTTGTACAGTTTATAACGGTTTACATATACTTAGTTTTTGCAGGTAATCATAATTAGGCTGGCTAGAGGGCCCCTTTTATTATAAAGTGGTCTGACATTTCTGAACAACATTACAGATTGTATCCAGGTTTTCTGATTAACATGAAAAGGGTAATATTATGGACTTCAAATAAATAATCCTCCATATTTAAGCTCACAAGTGAAATGAATACTAGTTTTCACCCTGTAATTCCTGTTAAAAGCAAACTTCAGTGACTATGAATGTTGACCAGAACTGACTTTCCCCTCTACACATGGAATTTCTGATACCACAACTGTGCTTTGTAATATTAAAGATTTCCTACAAAATGTTTTTAATATACTATTTCAACAAATCGATAAAAACATAATAGCCTGCATCATTAATTTGGGAATTTACTGTAATATTTACTGTAAACAAATCACAATTTTGTAAGTCTATAAGCCCTCCCCCCAAACTAAAACCACACACATGCATGTGTCACACTTCAAGTAGCCCCTGTCAAAATGTTAAACATTCATGAAGTTCACAGACATGTACAAACTCAACACTTAAAAACCTGACAGTTCCATACAAACCTGTTTGGTCAGGCCAGTATTGTAGTATGAAGGTGAAACCAACACTGCTGGAAAAAAAACTTGGGTGTAGCTAAAAAGCAACCCTCACCCAAACAGACTCCGTTATAACAAAGCTGCACATGCTGTGATAGGTAGCAATTGTATTGCGAAAATTGTGACTGGCCTACAATTACAAATTAAATCAGGTGAGCTTTATTCAAAACAAATTTACCATCAGTTTGTCACTACATATCCATACAATACAAAACTACAAAGAAACGTGCTTTCTGTGAGGAAGTGGATCCCTTTGTATGCATGGATATCATTAATGAAGGAGTTTCTGTTCATGTTTAAGTGTCATTTTATTTATTTTAATGTTAAACCAAAATAAAACATTATGCAACAAAACACAAAAATGGTTATAAACCATAATTATTTGTATTAAAATCACTTGCTTTCACTCAGTCAGGAGAAAATATTAAAACCTAGGACTCAACATTGTCAGTACAGAATCTTTAATCTGTCACAAATCAAGTTTCAATGTTTCACTGACTGATTTGGACCACTGCATAATCGGAATGCACAGGAATGAAGAACCACATGAATAGCACAAGTTGCACATATCCCAAATGCATCTTAAAACATACCAGTTCAGCCCATTTTTGGCAATACAATGAACTGAAATGAATGAGGCAACATGCATCAGCACTACTGGACATCCACAAACAGAGCATTTAATCAACAATAAATATTACATTATAAATTATATCCACAATCATATATACTATGAACAGTTAAACTGTTCCTTATTGAATGCTCATATGTTAACACATGGTTTAGTACACAGAGACCTGCTAAATTCCAGTGCAGTGGATTGTACATGTTCCACTGGCAATAACAATTTATATATAGCAAGTGTAACTTTAATTAGTACCAAGAATAGTAATAAAATACCAGGTCTGGCCCACATCCAAGTGAACATGGATGGCTACATTAATATGCTGAATCTAAATCCTACACAAGACCTGGTGCTATATTTTGCAGTGGCCTCTCTGTGGACCTATAAGATGCATCCCCTTTGTGTGTGTGTGTATATACATACATACACTTCTGTACATTGAAACATTTCAGCGATTGTCACCTAACTAGTTAACTGCAAACTACAGGGTACTAAAAATGAAGAACATGAATAGTTTCAATAGTAGAAATTCTGCAAAGGGACACAACCATTCAAGAATTAGTAAGATCTGTGTCACAGCAGGTCCCATCTCACACCAGACCTTAAATTAGTAATTACGAATGTCAATTCTATTTAAAGAAAAACAAAAATGCACAGTACATTTTTTTTCAACCTCTGAGCATTATATTTTAAATATAAAAAAAAATAGTCAAGGAGAATGGTAATGGTTGAGAACCAATGTATTATATTGGTATGTTATTAGGTTAAAATTCAGGTTTTGTAATTTTCTAAATAAATCAATTTACCATATAAATTCCTGTGGCCCGTCAGCTCATTACAAGACCTCTTGGAAGGCAGAACTCTAATTAGAGTTCTCAGCTGTGCAGAATTCTTCCATCTACATTTAGCAGGCACCCACATCATGAACCAGAAACAATGCACTTTGCTTGTACCAATCAGAAGGTTGGTTCTTAACTACTGTCTGTTCCACAGCACAATCACTATTTATAAATAAATTAGTTGTGTAAATGGGAAGGTGAGGACACCAATCACCATAAGATTAAACAAAAACCGAAAAGGGGTGAGGGGGGTACAGAAATCACTCTGGAGCTTCCCTGAATGGATAAATGTATTTTTTTTTTCCTCCATGAACTTCAATATAAATAATTTATTAAAGCTGCTACAATTTTGGAAAATCATATCTGTGTAAGAAGGTAGCTTAGAGCATATCCTTAGCCACAGGAATTTGCAGCCCCAAAGTTCAGAGCATCATCAGTTCAGTATATTTTAAGGTTTCATAAACCCTTAAAAAACACAAAAGTACACTTGATGAACAATGTTCTACTGGCAGTGCATCTTGCCTGCTGCCATGGTTGCCTTGCTCGATCCCTGTGCAATAAAATGTCCCATAACACCACTGACAGATATACAACATGCTCATTATAAGTGTGACTGTCTGCTTGCTTCAGCTTGCCTTCTTCATACAAAATAGCTTTTAAAAACATGACCAATTGAAATTGATATCACAGGATTTTAAAGTTAAAAGTACTGCATTTTATTAGTGCTTCAGTTACATCTTGAGATGTATATTTCTTGACTGAACAACTAAATACAATGCAGTTCTCACTCACAGATTTCACAGCCAAGAATACAGACTTTCAAACTACTTAAAGCAAACTGCAGAAGCTCTCTTCAACTGCTACTCTGCCAAACACTTCTGACATTCAAAATCTAGGCTAATGAATATTTATGGCGGATTTCTGCTTACCAGTTTAACAATCTCCTTCAAGTTGTAAACTCACATGGAATGCCTGTACTTCATCTGAACATTAAAAAGTTACACATGTAGAATTGAGCACAATGATTTGTGGATTTACAAATGTACTTGTTTAAGTGCCACTCCTAAATAAGTTGTCCACAATTAACTCTACAGAGGACAGACAAAGCATTTTACTGTGATGCAATCAAGCCCATCTCCATTTGCTCAGATAACCCTTACATACTAAAACATGAAATCACTAGAGCTCACAGCATTGAAGAACTTTCAACATGGGAATAATTGAAAATTGTTAAAATGTAATTGTCTTTAGGATGTCAATGAGTTTTAATTACGAACTAATATATTGTAGTTTACAATAATGGCTAGGGAAAACATTATATATGGAGACAAGTTAACTGAATATTTCTAAAATTCAGAACTTGAAAACATGCAAAACCTTGTTATTGTAACATACTGCTAACTGTAAACCTTCTAGAAATCCTCATAAATGACTTACTCTACAGATACTATTCCCTTTAGCTTTAGAATTTACTCCTTCAAAGCAATGTGTAGATTGTTAAATATGGTAATAAGTAAAGGCTTTAGGTAGGGCAAGTATCCTGTGGTTATGTGCTTGTGGATGAAACTGCATATTTAATTGATTGCATTGTGTGCGTTAAAATAAAAAACCTTGTAAAGGCCAATGGATTTGCAAACTAACAATGTTCTACCTACAACATTAGGAAAACAAATCCACAGTAAATTACATTATGGTATAACAATGGGTTAGAAGATCCACGGTCACATTACTTCTGCTCCAGACATTTTATGCAAAATAAAGCAACTGGTTTAAGTTTATATAGTTTCATATTATGCCTCTTATCTTCAAATATAATTAAAGTATAAAAAATCACAAAATACTGTGCCCATCACCAATGCAAGTAAAATCATTCTAAAATACAACAGTATCCCATTCAAAAAGAGGTCAAGTCATGACGATGGCTGTTCTCAAAACATACCCAAAAATGCAATGACGTACGAATGAGAGCCTTCAGTGTAAATATAGAAACAACCAAAAAGAGAACAAAAGTTCAGGCTTTTCTTAAAAATTGGTTTTATAAAATAAACTGTCTTTTGGTCTTTCATAGTTTTGTAGGCAGCATATAAAATTATATAAAATTAATCCTTACATAAAATAAAATATCTATATTGGGCATAAGACTGCTCTCTTCTGGATATTAACAGCTCTGTTCCAAATAATCAGGTGATAAATTTTCAGATTCAAGAGCAGATTCACTTAATATTTTCAAGAATCACTTTCAAGGAGTGTGGTCATCTCCAGCAACAGAATGAGGTGACTAAAGCATAACTGAGCACACTGCACCGAAACAACCGAGAAACCCTATGAAATCCTGTCTTCCTAGGACAACATATCTGGACAGAAAAGCAGCTAATAAATTGCCATGACTGAAAAATCTGGAGGGATAGAAGTGGGGAGGCTCATCAGCCTTTATTGATCCACAGCTGGATGAAGGCCTCTTCAAGAGATTCCAACTTGTTTCTAGACAATTACACACAGTTTAGTAATAACTGAATGTACATTTATTCAATTATACAATAATTCTGCTTGGGTTCAATAGCTTAATTTCACTGTATGATTGATTTACATATCAAAATATTACAAAGGGAAAGATAAGACTCCAATCTGTACAAGATGAATTCAGAGTCGATGCAAATGCATTGATTGCACAACAGATTTAAGCAAGTGTCTAGTCATTCTGCCAATTAAAAAAGTGGAAAGTTAAATGTTTGCAGTTAGGGGACTAGACATTTTGCCATATTCAGATCAGAGAGCCATAATATTGTTTACAGCAGTGCTAAACAATTAGCAAACACCCCACAAAAATTGTAAAGACATTTATTTTATTGTATTGACAAACTACACAACCATTTTTAAAATGTAGGAAGTTTTAGAATTGGTCATTCACTGTCCATTGTCAATCTTCACACAAAATTACTACGCAATATGCGTAATGTAGTACTGTAATCCAAAGAGTACTCCCGTTAAACAAAATACCTTAAGATAGTTTATATTTAAGAAAATGCATGGTTTACGTCAGAGATCATACACAATAGCAACACCTAACAAATGTATTCAGCCACATTTGACTGAATTGATAAGTCAATTTTGCCACCAAATCTAAGCTAGACAAAGCAAATTTGCTTGCACCAGCACAACGCCAGAGATGTTTCAGAAGGCAACAATGTGCTCAGCATTCCTGCCCTTCTCTCAATTTATATTCAGCTAGTATAACCAAACAGACCACCAAAGCACATTTGCCCATAGTTTCAGAAACAGACTGCTTAAAAAAAAAGAATTTTATAAATGAAAGCCAATTATGACAATCAGTGAACACATTGTACCCTCCAAAGACTTATATTGGTCTTATTAACAGGAAAATACATGTGCATAATATCAAAAGCATCAGATACAGAGTTACGGTCAATAATGTTCCACAAAAGAGATTTACTTCTGAGAAAATAGAACTACAGGCCATCAGTAACAGTTTCCACACATCATCCAGTTCATAAAAAGGACAATGTCTTTTTTCCATGCTTTAAAAGGCGTTGGATCTTTACTCTAGGGTTTTAGAGAAGAGTACGGACTGTGCATTCAGAACAGTCCTTCCGGTGAATGGTTATCACAGAGATCAGAAACTCTTAAACAAACTTTATATGCACTTCACATCAATAAAAGCGTTCTTGAAAATCCTCCCCTTGCACAGTGTTCACTGAACCCTTAGTTTCGGTTAAACCCACCCTGCCTGCACCCTTGCACACCAACACCCTGCTGTGGTCACAAGCAATTGCAACGTATCAGACTTAAAAACAAAATCACCACAGCTTTGCCCTTAGCTTGTTTCTTGCTTATTTTTAATAAAGCTAATGAAAAACAAAATGTAGGCTAATGCAGATTAGTGCACATCTCTGGCTTCCCAAAATTTCAGACCAGTAAGAACAAGTCCTGTCAGTTTAAAGGAAAAAAAGAAAAGACAACTGCAGCTGGCAGGGGTCTACAGCGGCCTGAAACCTAGTGTATAACCAAAACCATCTTCAGCAGCATTACATTCCTGCCATGACCCAGCCCGAGGTGTCTGAATGGTTTCCCTGATGCCATTGTGTCTGTCAACCCCCTCAGGGCACCAGGCTGCTATTCCAGTGCAGTCAGGTGGTGCAATTCTAGCCAAAGCTTTCACATGAAAAGACAGACCATAGATAGTTGTTATGTTGTCGTCTTTTTGGTTTGCTTTTAAAAAAAGGTGAATGGAAGCAGGATGCTTTGGTGTGTATTGAACCAGTGTATTCCACATTTATCTATTCTATACCTTCCTCCATCATGTCCCTTATTGCTGGGGTACTGTTCTTCTCATCCATCACCATCTCCCCCAACACCCACCCTCCAATAAGGATTTCATGTAAGCATTTAAGCTGATCTTCCTGCATGATTGATACTTTTAGGACACACTACATCCACAAAACATCTCAACTGATGAAACTAAGTCCGCTTTAGCCCTTTACCTCTGTATGGTACAGGATTTAATTTTCAGTCCGTTTTACAAATCTGTGTGTCGAGTTAAGCCAGCCTATACTGAAATAAGATGGTCTTCCAATAAGCCCTCTGTGAGGTCTGAAGCTGTAAAGCCAGCAGTTCTACCACCTGAAGAACTCATGACATTGGTCTTGCATGAATGATTAAAAATGGAACTCAAAATGACACTCATTTACTAAAAATAATGATGGCATTATTCAAACCTTTGAAAACCTCTCCAGATGTAAGTTGGTCTGTACAAGGAAGCCTATTACTCTAGCTGTGGCATACACACACACACACACAATACTGGAAATAATTTAAATATTCTAACAATTTAAGTTAGAACTTTGGGTTTGCTATTAAAAGATTCTTTAAATAAGAGCAATTAAATAAGGCTCCCATAAAACTAATGAAAGATGTGGGGATAGATGAAGGCACCAATGGAAAAAATAAATAAATCAATCTAGAATTGCAGTTATCCAAGTGGTTCCTTTCGTTATTCATGACATTTCTTAGGCTTCAGTGGCGGACAAATTGGTAGTCCAGATGTCCACATAAATCATTCCTATTAGCACCTTACCATTTTATTTAACATTGGTATATATTAATTTGTTCCCTTTCTTTTCAAAGCTCACTGAATAAAACTGTTTAGAAGGGTTCGTTGTTGCCATCAATGTATCAAACTAAAATGTAACAAAAAAAATATTCTAAAAATTCTAAAGATTTCATAGGGCCCTACATACTCCAAGGGCCATTACAACATTCACTAGAGAAGGCACTAACAGTGCCGCACTCAGTCTCATTAAAGAAACATCATTGTGGGGCTACAATCCAATTATTATCTAAAATGGTGGCAAGACACCCAGCTCCCTTGTGAATCACTGCTTGTTTGGACAGAACAGTGGAGAGGATATTGAGATCGACAGTAGTAAGAGTTATGTTCCTTTATTCCGTGTTAAATATAACACTTGATGATTAAGCAAAAAATAATCCCTGCTCTTGAATGACCATAAGAACTGCGTTGAAAATCAATCCAGAGGTTCAAAGCACACCGAACTTCACACATTCTACTTTTACACTTTTTCCACAAGTTTACACGCTTGGCTTACAGGAACCTCATAACGTAGTCTGAAATGAGTGTTGCGAGAGGGGGGGGAAAAAATGAAATGGTAAAAGTATGCTACATTACACTAGTGTTCCCCTACCATAATACTGGTGGCAGCCTGCCACCCCCCTATCAACTACAAAAAAATAAACAAGCGCACGTTACACCCCCCCCGCTTTCGTTAAGCACTACCCCGCTTTCATTTGCCATTAACCCCACCACCAGTCTAACAATCCGCTCACACCCACCCCAGTCAACAATATGGTAACTCCCCATACTGCCATGCAAATTTCTGTGAGAAACACAGAGTACATGTTTTTCTCCATTGAATCCAAATCATGGCCTAAAACAGGCCACCAGCACACTAAAGACATCATGATACAAGATGCCTAGTTGTGAACTTCATGAAACCACAACATTAGTTAGTTAGTTTAACTCACTGAATTTGCATGTGTATTTCACTCTGAATAGGTTTGGGATCCAAACAGTTGAGTTTATTCCAAGCTATCAACATGTGGTTGTCAGAGAGAAATGGAGTAACAAGGGTCTGTGCAACCTGAGGATTCTGGGAAACACTGCTGACTACACTTTATACGTCACTGTATACAACCATTATATCTGTAACACAAATCTGCATTTTTTTCCATTTTAAACTATTTAAACCATTCATATTAAATTGGCTTTTTCTAGCCTAAAAGATCGCATATCAGTACAAAAGGTCATGCCCATTTAATTAAACCTCACCAAGTAAAGGAAAAGTTAATATTCAGCCCATTTAGAGGACTATCATTTTTCAGAAAAAAAAAAACGTTCAAATGTTTTACTCTGACATGAATAATCAATGGGAATTGCCTCTCATGACCACAATATTGTGGCATTACATTTCCATTTAAGAAGTGTTTTCATGCATACGACAACCTAACAAAATCAGCACACCAACACACCCTGGTTTAGAAAAACTCAGAAATGTAACCCAGGGAAACATGCACTCAAAATCATAAATTCTATTGCAAAACATTAATCTGTAATTCTACTCCCAACAAGTCTGATTTATGCAAAGCAACAATTTAGAGCACACTTTTTATATAGAACAAACTAAAACAAATGTTGAGAATCTAATTTGTTTCTAAAGGAGTAAACTGTCAAAGGTTACATCTGGTATAAATCACAAGATACAGTAATGGGTAAGACTTCTAAATAATTGCTCATGAACCAAACTTAAGTCAAAAACACTGTCTAAATGAACATCACTTTTTGGGAAAGTACAAAAACAAAAAATTAGTTGTGATATAAATGAGAGGAGAAAAGAGAAAAGCTTTCAGCAAATTCATCAAAAAGGTACAATCATCCAAACCAACTCAAAGGTGTAGTTTTCTTAATGATTCACTATAGTTTTCTAATCAAAACTGATTTAGGTTCAAGTATTCTACTTGGAAAAAAGTAGTTTAGAATCAAGCAGCATTTCTAAACACTACACATTTTTTGAGGAAAGCTTTTCCCTTAAAGGCTTTACATACTGTTCAGGAGAGCATAAATGAATCCAGTCTTTAATTATCCACCTTTTTAGGCACTAGTTTGGCATAGAACAGAAGAAAATATTTATGTGCAAGCATGCGTGCGTGTAAGTATAATATATATGCTAAGAAATTGGAGGCTGTCTTTATAGTGGACATGTCCCTGTTTATCAGAGGAAAGGAGGTGCTCTAGGAATGCAGCAGCTTGGATCTGTACAAGCAGCAAAAAGGATTAACAAATGGGATCTGCACTAGCTTATCTTCCCAATTTTCTCAGCATACAATTAGTCTATACTTAGCCTGTGTGTGGCTTATTTATAAAAAAAAAAAAAAAAAAAAAAAAAAGCAACATTCACAGCTAGTTAACCAAGCATTTACCTGAAGAACTATTATATGGACAGGAATAACTAAGAACCTGAGTTACCGGAATCCGTTCACAGCAAACAGATAATTGAAAAACATTGTGATGGTTAGGAAAAACAGAACTTTTGTGTGTTCTTTGCATTTAATCATAACAGTTTTACGAAGATGTGTTTTTATAAGTGCAGTTAAATTAAAACCAAATATAAAACAATTTACGGTCATATTAAAACAAATTAAAATTAAGCCTCCTTTGCAAGTTCCTGGTTTGAAAGACTTCAAAAATGTGCTCCATTGTATAAGTAGGTTATAATGCCATTATAAAAGAAACCCCTACAGAGAAAACAAATATAGAAGTCGTTCTTCAGAGAGAAAAAAAAGGAATATTACTCCCATATAAAGTAACAATTTCCTTTGCTTTTGTTACTTTTGCCAAAGTTAACCCTCCTTCCCCCCAGTTTTTGCAACTGAAGCCTCCAACATACCAGTGGAGAAATTCCCAGATAAGTAATACTCAAAGCATAAAGTTTCAAGGATCAGTGCATGTGAACGCCTTCCTCTGACATCACTGCATCTACAGTATGAAGGCACTTCCACATAAGGAATTCCTTTTTACAGTCTGAGCAGTGCTATGCAGCAGGCAAGCTGGGCTAAAAACGAGCTACTGTGCTACTGCAGGAGGCCAAGAAAAGGGTATCGCAGCCCTGCCAAAGCCAGCTGGGTTTCTCTGCATGGCCAGGCCGACTTCCTTGAACCATCACAACGCAATCACTATTGACCATATATGGGCCTGGGATTCCCGTGGAAAAAACAGCCCCAGGAGAGAGAATAAGAAGAGAAAAAAAAAAAAATCTTAACCATACATTTCATTTATTCTCCACAGCCAAAACAATAGCTACGATTCAAAGCCAAGTTTGTTTCCATGAGCTGTTACTGTCAGCGGTCCAAGGGTGGGTGGGGGGAGTAAAATGGAAAAGAAAGGAGACTCGGCTGCATCCAACTTGCTCAGCAATTCCAAGACTGCACATCAGATTCTCTGACTTAACACAACAATGATGGTGTATTGGAAGCAACATGTTCATAATATTATAATTTCACAATAACTTTTTACTTTTTTCTCTGCAAGAAGTGAATATTTTCAGGACACAATGAGTGGTTTTGGTAAACAAAGTGGGAAATTACTAGGAAGATATCCTCACTGGATATCAAGGTGTAAACATTTTTTTTTCTTCCTTTCTTCCAATTAATGTGTGGCCCTAGAGATGTCCAGAGAGAACTTGCATCACTGAAGCGATTTTCCAAACTATGGAGAAAATCTTGATTCGTTCCTCTCTTTAGACTCAATTAAAGTTTCCCTTGCATCTTCCTGGCATGTTTAATCCCTGTTCATTTGATCTGGAAGACTGCACAAATTTAACCACTTAATGTAAACTCCCCAAACGTAATGAACAGTTGTAATCTTGACCCTTTGCGGGGTGTTACTGGCTGTGCTGAAGAGGACAGAATGATCTAAACACAGATAGCAACTAAACAGTGAGTGCCCCTTCGGATAAGCGAGCACCAATGAAATGGGAACACAGGAGGCAGGTTTCAAAACAATATAAATTGGAGTATAAATCTACTGATGTCACAAGAGCCTGATTTGCAGGGTTTTACAATTAAAACTAGGGTTAAAGATTTAAGGAACACAAAAGTATGCATTATAAAAGGACTGCAGGCATAAACAAAATGCGGATAACATGTAAAGCCTTGACAAGGAAATGAGAAATAAACACATGCTTCCTCTTCATTTTTTTCTTAAAAAGATTTCATTCTATCAGTTCTCATCACAGTGAAAGAAAGAAAGAAAAAAGAAAAAGGCTAAATGTTGAACGTTAGCCAGAAAAGTTTTTCGCCAACTTAAGGTAAAATGTATGCATGATAAGCAACATGTAATGACATAAGATCAGCATACTGGGTGGCCAGCAAAACACATCTGTTTCATGGATTATCAGTTTGGCTGGGCTATTTTCATTGATATTTAGTTTCTTGTATTGTGGTGTAACAGAGTGCATGACATTTTGTACCTGGGACATTGCAGGTCTTTATCATCTAGGTTTCTGGACTAAACCATCACTCGTGTTATAGATGTGGAACTGGGGTCTAATAAATTAAAACCAAATTGAAAAATTGGGGATGTTGTGCCAAATTCTTAAGAGTAGCAAGATTTCATATTATTAAGTCTAGAAAATGACAACATGTGCAACCATGTGAAATCTGAAGTCCATACTGCAACATAAAAGAGCTACACTGGTTTATAAAATACTAATTTTCAATTATCCTTATGGGGACAACTACAAATGTCCTGAACAATTTGACTGTGATAGGCTAAATAAAATCAGCTCAATATAACTATGCGTACTAAAAATGGTATGACATGTAGACTATATTGTACCCTTGTAGGGAAAATAGCATTACATGAAAAGATGACAGGGATATAAATTGAAAGGAATGTTAATTGAATGGTAAGAGCTATCCCTCTAAATTTGGACTCAGATTTTTAGCCCAACCTTAGAAGATAAAAACATCCTTTTAATTCAGAAAACCTCATGGAAAAATAAAATGTATATATACAAACTGGATGTCATTATAGTCCCTTACTAACTCTTTGTGGAATAGCAGAACTATCCTGCTCAGAAATTGACAGACAAGACCACGAAGAACACTATCAAATTAGAGAGTGTATCCAGATAAAAAAAGATTAAACAATACAAGTACAAACAATATATAAAAATACCCAACTTTGTTAGTATGCTTATTTATTTTCGATAGTCATTAAAGGCAAAAGACGGACTTACATACAATATATTAAGGACTTATCAGTATAAAATTAAGGACAGACAAGTTTGCCAGTCTAGGATTCACAGATGACTTTTTAAGTGCATAAAAATGTCAATCATGCCCAAAGCCCCAAGACAAATCAAACAAGGATTTGCATTCATTTTGGCTTATTCTGTGTTCTGCACTCCCTGGTATGAATTTTTTCACAATTAAATTCAGTTTTGCTAATCATATCAAACCGTAAGAATATTAAACATGCACATTTCATTGAGAAAATGAATGAATATTAGATTATCTTCATAACACCTAAGGATATCCTAGCATGAGGATCTGTTCGACAGCTTTGATCTGTTAAGATTACTTTTACATTTCTTTAAAATTAGTATACTGGCCCAACTAAGATAAGAATGAGTTCAATTAGTTACCAGGGAACTCAGGTGGAAGAGAGCAAATATGCACCCCTGGCTTACATGAGAGGATACAACTAGGCTGTCAAACATTTAGATGCATTTAAATAATTAAAATAAAAGGTAATGCCTGAAACTCTACTAACACAGCTAAGTTGCTATGTATTCTTAAAATAAAACTAATGCCAGACAGGAGATCACAATAAATGACTTGCAAAAATATAAAAAATGTACAGTTCAAGTTTCTTAGTATGTAAATAAAAAGCACCATGGTGAAACAATCAGCAACTTGACCATAGGAATACAATGAGCAGTGGATGGAGAGCTACATTCATAAACCAATAAATACAATTTCACACCTCATTTTGATATTGTATGAAATTGTGAAATCATTCCCTACAAACCAGAGAAAAATCCCTGAACTGTACTTGAAAAATGAAAATCCTTGGTATCATTGCAGCATGACTTCAGTATGGAAATCATATGATGCAAAAGTGAGGTATGCAGAGAATCACTACATTCAATTACAAAACAGAAGTTACCTCAAGGTGGCTCAGGAATTTCTTCCACCCACTTTTGTTATGAAATTCTGTTAAGACTCGGTTGGCTTTAACCTCATTAATTAGCATACACAAACCTAGTTTCACAATGCGCGTGAGTCACCACTGTATCATATAATAGGAACACCCCAGGAAGCAGGCGTGTTGCAGTTAGCTGCATCATCAACAGTTTACAGAGCACAGGTGATGATTTGGCTATGGGGTGGAGACCGGTTCTCATCAAGTGAATTTGTTTCTTCTACATTAAAGCCACACACAAATGTTTGCCAAAGCTTCTAATGAGATACAAGCAATAATGTGTAAAACAATTCAGATATTAATTAGAAAAGGCTCAATTTCCAAGCAATAATATGACCATTCTTGAAGGACACGCTTGAAACATTTGCAGTCCTTACAGATTACATGCAAGATTACTTTAGAACAAAGGTTTAGGGGGACAGCAGAACAAGATTGTAAATGAAGAACTATGGCCTTCTCTTTATGCAAAACAAGAGGCTACACAATTTCTCATGAGCACGTCAGACTAGATAATGCAGCCCATTGGGGGTCTTGAATGTCAAGACTACTGAAGTAGTTCAAGCTCTGTTAAGATTAATCCAATGAGCAACCAGCATCTTAAGAGGAGGACCTCAGGGAGACTCTTCTTACCCAATAGTTAGCTCCGTTTCCCCTTTTAGCTGTTCTTCTGCAGGTGTGTTTTGCTGCCTAACCTGAACTATAACCTAGAAGACAGAACATTCCAATGACCGGAAGTCATGTGGGACCTACATCACTAGGCAGTGATCCTTCAGTAGAAAGGATTCAGTCTCCAATCAGTGAAACCTTAGATTTTAACCAGTTTTATTCAGTAATGGCAAAATCCCATTCAAGCAGCTAAAACAGGAGTGGCTAACCTTGGTCCTGGACAGCCGCAATCCTGCAGGATTTCCAAGTCTCTCTTAATTACCAATCAGTGGATATCTTGAACACAGGGACTTTTTGCCTAATTAAGACCCATAATTGGTTCAAGTAAGCAGTAAACGATCTGGATAAAATAAAAACCTGCAGACCCTGCGGCTCTCCAGGACCAGGGTTAGCCACCCCTGAGATAGACGTAAGGAGTCAGGAGAAGAAATTAAATCGCATTATCTGCACACTTCGTTCCACATTAATAAAACATGTTTATCAACAGAATATCCTAAATTGATTTACAGGACCAATGCAATTTAAGCGGTGCATCTTTAGCTTTCCATGTCGAAATCAAAATTGATAAAGACATGTACAGCAAGGTTAAACAGGTGAAAGGTTTGTAACTCATGTGTGGCTGGTCCTCTACATAAGATGAATTGCATAAGCTACTGAAGTAGTAGAATGACTGAATATTAGTTTCAGAATGAATACCATGAACTTGTGTTTAAGAAATAATCTACTTACTCCAATACAGTACAACAGTGATTGTGGAAAATCTTATTTAGGCAGTCAATAAATAAACCAGACACTGAGTGAAGTCTGTGTAAACCTTTAGTTTAGCATACTGGCTTCCAATTTCAAAACAAGTCTCTTAACTTTTAAATAGATGGCAAAATTGATCTAGTTTTTAAATGTTTTTCTGGAATTTAACTGACTAAGCATGATCCAAATGAACCAGTTCCAACCTGTAATAAAGCTTGTCTAAATAATGTCAACCTCACTTCACATGATTTTTGTTTATGAATGAATACCTCCGTGCTCTGCTTTACTGCAGAGGAAGCCAATAAAAATGTGAATTTATATATAGATGCATATGATTTAATGTTAATTCATTTGCCAAGTAAATTCAGTGGCTAGAAAGACTGACAATTTAAAATCCTTAATAAAAAAATTAAAAAGCAAAATTGACACTCAGTGAATGCTGCAAGAACGGTGGTAGCAGTCAGCAGCAACAAAGTGAAAGCAGAAACATCTTTGACCACACAGAGGCCATGGTGGCAGGTTCCCACGCTGGTTGCTCCAAGAAGGGTGTGCAGAACAGCCCGAATCAAGCTGCAGCATTGGCAGCGTTTCCAAAAACCTAACCGTAACAGGCTTGTGACAGTCTATACATTGAAAAGTGCAAACCATACTGAAGGGTCCTGTTAAAAAACAAATGTGCCTATTTGGAACCTCTTAATAGCATGAAATGTGAGCAGCAACTTGGTCATGTTTTGTACATTTATTTTGGCTAGTTAGAGAGTGCAATGTTGAGAACATTTCTCTCTCTCTTTACTCAAACACACATTGGAGATTATGTAAGCAGCCCACGACTTTATCACCATCAGTTAATGACACACAAAAAAATGCATCTGCTGCTCATTTGGCCATGGGGACAAAATGGGGAAGATGGAAGTTATTGCACGCACAAACAGAGCTAGTATCAGTGTATAACAAACTGAAAATAACATTACATCACTCTTAGGAAGGGCACTCATTGTACAATTTTGCATGTCGATCATCTTTATAAAATACACTCTGCAAAGCATTCGTGCTCTCACAATTAGGCCTCACATTGCATTGCTACACCCACCAGCCTGCTTTAGGTTTAGCCCTCTGTGCAGCAGTCACATGCCTGCTAAAAGGCATACTGGGTGTATTACTTAAGTATCAATATCAGAAGAGGTCAAGAATACAGCAGCCTGACAAGATACAACAACACTGGCATGGCATAGGGGGGTTTTAAGTAATCTCTGAAGACTAATAATCACTTAAGAATTGAGCCCTATGTGAATATCTTATGTTGTTAACCTGGTGTGGTAATGCTTCTTTCGTCGACTAAAACAATTTACAGCAACGCATACAGTATATATAGATTCAGCATGCTAGTCACGTCTGGTATTTCTGTATGCTTTATGTAGAAGAAAACAAGTATTCTACAAAACCTGGACAGTACTTAATAGAAACTGTTAAAAGGCTGGTAGATATTAAAGCCTTCATCATCTTCTAAAGGGTGGGAGAGCAGCTACAACATGTGAAGACAGCACACATAATAACAATTAATTAACACTGGGTCATGCTTGGTCATACGGAGTGCGCCACTAAGAATATAAGCTAATACAAAGTCTGGATATTCAGAAGTCAAGGCTCTCCTCAGGGATATTCAGGGAACAATTATTTCATCAAGACAGGTTCCCTCTACCACACTTCTTTACCTTGTTAATTCTCATTTTCTGCAGTAGATTGCTCTTTCACTAATTTTTGCAACTCTGCATAGATTGGAAGCAAACTGTGTGCATTCAGCAGGTAAGTATACATTTTAGGTAAAATGCAACAGGAAGATTTTTTTTTTTTTGGTCTCTGACAGGAAGGGATTAGGCTCATCTCAATTTGCCATCTCAGGTTACAGAAGTTAAGGTTATAAATTTGTTGAAAGCTGCGATTCCAACAAGCTGCTCTTCGAATGGTATCACAAGCACCATCTTTGCTTGCACTCACTTATCAACCAAGAGGTTAACCAAAATAAAGTGGAAGAATTCAGCAGAGAGGCATAGGGAGAGCTGGAGTGAACTTCAGTTGTTAGTGTATTGCATTAATCTACCAACAGAGTGACTATAAATGCAAAACAAAACAAAAAAAAAACAAGCATCAAGCAGTATTGTAATAAATTGATTTGAGAAGAATATGGACAACTTATTTTCAGTGACAGTATGCAATTATTGAAAAGCAAGGTTGCTAACTGAAACTTATATGCGTGGGATACTAATTTAAGGGAACCCTGGTATTAAGGATTTTAAACACTCAAATTGACTTAAAGGTTATGAAGTTCATTTCCTGGAAACGTTTGGAAGCCACTGTCTCCTCTTAAAATTGACATGTTAATATTTCAAGAAGGCTGTCTTGGTAACAAATACAAACTACTTATTTCAGAGCTTAGGGGGGGGGAATAAATTAAAGAACATCCTATAACAACTATAAACAGCTATGTGGTTAAAAAAATGAATCTAAATTTGTGGGATAAACAGAAAATGTAAATCCCTTCTGATTTACCAAGGTAAAATATCAATTCGTTTCAATTTAAGTGTTGAGATACTAGGAGATGTGGTGAAGAGAAAAGGAGGGGTAAGAAAAGAGCAAATATTACACAATGAATACATACTCCTGTATATTAACATTGTATAAACTACAGAGGTAAACTTTTTCCACTGCTGTAATATTCAAAGAAACCAGACTCAAACCATCAATATCAAACTGCAGCTTTGATATTCTGCCTCTTCCACACACTGCTGTGCAGGGGATCACAAACTAGTACAGAAAAGGTGACAGCTGAGGAATGCCTCCTCTCCTATGCCATGGTTTCCACTGATTGTCATTCAAGGAATGCAAACTCCAGACAATGACAGCCTGGAATGTATCCACCCATCAAATATCATCACGTCTTAGTCTTTTCATTCACAACTTGAAGCCCCTATCATTCCATAATGCATTCTAGTGCTAGCAAAGATTGTTCTCCAGTTATGGTTAGGTTAGCACCAAAAAAAAAAAAAAAACCTTGAAGACCATGCATGTGTAATATGATTGCAGTTATGGGTAAACTTTACACATATCACAAAATAAGTTTATTAGTAAAATAACCTGTTGTTTAAGGGGAATGTGCAAGGTTTAAGCACAATGCAAGTTTAAATCTCTTGAATTTTTTGTGCATTAGAATTACTTGCAACTGGTTGGCAAATTGTTACCCTTAACTAAGTTGTTCACTAGGGAATACAAAATAGTAAGGAATCCAAAGTTTCTCAATCTTAAGAACATGTGATCTAATATGAACCTGTTTCAGTCACTTGTGAAACACTTTACATTAGTGCCTGAAATCTGCTATTTCTTAAAAAAAAAAAAAGTTTCCAGACTAAGTCAATTTTAGACATGTATACCATAACTCTAGCAGATTTACAGTATTTCAAATTGTCAAATTGCACCCAATTGTCAAACACAGCTCTGTAACACGAATACCCATTTCTGCTCCTCAAACATATACACTGGACAGGGGAGATTTAGGAACTGCTAGACTTGGATCTAAATTAAGAACACTCTTTCAGAGTTAACTCTGTCCTAGATACGGTCCCTGTCAGAAATAATTTTGATTCTAATAACCTTTTGAGGAAAGATATTGGCTTATTTCACAGAAGAGATGATTGCAAGGGAACGACTAACGTACATTACCTCTGGTTCAGTGCCAGGACTAGACTACAAAGCAGCCGAGAATGTCCAGTGACTCACAGTGAATACCAAACTTAGACTGATCAGAGGCTAAAGGGGTACATCTGCATAAGCTATTTATAAAGGCACACTGACCAGTACCATAGACCAGACACTGCTTTGTTAGAAGACACCCCTGTTTCATTTATTTAATCATTTTGCAGAATCTTTATAGAAGGGAAATTTTAGTTATTGTAAAGAGAAATACTTAAAATGTTTATTTATTCCTACAAAAAGGGTACCATAATTAAAGCAATTATAGGGTGAAATGCACAGTGCTGAGTGTTAAGAATAACAAAGTTAGAAGTAAAATATCCATGTTCAAAAAGCTGTAATACACCTCCCAAAAAATATTTTCCAAATCAGAAAACACCAGGCTTTCCAATTTAGAATTACAATCATGCAGTAGCGGCTTCCTGAACTCCTGCAGCTGATCACTTATCCAAACAACACATTGCACAAAGTGCTGATCTCTCATACCAGGCTCACAAGCGTAACACACACACACAATAATTGTTTTTGGACTTTTCTCCTCAACAGTTCACACCATCTAACATTCAAGCACTCTTGCCTTTAATGAAAAGCTCCACTAATAATAATAATTAAAAAAAAAAAAGCATACAATCCAATAGGCAGCAAAAGTGTACGTCTTGACACAAGCAGTGAAAAATATCAATTATTTCCTTCAGTTTTAAAACAGAATAGTGTAATCAAAAAGTTGTGAAATGTAAATAATCCTTCATATGTAAGTATTGTAACCAATGGGCTCCAATATCTGAGCATTAATGAAACTACAGTCACTAAAATGCTACATGATTTCCATGTGATCTTTTTTGAAAGGTGAAGGATAGTAGCAAATTGTAAGTTAACAGCATATCGATGAGAGGGGGATATTTCTGCATTTCAGTTAATAAAAATATATAAATCTAATTCAAGTTACAAGCATGTGGTATAAATAAAATCTTTTGCCACCCAAGGAATTGTCATCTTGTTCAAGAGAAGATACGTTTAGGTGATTATTCAAGTAGTCACAGTCTTAAAATCAGTTAAAAGGTGGATAATCCACTGCTTTAGTGTGACAATTACCATTACTGAAATGCGGCACATTATGTCGCTTAAGGAAGAGGGAGTACCCTTGTACTATCCACAAAATATGCATGCAATATGAACTTAAAACGACAAAAGCAAAAAATAATATAATCACAGGGAAATCCATTGGAGAGGAGAATATATATTTTTTAAGATTCTGAAAATAGTTTGGAAGCTCTAATGTAGTATAACTAAATACAGCTGACCAGCCTGATCCCACCCACAACACCCCCCCTCCCCACACACACACACACAATCCCTGGATTAATCACATTACACACAAATCCCTATATCGTCTTTTTCTTGTTTCTCTGACTACAAAGTAACTAAACTTGTGCCATTACATAATAAAACAGACACTGCAAGGTCCAGCTGCAGACATGCTTGCATTTGTGTAGTTGCTTTAGAAACTGTCTTGGCCGTTTTGTGAAACACTGCAGAACTGGATGAAGGCAACTCATTTGACTCACGTTGACGTGGGACTGGTTTATCAAGAAACTTTCGGCCCAGTAAATCGTGTAGTGTATTTTGAAAGAACTCCATTTTGATCAACTTTGAACACACAAGTGAAATTCTGACAGGGTAACTTATAATATTTGCCCATTCATTGTGTTCGAATAAACACAAAAAGGTTAATTTTGGAATATGGAAATGTCAGAGAGTTGCCACTTCTAAAAGCATGGTTGTGAAGCAGGAGATGCTGGCATCAGACGAGGACAGAATGTAGTGCTAACCAATATACCAACTACATGTATGTATGACTGTTCAATCATACTACAAATATCAAGAAAGACCGGGAGAAAAACTGATGCATGCTTAGGGTCATCGAGGTCAATGATGCTAACAAAGACAGTAACCAAAAAAAATAGGTAACCAATAAATAGCCTCCTGGGTGCTTATGACTCATCTCATTCAAACACTACATTCTGATAGTGAAAAACAGGTAGGCATTTTTGTTGCATAGTTGCCTTGTAATGGGTGCACAATTACATTGAAGAGAGGAAAAAATGCTGTGTTAACTTGTAGATTGGGGGGTATTTTTTAGTTGTAATGCTTAAAGAAATATTTTTTGAAAAGCTTTGAGAAGAAAATTGTTTCCCAATTAGTATAAATTCTAATACAATCTGGGTGACTTAAACTATTCTGCCTTGAACAAAGAAGGGCGTACCAAGTTGCATCAACGACAGATTATATTTGGACAGTATATTTATATGTAGTGTGTGCTGGATAGGAGACAAAGCAAGAAGCAGCAAAGACAAGTTGAATTCAGCAGGGGGTAAGTAGGCAAGTCAAAAGCTTTCAAACACATATCTGTGAAGTGCTTTAACTCCAAGGTCGAGTGAAGCAAACTAATATTGTATAAACAGTTGTTATAATTGTTTATATGAGTAATGTAAGTTATGTTTTAAAGTATTGCTTGTGTAACATACAATTATTTTACTTTGTTTATAATGTACAAATAGCTCACTATTCAGAGTCTATTTAAAATAAGATTTTGTATTCTCTTCATGTCAAACATTTTAATGCAGCTTAATGTAATGGTTCAACTATCAACTAGTTAACAAATAAGTCAGATTCCCCAACAGCTGATTTCTGAATTAGAGTGACAGCACTGACCAGATATTTAGGCAAGACCAAGGTACACATGGAAAAATTACATTTAAAACCATAACACACTGTAGATACCCACCGACATCACAATAGACAAGCTGAAATGGTATTTGCTTCATATATAGCAATAGTAGCTTTACCTAATCAGTTCCTCTAAAAGCATTTGGACAATTCCTTTGACCTTGTTCACCAAGATATGCAAAACAGACTCTACCAGGTGTGTCTATATTACCAACAACGGGCTATTGAGGTTTTGAATAAGCAAACATATCAAATCAAGGTAAAGTGGGGGTATCTGTAATTGGACTATGCATATGCATGGAGCTGTTGACATTACACTTCAAAATAAAGCGAAGTCATGCTAAGCAAATGACAGCAGGAGACCGTCTTGTACAGAAGCACTTTTTACTGGTCAAACGTATCCATGTCCTGTTGTACTTTGACTATTCTGCTTTGTTTGTGCCTTTTTTTTCCCCCTACACTAGACTGCGGCATAGCTTGAAAGCTAAAAATATTCCTAATGGTGCACCCCTTCTCCTAACCCACACAACATCACATTTAAATAAAATCACAAGACTGACTTCCCATGTCTACAGGTACACACATTTCAATTCGCAAGCCAATGCTCGTCCTTTAGTGCACGTTTATGTATTGCTGCATATGCCAATCGTAAGAGATCTGGACAACTATTGTGTGAGATGTGAAAAAACACGAAGTTATAGGGCACAGATCGAGGGATACAAGCCTTCTTCGTGATCCGCCTCGTCGGCTTTAGACAGACATAAAGAAGAAAACTGCAGCCACAACGGTAACCCTCGGTGGAGCCAGACTACACCACCCAGGTCTGACTGGAGAGTTTGACACAATGCTGGTACTGGAAGCTGCTGTCTGTGGCAATATCACTATCAGACACTTATTTACGCTTTCCACTCAAACCCATGCATTTACACCAACACGACGGTGAGAAAAACAACAGCAGCAGCAACGACAACAACAACAACAACAACAACAAAACGAGATTTGCTTTTTTTCCCCTCCCAGCTCCGTTCAATCCAGCCCGACGAGCTGCAGCCCCACGGCCGGCCCTCTGCCATTCGCCACCGCAACAAGGTAAACAGCGACTCCGCGGCTCTGGGGCTCGTTTGATCCGATCGGCGCTGGCCTCAAATGTCCCCTCTTAGGGAGAAGAAATCACACAGAGAGAGAGAGAGAGAGAGAGAGAGAGAGAGGGGAGGACGCACGGACCTGATGGAGGGCGGTGAGCCCGTCCACATTGGCGTAGTTGATGTCGGCGCCCCGGTCCAGCAGTTTGAGCACCTCGTCGCTGTCGCCGCTGGAGCAGGCGGCCAGGAAGACGGCGCCATCGTCGAACTTCACTTTGGTCTTCTTCTTCTTCAGCACGGGCGGCTCCAGGTCGGTCTCCGAGCCCAGCCAGCGCTTGAGCTGCTCGTTCCGCTTCTGCTTGGCGTCCGCCATCTTCATCCCCCTCCTGCCTTGGCTTCTTATCGCTTTCCGAGGGAGGATATACTTTATACTGCCACTATCCCACAGCGCACTGGGGCGTGGGGAGGGGGTGCTGGACGTCGGGTGGCGTGTGAACTCGCTTTCCATAATCTCGCGAGAAGCGGGTGACGTCACGGCCAGGCTCTGCAGTGGCGCGTCATCAGCGGAGGAGTTGATGCTGGCCTGACTGACAGGGACTCTGTGCTGTGACATGAACTTGCAGTATTGTCTTTAGCAACAAGTTGTAACTGTTGCAACAATTTAATTATGTGTTCCCAACATTTAAACACATTCCTGTATACTTCTAAGACTGAGCAGTGGCCCTGGCAGAGAGGGACACAGGAGGCTGGACTGCAGTGACGGAATGGTATCTATGCGCTCATTGGAAAGGGTTTTGTTTGGGTTTGTTTTGTCTTTTTTAATTTAAAACCGTTGTGTTTGCTACATCTGAAATCATTGTTTTTTCCAAATACAGTAATTGAATCCAGAGATGTCTATTGGGAAATACAACACAACAAAGACAAATGTTCCAGATACATGTGTATCTCAATAATGTCTCAACAAGGCGGAAGAATACATGTGTTCCTCTAATGAACATATTTAGTCAGTGTTGAAATGATCCTTTTCTTAGTAGACGTCCTTAAACAGTTACTACAATTGTCACAAATATACATGTTTCACAAACACAATACAGTAAGAGCAAAAATAATACCAACATAAGTCATATTTAAAGTAAATTAAACAAAGACAGCACAATTACAAATAGTATAGAAGCAGTTACAATTAACACAATCTAAACAATAACACATAGGCTAACTGTTTACAGAAATGTTTACACATAACACAATACAAAACAGCAAGATCTTACAGTCCATGTTTCATTATACCGGTAGACTAATCTGTAATTAAACTGAAAAGTAACAAACAGACAAATCATAATTTAAACCAATTCTGCTAATCCCTGGGGGGAAAAGTTAAAACTATTAACTTCAGTTCTTTTTGTTGTTTATATAGTATAATTTCAGTGCCTGGATACACTGGCAATTACTAAAGAATATAGAATACACACACACACACACATTTATATATATATATATGAATTCTATTTCAGACACACGTCACAGGCTTCACAACAGGCCTTGTTGCCTTTAATAAAGTCATTTGATCTGGACAATGCTTACATGCAAAGGACTCTGGAAAACAAGAAGTGAAATCAATATTTCAGAACCATTGTAACAGCAGAGGGGTGGGGAGGCAGAAACAAAGTTACTTCAACAACAAAACAACATCGTCAACTTTTTCTACAGTTTTTGGATGGCTAAATATACAAGGAATAGTCCTTGTTAAAATAGGTTTCTTTTGTATTTCTCAGACATCAGATTGTGGCATTACCAATCCGGGACAGTGTCAGAAATTTCAGATCTTCTTTTCTTGTGAAACTCATGATACTGTGGATCACTTTCAGTTTCTGATGTCTAGCTATGCCCCAATTCCATTAAAAGGATATAAACAAATTACAAAACAAATTACCAAACAATTTGAAATGTACAGTTTGTCCTCCTCAGTCACAACTAATGAAAGGGTTGTTAACCTGCTCACCAAGATGTGGATTGTTGCAATGTGTTTTGGATAAATGTTAGAATAACTTCAATGCTATGCTAGGGAATATAGTTACATATCACTATACATGTTTGCAAAACACTACACTCTCAGAACATGAAGTACAGAAAACCATATTTTTTTATAGTCTGAAATAATTACACTATTAGAAGTAATGTAGAATAAAGTCACCTTAAAATATATAAATATATTATTTTACTTGATACAGTTTCACAATGACTTTAATAGAAGTTGTGGAGCAGCATAACTCTTACACCTTGTTTGCTATGTGTCCATTTGAATTTAGAAAGGCTGCCTAATATCAATCAATTTGTATGTATTTATGTATTTTAAGGCAAGCTGTTCCTGATGTGGGTAAGTCACCTAACAGAGAAAGGAAAATCAAATATGGCAATATATTCTCTCACTCCTGTAGAGTGCTGTTGTCGGCACATGTTTGGCAGATCAGAGCACATATTTAAATACATGCTACCAAGACCATCAGAAGAATGTAATGCAGCTGCACAGAAGGCATTCCACGAAGAAGGGGGAAAAGCAAGCTCTGAACCTGGACAAATGAGCCTATTTGCATTATTTAAGGCACAATATTATGGCGTTAATAGTTACTTTAATATCAAAGTATTCTTTCTACTATCAATCAAACTTTATTTATCAGTAGATTTGAACAAGTGCTATGATTGAGGTTTTTATTACTTATTCAAGTGAAAAACTGATGCGTGTTGATATCTAATCAATTGCATGTTAAAACACAGTAAGCTATTTTATTTGTACAATGACGTAATCCTGAACTGAGCCACTATGACAGGAAACACAAAGGATCAATATACCTGATAGTGTCATTAAGAGTTTGTGTCACATTCATCCAAGGTGCTCCAACATTGTGCGGTGTAAGGTGGGCTATTAAAATACAGATTAAAAAAAAAAGCTTATGACATTATGCACAATGATGTTGAGGAATACTTCAGGAAGGATTTTATAACTTCAGTAGTGCAAATGTATTAATCAAAGTCACCGTTCAAGCTCAGACTTTTTAACTTAAGCTTAGGATACTTCTGTTAGGGCAGAACTACATATGAAGTATTAATTTGAATATGTTTTTCCTCTCTTTATGTTGTTTTAATTCTGTATATGTTATTAAAAAAAAAAAAGCTGATGCATGTTGATATCTAATCAATTGCATGTTAAAACACAGTAAGCTATTTTATTTGTACAATGACGTAATCCTGAACTGAGCCACTATGACAGGAAACACAAAGTCTTTTGCAACCGGACTTTATTGAATAAGTCATAAACCTCACTGTACAATTATGTAAATTAACTACAGACTCTTCCAGACTCAAAATCAATTATTTAAAGCAAACGGAATGTCACTGTATCATTTAATGTATAGTTTACATTGATTAATTGTAGCATAAAGTGGTTCATTCACTTATTTCAGTCAAAGTATATAAAGAAATAAAGATAACTGTCTGTTGTTTCACATAGATACTCATAATACAGCAGCTTACTGTAAAATATTTTGTTTTAATTCAGCTCATGGATGAATTATACACAAAAGCTATAATTACATACTGCAAAATTATATTTTCAGTTTTAATAGTAAATATCATAGTATGTTTCACAGTACTGTACCAGTTTGATGTTTAGAATTTGAATGCTTGGTCCATTACATAAACATCAGCAATAAGGATTTTTACCTAAAAGCTGTAATTCATACAATAACTGTCTTCATTTAAACTTCACTTCAAATGTCACTGTCAATGCTTGAGTCTTTTGTTAAGAAAATTGTTTTAGAACGGATTGGTAAGAAAGGTTTGCTGCTAGAAACTGATCTAGTCTAACAACATAACGTTATAATTCCTTTCTTTGGGTTATTATAGAGGACACAATTGTTAAATTAAATGCATATTATTTGAAAATATCTACTTTGAAAAAAAAAATTCTACAGTCTGACAACTGAGATTTTGAGAATCTGTGTGTTCAAGTACATGTGAAAGAGGTTTGTCATACTCTTACATTCTTTGATTGCATTTCATAATCTGTAATATACATTTACATAGTCAGTTATTGTTCTTAATTGTAAATACAGTACAATTAAAGTACCAGATTACTAGCAGACAATACACACCGTGACTGGAAGTGGCATTTGAGAGACAATGTCACTAAGCAACAACATTGCTAACCTAATCTCCTTATCTTTACCTGATGTGTTTTTAGGACAGGCCTACCTGTCAGCATTGATTCAACCAGGGCCAGGGAGGCATTTTTCACATGGCTTCAAGTTCTGTGTATCTACCCACATGCTTCTGTGAACAGAGTGTAATTGCAGCACAAGCAGAATCACATATTTTAAGTCCATCCCTGGCCAGTCTTGTCACTTGACATGACTCTGACAGAATACCCCTGGTGGGAACAGATGTTGACTGCAATGTCAACTATTGCCACATAATCTTCAGGCAACTACAAGCTCTTCTTTTCCAGGAGGGAAACCAAACACTACATGCAGACACTCGGTAATGAGGCAGTACTGTATGAAGGACTGGTGTCATACACAGCATACAAACATACTTCAGAAGTCATTCCAGTTTACTCATAAACAAATGTGTATATCCATGTTTATATATATATATATACACTACAACAGCTTCCACATCCTCACAAAAACACTGTGATTTATGAAGGTAGTCAGGATATGTGGTAACACTTTACAATAATAGATGAATATTTAAATAAGTACTAATAAGTACCAAACATTTTCTCAAAATATATTTTTCCTAATTATCTGGCTGGAATTTTGGAATGCCTCAATTGGTGGTCTAGCTTAGCCCTGACCGAGTTTTAGTCAGCAACACATTTTTTTGTTTTGTTTAACTTTGGCACATTTCAGGAAAACTATTGGCAGGAGCCCATGTGAATATGGCAGGGGGGTACTGAGTTGTACTGAGTTTTTTTTTTCTGGAGCCAAGAGCACAAGGAATCATGGCTCGTTCCATTACCTTATCCATATGGCAGTATTATTATTATTATTGCCTTTGACTTTTAACCTGGAGACAATAACATTCAATAGTAGTATGCCCACTTAGTATCATTACTGTGCTCATCTTCTGGGAGATACCTACCTATTAATGCTGATTAGCATATGTGTGGGGTTCAGAAGAGGCTTTCAGGTAAACTGTAAGCTGTAGATTTACTCCTCACAGTGGGAATCTGCCACATCTAGTTAATTCTGATAAAAAATCTCCCATTATGCAATTTTACCCTAGTATATTTACTGAAGGATTATTTCAGTTTGGGGAAATATAGTTTTACTATGGTTGTATCATAGTTTTACAGTGATTCTCCTATGATGAATATCTCTTCATGGTGCTTTACTACACTCTACCATGAAAAAACCATGGTCTACCATAGTAAATAGAAATATTTACTATGGGGTGTGAGAGGTGGAAAAAAACAAAGTGCTTAAACAAAGGAGTAATGTCAACTGTAAGAATGAATTGTGAAGACAGGAGTTTTTTTTTATTTTTTATTACACGAAAGTACAAGCGCTGCAGCATTTTTAACCAACTGCAGTATATTAATCAGAGTGCTTGGAAGTCCACAGAGCAGGGAGTTACAGTAATTGATTTTTGCAGACACGGCACATGAATCACCATCTTGGCATAAGGAAATTACAGCGAGGGCCGCAGCTTTGCTCTGCTCCTCAGCTGGTGAGAAGAAAGACAGAAAGGTGAAGCCAACGTAAACACACACAGGATCAGACTGAGTTCATCGTGATTTAAAGGCAAATTAGAAGGTTATTTTGTGTCCAAGTACATGATAAAACCCCTCGTTTGATTATGTCACAGGATCCGGGGTAACTCGATATGCATATCTGTGAAGTCATACATGCTGAATGGCTTGAGACTGTTGGTGCAAACAGAGCCAGCAGTTTAATGCCTCACTCTGACTGTGAAGTAAGCCTGTGTTACAGGATAAATCCTTATTTTCTTAAACATACTGTTTCCTACAGTCTACAGTTCTATTAGTCATCTTTCTTTCAAATCTATCTTTTTAACATTTCTGGGAAGCTTTGTGTTCCTTGAAATAATTGTAGTATTTATTTATCAGAAGATATTACTGGTAATAACCTGGATTGATATATTGTTCTCGTCTTTCTGAGTCTGCACACTAACAAACGGTACACTCACATGACTACAGGGTAATTTAGAGTGGCCAATCAACCTAAGCAGCAAGTCTTTTGGGAACTGCAAATACCACAGTGCATTGCAATGTAAGTCTGAAAAAAAAACATGCCCCAAGCCATATGGTCACCCTACAACACAGAAACCAGGTGCATGACACAGAGAAGCCATCTGTCAAGTGTACAGGCTGCACAGTGAGGCCTGCTTTTGCAAAAGTAATCATGGCGTCAGTGTAATTATTGACCCTATGTTGTTCGTTAACGCGTTCTGTAATCAGACTGAAGACAGCCTCATCAAAGCCTTCAGTTTGGAGCTGATGATGTCGACATCCTCTTTAGACCTTTGGAATGTAATACCAGCTCATATAAGATCTCAAACTCTGAAAGATTTGTATTGACAAAACAGAGGTTTCAGCAAAGAAAGTGAAGGAAATAAAAGGTAGAAGGAAAACTGCACAGTATTATTAGAAATTGATGTAAGTATGTTAAGTGTGTTACATTTTTTTTCTATTCATATGTATGGTTTATAAATAAGGATGATAGTGTTATTAGTTTACAAAAAGTATTTGACTACCAGTGTCTTTCACTTTTTAATAATTCAAACTCTTTGTACTGAGGTCCAGATCAGCAATATTTAATAATTTGGATATATTTTAAACAAATATTATTATAATATTATGTATTTTCGTTAACCTCCATCTCCTAAACAGAGCATCTGAGTCTTACTGATACATTATATCAGGTTTTGCTGAACTGTGAAAGGGGTAGGAGAAACCCAGGGCCAGACCAAGTCAATGTAATTACAGCATCTTGGCCAGAGAAAAGTATAGTCCTTGTGGTGTGATCATTTTAATTTGATATTGCAGTAGGTTCAGTTGTAACACAGGCTTGCAAGTGAAACAGTTTTATTTGGTCAACAGGCTATTCTGCAAGATCTGGGGCCTCCTATCCTGGCCAAAAAAACTGCAACCTGCTGGGTTTTTTTTTGCCTCCAGTTGCCAGAACTGCAAAAGCCATTATTTGAATCTATCACATGACCCTCAGTGATGCACTGAACTGAGACCAGAGATATAACCACATCATTCACTGACACATTTAATTGCACAGTGAATTCTACAGTCGATTATGTGGCATAAGCGCTTATCTATTTAGTTTGTGAATACAAAAAAACAAAAAGCCCTGAGAGCCATCGTTTTCATATATATTAAAATGAAATATGTTCACTCCATATATTTTTTATCTTCATAGAAAAACAACTGGAGGTTAACAACAGGATAACTGTAAGAGAAAATGAATTATTTAACTAGAACGGAATTGTCAGCTATGAAAATTATTCATCTTTCCTCTAACTTGTCTAATTTAGTTTTTCCCTGTACATTCCTGATTAGCTTTCTGTAGTAGGTAATACGTATATATGATCAATAATCTCTCAGCTATAGTGAATTATGAAAATGATTAAAAACATAAATTATGGTGCCTTCAGAGAATGTATTTTGAAGATTAAATTAAAGAAAACATTAAAGTGCAAACCCTATGATCGTATGGTATATATCAGAATCGTATTATTGCTTGTAAGGCAGGAAGGTTTTAGTACTAATTTTTATTTTATTTTTTATGGTCAATATAAACATGTTAGCTGCATAATTATATCCTTATCTAAACTGAGAGCAAATCTGTACACTTTGATATTGATATCTACAACAGAAGAGTAGTATATTACTTGAGAGTAATTTTGTATACATTCAGAGGACACAAAGTTCAAGATCAATATACCTGATAGTGTCATTAAGAGTTTGTGTCAAATTCATCCAAGGTGCTCCAACATTGTGCGGTGTAAGTTGGGCTATTAAAATACAGATTTAAAAAACATCTTACGACATTATGCACAATGATGTTGAGGAATACTTCAGGAAGGATTTTATAACTTCAGTAGTGCAAATGTATTAATCAAAGTCACTGTTCAAGCTCAGACTTTTTAACTTAAGCTTAGGATACTTCTGTTAGGACAGAACTACATATGAAGTATTAATTTGAATATGTTTTTCCTCTCTTTATGTTGTTTTAATTCTGTATATGTTATTAAAAAAAAAAAAGCTGATGCGTGTTGATATCTAATCAATTGCATATTAAAACACAGTAAGCTATTTTATTTGTACAATGACGTAATCCTGAACTGAGCTACTATGACAGGAAACACAAAGTCTTTTGCAACCGGACTTTATTGAATAAGTCATAAACCTCACTGTATCTCTTTATGTTGTTTTAATTCTGTATATGTTATAAATTTAATAATACATTTTACTACATTTCTTACATTTTTCTTATCCAATTACACATGCTGAACAATTTTCTGAACTGTTTCGACTCTTTGATTTTACATGTCAACTAAGTGTTCGACTGAAAACAAAAGCTTCTAAAGCATCTCTAAACTGATCTCTAGAGTTTGTAAAAGGGAAGCAAATTACAGTTGCATAAGGCCAATAGCAAACTGTTATATATATTCAAGCACATACCAAACTGATGCACTTCCTGAAGTCATCTTAACGTTTTTACATGTTCAGCAAAACCAGCTTTTGTATTTTCTCCATTATAATAGTTTGGTAACTTGAAAAATAACAAATCTCACTTGGGGAATAAGGATCCTCACAAGCACAACACAAGAGTCATCTGTCCCATGGTGAAATGGGCGACTGTCAGTCCTAGGCTCTGTATGATGCACAAAGACGAGTGTCAAGATAATTCTGTGCTAATGTATGCCCTGTTTTGTGCTTGGTATGGAGGGTGATTAAAATTAAGATGAATGTGATTATGAACATGAAGAAGGAGATGATTATGAACATGAAGATGACTATGAAGAAGAACATGAACAAGATTATTAACATGAAGATACAGACTGTATATATAGTCTACCTATATCTGTATATGTGTTCTATAGCTCCACAATACATTGTATAAAGCCTAAAATAAATGCAACAGAGTAAAATGTAGGACTTAATTTATCACCTCCTTTCATCTATAGATACCACGTGAGTGAGTAAATCTGTCTTTGTAAATTTTCCAGAATAAAAAGGAACAAAATATAATATGGAAACTATTACATTTTAACTTCCATTGAAACACGTCTGTCCACCATTGCTCTGCCTGGACATGTCTGACTTCCGACCAGCTTCTATGGCAACATTGTAAAAGCAGACGGTCTGCATGTTCATCTTCATAATCATCTTCATGTTCATAAACACGTTCATCTTAATTTTGGCACTGATCACCCTCCATTGCTTGGTGTTGTGTCTATTTGTAACTTCCAATGGGAAATACAAAAGCTGACCAAATCAGAATTCAATTTTCCCTACTTGAACTGTGACATACTTTTTCCATACTGACATACTGTGGCATCTTTTTCCCCTTGTGTTGCAATGCATTGCTATCACCACTGTATGTATATTATGCAGCTGAGTCATTCAATAATCTTTTATAATGGTAAAGATGAACAGGATCAAAAGGCAGAATGTGCAATTCATTTTTGTGTTTTTGGTGGTACCTCTTGCCCATAACTGTAGCTCAATGGGTGGGGCTGAATGTTAACGCAATTGTTTGCTGTTCTTTCAACTCCACAGAAGGATCAAAGTACCCAAGAAAGGCTAAATAATTAGAGCCCTCACCATAGGAAGTCCTGCTGTTTGTCCCCTTGTAATGGCTTGTCAACTAAAATGAAAAAGAAAACAAGCATTCTTATTCACAAAGCTTTAGAGGATCACTTTATTTCCTGTTGTTTCATGTTCTTATATAGCCTGCTTCATATTTGTTGTGTTACTGTCTCACATTGAGCTTACATTTTTATTTAAACTTTTCAGGCAAAATAAATACCTCCAGAAAACAATATTATCTCAATCATAATATAACGACACCTATGCTGATTCTCAAAAACAAAAAAATGAAGAGGTAATCATTAAAATAATAATAATAATAATATTAATAATAATATAATTGACAGTCCTGTGCATTACAGTGCTTTACTGCATAAGTGTTCATATTGTGTGTTGTACTTTTATTGATATATAAACAAATAGAATGAAAATCTTAGATTGATAAATGCATGTGATTTTCTTCCTTGGTTTACTATTAAAGAGTTTAACTGGTTGGGTCCTATAGTCCAAATGTAAAAGAAAGAAAAGTAGGAGAAAGGAATTAAGAAAGTTTAACTAATGAGAATAAAGGCCATAGTGAGCTATATTATGAAATGCCAGTTTTGAGAAATAGGGATGTACTTGACAACAGTTTATCATGGGATACCTTCTTTGTGTGTGGTGTTAGATGGTGCATTAGGAAACAAACTCTTATTGTTAAAGGATTAGCAGCAAAGCTCTTATTGGACAACCAGAAGATTAAAGGTCAGAGACTCAGAAAAACTGAAGAGTGAGTAATATCTGAGTCAAGATAGACTAAAACCCACTTCTTGCTCATACTAGTGTCTCCACCATGGCAACAGGAATATGTGTGACAAACTTACCTCATCCACACTTAAAATGCAGGCTATGAGATATCAGCATGAAAACACACCAAAGAAGATAGTATTTTATCACACTTAAAAAAGATAAGAGTGGATGACGTTGAAAGTAGAGAGTTTGAACTCAGCAGTGTAAGTGCTTACTGTAAAAATGTTTGTAAGATACTATATAACTGTAGGCTTCATATTCCACACTATCTTGAAAACCTTTAATGCTGGTGTGATATAAAGCACACGAACAGGACCACTTTCATAGCTTTTTGCTGCAGCACAACATATGCTCAGCTTTGTCGATCTCCAAATGAAACCCAACACAAATCGCAAACTCTGAGTAAAGTAGAAAACAAGAAGATTCTTTCCTTCTGCTAGATCTATTCCATAGAAAAAACTAAGCCTGATTAAAAAAGGGATCCTGAATGTATGTAGAATATGTGCAGCCTGAACCCAGTCATGCAACCTTCTACTATAACACTGTCACACGGGACCCGATTCTCAGAATGAAGATAAGTGTACTTGGCAACACTGCCGTTGACATAGAAAGTCCGATGCCAGAAAGTGCGTTGTCTATGTCTAAGTTAGCCACGAGTCCGATATGATTTCACTATTGCCCCCTCATTTGGGATAATAATAGCATCTTGACCTCCGTTAACAGTAGCAGGTAGTGAAAACCTGCCATGGCATTTACTGCACATCAGTTGTTCGGGAGAGGGTACTTTTTAAACATCTTTCTTGAGGACTCACGTAGATCAACAGAGTGAGCTTTTGAATGGAAGAAGTGCATAATCTGTCATTCACAACAAGAACAGAAGAAGAAAGATTGTGTTATGATGTAGAGGGTTTGATGGTTTAATTAGCCTGTGAAGTCAGAACAATGTCTGGTTGTACATGTCAGTTCTTCACAGTTCTTTTACTGATTTGAATAGGATGTCGAACGCTGCATAGTTCAGATGCATATGAAAGCTAAACACTGAAAATCACTGATAAATCAGCAGCAAGGGTCTGTGGGCCTCTTACTCTGCAGCCCGTGAAAATCCTCAACTCAGAGATCGGAGTTGACGGTCCAATTTGCAAATGCTTCCATGCAGCTGTCTCCCTCTGTGTAAGTCTGTCTTGACTAATGTATGCCTTGTATTTTATATTCATTGTACATCTGAGCTTTTGCAATGCTCAAATTGTATCTTGTATGGATTATACTACTGCACTTATGTATTGATTTGTATTACTGCACTGTTGTAACACTCATGTAAATGGTACGTCGCCCTGGATAAGAGCATCTGTCAAGAATGTAACTGATTGATTGAGTGAGTGATTGAGTGAGTGATTGGTCAGTTGATTGATTGATTAGTTAATTAATAACAACTTGTTTGTAACTTGTGACAGACTTGCTTGCAAGTCGCAGCTCTCTCTGTTGCCCTATCCCCCTTCCTCATGTGGTAATATGGCTGCACAGCTGCTGACCAGCCCAGTTCACAAGTCAGCAGCATACTGAGCTAAGCACTTCCCCTTCAAACGATACTTCTCAAAACCAATCAGAAAACAGAGCACGGAAAAGCAGAACACGTTTAACAGCTGGGCCCTGGAAAAAAATATACTAATTGTATCTTGATGGGGTGGTTGCCACCTCACATCTCGATACCAGCTCCCTGCACCAACTGCTGAGACTGGACTGAATTGAATATAGCTTGCTTCATCTGGCTGGAGGAGACCACTGCCCCACCTGGACTGTAGAAGTATAACACTCAACTACAGAAATGCATTGGAAGAGAGGTGTGATCTAGGACAACATCTTCCTTGCATGCACTACATGGTTCAACCTAATGTCTTGGAGTCTTTCAGAAGGACTTTTACCTGCCCATGCCAATGGTTGTCTGTCCAAAGAAAAGTGCTTTTATGTACCTACCACAAATATCTAATTCTCATAAGTTTATATGAGGCTCAATTTATTTCCTTAAAGACATTAATGCTTGCTCCTTTTGGTATCATTAATATGTGTAGCTGAATACATATCGAAATGAGAATATATATCTGCATGTTTATTTGTGTGTGTATAAACAAATTGGGATGTTTAATATTAAATACCACCTGTATCAACGGTAAATTGTAAATGTCACTTCAGAGCACCTGCCTCCCTTAATGTGATATATTTCCAGAAATATCTTAAAAAGGCAAATGTAAAACTAGAATAAAAGCATTAAAAACATGATCTAAACGGGAGAACATTTCAACTGAAATGTTTAGAGTGGATTTTATGTAACACTGCAAGTATGTTTAGTCTTCTCTAAGCTCTCGTCTCTCTCCTTCGCACAGTATCTGGAGGGCCACTTGGTACTCGAAGTCCTATTTGCGGTTGCTGTGGTAATACTGACAACTTTTTCAGCGAAGGGGATTCTCTCTGAGAGACACACTTACTGTATTTACCTTTCCATTAGCAACAATCAGTTTATCTGGTTTTGATTTGAGTTGCTTCAAGCTGCCCCTGATAGTAAATCACATGGTTTCTTTCTGTTGCTAGTTTCCTAATTTCAGATTTGGGGTGTGTCTGAACATCTGTCTTTTTAGTTGTTGACTTGTCATGTGAATTCTTCAATTATATGTAATTATGATAATGCGTTCAGGCTTTCCTTTGTGACACTGAAAATGTTTTGTTATGTAGTCTCTCTATGCGCCTGATTAATGACTTCCTCAGAAAAACGTGTATCCCGGTGTGACACAGAAATAGACATCGTTTCTTCATTCTTGATGTGAAAATCATTATCGATGAAATTTTAAACTCTCCTTGAGTTAACTTGGACCTGACTCAACATAAAAGTGGCCTTTACACTGGAAGAGTTTCTTGTGTGTCTCATTCCCTGGAATCAGCCAGGGGACTTTTTCACTTGTATTCACAGGAATTCATAGCCTTCACTAAAATTCACTGCAAATCTCTCACATAGGTTTGGGTGTAGATTGGGGTGTGGGAGAATGCAATTTTGGGATTACAATACTGATGTTGACTTTCTACATTAATTTCCTAATATATAGGTCAGTTAAACTAAAGGATTGAGGATCACTTTATTTGTTGTCAACAAGATGGTCACAATTTCATAAATAAAGACTATCCATTTAGCAGAACAGGAAAATATTGTGCTTGCTTTTGCTCTTGAGTCGTCTCTTGATTTAAAAAAAAAGTCGGGGTGAGGGGTGAGTGGAAACCACAGAAAACTAATTTCTGGTTTGAACATGTAATCTTATTCATGAGCCTGAGTAGGCATGGCTATGTAATCACTTCCAAGAAGGAAGTCTATGTACTGTGCGTCTAATTTATCTGCAATTGACAAGATGAACAGATGACATCACTGGTATACGGCTGGCATACATACTGGCACCTGTGCAAGATAAAGGGATTCTCATCACCTCCAGGCAGGTAGAAATGCTGCCGCTTCTCTGCACACATATGGATATGGGCAGATGTAAAGGATCTGATGTGTCGCAACTAAATGGCACCTCTGCCTCTGCTCACTGAATGCCATGTGACAGGCTATAGCTGCCATTCCCAGGGGTCTGTTTATGTTGGCGGTTTGCAATGTCACAATGTGTCTTGACTGAGTTCTCTGCTCACATTGAACAGGCAGAGAAATCTACCACCCTCCGCTTCACACACACAACCTGACAGCAAAGACATAACCACCCCCACACACAGTACACAACAATCATCGCTTGTAAAGGAAAAGAAAGGAAATCACATTTTCTATCTTTAGTCATTATACATACAATTGTTTTGCAGGTAGAGCCTTTTACTGTACATTTTCCACCTCCTACGATTGTAAAAAACAGAGCACTATTGTGAGATCATCCTGCAGATAACATTCGGAAGCAGACGGGCGATATTTGTCTGCTTGTTCCTTCAGGTAGACCCTCTTGCCCAGGTTATTTATGTGCACATCAACTTCCTCTTGTCTATTCGAAAGTAGCAAGACTACTGCAGGCCTCTCTGAGTACAAGACCGTGCACTTTACACAGGAAGCCTGCAAGCTCAAGTGACATGAATCTGCAAGATAAAGCAATTTTCAGAGATACAAATAGAGCTGTCATTCTTCAGTACAGATATTCTTCAATATGTGTTCTAGTGATGAAGAACTGACAAACTAATTATTATCATTATTATTATTCTAGAGCCACCTTATAGCCAGCACCAAGCAAATAAGCACATAAACTGCACCAAATACATTTATATCTACATGTAATTAATTTGTTTTGTTAACTGGTGCAAGTGCCTGGCGTCCCGTCCTGGGTGTATTCCTGCCTTGCGCCCTATGCCTGCTGGGATTGGCTCTGGCGTCCCCGCGACCCTCACCAGGATAAGCCGTTTTGAAAATGGATGGATGGAGGGATGGATGGATAACTGGTGCAAGCAATAATGTGCAGGGGAATAGGTTAATATCAAATGTCATATGCATTTAAGGAAGTATACCTGGATATTCTCAGCCAGTTAAGTTTAATTAACTGGAGCAGATCTAGAGCAGAAATAATTCTTCATGTGGGAAACTGTATATTGGTTTTGTAATGTAGAGGTCATTAAAATTAAATCACAGGGGTCTAAATAAAAATGCATATGTTTATGTTTCACTGAAAACAGATCTTGAAAATATATCAATCAATCCAGGAGTGTGTAAATAAAAACCTGAACACTAGGCCTACATTTCCAACATCAAAGTTCAGTTCTCACTTATGACATCGAACACTCTCCTCTAATTATATCACTACTGGAGCACTAGACCAGGGGTGGCTAACCCTGGTCCTGGAGAACCGCAATCCTGCAGGATTTCCAGGTCTCTCTTAATTACCAATCAATGGATATCTTGAACACAGGGACATTTTGCCTAATTAAGACCCATAATTGGTTCAATTAAGCAGTTAACGATCTGGATAAAACAAAAACCTGCAGACCCTGCGGCTCTCCAGGACCAGGGTTAGCCACCCCTGCACTAGACGATCAGTGATCTAATTAAAACAAAAAATGTAAAATGGGTTCAGAAGACACTTTTTTCTGGCTGATATATCATTTCGATTTTCAAGACATACCTGAATGAGGTTCAAATATCAATATAGCGGTGAACAGCACCAGTTTCCAAACCTGACCTGGAGTACATCCTGCCCTGCTGGTGTTTGTTCCAACTAAGCTCTTAATTGCATAATCGAATGCTTAATTGAACTAATGATGCAATATACAGTTCAATTAAGTAATTAAGAGCTTGGCAGCAAGGCTGTTAAAAACTAAGGTACAGCTGTTTTTGTAAACCCCTGACAATCAGACAGCCTTTTTTAGTTGTTCACTTCACAAAGCCCAACATTTTATTAGAAGCTTAAATAGTTATGAGAGTGGCAGGCTAATGCATGGAACATTACATACAAACTGACATTTTATATTATACATAATCTTAGGGTATTTGTTAACAATTTATTTGATAAAGCCACACAGACTTTGCCTGTGCTATGTAACAGGATAGATCTACTCAAAGAAATACTGGCGTTAAGAGGACTATAGTGCATTGCTCTTATGTTCTAGTTCTTATGTTCTGTATTCATTCCAGAACGTTTTACCACCTGAGGCACGGTTACTGTCAGAGTACTGCGAATCAGTAGCAGCCAATGTGTTCAAAAGTCGGCCCAGATAAACTCCTAACCATTCAACTTTCATAGGATATTGTTTTTGTGTTTTTGTTTTCAGCAGAGAAATATTTTGCCAGGTTGCAGTGGTTAAACCATGGTGGAAAAACAGCCTTAAGCAACCATGAACATATCATCTGCTATAAAGGTTATGCTCTCAACATTTTGTTTTTGTATTATTAAATCCCATTAAAACAGTTAACACAGAAAATAAGCAGCCCCCCATGCAGTGTCAACTTATGATGTGTTACAGAAACTGGTCCACATTACCACACAACCACACCTTCACTACAATTCAAAGGGGAATCTGGTAGAATTAATCTTAAGGCCTCATCAGAAGTGCTTGTATACACTAGAAGGCGTATAGGCAAACAATTACGAATGAAAAAAATTTCCTCACACATGTACTATTTGGTGTTCTCAGTAGTAACAGCCATTCCTACATATAGGACATTCGACAGGTGGTGGAAAAATGTTTTTATAACCCTGACATGTTTCAACTGGAGACATATTAGTCATGAGCGCTAACCAAAGCCATCTTACAAGACAAAGTGTAATTTCGTGCAATCGAAAGAGGAACTCTACAAGTCGGGATACTCCTCTGCAGCTCTGCAAACCTTACTATAAAAAAATACCATTAATTTGCACTCTTTAAAACACTAGCGGGTGTCAAAGTTGACCAGAAGCTTATGGTTTTCACACACTTCAATTAGCATTGTGTTCCCTAAATTAGCTTTAGACCACCAATCAAGGCCACTGAAAGCTATGGCCTAGATAAGGAACTGTGTATTATTACAAACTTATGTTTGTAAATTGAATTGAAAAACTGGCTCTAATTGTAGCTGCTTCTCTGCATCACATGGAAAGTAATGCACAAGAAAGGGTTAAAACCTGAGCATTTCAAAGGACAACTTGCTTAATCCTCATCCTGATAGTAAAGGAAAATCATGCAAATGGAGAAAGCAGTTTTTTTTTAATTTACTCTTCATTTAAAGACTGGAAAGTTTTACTCAGAAGTATGGGCTCCTTTCTGTGGTAACATACATAAATAAATCAATAAAACAGCACAAAACAGCATCAAACTAATAAATATACGTATTTAAGACCTAGAATGACATCATAACAATCAAAGCAGCAGCAGGCCAAGGCTAAAAATAGATCAGATTACTGGTACATATATGTCCAGAAAATGTAAGCTGCATTGCGAACACATTTGCAGATGGTTCACAGATTCTGTGAAAAACAAGCCTTTAATAAAGCTTTAATATAGCCCAAGGTGTATTATTCAGTCAAGGTTTTGTGATGCCCCTGAATTGTTCCAAATATGAAAAGGGGTGGCTTAAAGTTTGTGTTTTTGGATTTATTACCAGAGATTCGACAGTGCCTTTAATGTACATGTGAGAGGTCCGGTTTGATGTGTGTTAAAGTTCAGTTCAAAACGTCCTCCAAAGCTCTGTACTTGAAAACAGCAGATTCCAGTAGTCAGTTGAGGACCTCGAAATTGCTGGGTGAATTAATGTTTTGTGGATTAAACCTGGACAAAGAGCCACACTCTTAGAATAACCTGTGGGGGCAAATAATTGAATAAAGATTGATCATTAAAGGCATTCCTTGTTGTTAAGTGGGTGGGGGTGAGGAGGAAAAGGTCTTACAATTTGGTGGGAAAATTCAACTTCAAGATTTGAGGGAGCTGCTTTATCAGATGTAACAATAAAAATGGTCTTGCCCTTGATACTTGCGATACATACCTCCATAGTTATATCAGATTTTCCAGGACTTTTTGCTGGTTTTCATATAAGGAGTGACACACACAGAAAAAAAGTTTTAATTTGCTTAATGCACTGCTTGACCTGATTTCACTGCAGCCCATAAGCTTTTGCTTATAATAGCATGAGATTTAAAAGCTTGACAATCTAATTAATGATGGCCTTCTTTGAAATGTTCAGCATGGTGCTAATGGAATGGAACGTTTCTACACTTTGGCATCTCAGAGAATATCAGCTTTGTCCACATTATGTAAAGTGGACTTCACACTTGACTACTTAATCCTTAAGGCAAGGATGACTGAAAAAGGAAACAACAGTGCCCTTGTAACCTTTAGCTTTTGAACATTATTGTAAGAAATTACTTTAAGGAAAACACAAACAAGGCTTAAACTACTATAATTAGTTGTACTAACACCATTTGAATGCCTGTCCCCACATGTGGTAATTAATGGATGATGTCATTTTTAATTTTTAATTTAATGCTGTAAATTCATGTTTTAAATATTGGACGTGTTCCCATTTTATAAACATGTTGCAGAAATCTCCCAATTGTGGGAGCCCTTAGGGGAATTGGACTTTTGTCAGTTGTTGCCGCTGTGCATGCTGGGACTGATAGATTGTATTATTGCTGCCGTTAATTGAGGTAAATAATTGTGATTATGTCTCTAGACGAATGTGCTCACAGGGTCAGCTGCAACAGACAGAAACAGTGGATTAACCCTGAGGTAAATGTAGTGCTCAGAAAAAAATACGTTGCTCTTTTAAAGCCAATATAATCAAATAACTCTCAGAATTTTACAGCAGAGCACAGCCTGGCTCATTCATGAAAGTAAATTGCGCAGAAATCCTTAATTCCCAGGAAGCATCGCATGTGTCGTAAACTCAATAAGTAATTCTGTTTTCTGTGCTTCAAAGTCAAACTGTAGCAAGTTTTTTTATAGTCAAGGCAACATCATTAAGGGCTTTTGTAATAAATATACTTTTCTTTGGATGCTTCTTTAAAAATAAAGACATTCTATCCCATCTTAGGTCACAGAGCTCATTGTGTACATGAGCTAGTTACAGTGATTTACTTTTTGTAAACTTTTTGTTTACTTCCCTAAACATGGAAGAACGTCCAATCTTTTGGCGTCATTGGAGTTTGTTGCTCACGTGCGGCCTTTTAAGGGTACCAGAGTGGTTTGTCAGCTTAGGGGGTTAAATTTTGTTAAACAAAATGATTATTTTTTATCTCCAGTTGATTTGTTCTATGCTTTAATTTCAGAGTACATTGAGACATTAAACTGTGTAATTTCAATAACAACTGGAAAAATGGAGGTGTGCTAAAACGTTTGACCAGTAGTGTAAACAAGAAGGGGTCCACTGATGAAAGAGGTAAGCTAATGCTAAACTGACTTCCAACACCTCAGGAATACAGCAAGTAATAATAAAATATCCTCTTGCCATGCAGTAATATATAAACGCTCTCATTGCTCATGTTTAATTTAAATAGTTCTGTTTGGTTTAGCTGCTTGGGATATTATTTTTCACCTTGAGGGCAACACCGAGAACAGAAGAAGCCCACAGATGCATTATCTTTAAATATTAAGATCATACAAACAGAGGTTACCTACAGTACAGCATGTCGGAATGATTCTCCCCAGCTACTAACACTGTACAATGTGAGTTAGTGTAATGGCCACTCTGTAATTATATACTGGCATGAACATCATAAGCACATAGTTATTCAGTCTTTTTCAAGGTTTCTTTTCTCCTGAATTGAATACACACATTTGGCTGTGCTTATTTGCTGCAATCCAGCACCGTGAATCAAATATCTAGCCCAGTTATGAGTTTGATTAATTCATTGATGAGGCTGAAACAAGATTTCAAAAATGAGATCAGTGTGTACAGCCTCATTTTGGGGTTTTCTGTGGCGTTAATATCGACCTAACTCTGTCTGCAAGGTTCTTGTACAAAAAGATGCGGTAAGAATCCTGCACACCACCCAGCCTCACCTTTTAAGGAGTCTTGCTGTGGTTAAGGCATTAAACTGGGCTAATTTTCCAGCATCAAAGCTCCCTGTTCATTCTCAACTGTCTCTATGGAGAGCAGAACACAGAGAGACGGAAGAGGCTGGACAGAAGACTTAGTGCCAAAACATCTTAAAAAACTGAATCTGGACATAAAGCAATGTATCTGAATATCTGGAAAATGTCTTAATTTTTTATGAATGTGTGAAAAAATAAAGACACCACTGACAGAATTTCAGACTTCCATGTGTACCTGTTCTTACTGACAATACCGTTCTGCACCGTACCGTACTGCAATATAAACACATGGCTATAGTGTTGCCAGAAAACAAACCATAATAAACGTATCGTAAATGTGTTGTAAATAAAATAAAACATATGATTAACTGTCAACTTACTTCAAAGTAAAGAATAGTAGAAACAACTCTGAATGGAACTGTACATTTACTTAAAGGTCAGCTGAACTGTATATATCGAAGAAATAAGTATTTACAAGAAACTATGTTTGTGTCACATGGAGAAATTGTAAATGGTGATCTATGGAGAAATTATAGACAAATACATTTAAAAAACATATAATTTTCTTAGTCTGGAGAACAGTATCACTATATGTGAGAGTACCTTATATTTAAAACGTTAGTATTCCTTATTATTTTTATAATTTTATCTGAGTCTAGACATTGTCTGTAACAATTCTAGAGAGACTAAATACATAATAGAATAAACATGGTAAATAAAAAGCCCCTTAACTGGCTTATTAATCTTTTAGTTTTCAAACACCAAAGGTTATTCTGACTCACAACAATGTGTGCCCATCAGATAGTGCACTTTTAATAGCCCGGCTTATACATGGGGAGAATAACCGCTCCAAGGCTGGGGGTTAACTTGATACACAGCCCTCTTCCTGGGTGGCTCTCTAGTCTCCTCACACAGGGCAGCCCCCCAAGAGAACATAAAGAAAAGACAGAACCAAACAAGCCCTTAAGAAGCACTTAAAAAAGCACTTTTTCTGTCCCATCATCCCTTGCTCCAATGCCTCATTTCCATACTGTTTAATGTTTCGATTAACTTCAGTCATCCAATTTGTTAATGTTTTCTAAGTTTCACCACTGAAATGTATACATTTATACAATAGCTTATTAAAAGTTATATATCATCAGTCGATCCACTGCTGGATGAAGGCCTCCCCAAGATGCTTCCACTTGTAACATCTGCATTTTGTTTGTATTCTTAATTATTTGATTTTGGTATTGGTTTGGTTTCCTGTCTTCTCTATCAGTGCCCATCTTTATTTAAATTTGTTCTGTTTCTCTTCCTCTGGTCAGAGTACTTCTTCCTGCATTTACTCGGCTCTTCCTCCGCTTTGTCTTTGAGAGTCAATCTCAAGAGGAGCAAAATGCAAAATGTCCAGAGAATTAACATAAAACAGATTCCCTTTCCTTGTTTCAAAGCAGAGTAGAATAATACATTTCTTTCCCTTTTAACAATGGCTTGTCTGGCCTTTGATTAATATCACATATGATTTACAGGAATTACATCCTCAGCTATGGGAGGCAGACACCGTGCCACATTACACCACGTCAGTCTCTCGTGCATTTAGATTTACGATCGATGAAAGTCAGAAGATGAAACACCCACACGTGGAGGCTCTGAAGACAGCTGCTTTAGAATTGCAATGAGATGAATGTAGGCTAAAATAGCTAAATAAATGGAAGGGCTCGTATCCAGCGAGTTCAGGACTGGGCCACATTCTATTACAGTGTGCTGTCACACAGATTGTGGACATCAATATTTACTGCTGCCATGGCACAATTTCACTTAATAAGTAAAAGAAGAATAGGGGTATTTTCCAGCTTGCAGGTTGATTGCATTAGTGTCATGTAAAAAAACTAAAATATGTTCAGTTTTCTCTCTTTGTTTTCACTAATGCTGCCAGATTTGATCTCTTACTTGTCCATTGATACCCACTGATACCCTATAGAGAAGTTAAGTTGAAATAATCTTCCTGGCACTGCAGATATTAAACAATATGAAAGGCATATTAGGGATGACGTGCACAACAGACATACGCAATGTGTGACACAGCAAATAAAGGGGCTGAACAAACACTTATAATCACATCATTATATTTCATAGAACAATTCAGGCTGTTTCACAGTGTTTTATTTTATTTATTTTATTCATCGTTTACAAAATGCTTAATTCCTGGAGTATTTCCATCTGACACACAAGATAGTTGGAAAAAACTTTAAACTAACTGATAAATATTTCATACTCTAGTGAAGTTAACAAGGCAACATTTCTCAAGACTTGAGAATTGAGTTATACAAGACCAACACCTGTGACAATTATGATTTTTGGCAAGTAAACACAGCTTGAGTTGCCTGGCCTGAAATATCACTGTTTTACACTCAAAAGCGGCCAAAAAAAAAGTGCTTCCACATTGCCATGGCAACGTAGCTACTGTATTCTACATAAATTAAGCGCCCACGCATGGCAGACCCGAGATACAGAAAACCACAGTCACCAACAACACTTTTAAAGCCGCAGTGAAACCTATTATGGTCAAATAAAACAATCTCATCTCATAGAGCAACTTCCTCACTGTAAAATTGGGGCCGTTTGCTCATATTAAGATTACTGTAAAAAAAAAGACTTTGCCTTCAGTGCTGGGAGGTCACAGCTCTAGGTGATGCGTTTCCATTCAGTGTTTCAGTGTAAACAACCCGACTCCCGCAACAGTCATATATGGTATGATTTTTAATCAGGTTTGGGGTTTTATTGTGTGACTGTTGCCACAGTCCCCTAACTTTGTTTCTCTCCTGACAGGCAGACTCACTTACTAGCGGACAGGGTTTCAGGGAACATTCCTCAACTGTTTAAGTAAAAAATGCCTTTCATCAGCTTATTATAAACGAAGCAAGTTATATTGTAATACTGCAGGCACAAATTCTGTGCACTACAAAGACCTCTCTGAAATACCATACCCAAAGCAGTAATCCGAGAGCATTTTCATTCGCAGCGTTGCAAGGTCTGGAAAATGTAAGGGTCGCCTGACAGTTATGAATACAGAAACTGTGTGTGTAACACAAGTTAAAAACAAAAGCAGAGAGGGAAAAAAATCAAGTCAACTCTTCTTGAAACATATTCACCTCTTCACCTGAAATATTTCAAAGAAAGTGTCAAAATATTCAGTTTCTCTCACTGTCCTTGCCAAATGTCTGGTAACCATTTATTACTCGAAAGTCTTATTGGGCCAGTCTCCATTATTACAAATGCTTTCGTATTGAATTTCTGTCTTATTTCACAAGTAGTTTTTTGGTCTTAATGTAGAAACGTTTTTAATGTCATTTTGAAGGTTTTTACAGCAACTTTCGAATACTATGATCCTATTAAAGAATGCTATGTAGATTTCTGGACATTTCATTTTAAGCACTAATTTTACCGTTTCTTCTCGTAAACTTCAAATTAATAAACAAACTTAGACCACAATGATCCATTTATTTAATGGGTTGACTTTATTATTTTGGCTACTAATCTCTATAACAAATCTTCTTATAAGACTTGTAAGACTTCTGTGTCATGTCCTTAAGATGTTTCTGTTCTGTTTTCTGGTCTGTAGACCATTGTAATAGTTCCTTATAGCTACATTTTATACATTGGAATGTGTTTTTAAATAGTTTTGTTGTTACTCTTGTATTATTGTGTATATTTAGAAATGTGTATATTAATATTTTGTAAACCATATATAATGGTTTCTCCTAAACTTATTATTTAAAATATTGTTGTTATTATTATTACTACTACAACTATTATTATTAACAACAACAATACAACTACTACTACTACTACTACTAATAATAATAATAATGTACTATGAAAATAGGAACTAGGAAATAAGAAGTGAAAATCTTTCAGACCTCAATGTGGGACCTGTCATTGCTATTTCAATTAATTGTGGAAACCGTAATGAAGTCTGGCAGTTGAGTAATATACACAATATATATCCAGTGCCTGTACCATGTCTGCCAGAGTCACAGCTCCTTAGGTACTCCAGCAGCAGGTCTGAACCTCATGAATTAGGTTCCCACTCACTGCTTTCAGTACTAAGTTCAGGGATACTGAATACAATCTCCATGTGTACAACATTTCAGCTAAAGTGTTTAAAAGGATATCAAACATCTGCTGTCTTTCTTTGATGTAACCTACTTTAACATGATTCTTCACATTTTAACAGCTCAACCAACAGGTAGGAGGGAGTGGTTGCATTGTAGAGAAGCTTCACTGTGAATGCACAATCCAGATTATGAAAAACTCATAATCTTTTTAAAATGTATTGAAATCTTTTTAAAATGTAATATGCGTTGTTGTTTGAAGATGACGGTGATAATATGAGTTGTAAACCAACATCAATTCATTAAATTCAGAATATACGGTCACCTCTTCAATGACTCCTACACAGCCATGCACCGTGAGTCACACCAATCCGATCGTTTTTATAGGACATTCTCCTGTGTCATTAATCCTATTATTAATTTCAAGGTAAACATTAAAGATATGAATGTATTAAGGAAACCAACTGACACACAAATTAATGAAAATCAATATACGTTTAACTACACTTCTAAATAAAGATATATCTGTAAAATAATGAATATGAGGGAATTTCAGTACTGAGAAGGACTTATTATTATAATAATAATAATAATAATAATAATAATAATAATAATAATAATAATAATAATAAATGTTCAAGAGGACTGGTGCACAACCTCTTCAACCTCAGCTCACCACACACCATGAAACAACACACCTCCTAACATGACACAGTGAGCTTAGTCATTGTTTTCCAGCTGATATATTGATTCAGAAATGTAAAAGCAGCATGATGGGCAGAGCAGATCCAACATAAAGCGAGGCACCATTCAAAAAGCACCACTTCTGGCCCTGCTTTGCATATGTGCTGGGGTGAGGCGCTATTAATAGAGCGAGCAAAAAGATGTCACTTGGCTGCGGCTCAGCCCTCCCAACAAAGCTGCAGCTGATGCCATGCGGTGCCAATGCCTCTCCTCGTGCCAGGCTCGGCCGGGAGAGAACTGCGTGTGATTAGGTCTGCCCATGAGAACAGGCTGCCCGTTTCAGGGGTGTTTATGACGGTGGGTTGGATGGCAGGGAAAATAAGAAATGGCACGAATGAAAATGGAAACCCAACCAGGTCTCAAGGATGGCTCTGACAATCATTAAAACAATCCAGGAGCACATTTCTGCAGCCGCTACTGTAAACACGCTGAGCTTGGCAGTGCCGCTGTAAATGTCAGGAGAAGGTAGGCACTGAAAATATTTGGATGAGTCAGACCTCTGTATACAGATTCCAGAGATGCTATCTGTCTTTACCTTTCCAAGCCCCAAGAATGGCATTGCCCTGCTACCCCTTTATGGGAGAGAGAATGCCCGTAGTGAAGTCATTCCTTTTCTTCCCCTCTTCCCTTTCTTTTTTTTTTTGGCTTTGTTTCTGGCAACAATAAGGTAATTTTTCATATAGGTTGTGTTTGTGTAACCCAAATGTGCGGCACACTCCGGATTGCCATATTGAGCCCTCCTCTTCGATGTGCCAGCTTAACTTTGTCAAGCTTTCCCTCGACAATGTATAGCTTATTTCCAGAGCTGCGGGAATGCGTTCCCTGTGTGTTTATGATAACAGATGAAGCATCGCTCCCACTCTCTCTGTAAGATGCGTGGAGGGGCCGGTTAAATATTGCTATTTGAAAAGACTTGCTGCAGTTTAATATGCGTTGTTGTTTGAAGATGACTATTTTAAATTTGATCTTGGTTGCAGCCTCACTTTGCAGCCTCACTTTAACCCTATATTCATCTTAATTATTTGTTAGTTATACATGGTTTCTAATCAGTCCCATTTTCGTTTCTTTCTTGAACTTCTAGATAATAATTTCTTTGTTAACTTTGACTGAAAAAGTCTCGTCTTTCTCTTTTTAAATACATATACTTGTTTTATTCCACATGAGCTCAGTCCATGGAATGTTTTCTTGCAGGTCATGTAGAATGTTTGGTGCAACCACATCTATAAACCATGAGTTTCCCTGTTTTCTTCTCCATGAACTCGTCTTTTTTTATGATGGCCTTCAGCTTCCTCTCTCCCATGAGAACGAAAGGCAGAGTGACATTCCCACTTATCTGGACTTTGCTTCTTGCTGCATGAAACTCTCACTCAGGTCAGCTAGTGACCTCCTGTGAAATAACAGTAATAGCATTCAGAAAACAGATCACAGGACAATTGTTTATTTTTATGTAAGGATAATTACAGTGCAATTAAATAATGCATAGTTGAATCAATAGTATGTGTAACAAACTTTTACTGTGTCAAAAATCATTAATATAACTTGAATGTCAAATATATTCAAATATACAATAAATCTATAAATGTAGTTCAGATTGTATTCCATTCACATATTGATTCACATACATACACCAGAAGTCACCATTATTGAGTCACCTGGAAATCTTAATGAAATACAAAAAAAATATTAAAGTATTTAGATTGCAATAATCTCTCAAATTAAAATGCAACAAGAAGTGATATGTCTTTCTGATATCATGACATCCTTTAATTATTGTATGTGAGTTACTGAAATAAAATGCCAATAAAACACATTGATTTCCTTTCAAAATAGGTCAGATGATTATGTGAGCCCCTGGTTTTGATATGGGTTTAACTTCAAATGTCACTACATGTGCGATACAGGTTTTGGTAGTTGGACGCTAAAATATTTTTATCCTAAACCAATGAGTGTGTGTGTGTGGTGGGGGTTTCATATTTCAGTTTCATAACAGTTTCATATTCATACATCCACCAATGTGTGTTTGTAATTTGGCATTTTATTACTCACCTACCCATACAAAAATAGCACCACAACTATTTTAAGTTACATTAAATACTTAACATGATGAGCATATTAAACAGCTATATTTACTTAAGGGGAATTTATAGACCTAGAGGGCTCAAATAATTTGCGGTTTATTGAGTTTTAGCTGATCAAAACTGAAACCTCCTAATGTATAGTTTCCTGTAAAATGTCATGGCCCAGTGCCTAAGTACAGTGGCCTCACAGCTCCTGACTTCTACTTCACTTATAAATGACACTTCTGTGACAAACCACAGAGTGGGGTCATTGATTCACAAAGGAACTTCATATAAACACACATATATATACACTCACCTAAAGGATTATTAGGAACACCATACTAATACTGTGTTTGACCCCCTTTTGCCTTCAGAACTGCCTTAATTCTACGTGGCATTGATTCAACAAGGTGCTGAAAGCATTCTTTAGAAATGTTGGCCCATATTGATAGGATAGCATCTTGCAGTTGATGGAGACTTGTGGGATGCACATCCAGGGCACGAAGCTCCCGTTCCACCACATCCCAAAGATGCTCTATTGGGTTGAGATCTGGTGACTGTGGGGGCCAGTTTAGTACAGTGAACTCATTGTCATGTTCAAGAAACCAATTTGAAATGATTCGACCTTTGTGACATGGTGCATTATCCTGCTGGAAGTAGCCATCAGAGGATGGGTACATGGTGGTCATAAAGGGATGGACATGGTCAGAAACAATGCTCAGGTAGGCCGTGGCATTTAAACGATGCCCAATTGGCACTAAGGGGCCTAAAGTGTGCCAAGAAAACATCCCCCACACCATTACACCACCACCACCAGCCTGCACAGTGGTAACAAGGCATGATGGATCCATGTTCTCATTCTGTTTACGACAAATTCTGACTCTACCATCTGAATGTCTCAACAGAAATCGAGACTCATCAGACCAGGCAACATTTTTCCAGTCTTCAACTGTCCAATTTTGGTGAGCTTGTGCAAATTGTAGCCTCTTTTTCCTATTTGTAGTGGAGATGAGTGGTACCCGGTGGGGTCTTCTGCTGTTGTAGCCCATCCGCCTCAAGGTTGTACGTGTTGTGGCTTCACAAATGCTTTGCTGCATACCTCGGTTGTAACGAGTGGTTATTTCAGTCAGAGTTGCTCTTCTATCAGCTTGAATCAGTCGGCCCATTCTCCTCTGACCTCTAGCATCAACAAGGCATTTTCGCCCACAGGACTGCCGCATACTGGATGTTTCTCCCTTTTCACACCATTCTTTGTAAACCCTAGAAATGGTTGTGCGTGAAAATCCCAGTAACTGAGCAGATTGTGAAATACTCAGACCGGCCCGTCTGGCACCAACAACCATGCCATGCTCAAAATTGCTTAAATCACCTTTCTTTCCCATTCAGACATTCAGTTTGGAGTTCAGGAGATTGTCTTGACCAGGACCACACCCCTAAATGCATTGAAGCAACTGCCATGTGATTGGTTGGTTAGATAATTGCATTCATGAGAAATTGAACAGGTGTTCCTAATAATCCTTTAGGTGAGTGTGTATATATATATATATATATATATATATATATATATATATATATATATATATATATATATATATATATATATATATATATATAATTCTATTTCATGGACAATACTTAATGTTTTGCAGGATTCACATGCTCTATTTAGCTCTGTGATTTGTATAGTGCTTATATGTATAAAAAGCATGTATTTCCACTAATTTACAAGAAAAAAACATTGTGTTTGAAGAACTATAACTAAAACATATTTTCTTTGCTTGTAATATTTCATCAACAGATGCTAACTGGGAGGAACTTAGCACATGCACTTTTATGATCTTATATGATTGAGATTATGATTTAAGTGTTACAATTACTGGTTTTCCCCCACATTCTACAACTTAATTGATTCATGTTTTACTTGTTTTTGTTCTTCATCTTATCCTTCTTCTGTTTTAGGAGTTATGAATCAATGTCCAAGCAGTCAGAATTCAGGAGATGCTTGGAAATGTGACTGAAACACTAACAAAGGAACAATAAGCTTGAACTATTGATTCATAAGGCTGGTTATGGAACTGATCAAATCTGAGAAAATATCAGTTTTTCTGGCATGTTGCTGCAACTTTTTCTAACCACATAATCTCCCCTGTATTCATCTTTACTTTAATCTTGGTTTATAGTTTAGGGTTGCAATTGTGTTCTCCATCTACAAGTTGGCTTCCTGAGTTTTTTTTTTTTATGAGGATTGGAATAATGTTTTGTTTAATAAACCTGTTTTTTATTGTTTTATTCTATCTTGTTTTTCCTCTGGCACACATTACCACCCCCAGTTTTACCATTTGACTGAATTCTGACAATATCACGCTTCTTCTTTCTCCTCACATTGTGTTTTCACAGAGCATTTCTACTTGGAGGAAATGCATTGGAACCGTTTTACATCTTTCATAACTCTCTTTTCGACTGCTCTTTAACCAATGCTTATGGTGTACCAGCTATTCTGGACATTTCTGGAGACTCAACAAAGCTTTCTGAGCTGTAACCCCCCATCTTGCCAGCTTGTAATGCTGTTCCTTGTGCTATGGTGACATTTCATGTGGAATTTAAACTAACAGCATGTGTAGTGCTAGATTGTAAACAGTTAGGCTTGGATGTTCAACAGGTCTATCTGTTTTATTCTATTTGAGCCCCAAACACTTTTGTTAGCATACTGACCTTTTTTACGCTTTCTTGATTCTATGCTATTTTAATAATTCACCTGCATTTATACCGTGGGTGGTAGATTACTTAACAGAATTCACGTAATCTAGATTTGTCCTTAACAATAAGATTGACAATACTGTAATTGGTGTGCAGGTGTTAAGAAGTCAAACACATTCTGTTGCTTTCTTTCTTTTCTGTCCTAGAGGTAAGTAAGAGAGGTAGAACACCACTGCAATATGATACAGTACAAGCTGTAAAGACACTGAAGATTGTCTTCTGAAAGTAAAGTATAGGGGTTAATTGACCGGGAATTACATTTGCAATAAGTACTGTGAAAAATACAGCTCCATTACAGATGGTTATGAAAGCTTGCCACAGAACATTTGCGTGGTCGCTTTTTTTTCTACATTTTATGTTGCCACTGCTTTGCCAAATGCTTGCAAAAAAGAAAGGCTTGACTAGGTGTTGAAAGCAGTACGTTACATAAGTTGGGATCCTAAACATTTTTGGACATTTTCAAATAACATGCAGTCCTTCCTGTAATCAGGTATTATCTTACACAGTGTAGACAGCCTACAGACAAAATACCTCCAATTAGACATAATAGGTGGAAGGATTATCATTTTCAGAGTAGATCGCAATACTCAATAGATTTTCAAGTGGAGTGCACAATATAATTGCTTAATGACATGCCATAGAAAACATGATTAAAGTATTCTGCCGATGATGAGTCTCTGTATGATAATGTAAGACGGGCGGGTTGTGGTGAAGAACAGAGGCAAGTACTGAGCTCCATGATTCAAACTCACAGCCATGGTGCAATTCCAAAGGACAGAGTTGAAAATGTGTGGTCACCAAAGGCTTGGCACCAATCAGCTTGGGTTGTTATAACTTAAAATGATCGATACAATTTATTTTTATTAAAGAAAACACAGTGGGTTTTGATAGAATATACATAATTAATAGTGTGCTTCTGTTTCTGGGGTGTGTATGACTTGTAGAGTAAGAATATAAGAAATACTCTTACAGTGAGGGGAAAAAAGTATTTGATCCCCTGCTGATTTTGTACGTTTGCCCACTGACAAAGAAATGATCAGTCTATAATTTTAATGGTAGGTGTATTTTAACAGTGAGAGACAGAATAACAACAAAAAAATCTCAAAATTTCAAAAAAGTTATATATTGATTTGCATGTTAATGAGGGAAATAAGTATCAATCAGCAAGATTTCTGGCTCCCAGGTGTCTTTTATACAGGTAATGAGCTGAGATTAGGAGCACTCTCTTAAAGGGAGTGCTCCTAATCTCAGCTCGTTACCTGTATAAAAGACACCTGTCCACAGAAGCAATCAATCAATCAGATTCCAAACTCTCCACCATGGCCAAGACCAAAGAGCTGTCCAAGGATGTCAGGGACAAGATTGTAGACCTACACAAGGCTGGAATGGGCTACGAGACCATCGCCAAGCAGCTTGGTGAGAAGGTGACAACAGTTGGTGCGATTATTCGCAAATGGAAGAAACACAAAATTACTGTCAGTCTCCCTCGCTCTGGGGCTCCATGCAAGATCTCACCTCGTGGAGTTTCAATGATCATGAGAACGGTGAGGAATCAGCACAGAACTACACGGGAGGATCTTGTTAATGATCTCAAGGCAGCTGGGACCATAGTCACCAAGAAAACAATTGGTAACACATTACGCCGTGAAGGACTGAAATCCTGCAGCGCCCGCAAGGTCCCCCTGCTCAAGAAAGCACATGTACAGGCCCGTCTGAAGTTTGCCAATGAAAATCTGAATGATTCAGAGGAGAACTGGGTGAAAATGTTGTGGTCAGATGTGACCAAAATCGAGCTCTTTGGCATCAACTCAACTTGCCGTGTTTGGAGGAGGAGGAATGACCCCAAGAACACCATCCCCACCGTCAAACATGGAGGTGGAAACATTATGCTTTGGGGGTGTTTTTCTGCTAAGGGGACAGGACAACTGCACCGCATCAAAGGGACGATGGACGGGGCCATGTACCGTCAAATCTTGGGTGAGAACCTCCTTCCCTCAGCCAGGGCATTGAAAATGGGTCGTGGATGGGTAATCCAGCATGACAATGACCCAAAACACACAGCCAAGGCAACAAAGGAGTGGCTCAAGAAGAAGCACATTAAGGTCCTGGAGTGGCCTAGCCAGTCTCCAGACCTTAATCCCATAGAAAATCTGTGGAGGGAGCTGAAGGTTCGAGTAGCCAAACGTCAGCCTCGAAACCTTAATGACTTGGAGAGGATCTGCAAAGAGGAGTGGGACAAAATCCCTCCTGAGATGTGTGCAAACCTGGTGGCCAACTACAAGAAACGTCTGACCTCTGTGATTGCCAACAAGGGTTTTGCCACCAAGTACTAAGTCGAAGGGGTCAAATACTTATTTCTCTCATTAACATGCAAATCAATGTATAACTTTTTTGAAATGCGTTTTTCTGGATTTTTTTGTTGTTTTTCTGTCTCTCACTGTTAAAATACACCTACCATTAAAATTATAGACTGATCATTTCTTTGTCAGTGGGCAAACGTACAAAATCAGAAGGGGATCAAATACTTTTTTCCCCTCACTGTATATAATACTCCAAACCCAAACAACAATACATGTAGGTAATAAATACCTATTTGGAGTAAAAGTGACACAGAAAATGTATCTCCAGGAAAGCACCCTAATGCTAACAAGGTTTCCAAATCTTATTTTTACTGACAGAGCTTCAAATCTCTACTTTATTGGACACAGATTCATGGACTGCATTGGAAACATTTTTCTCTCCCTTTTAGTTCCCACTTTTACTGTGGTACAGATCACTAACATTTACCAGGACTGGGATGAACTGCTTTATGTGGAAAGAGAGGAGCATGGCCAAGAGAAATGATCAATGATGGTTTACACAAGACCGTTAAGCCATTGCAGTTTGCACAGGAGTTAGAAGAGACAGGGCAGGATGTGTAACAGGGACAGGCCTACTCTTCCTACTCACAGAAGAGAAAAAAAACTCTACTATATAAAAACTATACTCTAATATAAAGCCCACACAAGGTGGCTGGTACAGTATTTGATCACAGTCTGCTGTAGGACTTTGTACACCACCATGTGGCAGAGCGAGGAAACACAAACTAACACAATAAAAGATCATTTTAATGGAGCAGGAGCTTTCAACACCCCCTGCAGTTATTAAATGTAATATATCACTGTAAATCTTTGCCCCACTCATTATTACCAGAATGCAATCAAACTGCAATATATTTGTGTCCTTTTCATGTCCCATGCTTAGTAAGCTGTCAAGTCGATTTTACTCCTATATGAGTTGTGTTGATGTTCGAGCAGCAAGACCAAGCCTTTAATGGTTTTGTGCTGTTTTGCTTTGCCTGGACACATTTTCTTCAAATTAATACTGTCAATACCAGACACTAATCAAAATTCTAATAGGGAGACATATCTTCTATTGTTTCCTCCTGCAACACTTTTTTTTTGGAAGTCAGAACCTACTATACAGAAATATACTATAAGGAAGCAAACTAGAAAGATTTTAAAGTACTACAAATCAATAGGCTGATATACATTTTCCTTTTGTGTGTCACTACCATTGGTGGGGAAAAAATTGGGGGACCTATACACATTTCACAATCTTGTATTGAATATAACAATATATGCTTCCCTGCTAAAGATAACGATTGCACCCTTCTGCCAAGCACTGCTTAAGTAAGTGGAAAAAACATAAAAAGTTGCAGCTCCACAAATTAGGAACATGGGGGGAAAAAAGACTTACAGAACAGCTGCACAAAACTTTTTAAAAAGTAACAGAGCCAAACAAATATATCATGCATTAACCATTAATGGCTTGTAAAGTGCCTAAGGGAACAAACTGTAAGGGGTGTCTTACCCAAATATGGAAATAACAAGAGCTCAAGGAGATACTATATACGTACACACTGTATTGTTCATCAGTCATCTGAGGGGCAGCTGCGTCTCTTCGTTTATTACATATCCGAAAGAACAGGCATTCTTGGGGCTGTGCTTTGTTTGTGTTGGGCAAGAATGAGGTGGAGTCAAACTTTTTTTCTATTATTATTATTATTATTATGGTTAGGTATTATTAGGTATGCCTTCATTAGAAAACACACTCCATCCTAAGGCTGCATTTATTAATTATCTTTTTAGGCAAAAGGGTTTACAGAGCAATTTTTTAATCTTATTGTACAGTTGATTCATTGTACAGTATAAAATATATGGAGGTGTTCTTGGTGGTTGTGATTTGGATCATTTATTGCAATATATATAACCCATATGTAAATATTCAGTGTGTAATGTAAAAATAAATTGTAATCATAATAATCATAATAGGATAATGCAACAGAGGACATTTTTCTCACATTTTACTCTAAATATTTCTCATCAAAATATTCTTCCTTACTAGAAAATTACAGCAGCATGACATAGACTCCAAATCTGGTGAAACTCTGAATGAAGTGGAACGAAAAGTTGATTTAGTAAGTAAATGCAAGTGTACCATAAGGGGAAAAGTAAAGTGTTGTATGCTTATCAATATTACTTGCACCAAAATATATATGTATCCCACCCTGGACAGCAGTGTCTGGAAGAGTTGGGAAGCAGAGACCAATTAATAATAATATTAACATTATATGGAATAATGTTTTATAAATAAAGTCCATGCGAAGCAAGTTCAGATTCAAGTAAACTGTAATAGATACAGGTTTTTAAGCCCATAAATTCCAAATGCAAAACTTGGAGAGATGAAAAAGACCAAACAAATTAAGTATATCACAGTGACTAATGATAATATCATGCACAAATTAACTAAAGAAAATACATCTTAGTCATAATTGCATAAACAGTTGCCAGAATATACAGCATCTGCCATAGTAGTACATTTTCATATTGCAAAAATAAATGTTATGCTGAGAAGGATCACATAAATATATGTGATTCATTGATCTTGAAAATAGCCTCTTTATAAAGTTAGGATGTTATATAATACATTTTATAAAATAAAACAAATGAAGACACAAGTACAAGTTGGCACTATAAAACCCCAGGGCCAGTGGGAACCTGTAGTGAATTCACACCTATAACTCACTAGGACATTGTGTCTCTCTCTATTTAGTTAATAATGAAATAATAATTTAGGTTGGTTTCTGAATCTCCACTTTCCTTTCGCTGCCCAGTTTTTGAGTGTGTGTGTCTTAATGAAGTGAAGATGATGGTGCCTTTGTACTCATATTCCCCCAAGTGCTGAGTTCTTTGACTGCAAAAAAAAACATTGTCTCTAGTCTGATGATACCCATCTATCTAAACCCTGAAAACAACACTACTATTCAATTTAGAAGAACTGTACAAAACCCAGCATATCAAGAAATGGCAAAATACATATGTAGGGGCCTACACATCTGAACATTCACTTAACTAAAGCAGTTTATCTTCTTATATCTAATTTTATTTGTAATTAATATGATTGTATTGCTAGTTTTGCCTTTCAGCTGTGACGCACAGGAGCTCGACTACATTGCACTGGGGTCAGTCCTAGAGCCCCAGTTTAGTTCGTTTCAAATGATGTTACTAAAAAACTGAACCAACAGAACAACATTCAAACGTAGACAAGAAACTTTGGGGTAATTAGAAAGCGGCTTCAAATAAATGAATAAATAAAAATATAATGACAGCTTTGCTTTATACTTACAATAATGTTTAAATCGTGTGGTACCTAGGATGGTTTAGAAAAAAAGCATTGCTACTTTACATCACAATGTTTGATCAAAAAACTAAACAAAACTGACATTTCCCTGAACCACACCAATAAGACCGCGCGATGTAGCACCCGAACCCGGAAATGGTTTGAGAGGTGTCGTACTAACCCGGCTGGATGCCGTAAATCGATGCGTAAACGTCGTGCTGCAGCCCGTGATCTGCGGGGTAGGAAACCCGCTCGGTCTTTCCTTACGGCTCTGTAGCAGAACTCGGTATGTGTGATATTGGGCTCTCCGTAAATATTGTTCTTTATCGGATTAAAGTAAATCTAAGCAATAATTCACACATATTCTCTCTTTTAGGAACATGCCGGCTAAAGGTCCCTTGCAGTCCGTCCAGGTCTTTGGACGCAAAGTGAGTGAAATAATAGTTTTTCTTCCACGTGTGGAAAGCGGCTTGTCTTTGGACGCATCGTTGCATAGTTAGCTAAACAGGGGTATGTGTTACCTACACAGTTGTGACTAGCTAGTGGAAGGTAATTTACAACATAAATCCTATATATATATATATATATATATATATATATTTGGTTTGCGTTCATAGAGATTTCGAGCAAGTTTAATTCGTTTATAGATTAAAAACAACACAAACTTGGGGTGCGGCCTGGTCTGCGTTTTGTTCGCAACGAGTCGTGGTTAGTACTCACTTTTATACGAGTTGATATTTTAAAACTGAATTTTACATTAGTTATTTCCCAAATGATTTAAATCAATACGGCCGTTTTGAAACGTTTGTAGTGCGGTTATTCAAAACCTGGTCAGACATGTGATTCACAGCGTGTTCAATCAATGCAGATCCCAATACAATGACGTTTTTAATGGCGTGTGGGTTGTGAATATACCCCGATCACAGTTTTATACATGCAAGGTGCGCAATACCTGCCTGCCTTTGCTTTTATACGAGTCATTGTAGATTGGGTTTCCGACATTTCGGTTTTAAAAAGCTTGTGTCGGCGAATAATGATGCACCACTGCTTTCACAATTAAAGGAAAGCTGTATTGTTGATAGCATTGGAACACTTCATTCATTTAGTCATGTGACCTTTTAATCCAGTCGCTCTAAAAAATCTAATTAAGGAAATTCCGTTCAGATAAGGTTCCAGTTAATTGGAGAGAGCTGGGTAGTGGGGCCTCAGGACCAGGGTTGAACCCCACTGCATTAAACCTGACCATCACAAAAGTGTTTTCATATCGTAGGCAAATGTATAATTGTGTTTTATTGCAGAAGGTATGGGATTATTGCATGAGATGGTCTCCAGTACCTGTTAACATACATCTATTTGTAATTCTCTACAGAAAACTGCGACAGCTGTTGCTCATTGCAAGAGGGGCAATGGCCTGATCAAGGTGAATGGCAGACCCCTGGAAATGATCGAGCCCAGGACTCTGCAGTACAAGGTGAGAGGACAGGCCGCCTGTTCAGCCCACATCAGTGCAGAGGCCTAGTGCCCCTGTTTAGTGTGATGATGATTCATTGTGCTTAACTGCAGGAGATCTGCAGGATTTAATACTGTGAGCTAAAGTCTGGAATTCATTCTTATTTTGGGCATGTAATCTGAATTCTCTATACTGTCCTGATGTTTTTGGGGGAATATTTGCTGCTATTGTGTTTTCCAGCTCTTCCAGTTTTAAGTTGTTGTGCAGCCTATATGGATAACTTCTGAATGAATAGTATAGAACACATCAGCATTTACTTTTACCATGTGGCAATCACTTTTTATGTTAATCAAAGTTTACTGGTTGCCTGAATTGTCTTAATCACTTCCTACTAGTTTTTCATTAAAAAGTGATCTGTAGCTGTAGTTGGATGTTGATTTAGTGCTTGTTTTGATGGTCACCATCTTCCTCTCTCAGCTGCTGGAGCCAGTTCTGCTCTTGGGCAAGGAGCGCTTTGCTGGCGTTGACATCAGAGTTCGTGTGAAGGGTGGTGGACACGTAGCACAGATTTATGGTAATTAAGATGTTTTTAACACACAACACCAAAAACAAGTGTTTTCTTTTAGAAACCTACCAAAAAGAGAACCTGGATCTTCAATGTGAATTGTTCTTTAATTGATGATGGCTTTGTATAAACCGTGTAAGTCACACTGCAGTACTTTACAGCACATGTTTTAATTTCCTGGAAGTGTTAATTCTGTATTGGTATAATTTCTCAACTAGTTAACTGAACTGCAGTTGCCTTGGGTTTGGAACCTGACATGGAATTAAATGACAATGTAACATGTGACACTGGAATAGAAGGGTTTGGGGGGCTGGTTTAGCTGCCAGGTATGTTTATACAGTAGGATGCTTATAGCTCACCAACAGCGCAGTGTATAATTTATATAGTTTAACAAATGGTGACATCAGGAATTATCATTTTTTCATAAGCTTTTTTTGACTCATTTCTTCACAGCTATCCGTCAGGCCATTTCCAAATCCCTGGTTGCATACTACCAGAAGTGTAAGTTGTTTTTCTCCCTCCGTTTTGTTTTTAGGCAGCTGTTTAAGTGTTTGGGCTTGGATTAAATCAAATTTAATGGTCACAATATGCAGAAGAGCACTTGTTGTATTTACTTGCTTTGTAGTGGGGGTGCTTTTCCCATATCATTTGAAAAAAATGTATTAGCTTTGAATGATATCTTGGCCTATACATGTGTACTATGTGTTCTATGATTTAAAGGAAACAAGTTAGTCAGCTGGTCTTCAGGTCAGTAAATTGGGAGCTCGCATGGGGGCCCAGTCTTGACTGCACCTCCGAGTCGGAACACTAATTACTAGGACTGTATTTGAAGGCCCATGATTTGATTTATTGGCCTTTCGGTCTGCAAAAAAGTTGACGTGATGCATTTCTCAAAATAGTCTCCATTCCTCCAAGATCGGGGTGAAATTTGCTACTTCTAATGTAATCGTTAATGTGATCTTTTATGTATTGCATAGAAAACACATTTCCAGTTTAATCCTTAATGTTTTTTTTTTCCCAATTTTGGAAGCTTTTCAAGAGATCTAGATATGGAGGGTATATTGCAGATTTTTTTCCTGCATTATTGATCAATCTCGTATCTCCTTCAGATGTGGATGAGGCTTCAAAGAAGGAAATCAAAGACATCCTTATCCAGTATGACAGGACCCTGCTGGTGGCCGATCCTCGTCGTTGCGAGTCCAAGAAGTTCGGTGGACCTGGAGCCCGCGCTCGCTACCAGAAGTCTTACCGTTAAAATTTCTGTGTACATTTCCATCAAACAATAAATCTGGTTCCCAAATTTCTTGCCTCTTGTCTTTGCTTTAATGAAATTTAAGGTTCGCATGTGAGATTTGCAGCAAAAGGGGAAGTCAAATCTGATTTTACCATGAATGGTGGCATCATTTGTTCCTCTGTAAAGTACCTATTGATTTGTTGCCAAATTAATACTTAGTTTTGCATAATGTGTGAATATAATTTGCATGGGAACATCATATAGTAGTGTTTACGTTAAATGCCATGTGCATTTTATATATATTTGTTTTGCTCACCATTTAACTTTTGTCTCTGTAGATTAGACCTGAATGTCACAATGTGATGACTGGTGGTGTAACTAATTTTATAGCTGTAGTTATTGTAACTCAATTTGTTTGGGTCCAGGTGCAACAGCTGATGGCAGCATATTTTATGTAATTCATATGATTCTCAAACACTGGAGGGCAGTCTTTCATAAACTTAGTCTCATCAAATCAACCTTTGCTGAATATTATTTTCCAAAGTTTTGAATATGTATTTATATATATATATATATATAATCTGTAAACTTTATGAAATTATCAATTGGTAGAAATTAAACGTACATAGGACAATGGTGTTGGGGGAGATACTGTTAATCTAAACACACAAATCAACCTTAACTAGATAATGTTTTATGTAATCATTAAACAATAGTCTTTAGCATATTGGCCGCTCAATGTGATATGCATCTACCAGTCTACTACTATATGCATACTGAGGCCTTGCTTACTGTTATGGCTCTGTCTTCACCATATTTTAACCATTGCATGCTACTTCACCACAATTTACTACTGGTTCAACAAAATTTGTTCCCAATTTTTCAGCATGTTTTTACCATGCTTCACCATACTAAACAAAGTACAAAAAGGAATGCTTTTTATTGTATTATTACTGCTGTAATTCCTTGGTTGTCTTTTAAAATCACAGGTTCAAACCTACAACCTTCAATGCAGGTTTAAGACCTTGACAGTCACTTGTCATGTGTAGCATGTTTTAAACTTGGTAGTGAAAGCGACTTAGCCCAGTTTTTAACCATGGCGTCAGGGCTTCCAGCCCCACATTCAACCACTCATAATTTGAGAAACTGAGAATTAAATAATTAAAGATTTCAATTTCAAATTGTATTCATATATATTTGCAATTTTCCTCAAGAGCAGTTTCGCAACTATAACTGCAGCACAAATCCCCAGCCCTGGTCCCGGACAGCTAAGAGAAGCATCGCCACAGGTAGGCTATACTGATGCTTTATACAGCAACAGACAGTGCCAAATCACACACACACACACACACACACATATATATATATATATATATATATATATATATATATATATATATATACACACATAACTTCTGGAATGGAAATCAAGAAATAGCTTCATTAGGGAGCCAATTCATTCACAGAAGAGGGCAATAGGTCTTAAAAGCAAAGTCGCATTAACTTTGTGACGCTGTTCGCGAAAATGATGTGAAATGCGATTTAACGTTCACTGTCAATAGTAATTGAAATGCAATTTTTGGACGTAATATTGTTTTTAATATAACACACTTTTACATTTAAATAAACCGAAAATAACAATAAGACGGTTAACTCATCCACCAACCCCATAACAACACACTCGTGTATATATTTTGTTGGCTGGGCTTTTCCCCAAATGACACAACAGAAACAACTATTTCATATTAAAGTTATGGCATTTTTAACCTGCTCCTGTTTGATTTTGCAGTTTGATATTGTTAATCGTGATGTTAATATGTAATAAGGACAGTAGTGTGGACACACTGAGTCTTTGTCTTTGTGTCCAGCTATGACATGGCACATTTGCTCAGGACTGCCCAGCAGCGCAGGTCCTCCGCAGGAGTCATGCTGTGAGGCAGTGTAAGCAGTACAGCCCAGGTAGAGTCGCCATGCATTGCTAATGAGAGCAGCACATTTCCATGGACGATCTGCCAAAGCCCCTGAAGACTGCTGTCTGGACCTGTGAAACAAATATTCAGCCAAACCAACGCACTAAAATGCCCTCCTAATTTCATTACTGGTTTCCATTAGGACGCAGCCCTGAAATGAACATAAAGAGGAATTTAAAATTAATGATTCCTTGGATAGTGGTATTATTCTGCCAACTTCTCCTTTTTCAAGGTAAGGTGTGATTTCTGTGTATTGTTATTGTCTTAATTATAATACTGACATCCTCTTTTGTCATCAGGAAATCCACTGTATTGCTTTTTACTAGGCAACTATCCGTGGACTTTGATGTTTCTGCATAAGCAAGCTGTTCAACTAGAGTGTTTTTGCTGCAGTATTTTTTTTACGAATTAAATGCATAAATTAATTCCATCCTTGTTAATTTTGTATTATAGTAACTTTCAACTTTGTAGCATTTTTATGTTGAGATTTATTTAGAAGGTTATGGTTATTGTTTTGTTGTTCGTGCTAAACTATAATGTTGTTATTATAAATAATAATTAATGGATTTATTGAAAATACTGCCCTCTTGCAGTGCATTTATTACCAAGAATGATTTATTGATTTTCAATTTCAATTTCAATTTCAATTTTAATTTAATCTTCTTAAGTTTCTCTCGGTTCAATTAAACAAATTTAAAAGCTTAAAAGGCCTCAGTATTAACGTGCATTAATCTACACATCAAAGTCATTTATGTACATTTTTGTATTGCCCACAATCAAAACATGTAACACACATTTACCAATCAAATGAATTTTAACAATATTAATGACATAATTAATGAAAAATAGATTCCTCATTCTTATTAAAAAAGGCTGGGCAGTTTTACGAGGTAATTTGTTTGTGTGGTATACTATTTAAAATTTTGGATACACTTCAAGCTTTAATAAAAGTATGACAAATCAGTGTTTTTTATTTTTTTATTATTATTATTATTATTTTATTTTTATTTTTATTTTTAATAATGTAAGCACTGTTGTGTTTCATGGAAAGCAGCTACAATGATATCAGTAAAACTGCGTGGTTTCTTATGCTCTGAGTAGTAATTTTGTTTCTCAAATAGGGTTTACTTGCCAGTCTCCAAACCAGCACACTAGGATACAAAGGTAAGCTTGTTTTTATACATTTAAATGCAAAGTGGAAACAGAAATCCTCATATTCATCCAATCATATTGATAATTCCATAGTGGAAATATCTTAACCAAACACCAGTGAGTTGCAGTTCTTGCTATTTGATTGACCTAATTTACCAATTGCAATTCTGGTTATAAATATATTTGTTTGTAATTTAAATACTGTGATATAGGATTGTGAGCTATAACTTATTTATAAATTATAATGAATTCAAGTTTCCATTGGGCATTCAGTTATACAGTAATACACAGTGCATAGAGGGCTGCTGGAGAAAATTATAATATATCAGTTGCTTTCCCTGACTATTTGTTTAGCATATTAAAAAGTGAGGAAAAGTGTTTCAGTGAGTTTTTAATCCACCCTCTCTGTGTGTTTCCCTCTTTGATTTGTTGTTGAAATGTACAGGTTATCCCAGATGATTTCACTGTGTACACCCTGATTCAGCTGGATAACTCTTATTAAATGAGTTGATATCCTAGGTTTTGGTGAAAGATCATTTATCAATCTAAGGTGTAAGGTCTCAGTGTTTTGTAAGGGTTTTCATTGTCATACTTGGATGTCCTTGGAACACACTTGAGCGTGTATAACAGCTGTATCTGAGAACAGCTACCCTGGATTTCTGCAAAACTCAGTTTGACTGTTTGATAGTACAAGTCGCTTTTTGTTCCTTCCAGGAAAAGGTTTAATGCACTTCGACAGAAACGAGATCTCTTCGGAGAAGAGGTAGGTATACCTAAGAGAAAGGAGGAAAAAAGCAACGAAATATTGAAGCACACCTGACTGCACAAAGAGGTCTTTGTGTGCAATACACACATGGCACAACTGCTCAGGGTTTTTCTCTCACACTCTGATACCTTGTTTCTACTGATTCCTAAGCAGCAGACACCTTCAATCATCTTCATCAACTCTCGAGTGACAGTTATATTTTTTGGGGTTAATAAAAGCTTAAGATAAAGCTGTCCTGATAATTATAAGGAACCCTTATTGTAAATCCATATCCTTGAGTGCAATCCCAGTGCTCTGTTGTGTTGTATTGTAATAGAATGTGAGGTCTTTACTGAATCTTACAGAAGTTTCTGCTGTCTTCAAGTTTTCTTTTACAACACTCACAGCGACTGATAGATATATTTCTATGCCTTTTTATTATAGACTTTTAGGCCACTGCTTTCTGAGGGTTCACTGCCAAGGAGCATCAGTCATAATCAGTCTTTGGCACGTGATGCACCTACAGGTATGTTTTCAGGCCGCTATACTTATTAACAGGTTGTTTATTTAATGTTAAGTCATGTTTGCAGTTATTCTGTGAGAGTTTGGATAATACATGAAGTCAAGTGTATTTAAACAGAGAATAAAACATGACAGGCATTGCAATGAAAAACTTGGTTAAAATCAAGACATCCGTCGGTAATTATTTGCCTGATTACCCCAGCTGACCCATATAAATTACAGCCAGCCTCTGTTTAAGAAGCTAATGTATTTGCTTGGCAGAGAAAAGGATAGCGTGTCATGACTGATGTCATCATTAACATTTAAACCCTGTGGGCTTCAAATTACTGTAGGGTTTGTCATTTAAAAAGAGGAAGCAAAGGTCATGGTTAAAGGTTTTTACAAGAAAGTTCATCCTGCATGTTGCACTTAAAACCAGACAGAATGTTTTTTGCATACTTTTTTGGAGAGCAAATCTCTCATGCTTCCTCAGGCACCATTGAAATTCACGTTTGGTCATCCCTGGTGTCTTTGTCTGAAGCCTGGATTGAAACTCTTGTTATATAACGTTCTGATAAGTTTACATCATTGTTTTCAGTGTGCCCAGTCTTTTTAGCTTATTTTTGAGGAAACACCGTTGCTTTTCTTCGTGCAATATCTGTCCCATTGCTCATTGCCTCATAAAATAGGTTCCTTCTCAAATCTTGCACCCATGAGAACGGTCTTTGTGTCTTTCCTTCAGCTAAAAATATTCAACATGTTTATTCTTGCTGTTTAATTGCTATTCATTCAATAAAATATATGGATGATTTTATTTATACTTTGTTAATCGTGGTGTATGGTGTCAATTAGCAATTCTAATGTCTGATAATAGGATGCCAGTGATTCCCTATCAAAGACAGGATGGAAGTATAGCACAGTAAAAGCAATAGGACTTCTACACATACAAGACAGGTAGTGATTGTTTTGTTTGACTTTGCTCAGGTTATAGCTCTCCGCTCTAAACTGGACGGGCAATGTTCTCTCTGAAGGCAACACTAATCTCGTCAAATGGAGTCAAACAATGTCTATGCCTTGTTTTACCTCACAGGGTCCTGCGGTTGCCTTAATGGAGGCTGGTGCATGGATGGTGGTCTCTGTGACTGCAGCCAATTCCAGGCTCTCGGGGACAGATGTCAGATCGGTGAGTGCCTGTATTCATCTGATAACAATGAACTTGATGTATAGGTATACCCTTACCATACATTATCTCATTCGAATTTAGGACTTCCATTTCCCCGAAAACCAGAGCATTCATTACAATCTGGCTTTGATTCTATCCAGAGCAATTTAAACATAATTTGAGCACTTACAGCTACATGTGTTACAAATAAGTTCGTTTTGTGTCTCCCATGGCAGACTTTATTATGCCCAGAAATAATCAACATAATTCATTAGCTTCTCTTTTAGTATTGTTGATAGTATAGACAATGATCCTTTAGTGCCTTTTCAAAGCTGTGTATAAATCCGATACATTAATAATTTAGATGAAATCAAGTTTGCAATTATGTGTAAAAAGAAATCCATGAATTACGTGCATGAACAGGCTCAGGAAGCAGCCAGGGACATAATTACTGATGCTATCACCAAGGTGAGTTGAACAGATTCTTTGATCTTCTTGCACAATAAATGCAAAAACTACCTGGCACTAATAAAACGATCTTATCCCAACTGGGGCTTAAACAGAATACTCTCACCGAATTCGAACCTGAAACATTTTAGGTTCATCCAAGGTAATTTGCAGCATCCCGAGGCCATTTGTTTATGTGGCGTATTTAATAGAATCCAGATCAGAAGTTGCATCTTGCCTTTAGGAAGCATTTACCCCTGTGGAACATGATTTCCTCTCAGCACTACTGGTTATTCAGGATACCTTTACGATTCAACCTTGTGAACAGGACACAGATAGTCAGTGTTTTGAATGTCTGGAAGCCGGTCAGACTTCTTCGGGGAAGTGCATATCTAGATTGGGTGTCTTCTCAACTCTTAAGAACAAACACATCCTTTCTTTAGATCCTTAAGTACCATTTCCATTAAATACTAAAAAAACAAGCTTGTTGTATTTGGGATTAGTGGCATGGCTTCATGTGATAGAGCCGGTATTTATAACAAAGACAGCTTTTAGTCTGTTGGCAGGCAATAATTGTGTTTTTGCTGTGACTACTATCTGGGTACCACTTATCATAGACTCTAGAAGGAAGGTGCATTATTTTTTTTTGTGCCCAGCATTTTCTTCACCATTTAATAACTGGTTTTATTATAATAATGGTTAATAAAGAGACAAATTCCTTCCCAGTTAAAAGTATATGCTAAGTATAGCTGTCATTTAACGCCACTTCAGAAGGGATTCAATATTTCAGAAATTATTTCTCAAATCTGGCAAAGACTAGGAACAGTTATTTCCCTAGGCTTATAACTTTTACACTGTTATCCTCGATTGTAAAACAATATATTTTTCTTGTATTATACCTCATGCCACTATTTAAAAAAAAATATATATATTTTTTTTAAGTACCAGAACAATCAATCATGTATAAATGCACCTGTAGTACTGGATCTCATAATACCTAAATGCTTGGAGTATGCCACATGGTCATGCGTGTCATTTTATATCTCAGCCGCGGCAGAGCAGATTAAGCTTTGTCTTTACTCTGGCAACAGATATGTGCCAATCTTACATTCCAGTTTTAAATCCAATGTTTTGGCTTCTTCAGACTTTAAACGCTGCCTCAGACAACAAAGAGAGCTTTATGTTGTGTATTCTTACAAAAGGAGCCGAGCACTGCTGGTTTAATTGAATTTGGGTATACGTTACAGACAAGACGTTTCTCCAAGCTTTGAATGGATTAAGGTTCAGGTAAAACCACAAATATGGTGTTATCTTTTTTTTGTAATTATTGCAGCCCCCACATGAAAAGTGGTTGGACTTTTTGTTGCAGCTCACAATAAGCATGTTTTGCTTCTTATTTTTTACTTCGGCAGTTCTTATAAAACACAAAGATATGCAAAGAAACCACAACCAGAGCATCATGATCAAGATTTTTCCTGTCATATGCATAATGCTTCATCGCCTTTCTACTCAGCATGTTCATTATTAGTGATGTCAATTACTTGGCTCACCTTTGTAGTGTAAATGCGATCACAACGTGCCGTACCATACCAAGCTGGCATGGTGCCGCTACAGCACGGCTCCATTAGTGGAAGCCCAGTTTGTTCAGGGCTTTGGAGATATGCAGCAAGATATTGTACCCAGGTCTGTGTTTAATTGTTAGCTAAAATGCTAAAATTGGAGATACTTGATTGTGCTTACAGTTCACAGCAATACTGTACTGGTATCTTTGATAAATCTGTTTCCTGTTGTTTGATCTGTTTCAGTCCCTAACGTTGGAGAAGATCGGGATGGAATCTGCAGATCGTGGGGACAACACCACTTCGAAACCTTCGACGGCATTTACTATTACTTCCCAGGGACGTGTTCCTACATCCTTGCCAAAGACTGCCACGCAACAGAACCACAGTACACAATATGGGTATACCTCCTTCACATATATATATATATATATATATATATATATATATATATATATATATATATATATATATATATATATATTATAGCTGAATATGTTTTTGAATATAGTGAAAACTAAATTATATTAAAATAAAATAAAGGGCCACCTGCCAACATTCCTTCAGCCTGAGCTACAATCTGGAAAGGAGATATCTCTCTCTTATTATTTATTTATTTTATACCTTGTTTAAGAAACTCAATCACATTTGATCTTATAACCTTGGTCTGTAACCCTGTCATTACCTTTTAATAAAGATGTTTTGTGCAGTCTCTAAGAATGATACTTTAAAGAGACAAATAAACCCTGCGGATAATTTGACCACCTGCTCTGGAATACATTCTTAGGACACGTGATGTTCTTATACCTTGAAAGTGTATAATTCTTTGAACTTCCAGAATGTGGACTTCTATTGTCAAGGCATTCCTGCTATAGAGGTTTCTTTATACAGTGCTTGTGTATTTCCACAAATGAAAAGCAATCAGCCTTGGTTATTATCAGTAATGACTATTCTTTTAACTTCAGTCACAGCTGTTTATAAAATCATATTTCCTTAATATGAACTGAACTGCAGGAATTCCTTGTGGTCCAGATATAATCCCCAGTAATTATTTCCCCTAATTTGCAGGTTCATAACAGCCGGGCCTGTGAAGGCACTGTGTATTCCTGTCTCAGATCTCTCAGCTTGTACTTCCCCAATGAGGACGAGATCCACATTACCGGCTATGAAGTCAAGAAGGGTGGCATCAGGTGACCGCCAGAGAGAAAGATGGAATTGAGGAAGTCGCCGTATTCGGAAGCTGGGGTTTATTCATAGAGGGCATGGAGTGATCTTCCTCACTTTCTCATTAAGACAGGATTTTCCATCACTTCCATCACTTCCATCAACAGTTACACTTTACTTTACATTACAGTCTGAGTTATTTGTAGTTACTCCAGAGTCTTGCTGAAATTGGCAAGAGCTAGTACTAATTTTTACTCAGATAACGTATGAGGTCTTTTTGATTTCTATTAGATGTTAATGTTCGATTATCTGTAATATTATGAACACAGGACATTATAGTTTATTGAAACATACAGTATACATATTCATAGATTTCGTGCTAGCCTGCCAGACATTGTTTATCTGTCGCAGGAAAAGGATTTGGCTTCAAATTGTTTAAAATCAATGGGGATCATTTCCGTGCAAAAGAAAGACAAGATTTTGTTATATATATATATAAATGAAAGCAAGCTAAAGATCAAATAAATTGAATTGTTAAGGTGCAATGACCCATTTTGAAGAGGGTTGAGGATTTCAGTATAATTGACCGCCCATGGGATTTAGCTGGTCGGTTCATTTTGCTACAGGTAAGAAAAGTCTCACAATGTAGCCATATTAAAATTCGGCATTCCAGCAGGCAGTGTACACAGCGGTGGCAACAGAACAAGTCATAGGTTCAGATTCCTCTTTAGATCTTATTTTAGTTGGTGACCTTGAGTGTCATTTGATCCTTTCACAAAAACAAAAAACAAAAAAACAATGTCTTTGCATAAAATTGCTGAGTTAAGGCACAGCCGAAAAGATTTTAGATAATTTTTTGCCAATATTGCATGACAGAGCCCCATGTGGCTTAATTATTCAATTGAAAGGGAGGTAGTTGCATTAAGAGGTAACTGTCAGTCACTACACTACACTGTAAAGAAAGAAAATGACATTTGTGTGTTAACAATCTGACTTCAAAGCACCTTGATTCTGTGTTTTGGCTCCAGATATTGATTAGATTAGCCTGTTGCCTTTTTTATCCTTCAGAACTAATGGAAATAAGAATCTTAATCATGGGACGGTATTACGTTAAGTGTAGCTGAAGGAAAGTAAAAATAAATAATAAAACATTAAATAAATAGTCCATGAAACTTGAATATTTCCTCAAATCATGTATTAACCACTTATGTTTCTAATGTAATGAAGATAAGGTAGCAAAGTGATGTGTATTATGTGAACTATAAATGTTCTGTAATGGTTTGTATACTGGTTTAAATTGGTTTCTGGTCAGTCACAGAAGTCCCCTTGTATTGAAAATAGAAAAACATTAATGAATGTTGTCAAGAAATAATATGTTTATTCATATATATGCTAAGATTGCATATTAATTATAATACAAAAAGGGCATGTCTTTCTTTTGCTTAGCTTGGAGAACAGGCGAGCCCTATCAGCAAATCATAATACTTTTCACTTCAGACGACCTGTCATCTCCTTTTTATCCCTGGGTGGCTTGAGACTGAAGTGACGAGTGAGCTTTAGACAGAGATATATAAAACATGCAGCCTGCAGTCGAGTCAAAGTTTAGACAGAATTCAATCAGCAGGGGGAATTAGTTTACTTTTATGTCTGTACGTCTCATCCACAGTTGTCTAGTTTACTTGAAAACTGCATCATCCGTGAGTGTATGTGTGAATTAATAATACCAAACAAACAGTACAGTGACTTGTCTTCACTGTAACGCTCACAGGGTTTGTTATATTTACTCTTTGTATTGTGTTTTTGACAGACTGACTCTGCCCCAGACCATTCGCAATGTGTTCATTGAGAGACTGGCCGATTACATCCTGGTAAAAAGTACCTTTGGGTTTTCCCTGGCCTGGGACGGGGGCTCTGGCGTTTATATCAAAATGACGGAGGATCACAAAGGCAGGCCTTGTGGACTCTGTGGAAACTACAATGATGATGGGTCAGATGATCTCACCACCAGCTACAGTAAGAGGAGCAGGCCAGCAGCAGTTATCCAGTCATTCATCGCTTAATTGCATGCGATTATTTCTTCAGTGCGAGCTGCAGTTCATCTAATCGAGCTTGTGACAGTCCAACAGTTTCTGAATTGAGTTTCTGCGGTCATTGCCTGCACACTTATGTACTAATAAAGAGTGCTTTCGATCAGACAACAGGAAAGCTTTCAACTTTATTAATAATTGTAGCAAATAATGGTAAATGCCAACAGAGATAGTCTGAACTCTGAAAGGCTACATTAATTGTTCTTGATCATCGTTTAAAGGGAAAGAAATTCAACTGGTGTAGTAACCATGTGTGGTTATAACTTACCCTGTAACTGTGAAAATCCCACAGAAAATATGCCGGTGGGTATAGGGAATTGAAAGGTTAATTGGTTCTGGATTCAACTGGTGGTAATGAAACTGACAGAAGAAGAATAATTAATAACTATGATTATATTATGAATTGCTGTCTTGAATGTTATTTGTGTCCAATATACAACACAGGGATTTTCCTTTCATAGTATTTCCTCTCACAAGAAGCATTCCTGCACCTTGCATTCAAAGTAATCAGTCCTGTCAGTTGTCTGTGTGTTTTTTTCTCTTTTCTTGTGGTTCTCCTTCGACTGGACACCTTGGCCCAGATGTGCAGACTGTAGATACTGCCCAATTTGGAAACAGCTGGGTTGTTGAACTGCCCCAGGATGCTCCCTGTGAATTAACAGAGGAAGACTTTCCCAGTCCGTGTAAAACCGAGTCAGCTATGGATGCAAGTTATCTTGATTTTTAAATTCTAAGACTGCTTTATGTTAAAAATGTAATATGTTATATATAATATGTCCCATCCCAGATGTGTGGATGTGATAGCACTGGTTGTGTAACAGATTGTGTGCTCAATATTTAAAGAGTAAAATCCGATTAAGAGTTATTAGTACTATGTATTTTCCTAGGTGAACTTGCATGCTTAGCATATCATTCCCAAGAGTGTTTCAGTGTTAGTATTTATGTTTAAAATTCTCATATACTACTACCACCACTACTACTACTACTACTGAAAATAACTGTATTTGTTTTCAGAACATGCTGGAGAAGTGCAGTGCTCTTTTGTTTTTCCCCTTTCTGTCCTGTCACGAGCACATTGATCCATACCCCTATGTTGCCAGCTGTGTCAATGACCTATGTGTGTAAGTTGTATTCTTCAGCCTGTTCAATATACCAGCTTCAGTCCTGCTCAATAAACCCAACCCACATTTGTATTATATTCATATGTGTGTGTGTATTCAAGGGCCTTTGTCTTGTCATGTCATTAAGTTTGTATTCTGCCGGGTAATTCAAATAACCACGTCCACCTTTTTTGACAATTTGGCACCCCCGCAATACAGATATTTCCCTGGGGAGTTTTTCCAACGAAGGGATTAAATGTATTGAGGAAAATAATTGAATAGCTTTTGGCATGCTTCAAAGCATAAAGTCATACTGGAATGCTATTTTGTTTGCTGAAACCGTCACAAAAATCCAATGCAAGAAGTGATTGGGAGGACGATAAGCCTGGGCATTCAGAGCAGACCCTCTCACCATTTCTTTAGCCATACTTGACAGTTGCATGCTTAAAATATACAGAAGCTATTAAGCCTGACAGTTAATAGTAGCCAAGTACCATTTATCAGCAGTTAAACTGGCAGCAACTAACAGGGGCAATTGTATAGTATATCAAATCTCTGTACAAACTGTGCTTTTATTTTGACTTGTTAAGAGCTAGTGAATATCAATCAATGAAAGATGTTTAAGCATGTGTATAGGTGTATAGAGGAATGCATAGATTTATTTTTGGGATAGTTTGAAAATGGGTATACATTGGTAAGTTTTATTGCCAACACCACTGGGGTATATACTTATTTGATTACACACATAATCAAAAGCTCCAAGTTCAAATCCTGTTTTCTTTGTGAAAATCCCGTGGGACAGATCAGACGATGATGACACGTTCTGCAGGGCAGTGACGGAGTACGCCAGGGCGTGTTCCCACGTTGGGTATCCGGTGAGAGAGTGGAGGGAGACCTTTCCCGCTTGCAGTGAGTAAATCAATGGCCAGTGGTGGGGCGATCCTGGGGAGCAGGGCTTTCGTTGTGGACAATAATTCCATAGTCCCACTGATCTGTTGTTGGAAAAAGGACCTTTGAAAGGTAACAATCATGTTGGTGATTGTTGTCTTTGATGTAACAGCACTTGAAGACAATGTTCTGATCTTATATCAAACAATCCCAGTGCGAATGACCATAGTTACATTCTGTTTTGTGTGATTGAACATTGTAGAAGGCTGGCAATTGTCTATAAAAGCAGGCACAGTACAAGGCCTTCATCATTGACGTTTGAGATGGGAGGAGCAGCTGTCTGCGTTACTTGGTCTTTAGATCGACAGCATCTTACAGCACTCAAGAAGGGGATTGAAATATCGGTTGTCCCTGTTGAGTTCACTCTCTAGTGCTCTACAGATTGTAGGGTTGAGTTTTTGAAATCATACCTCGTGATTTTTGCAGCGGATGGGTGTGAAGACAGCTTTGTTCACCGAGACTGTATCAGCTGCTGCCCGCCCACCTGCACGTTTGAGAAGGAATGTCTGGGGAGCAATCTGCACTGTCTGGATGGCTGTTACTGCCCTGATGGTAAGAGACCATCATAGTGAAGCGGCTATGCATGTAAGATAGACATATGTCACTACAGCCTCTTAGATATTTCCCTTTCTCCTGTTTTTCAGTTCGAAGCATGACTCCACAGTCTTTGCCTGTGATTTAATTTCAGCTCAGTACACTTTACATGTGTATTGTAGATTAAAAAATGGTTCCCAAATAATTGTAAGAACTATTTAAAACATTTTGTTCAGTCACAGACCATTATAAATTAACAGATACTGGCAGGTAGTGATTTAAAAAAATTGGTTCCAGTCCATAGATTGGTAAAATATTGATTTTCCCAGAAAGGTCTCCTACTGAGTTGTGTCAGAAAGAATTTTGCTGATATGGAAGGTAAAGGGTTAGCTGATTTCAGGGTCTCGTTTTTTCTGCTGTCAGGACTGGTAATGGAGAATGGGACGTGCATCGCAGTGGCCAACTGCCCGTGTGTGTACCACGGCACTGCGTACCCCCTGGGCCATGTTCTGGAGCAGGGCTGCAGTGTGTGGTAAGACAGCTCCTCGAAGGATCTACAAGGATCTTAAACTATAACCAACTTTAGTTAGTTTTCCCTTAAGGGTTTGTTTGGAGTTTAAGCTTGATTCACAAAACTGCGTTAACACATTGAAGTCAATACGAAATCAATACACAAAGCTGAGGTCAAAGCCACTGTGTTCAATACTGAATCTATTCCATGCTTTTATGGTTTTATGGGCCACATATCAATGTTAAAGACATGGAAGCAGCAGACTAATCAGACTGACACCCCCCCCTCCTACTGATGTATTGATATACTATCCCAAGCATATATTTCAGAGACTGTAACATTTAGTGAGAAAACATTAAGTCTGTTGTTTGAATCAATGGGGATTGATTGATGATGCAGCCCTGCTGCAGTGAGGTATTTAAGCATTTCAAATGATATAAAGGAAGGAATGGATGTAGGAAGCTCAGAGTAAAGCACAATTACTTATACACAACCTTTACATATAAACTACTCATGCAGCTGACTCTGGTAAATAGTGTGGCAGAATGCAAATAAGCTGACAACTGTAATGTTATTTTCTCAGTATTTGCAGTGGTGGTGTGTGGAACTGCACAGAGAACAACTGCACAGGTATGTCACTTGTATATATATATTTAAATAACAAACAAACACAACAGTTCAACCACATTGCCCAGTGTCCCTGTTCTTGTGTGCTGCAGCGGAGTGCTCTGTCACAGGAGACTCTCACATCACCTCCTTTGATGGCCGGATCTTCATGTACAGTGGGACCTGCCAGTATGTCCTGGTGAAGAGCTGGAGAACAACCAGGTTCACACTGACATTACAGAACATGCCCTGCGGTGAGGTAACACAAATACTTCCAATAATACGTGACACAAAACTGTTTAATTTTAGTTTACTCCCAGTTTTTCTACTTTACTGTACACTTCAATCCTTTACAACATGTTTAATTTTCTTCATTGTGTATATAACAGATCTCTTTTCCTAAGGTTGTTTTAGCATTTTTCTTCATGTTTTTTAGTTTTTTATAAGGTTGCACAAATGTGATGGTGTTTACTATTCAGTACAGTACATGTCATTACCTTGTCAGTGCACAGGACTAAATTAAGATATTACCAAAGTAAATGTGATCTACAGGGTATCAAGGTGTAGTTTGGAGAACTTTGGTATCTGATCCTTAAATGCAGCTTTACAGCATAAGAGAGAAATGAGAGTAGCAGGAATTGTAGGCTTTTCCCTTCACAGTAATGTGCTTGTGTTGTAGAACGTGGAGCACTCGTGTATTCATTCTGTGACTCTTGTGGTGGACGAGGACGTGAGCAGGCAGGTGACACTAACCAGAGACGGGGAGGTTCTCATCGGCGTTAACCAGGCTGCCAGTCTGCCCTTCTCCGATGGTAAGGCAGTTTAGTCCTTGATAGATCTGTGTTGCTTTCTGTATGCCTTGATCTTGTAACAGCCATTATGATTTCAGTATTTTATATAAAGTGTTTTGGGAATCAGAATGGGAATGATGTGTTCCTACTAGTAAACTGAAACACTGAAATTATTGATTTACACTAAGAGATATTATTGAATAAGATGCATGACTAAATAAATGTCTGGAGCTGCTGCCTCTTAATCAACGCGCCAATGTGCCTTAATAGCATGACTAAAGGAGATGATTTGGGAATTGGGAGATTATGAATAAATAAGTGGTTAAATGAAGCAGACTGCATGAGAACCTTTTGCAGGGAGGAATGAAATGCAGCCTAAGAAAGTTGGTGGCGTGAAACATAGCGCCCTAATAACGGTTTGCGTTGGTTACTAATGGCTGTGTTTGTGCTCCCACTCAGATATCGTGGAGGTTAGAAAGCTGACCTCTCTGTTCACAAGGCTGAAAACCAGCTTTGGTTTGCGGCTCCGGTTTGACAGAAGTGGGGGGAGGCTGTACGTGCTTCTGGACAGCAGCTGGAAGGGGGGGACGGTGGGTCTGTGCGGCCCCTTCAATGGGAATTTACGAGACGATTTTCTGTAAGTTTCTCTGACTGCGGAGCCCAATTGATGATGTCATAGCATTCTAGAAGTATGTGTATGAAAGTTAAAATGCTGTTAACCAATTATATGCTGAACTTCAGTGATATATACATTACCAAGGACTTGTTCTGCTATGTTCCTTATTCAGATCTCCATCAGGAATGATTGAAGGCACTCCTCAGCTTCACATCAATGCGTGGAAGGTCTCCTCAGCTTGCACAAGCCCCGTTAATATTCCCATCATTGATCCTTGTGAGATGAACCAGCAAAATGGTAGATTATTTTTATGTTTCTTGTAAGATAAACTTTGGAGAGATCCCCATTTAGGTTATTGCACTACTACTACTACTACTACTACTACTACTACTACTACTACTACTACTACTATTACTACTGATACTTCTAATGATAACAATTTATTTAAAGGGCACATTCATAGATAATATTCATAAATACATAGAATAGATCCAGTTATAGTTTAGTAAGTTCATATGGTTCACAGCCAGATCTGAACTTGTAATTTACTGACTTGTCCATCTTTATGAATCAATATATCCTGTTGTGTCCAGTCATTCTCAGATCAAGAGAACAGGTTTTGTAAGTGTTATATTAAAGGTTATAGAGAAGTGTGATTAATTCACCTGTCCAGCATCACTGTAGGACTGCATGACAATATTAGCAAGGAAGGTAACCTTGTAATCACTTCATGGCACAAATAATATGTTTGGAAGGTGTGGTAGCTTAGAATGTGAAATCTAAAATAGGCATCTTGCAGCAGATTGGTGCTTCAGGAATCCAAACGCATGCATTTTTTCTGACTGTTGGGCCGTCTGTAGTTTTCTATGCCTCGCAGTGTGATGTCATCAATGAAGAGCTGTTTGCCCCATGCCACTCCTACATCAGCCCCAGTGTGTACTTCCAGCAGTGCCGCTTCCAGGCCTGTCGCTGTGGAAGTACCTGTCTGTGCACAGCGCTGGCACACTACGCCTACGTCTGCGCCAAACACAAAGTGATCATCGATTTCAGGACCCACGTCTCCGAGTGTGGTGAGTGCAAGCGAAATGGGAATGGCATGTAGTGGGATGCCGTTGTGGTTGGAGTGAACCTATACTTTACACGGTAATCTGGGAGCTGCTACAGATGGCATCTGCTCTTAGGAAAATTAAATGAGATCAAAAAGCGCTGAAATCTGATCCGAGGTAACCTGCGGTGAGAGGCGTACGACTAGTGAGGCTGGAGATTGCAATCATAAACGATTCCTTGTTGACCTGTCTTAACCTGTTATCTAAATCCCTCTTATTGGATTTTTAAATCTTCTCGCTGAGCTTTAGTATCACCCAATTCCCTGTCTGCATCATTCCCTGGGAGACGCGGGGAATAAAGGCATGACAGGTGCAAGGTCAGCAATTAAATGCAAAAGGAAGTAGAGCTGATGGACTCTGAAGGTTTTCCACTGTTCTGTTTTAAATTAAACACACATTGCGCTAATTTGTCGTCCGTTACCTTAATCCCACTGTTAAACCACTTGTGTGACTGTAATCTGTAATTCCGCTATTGTCTTTATATAGGTGTGGTATGCCTTGGAGGAATGCAGTACCACACGTGCACGTCGTTGTGCGGGAAGACATGCCAGTCCCTCTCCAGCGCCGAAGTGTGTGACGAGGACTGCTCGGAGGGGTGTAACTGCCCTGCAGGGACTTACTTCGATGATGTCCGGCAGCGCTGCATCACCATGTAGGCATTTCCTTGTGCCAACGATGGGATACGAGCTACACGATAGTCTTCCGTCAACGGGCAGTGGGGTTTAACCCTTTCAAGGGGCAGTAGCGTTGAAAGAAATGTCCTGAGATCTGTGTCTTTTTAGGCTGAGACTACTATATAGACTGGGTTTTTGTAAGACATAAAATATATGTTTTTTCATCCCTCCATAATTTTCTGCTAGATTGGTAAATTTACACTGTTTAAAAACTGAAAGAAAAATAGGAAATGAAAAAAAAAAAATTGATTGCAAGTTTGGAAGTGTTTTTTTTTTTTTTTTTACAAATTGGAAGCTTTTACTTTCTCTGAAATGCCCTGAAGAATAACGTGCCTTTCTCTGCAGGTCCCTGTGTCACTGCTACTTCATGGGCTCTGTGTTTCAGCCGGGGGAGGTTTCATTCAGTGCATCTGGCCCATGGTAAGTAGTCTTTAATAACATTACATACATTCGCTTTCTTTTACAGAAAGAAATTCGGACTTTCTGATGTGATTGCCCTATTACAAAAGCAATGATGATAATAGAATCTGACAGTTTAATTTCCTCAATAATGGAATGTGTGAAGTGGTCAGATAGTCAACAGATTATGGGTTTAAAAACTATGGAATTAATATAGCAAAATCAAAAACAATTGAAAATCAAGGAAGAGTCAACCTCCATACAAGTATTGAGCATCATCGCCTTTCTGTCCCCAACAGCCTTTGCAGGAATGGACGGATGGAGTGTGCCCCCGAAGAGCCAGGTAAGGGTCTTAGTTGTAGGTATGGATGATATACTTCTCCATGGGTCATTTCACACGGTGACAAGATTAAGAATATTAGCTGCTGGGAGTGACTGGGATAGAGCAGAGTATTTTCAATATTTACCAACAAGTTGACATTTCATTCTGTACATTTCATCTATATAAAGCAGTGAGGATTTGAAATACAGCTTTGATTTGGCAGGATTGAAAGACATGGGCCAAGAAATGCAACAACTGTGAGGTGTGTTTTTTTTAGTGAAGTAACATGGTTGGTTTTGTCAGAACCAGAACCAGGAGAATGCCCCGAAGGAAAGATATACTTCAACTGCAGAGAGCAGCAGCCCGGCCAGCCGCGCACCGGCATCGCCTGTGAAGTGACCTGCCGCAACATGATGATGAACCTCACCTGTCTGCCCACCACGCCCTGTGTGCCCGGCTGCGGCTGCCCGGCAGGGTAGGGGCTCTGTGCGCTGGAGGCTGGCAGTGTCCGTCTCTACTTTTCCAGCATTTAATGATTCAGATTAGTGGAAAATAACAAATTAACATATCCCACTGGATATATTTAACCCTTGGCTGCAGCCCTCTAAATCAACTCCAGATTAGATCCTGGAAAACCATGCAGGCAAAAAAAACAACTATCAAACAGAGACATCTGTCACCAAATCTTAAATGAATAACAAGTGGGAAATTGTGACGTGTATAAGTTTAAATTACACTTCAGAATACGTGATAGGTCTCCCTTATCCTGTGCTGCAAATTAATTTTAACCATTTTCTCTCACATATATTTTATACATAATTTGCTGTAAGAATTTTGATATATTTTGTGGTGCGATTTTTGTCGTTTTAAATTGGTTTCCTTTATGTTTCTTAAAGCCTGTTGATAATCTAAATTTCAAAAACAAAATAGCATCATACAGTGACTGTCCCCTTTTAAAATAATTGTACTGTTCATAACTCCATCACTGCATTTTCTCTACAAAACATTCATCCAGAGTTTAAATACACTCTTTCTGAAGAGCCTAACATTTTCTTCTACTCCATTCAGTTTTCTCTGGTTTCTTTTGGTTTCTCTAAAGGCTGGTGAGACACAAGCACGAGTGCTATTTTCCAGAAAACTGCCCGTGTGCTTGGATGGGGCAAGAGTATTTACCAGGAGAAATAGTGGCTACGCCTTGTTATAAATGGTACGTACAACATACAGAAATGATAGACTAATAAATTTAAACAAAATTAAGGAAAGAGCATGCCTTTTTCCCACTACATATTTTGCGATTGTGTTCACCCTGTTTCACTGAAAGAATATGTAAGCATCCCTGAAATATTAGTGCACTGTTTTCTTGAGGATGATGTTTGATAAGAGACTGAAATTATTTTGTCCAATTAAATTTCCCTGCATTTATTCGAGGTATGAAAGATGCATTCCAATGAGATTCAGTAATTTGGAGCTGGTGTTGTTCCTTTCTTCCTGGCCTGGTGTTTTTCCAGAGGTTTTAAAGGTTTTCTTTCATAACATCAAATGCTGGGCTCATTTTATTTGTAGCTGTCTTCAAAAATACAATTAACTTTAGTAACCATAAATAGTTTCATATGTTCCACCCCTTATTAATTTATAAAAGAACAAGATCAAATTAAAAACTAGAACATACTTTTTGGAGATCTGATTTTGATTGTGCACAGGAGCTTGTTTCTGATCAATCATGCTAACTTGCCAATCCTTTGTCGGTTTCCTATTTCAGCATTTGCCACCGGGGGTATTTTAACTGCACCTACTACCCCTGTCCTGCAGTGTGTACGGTATATAGTGACCGCCATTACCACACCTTCGATGGGTTGGAATATGATTATGTGAGCGACTGCCAGGTCTATTTAGTGAAGGTAGGCTTAAACTTTGAACATGTTTACAGTACTCTAAACTTTATAACAATATGAATGGTTTAATTAGTTGAAAGCATATCTAATAGCATTTTTATAAAATTAATATGCTGGTTAAAAAGCTCATTCTTCACAGAGTCTCCCTTTTCTGTTGCTCCATTATTTATTAAAGAATATTGATCTTTAATGAAAGTTTATCACGCTAAGAGGAAGATGAAAGACTGAAGCTCGCTCGTGCAGTTAAGAGTGCTTGGGTTCTTGTCCATTTCCTGATTAAAAACTTACACTCACAGTAATCTCAGAGGCATTATGTGGAGCAGAAGGTAGTTGCATCAAATTAATGTCCACCCTGGTTTTCGAGGGATGCAGATCGCAGTGAATTTAAAGTGAGCAAGCATGGGCTCCGAACACCGGACTGAGCTCTGCACTCTCCCAAACTCAAAGCCCTTCTCGGCAGGGTGGATTGAATCACTGGAAAACAGATATGTGCACATTTTCAAAGCCCTAATCTTGGGAAAATCAGAGGCATTTTTAATTAGAACAGGATTGCTGTAATGTAATCCAATGAAATGTCAAATCCATTGGATAAACAGGGCAAAGTCAAACATAGCAAACAAAGGTGAACTTGTTCCAATCAGTTTACAGCTTCCATTCTTCCCAGACCTTTAGTGGCAGTCTAAGAGCATTTTTAAAGTAAGTTTTCATAGAGATTATACGGATGTTACACTTTTTCCAAAGCAACAGCGGATATGTGACAGTTGGTTAGATTGTGTGTTCAAAAAAGGGAGGACTTGTTAGGTTTTGGTAAGATTTGGTAGTTGCCTGATCTTCGTTATTTTTGTTCTTAATTAAATTATTTTATTCTTCTTAAGGAAAGGGTTCAGGACTGGCCTCTTGTTTCCTCTGAATAGTTGCCTTTAAAGGCCAAAAGATTCCCAAAGGTCCAAACTGATCTGCAAGAATGTCAGTATTCAGCACTGAGAATATCTTTGTGCTTGAACAAAGCAATTGACATTGTACATATATGATAACAACCAAACATCACTTAACAGAGGTCTTTGAAGATCGGTCCTTTAAAATTGTACCCGTTGTGGTTCCCATATCATTGAATTTCATTATCAATTTTGCTTTTCCTAAAAATAAAACTACAAAAGTTGATGAAAGTATAATATGAACTAGAATATTCCAATTTCCAAGAAGAGTATAAAATATGCTCTTAACTCTCAGGTTATCTTTTTACCTCGACTGTTTGTTGAGCAAAGTGTATATAATTTTCTCTTTTTTTTCAGAGCATCAATGACACCGAAGTCTCCATAACCACTCAAAATAAAGATTGCTATGAAAGTGGGATTGTTTGTATGAAATACTTGGTGGTGTATGTCGGACTTACAAAAATCTATTTCAGTGACAACTCTGGAAAACCGGTTAGTACCTTGAAATTGTCTTGCACTCAACCTGGTTTAACACATTTTTGACTTCCTCTGGTGCCATGAACCTTAAACTTATCATCCAGAAAGGCAAAGCTATGCAAATCCAGCTCGGATAAAGCTTTTCAAAGGCATTGCACTGAAGGTAGCATATATGTGTAGGTAGTGCATGCAGGATTATTAGGCTGAGTCAAAGTGCATTTTCTGCTTGCAGAATGTGACAAGTACTTCTTGAATTAAGGCAGGGATTGTTCTTAACAGAGATAGCTATTTGGAATCAATCATTATTTTGTAGTATTTCTGCATTATATCGAAATAAACCCTGCTGCATTGAGCCAAAAGACAGAATGGATACTGGGGAAGGCTTAGTCTTGTGCTGGATAGAAGACCCTTCTGTCCTCAGAGTTGAGCCAAACCCTTATGGGGGTCTTACTATATTGAAGGATTTCCTACATTCAATGAGTCTTTTTGTGTTTGTATATTTTTAGAGTTCCTCAACTGTAATTGGGAAGGGCTATGAGTTTCAGCTGTGGAAAGCTGGGTATTACATAGTGGTTCACTTCCCCAAGCAAGAAATCACCATCCTCTGGGACAAGAAGACCACAGTGCACATACAGGCCGGGCCAAAGTGGAAGGTAGGCATTGACAGCTGATCACTGCTGGCCTGGAGAACTATTTAAAGGCCATATCTGACGTACTGAATCCAATATGCTACAGTGGCTTGTTGCATAAGGATTTCGTATACATTTTGTTATGTTACAATCTGGTATTAAAATTGATTTAATTAGGAATATCTCACTTTGATCAACACTCCAACACCTTGAAGGTGCAAAATATTTGTAATTTTTATTTTGAAACAAACGTTAATTAAACATAAAAAAACTTGTGTTAGTTGCATAATTATTATTATTCACCCCCCTGAGTGAATACTTGGTAGAACCACCTTGGCAACAATTATAGCTGCAAGTCTTTTTGAGTAAGTCTCTACCATCTGGGTACAGTAATTTTTACCCAATCTTCTTGCCAAAATTGCTCAAGCTGTCTCAGGTTGGATGGGCACTGTTGGTTTCAAGTTTTGCCACAGATTCACAATTGGATTGAGGTCTGGGCTTTGACTGAGCCTTTCTAGGACACTCAGGTTCTTGTTTATAAACTACTCCAGTGTAGCCTTGGCTGTGTATTTAGGATCATTGTCCTGCTGAAATGTCAACCTCCACCCCAGTCCAAGGTCTCTTGCAGAATGAAGCAGGTTTTCCAATAGAATTTTCCTTTATTGGGCTCCATCCAACTCAATCATGACATGCTTGCCTGTCCCTGGCATGAAAAGCATCTCCATAACATGATGATGCCACCACCATGCTTCACAGTAGGGCTGGTGTTATATGTGTGATATGTTGTGTTGGGTTTGCACCAGTTGTTTTTCCATCAGGCCACAGAATCTTATGCCGCATCTTTTTGCTAATTCCAGGCAAGATTTTTCATGGGCTTTTTTCAGAAATGGCATTCTCCTCACCACTCTTCCATATAGCCCAGCTGTCGCAACCGGGTAATAGATGACATATGGACAGTTTTTCCCCATCCTGGCCATGGAATTCTAGCTCCTTCAGAGTTTCCATTGGCCTCTTGGTGGCTTCTCTGACCACCGACTGGTCCTTGCCTGGTCACTCAGTTTTGGTGGATGGCTATTTTTTTATAATGGATTTAACTGTGCTCCAGAGGATGTTCAAAGTTTGGGATATTGTTTTATAGCCCAACCCTGACAGGTGCTTTTCCAGAACATTCTCTCAGACTTGTCTTGAAAGATCCTTGGTCTCCATGGTGTGGTTGTTTGGATATCCTCTCTGATGCTCTGGGGCATTCCAGAAGCAGGTGTATTTAGTCTGAGATCATGTGACGCTTTACATGCACACAGGTGGACTGTATTACACTAATTATATGACTTCTGAAGGCATTTGCCTGCACCACAGCTTGTTTAAGTGTGTCATAGGGGGTGAAAACGTATGCAATCAAGACTTTTCAGGTTTTTATTTGTAGTTAATTTAAAAAAAGGTTCTACATTTGTTTTCCATCATCGACAGATTTGTGTAGATCAGTGACAGAAAATCCCAAATTAATCCATTTTAGTTTCAGTAACACTACAACAAGTCCTTGGGAGGTGAATACTTACGCATTCCACTGTATATCAGCACTTCAGCATTCCTCTGATACTGTGATTCCTGTGACCATAATGAACATCTTTTAGACTTTCATAAATACACACAAAAAGGTAACTTCATCTGATAATATATTATTTGTTTTAGTTTTGCAGGGGCTGCCGTGTGGTCTTGGGACTGCAGTCACGTTTCATATACAATGTCTTACCTTAGATTTCCAGTTCAGTAACCCTTTTGATCTGCTCTTACCATGGCAACCAGACTTGAAACAGAAACTTAATTGCAGCACAGGTACAACATTGCCAAACTCTAGGGAGGTCCGCAACAACAAGGTTTAAAAAAATGTGTTTATTGGATTTACCTGAACATTTTATACACATATGATAACTCGATGAGCATTGTGATGCGGACTTTCTGCAAGGGTCAGCAAGAACCGGACTGCTATAGCTCCTAAGCCTCAATAACCTTTCCTCCAACACAGGGTCAGCTGACAGGGATGTGCGGCAATTTTGACAAAATAACGGTGAATGACATGACGACGTCTAGTAACATGGAGCTGAGCAACGCACAGGCCTTCGGAGACAGCTGGGCCCTCGGACAGGTAACCAATAAAGTTTGAGTGAATACATTACGCAAACAAATAAATACATACATGAATAATTTAACGTATATATCAGGTTTTTGTTTAGAACGTCTTGCCTTGGGTCTCATTGAGCTCCTGAGCCGCCAGCAGCATCATGTGTAGGCCGAGGTGAGAGCATTACAGACGCTATGCCTGAGATTTAAGAATGCAAAAACGGCGAACCCTTTCCCACAGTGCACTGAGATTAACCGGTCAGGTTTGTTTTAGTTCTCAGTACAGAGACAGTTACCTGCTTCTGGACGTTGTTGGATTACAGGGATTGTTTTTTTAACTTGCACTTAAACTTGCTATGTGATATTTACAAGACATTGGACACCAGCGTTGGAAAGATGAATGTCCCAAACGGGGAAATTCAGAGCAGGAGGAAAACCACTTTTCTTTCTCTCTCAGTGTGAAAGTGCATTCGTCGTGAAGAGGCCGTGTGAAGGAGACCTGAGCCGGCAGCCATATGCCAAAAGGGAATGTGCTATTTTATACAGTGACGTCTTTGCCCCCTGTCACAATGTGGTGGGTACAATGGCTGTTTTGTTTTTCACATGAATGCATTAAATTGCTTATACAGAGAGTGTGTTGCATATGTGGAGGAAAATGTATTTACTTTTTCCGCTATATTCTATAATAAAATAAACCCAGCAAAATAATTAATCAAGAGACATTTAGTAGTGTTGCAACAGGCTGTGGTGAAGTTGCCTAAACATGATTAACTACTTTAGTTACCCATGTCTTTTGACCGCTAGGTGGTAGTGTTGTCACAGTGTTGTGAATAAAATTCTGTGAGATCTCCCAGAGTAGAGTGGGCATTGCGTATTTGCTAACTTGGCCCTGTTTTATTGCCAGACTTCAGTCAGTTCAGTTTCCTAAAGGTACCCAGCGAATAAGAAATACAATTATAATAATTAGCATGTTAAATGAATTCAAGCCTCTGTGTAAAATAAACTAAAATGCTTAATAACCGTGAATGTAGAGAATTTAGTGACTGTAATTGTTCCCTGCATGAAAATTACTTTTTGCAGAAAATAAGCATTATACACAAAAGCAGACAGTGTATCTGGGTAAAAGCAGATTAAAATAACAGGCAGATACATCATCTCTTCAAAAACAGTAGCCTCAATTTCTGTATTTTTTAAGTGAGCTCATCAGCTACATAGAATTTGATCTTGAATTCTTAAAGGTTAGTTTGATGCTTTGTTATCAAGATGCAGATTGATGTACTGATGTCTGGTTTTAACATGGCATAATTGTTGTCTTTTTTCACGGCCAAGGTGGACGTCACCTGGTTTTACAAAAACTGCCTGACAGACACCTGCAACTGTAACCGTGGTGGAGACTGCGAGTGTCTCTGTACCAGCATCGCAGCGTACGCCCACAAGTGCTGCCAGCAGGGGGTAGCCGTGCACTGGAGATCTCCCACTGTGTGTGGTGAGTGGCCTGTCTGGACACTTTTGTTGGAATCCATTCCTGTAGTGTAGTGACAAATTATGTTAAGAGCTGAGTGCATCACAAGATAAAAGGGACCACCTGCTTAGACACTAAAATATTGAGTAAAGCAATTAGCTTCTGCATTCTGAGATAACTGTAAGCATGAAAAATTGAAAGTTCTGTGTATTGAGCAGAGTTGCTCTACTAGCCGAGCTGTTTTGCACTAAGTGGACAGCAAACACCTGCTGTAAAGTTTAATATCTCAGCACGGCTATCTTAAAACTTGCTTCAGAAAATACTTTTTGGTTTTGTTGTAGTTTATGTACAGTGTAACTGTTCTCAATGTGATAAAATTGTGCTTTATCCCAATTAGTAATTAGTAAATGTAAGGGTCAGGGGCTTTTTAAAGGAATAGGCCTTTATAACTGCTCTGCTGCCTCTCCTCCTATACAAAGAATGTACTGCACCTTTCAATCTTTCTAATGCTCTGATTTCTTTGGTTTCCTTTTCAGCATATGACTGTGAATATTACAACCAAGGTATGTCACAGCCATTATGAGAACCGTCCTTTGAAATTAACACCTACAAAAGCATTTCAAAGTGAATTGAACCCTTTGGAAGGATAGAGAGAAAGATGCCGTAAGCCTTAATTAGCCACCGACGGATCATCTGTTCTCTGCAGTAAAGCTGAACTTGATCTGCCAAAGGATGCACTCTTCCAGTCATGTGATCAGAATAATAACAGAGAAACTAGTATCAAAAGGAATATGTGAGGATAACCCTCATCTGTTGTGTGTGGAGATCATAATTGATAATAAAAGCAAAAATCTAACGTATAATGTAGTGAGGAGAGAAAGAAAGAGGATTGTATTACAATAAGCTTTTATAATGATGAGATTTTTATGAACAGTAAATTGCTGTTTGTTAAATGTGCCCAAGTCGTTTATTGTTTAATGAGCAGATGTACCATTGTCGTTGTAAAGAATACTTACAGTTTAACTGATTTGTTCTCTTCAGAGCTGGGAGAAGGACCCTATATATTATTTAGTGTTGCATACAATGACACCGTTTTCGGGGCCAATTTGACAAGCGGAGAGGTTTTTCCATTGCCTAAAATCAGTGCCGCAGGGGGAGTGCTCTTCAACTTCATGATAACTGCAGGACTTTACAAGGACAAGTATTCACGTGAGTATATTTGTATTCCTGCTGGTAAGAAACATAAGTCACTCTGTGTTATTAACTAACTGTGTTATCACTAACTGTGCAGCACATCTATTTTTCAGGCTAAATTGGGCAAAGGTTGAGTTGCATAAACCAAAGAAGAAGAAAAAAAAAAAAAGTCCAAATGCAACTCTTTTCTTTAGTGTCAAGCCGACTTTTGCACCAATTGTACATTATTATTTTTTGAAAGCATTAAAAGCAAAAGACCTCTGACCTCTGCCTCATTCGGAATGACCCCAGTCAGATGTCACTGTGCGTATCTGTTACTGTGTGGGATCGGTGTCAGACAGAACGGCGAGGTTTGAATTTCCTTGATCCTTCACAGATGGCTGGATAACACTGGACACGGAGAGAATATGCAAGCGGCTCATGGATTGTAGTCCTCCGCAATTCAATTTCTGTACAAGTATTAATTTGATAAAAAGAATACCCCCCAGCTGTGTGCTACAATAACTTACATCAGCCACGACAATTCCCTGTGGTAACTTTATGCCTCCGAATGTGGATTAACATGCTAGCCCGCCTCCTCCTGTTACACTCTGGGTATTATCCATGGCCTTCCTTTATCATATCATGAAACAATTGTTACATTTAAGTGGTGTATGATCAAATGTGAAAAAGGGAAGCCGGTCACAACGTTGATTAGATATTTTCTTGCTGCTGAACCTCTTGGAAAGCACCTAATCCTTGCATTGGGAGAAAAACTGACTCAGTGTCTGCTCTGTTTGATTACATGAAAGCACACTTTTACTGTGTAAAGCTCATCCTGAGATATTAGCATACTTTAATCCCAAAGATAACAGAAGGGCAATACCGAGAATTATGAGTGTGTTATATTTAGCTGAGAATTTCCAGTATTTAAATATCTGGACCCTATTTCAGCTTTATCATTTGTGGGACTTGTCCTATAAAGGTGATTAAGGAAGGTGTTCATTATATAGAATTATAATTACAACATTCAATAACTGTTAAATCATTCCATACAAAGTTGCATATTTGGTTAAGAAAATACATTTTATCTAAGAGCTAGGATCACTAATTGATACCACATGTTAATGCATTTCAATTTAAAATTACACACAGGTGAGGATATGGTGCAAAGGACTGAGATTTGTTATAATTGCAGTGACAGTGGGACATAAAATAAACAAAACCAACCCCAAAGGAAATCCATATCTCCCCTGGAGACCACCTATACTTTAAAGAGTCTCTCACTAAACACAAACACTAACAAAAGACACACACCAAGCAAACACAATTCCAGAATTAAAGTCCGTAAATAAAGACCCATTTCCCAGTCCTCCTCTTCCGTCGTGTTGTCTGGGGATACACAAGAAGTCATGCAAGATTCAAATGGGGTGTGTCTTTATGGCCGCTGTCTGTCTAACATCATTCACAGCTGCCGATTGATATAAACGTACTAATGTAAAAAGCTACGTATTTTGCTGTATAATGCAAAATATTATTGCACCTGCATTTTGAGAGATGTCCAACTTCCCTTTCTTAACTTCACACAGTCATATTTTTGTATGTTCTTTCCTTTTGTTGCTGGATGGCCAGATAAATAATATTATTTAACTGTTGATTATCTGGAAAGTCGGTGGATACTAATATCCCAAGATGTTAACTGAGATGTCACCATCATCCCTTTTCGAAGGACTCCCTGTTGTCTCCTTCGAGTCTGCCGAGAGGCCCAACTACTTCCTGTGTGTGAGTGAGAGCCGGGCGCTGCGTCTGGAGCGCTGGAGCGTTGGAGAGGACTTCCGGCACAGAGCCACCTTCCTGCACCACCAGGGCCTGTGGCTGCCGGGCTACAGCTCCTTCGAGGTGTACAGCCAGAAAGGCCTGTTCCTCAGCCTCACCCGGACTGAGGTGCGAGCGGTGGGCTATGACTACTCGCAGGAATTCAGGCAGATCACCAGTTTTACAATCGAAGGTAAGCAACTCGTACCAGTGGACTTTGTTTTTATTCTCGTTTCATGGATCAGTAGTACACCTGTTATCACAATATTATTTTTGTACATATATATCTATATTTGATCAGCGTTTTACAAGAGAAACAGGGTAACACAATAGCAGATGAATGGCAATGTCAGTATTATATTTTACAAATCTGGTAGACTGGGAAAATATAATATGGATGTTTCACTTTTCATGTAAAAAAAAATACTTTGCTCAGCATAAAAGCTTCAATAAATCTCATTCACTGACAGTTGTTCCTTTTTTTCAGAATTAATTTTTAAATGGTTTCTGCCTGAGTACCAGCAATTAATCATGACTTTAGCAGTGGCAGTCTTTCTTAATGTAGTGCTTCTTGGCTTTTTCTATTTAAATTAACATCCCTGCCTAAATAGATGGTATGACCCTTTGGTTGTACTTTCCCTAATGAATTATCCTTCTTTGTCTAGAGCTATTAATGGCAAAGTGATATAAATTCTGTGGGATTTATCAGTTCTTGCATAATATTACATTATATGTGTCGGTTACTGCACTGTGAAGTTTATCTCACAGCTACAGTAATGTGCTGACTAACTAGATTAACAAAATATCCCATTAGTCTACAGGATTAAAGATATTGAAGAATGTTGATTTCATTCATCTGACTGGAATTCCCACTTACTCACTTTTAATAAGCCTACTTATCAATCTGCTTAGACGTAGTCTTTGACTAACAAAAGCCTGTTTCCCTGTTAGCAAAAAAAAAAACGAATTCCTAGGTATAGGAAAGAATACCTGATTTTTAATGCTGCAAGGCCATTCCCCTACTCTATCATGTCTTGCATAAAAAGGTACAATCTTCAATCCCAAAGGTGTTTTTTTTAAACCACCAGCTTGTAAGTGCAATTCATGTAATGTTCTATTTCAGTACTTCAGCAATAAGAAAAGGTCCTCTTCTCTAAACAGAAATACGACAAATCCCAGTCCCAGTCTCTTTCAGATGCACTACTTTCCCAGTGAACTGGGGGATTGCCCGCCATTCCCCATGCCAGTCCTGACACGACTAGCCTAATCAACAGCCTCTTACATTGTCTTCATAAATGATATGCAAAACCAGTCCAATTAAGAGCATTCAGACAAGACTCTATCCTAACTGGGAATGAGGCCCACCCGCAATTAATTAGGGATCTAGGACTGGATTAAATAAAAAATTTGACCCACCCGGTAATAGCAATCTACATAACTGAACATCATTCTGGATGCATGTGTGAGTAGAAGTAATTAGCATCTCACAAAAAAATGTGGTTGCCACTGAGTACAGGTTTGTAGTTTTGTATTAGCGAGTGGGTCAAAGCGTTGATTAATCCCAGCACTAGTCTATTCCCAGCTATATGTCGACAATATAAACCTGTGTCCCACTAAATGTATTTATCATTTAAACACTGTTTCATTGTAATATATTACTCACAGTTATGTAGCAGTCCTCAGTTTACATCAGTCCTAAAACATAATTAATGTGAGCTAATGATATCAGTTGATTACACAGTTTAAATACAGAGAACTGAATGATAAAGTCATATTTTTCCACAGCAGCTTTTCCATGAGGGGAGATTGGGAGCAGTTTTAAAGTTGTATACAACCACTGAAGCAGGCAGATGACTAAACCTCATAAAGGAGATACATGCAGCACTATGGTACATTAGAGTGAATACAACACAACAGGACGGAAAAGAACAAAAGAGGAATCCAGCAAAAGTCTTTATTATGCTTGCAGTGCATTTTTGTTAGGTTCAGCACTCTTGGACCAAGAAAATGTGACATATTGTGTAAATGTATTATTTTAAAATGCTTTAGGATTCTGGGGAATATGAATTTGGTATTTTCCAATATGTAATGTGTTTTACCTTTCTCTTTTTCAGACAGCAGTTTTGTGATTCCATACAGGATAATGTGTGAGTGGAAATACCACCCCTGTGCAAGTCCCTGTGTCGAAACCTGCAGTGATCCACATGCTACCGATTGCAATTTTCTTCCCCCGTAAGTACTGTCACTAACGACCATAAATAGTTTATAAATATTAAGCTTTACAGCTAGCCATCAGAATCATTATTGTCCAGTCATTACTGTTGTGCAAACATCTGCCACCCCCACTGTGTTGTTCAGTTCCTGAACCATTACATTTTACAGATTATTTTCCTCTGCTTGGTGTGTCTGCGGCCATGAAGTTTATAGTCCATTCCCACTGTAGCCTTTTATTTTCATGCAGGGTAAATGTACATATTGTAATAGACCTGCTGAGTATTCTGACTAGTGGGACAAAATGGACAAAGATTTATATAAACTGTAATGGTCAGATATTTATATACTATGAGGGAACATTGGGCAGAGTGAATAATATATTAAAGTATCATACAGTACAAAAAGCAGCAATGCAATACAGCCATGCCATTAAACCATTAAAGAAAACACATTTTTCCTATAGGGTAGAAGGCTGCTTCCCACGCTGCCCTAAGAACATGATTCTTGATGATGTAACCAGAAGATGTGTTTACCCAGAAGACTGTAAGTATCTTGAAGCCGTCGTTTTCTTCTAGCTTTCTTCTGTTTTCACTGTGGTTTCAATGTCATTATGAACCAGTAAGAGGTATCAAAAGTGCAAAATAGTGGATGTAAAACCTATGAAAAGGTCTTTCTTCACAGAGTGCATAACTTTGTTCATCTTTGCAGGCATTATCTTACCCCCAACGCCAACCCCTTACATGTTTGTGACAAGATCCAACAGAACTACAACTGCTACAACCACAATGGCTCCCACGACCGTGCCAAGCACGTCTGCCACGACAGAACTACGGACAACCTCCACTGAGAGGACAACATCTCCTGCTCAGCCTACCACTATAGTGGCCACGACTACAGCTTCCACCCTGGTTCCAATTTCACTGTCTCCATTGACCACTCTATCCACTACAACTTCAGTGTCCAGTACACACACTGTGCAGACATCTGCTGTGACCGACGCTGCCACAACCCGTCCTTTCCTCACCACCAGCGCTGTCCCAGCATTGACTAGTGAAAGGACTACCCAAATGACGGCAGCGACACCAGTCCTGCTGTCTACCGCTGCCACTGAAGCAACCATCCCTTCAACAACGGCACCCATGACTGTGTCCACAACTGCGTACGCAACTTCAGAGAACCTGAGCACCTCCTCTACTGAAGGACCCTCCACCTTACAGCCCACAACCACAGCTGAACCAACCTCAACAGTCACCTTGGAAACAACCGTCTCAAGCCTCCCTCTTCTGACTTCCACAGCGTCCACAACCGTTACGGAGACCTCGACTCTGACGACAGAAGTGACAACAGCCGCCACCACTGCGTCTCCTACATCAACAACCGAGCTCAGGACTACTCCTTCTGTCACCACAGTCCCACAAACAACTACTGTTACTGAACCAGAGTCCACGACAAGTGCGCAGACCACTCCCGTTGCCACTACTGTCCCAGAAGGTCCTCCCACTACCACTGCTACACCATCATCTGTTGCTGTGAGCGAAACTGAGTCACCACTGCCTTCCAGAAGCCCCGTCCCCACTAGCCTGCCTTCCTCCACAGCCTCAGCTGCCCCAACAAGTGTCACTTCAGCCCCAGAGGTTGAGACTCCAGAGATTGTGACAGCCACACCACCCGTCATGAGCACCGAGCACTCAACGCCCTCCGCCTCCGAAACAGCCAGCCCTGGCACAGTTATACCCACAATGCTCCAGTCAACGTCCACATGCACTGTAAGAGGCTTTTTATTATATTTATCTAACCAATACAAAGCAAATATGCCACCTACCTCAGAATAAAGGTTTCTGGCTGCTCTTTGTGCCTGCTTGACTGATTTGGATATCCGAATTTGTCTTATATTGTAGTGTTATATGGCTACCACATACATAACGTGTTTGGACAACTGATTCAAAAAAGTGTTAATATAGTACATCTATTTTAGATTCCAATCTTTTAGAATGAGTGATATTAAAACATCCCGTATGTCATGCCAAAGTATATAGGCTTGGAATGTTAGGTCTGTAATAACAAACTAGGTTCAGAAATCAAATATAATTTATATGTGTGTTTGTGTATTTGTATATATATATATATATATAATTAGTATAATTAAACTGTATATACTATCAAAACAAATAGATTAGTGATATATAAATGTGAAATTTGAAACCTTGTCTGATTAATTTACATGTAAATTAAATTTATTTTTCTCCCCCTTCAGCCTCCGTATTCCTACAGGGTGGATGAATGCAGTGAATATATCTGCTTCAATGGCCACCTGATGTTCCACAATGCCTCTCTGCTGTGCCGGAACAACGTGTCTCAGCCAAACTGCGGCCTTCTGGGAATGCCAGTCCAGATTAACAGAGATCCCTGCTGTCCTCAGTGGGAATGTCCTTGTAAGACCTCACTCAGATAGCATCATATGTACTCCTGAAAACCACTTGCTGAGGAGCTGCTAAACATGGTTTTAGCTTCAGGGTTGATTAAAAGGAGTTATTCACTTCCATTTTTTAATTAAGAAATGCACACATTACACATGCACAGACTTATCTATACACTGCAGAATTTAGAGAATAATTGCATTATAGCTATAAACTGTCCATAATTTCACACATTTGTAAATGTTTAAAACCCCCTGAAAATATATTTCTTACATGCATTACAATAATGTTCCTTCCTGCTTTTACCACAATTAACGAGAAATGTCATTGTATTGCGAATGGCAAGACTGATTGATGTGAATCATTTTTACTCTTTTCAATTTCAGGTCGCTGTTCCATTATATCAGATCTGCGTGTCATCACATTCGATGGCAATAACGTTGCCCTTTATGATAATGGGTCTTACATTTTGGTTCATCTTCCCAGAGAAAATATTGTGGCTCATATCGACAAATGTCCAACCAGTGAGGTAAAACCTTTTTTTTTGCAGTAATAAAATTCCCCTGTACGTTGTTAGATATGTGACTTAATAATTGAACATATTTACAGGGATCAATATATAACAAACACTTTGTTTTGTATTTAAAATACATATACTGCAAATTAGAGAATTCAATGTCTTTCTGAGACCTATGAGAGAAAAGTCCTTTGCTGTTATAATTTATGGTGATGTTGACATTAAAAAATGTATACCTACAGTGAGGGAAAAAAGTATTTGATCCCCTGCTGATTTTGTACGTTTGCCCACTGACAAAGAAATGATCAGTCTATAATTTTAATGGTAGGTGTATTTTAACAGTGAGAGACAGAATAACAACAAAAAAATCAAGAAAAACGCATTTCAAAAAAGTTATAAATTGATTTGCATGTTAATGAGGGAAATAAGTATTTGATCCCCTATCAATCAGCAAGATTTCTGGCTCCCAGGTGTCTTTTATACAGGTAACGAGCTGAGATTAGGAGCACTCTCTTAAAGGGAGTGCTCCTAATCTCAGCTCGTTACCTGTATAAAAGACACCTGTCCACAGAAGCAATCAATCAGATTCCAAACTCTCCACCATGGCCAAGACCAAAGAGCTGTCCAAGGATGTCAGGGACAAGATTGTAGACCTACACAAGGCTGGAATGGGCTACAAGACCATCGCCAAGCAGCTTGGTGAGAAGGTGACAACAGTTGGTGCGATTATTCGCAAATGGAAGAAACACAAAATAACTGTCAGTCTCCCTCGGTCTGGGGCTCCATGCAAGATCTCACCTCAATGATCATGAGAACGGTGAGGAATCAGCCCAGAACTACACGGGAGGATCTTGTTAATGATCTCAAGGCAGCTGGGACCATAGTCACCAAGAAAACAATTGGTAACACACTATGCCGTGAAGGACTGAAATCCTGCAGCGCCCGCAAGGTCTCCCTGCTCAAGAAAGCACATGTACAGGCCTGTCTGAAGTTTGCCAATGAACATCTGAATGATTCAGAGGAGAACTGGGTGAAAGTGTTGTGGTCAGATGAGACCAAAATCAAGCTCTTTGGCATCATCTCAACTCGCCGTGTTTGGAGGAGGAGGAATGACCCCAAGAACACCATCCCCACCGTCAAACATGGAGGTGGAAACATTATGTTTTGGGGGTGTTCTTCTGCTAAGGGGACAGGACAACTGCACCGCATCAAAGGGACGATGGACGGGGCCATGTACCATCAAATCTTGGGTGAGAACCTCTTTCCCTCAGCCAGGGCATTGAAAATGGGTCGTGGATAGGTATTCCAGCATGACAATGACCCAAAACACACAGCCAAGGCAACAAAGGAGTGGCTCAAGAAGAAGCACATTAAGGTCCTGTAGTGGCCTAGCCGGTCTCCAGACCTTAATCCCATAGAAAATCTGTGGAGGGAGCTGAAGGTTCGAGTTGCCATACGTCAGCCTCGAAACCTTAATGACTTAGAGAGCATCTGCAAAGAGGAGTGGGACAAAATCCCTCCTGAGATGTGTGCAAACCTGGTGGCCAACTACAAGAAACGTCTGACCTCTGTGATTGCCAACAATGGTTTTGCCACCAAGTACTAAGTCGAAGGGGTCAAATACTTATTTCCCTCATTAACATGCAAATCAATGTATAACTTTTTTGAAATGCATTTTTCTGGATTTTTTTGTTGTTATTCTGTCTCTCACTGTTCAAATACATCTACCATTAAAATTATAGACTGATCATTTCTTTGTCAGTGGGCAAACGTACAAAATCAGCAGGGGATCAAATACTTTTTTCCCCCACTGTAACTGGAAAAGATACATCTGTTTTTTAAATACATTCTAAAACTAATAAGTAGACTTTGTTGCCTGAGTCTGTAAACATTTTCTCTTATCTTTTCAGAGTGTTAACTCTATAAGACGTCCTGTAAGTGGCTTTTATTATTATTATTATTATTATTATTATTATTATTATTATTATTACTGCTACTATTATTTTTATTATTGTTTTCCATGTTAAATTGTGCATCTTCTATTCAAAAGACGCCGACTGGTGGGACATCTGGCCTGTGTTTTAAGAAGCTCAATATTACAACGCATTCCTATAAGATTCTCATTAACCGCCTGGATAGAAAGGTGAGTGTCTGATGGTCGCTCAGCCAGCTGTTCTTAACAATCAGTCACCCAACCTATAAACATTAGAAGACATCTCTTAGCTTGATATGACTGAACAAAGTCTCCACCAATCAAATGAGTGAGCGATCTCATCATGCATGCCCAACTGGGAACATACTCAACAGCATTATTCAATCTATCCATTTATTTTCCATTTCAACTCAGCTGCAATTTGGGAGATTTTGATGAATGTTGTTTTCTTTATTGCTTTTCATGTTTTCTTTATTCTACTTTACTAACAGCTTCTTTCCATTTGCAGGTGTCAGTAAACTTCATAAACGCCCGGCTGCCGTTCACCCGGCAGAACCTGCACATCGACGACACCGGGACCATGTACTTAATCAAGACCCCCGGGGGCGTCAGTATCCAGTGGTATCACAGCACCGGGATCATAGTGCTGCAGTACAGCCCGCCCTCCAACACAACCAGTGGGACGCAGGGCCTGTGTGGTAAGACAACGGCAGTAGCCTCTAGTGAAGGACTCTTTTCTATTAATACGTTTGACCTGCTTATTCAGAATCTTATCAAAGGTGCTTAATCTTGGGACATGTTGAGTTTAAACTCTTGAATTACACTCATTAATCTCTAAAGAGGTTATCCGTCCAATTAAAAAAATGATTATGTTGCATTACATACCATATTCCTGGGAGTCTTCCTTAGTTCATAATTTTGTTTTCAGTTTTTTCACTTACAGTTTCAATTAAATTAGTAACATTACAGATAAAACAAGCTACTTTCTTGCATTCCCATTTTTTGACACTTATTCCTCTAAATATGGCAGCTTTAGAGTAACTCACTGTGTTATACCTGCTTTCTTATGACGTTGAGGCTGCTGTGATGGGAATCCCGCAGACGACCTGAAGCTCTCCAATGGGACGATCATTAAGAACGTGGAGGACATCCCAGTGTTCCTGCACAGCTGGATGGTGCACACCTCGGAGGAGACGGACTACTTCAGGAGAGTGGGAGATAACTGCACCACTGGCAACTGCACTAAGTGCTTCCAGATGTTGAATCAAAGTCCTTTCACTGTGTGTCATAGAAAGGTAAAATATCATTTTCATCATTATGATTTCTTAAAATTGTTCCAAACATATCACCTTTTTTAGTATAGAAAATATCATCCAAAAATATTAATTGTATCCTTTTCAGTTTTACATTTTTAATAATGTTTGCTTGGAATTGTCTAACTGTACATTTAAGACAAAATTGAATTGATGAATTGCTTTTAGACTGGTTAGTACTGTGCAGCTGTGTCATTTTAAAATGTTCCTTTTATGAAGGTTTCCCCAGAACAATTCTGTGACAAGATCTGGGCTGGAGATCTGCATTATAAAGACCACGAATGTGATTTCCTGGCTGCATATGTGGCAATCTGTTACACTCACAACATCTGTATCAACTGGAGGACTCCAGAGTTTTGTCGTAAGTTGAATCTCATGTGTTTTTTTTCCCGGAAAGTGAAAGTGTTTATAATCTCTTGAAAGACAAAGTCTGCTCAACATTTTTTATTGAAATTCCTGTCGTAGTCTAGAGTCAATGATTGTTCCAACAAACAAACACAAATAATATAGATTTAACAGACTGTGAAAAACAGAAAACATTAAGATTTTAAATTGCTGTCCATAAAGTATGAGGAGTGTGATGTGCTTTGTTCATTCATTTTGTTTACCTCAAATAGCACTGAAGTGCCCCCCAGGAAAGGAGTACCACCCTTGTGTCAGCACCTGTAAAACCAAGACGTGCCAAAACCGAGAGTATTATGAGGAATCCACCTGTTCGTATATTAGGGAGGAGTGCGTGTGTAAAAGTGGGACCATCCTTCACCGAGCCGACTCAGCTTTCTGTGTCACAGAGGACCGGTGCGGTGAGTACGACCAACAGGAACCCCAGGAATTATCCCAAACTGTAATGTGGAAAATAACTCCATGCTGATGACTACTCAGGCAACCAGAGTTGAATCATGACCTTAGAGACACACAGCATCAACACAACCATCATATACAAAGAAAACAAAACATCTGCTAACAATCCCTGCAGTCACTACCATTATATCACCTGAACCAGAAAATGGTGAGAGTTAGGAGATTGGGTGATGTTGAAATGAGCTGTGGGCACTGCCTCTTGTCCTCCAGTGTGCACTGACAACGAAGGACGTCCCAGGGCGCCGGGAGAGGTGTGGAACGGCTCCAACAGGGGCTGCTGCATGTACAAGTGTGTGGAGAACGGGAGCATCATCGCCGTCGAGCCCGACTGCACTGAAGTGCCACCTCCCCTCTGCGAGAGAGAGGGAGAGTATGTCATCGATGTCATTGAGGACGGAGCCTGCTGTCCCAAGAAAATCTGCGGTCAGTGACGGGATGCCCGAATCTTTGTCCGTGACACGTGTTGAAAAATAGTTGTTTGTTTTTCTCGCTATCTTCAGTGAGTTTAACTAATCGTTTGATCCTTTTGTCTCTCGCAGAGTGCAATTTGACCATCTGTGATAATGAGGTTCCTACTTGTGAAAATGGAAATAAGCTCATGATTGGATACAGCACCGTGTCCTGTTGCCCTGAATACAGATGCGGTAGGCTGTAATCATGCACTTACATTGCCTTTCTCCAACTATTATGTTCACAGTATATCACTGTTTTCCCCAAATGATGTTTTAACACGGTTGAGGTTACGTGAAGGGTAATGCAACTCCACAGGCCCTTTCATCATGCGAGGGTATAAATGCTAAAGTAGGTCTTATCGTGTTAGCCTTTCAATTCAGTACTCAATCTGAACTGTTTAAAAGAAAGATCAGAGCAATGATCCTTCCAGCAATGGATGTCAGCTTTTCTAGAGGTAAGCTTGGTTAACAAGGTTATGTAACACTTTCCATTTCACCACTGTTCGTTAAATTGCTGTCAGAAACGCAGCGTTGTTCACTGAATGCTGTGTTCCTCCCGTTTTTTCTCAGAGTGTGACAGCATGGCGTGTCCGACTGTGATGCCCCCCGATTGCAGAGAGGACCAGTTCCTGGTGGAAGTGAGGGAGGACAAGTCCTGCTGCTATTCTTTCCTCTGTGGTAAAACAGTGTCGGCTTACTGACTCTTTTAAAAATACTTGGGTAGCATTGGGTAGCAAACATAGTCATTTGTCATCTGTAGCCACTCTTCTGAAATGTCCTGTTTTCTTCCAGTCTGCGAGTCTTGTATCGAACCCATTCCCACATGCAATGGCGGTGAACTTCTGGCTGTTGATCTCAATACCACCCATCGCTGTTGTCCTCAATATCAATGTGGTAAGAAACCCTTCCCTTGTGAATCAGTTACATTCCTTCTTTAAGAAAAGTGGTGAAGGAATACTCTCTGATTATATTGGTTCTGTCACTCTGGCTTTCAGTTTAGCCTGCAGATAACGTCAAAAGATTACAGCTTATACCTGGAAGGTCTGATCTGTTTTTTTCTCTCTGACTGCAGTCTGTGATGTGAGCCTGTGCCCAAGAACTAACACTGAATGCTCTCCTGGAACGGCTCTGGTGAAGAAGACTGTTCCTGGACACTGCTGTCCTGAGTGGCAATGCGGTACCCTTTGAAATATTATTTAGAAGATATAGTTTGAACAGAAAGGAAATATACTGAAGCTATGGTGTGTTCATTCTGTGTAAAATGCACAGACGTCCTGTGACTTTTGCTATTTAACAAAATATATACATGATTTTAACTTAGCTGACCATTTTGAAATCAATCTGATACAAGCGCAGTAAAAGAACAACAGTAGCCACAGTTTGTAGTATTTCCTCTTGCTTTCATAATCAGATTATCCTCTTAATAAAATTGTATGATGCTTGACAGAAAATCCCTCAAAGTTTCCTTTTGTTACTGATTTTCACATTTGTTGTTTCTAACAGAATGCAGCTGTCAAAATAATTCTGTCCCATTCTGTCAGGTGGTAAGTGCATACGTTAATAAAATATGTATTTTTGACTTTGACTGTAACAAAATTACAAGTGCATCTTGTATACTTTGTATACAAACTCTCCAATGCAAAAGAGAAAGAAAGCTTATATTCAAGCTGTGGGATTTAAATGTTCTTTAAATATTTATTTACAATCTTGGGTTTATATAATCCATTAAACAAAGATGCTCAGTGTTTTATATTTTCTCTTTTCCATCCACAACTAGGGAGAGATTCATGTTGAGGACCCGGACTTTACCAGTGCCTGTGGTTGCACTCAGTACATTTGCAGTAAGTTTCCACCATGAGAAAAGTATAATAAATAAGCATTTGTAACTGAAATCAAATTGTAGCAGCAAAAGAAACACATATAATACATGGTGTGTTGTATTCTCTGCACAAAAGTAATCTGTTTCCCCCTGTGCTTTGTCTGTTGAAGAGAAGGCAGACGTGTGCCTGTTTCAGGGAGTCACTGTGCTGAGCCCAGGCCAGTCCATGGTCCAGTACTTTGAAGGGGACCTCTGTTACACAGTGCAGTGCCTACACGAGATGGATATCGTCACAGGTTTCCATGCTATGGAAGTGTCCACGGTTAACTGCTCAGAGAAATGTGGAGCTGTAGGTTCAGTTCTTACTTTCCGATTTTAAATCCAACACAGATTGCATGGCTGAACCATTAACTGTCCTCTGATTCTTGTGGCTTCTTTCATCCCTGTAGCATCAAGTTTATGTTCCGTCGTCAGACTCTCACATCTGTTGTGGCTCCTGCAAGAATGTGTCGTGCACTTTCACAAATGAGAACGGCACCATCGATGTCTACAGGGTAAGTGTAGTAAACAAAAAAAAAAGTTTCTATAATATTCAAAATAACAAAATAATGTGTCCCATAGCTCTCAACCAGTTGGTCAACTTTTTGTGGGTAAAAGGTGAGCCAGCATTTGTTTATGTGGTCTTACAGTGTTGGTACGGCTGAAAACATTGATATCAGGAACTGTTTCATTCAGCTTTGTAATGTTATTTTCTCTGTGTGTGTTTATTTGGATTGTAGGCAGGGATTACATGGGTTTCAAACTGCACTAGATATGATTGTGTGGAGACTGCGGTTGGGGCTGTGATACTTGGCTCCGGAATTGTTTGCCCACCTTTCAATGAGACTGAATGTATACAGGTTTGTACTAACTGCCACCGAGCATCTATGAGCTTCATACTGGCTTGCTTATGTCTTCAAGTAATTTGTTTCTAAGGTCGACTGAGGTGAGGTTAAGCTTCCTTGCTCCTCACCATTACGAGCCCCTTCCCTTTTATGGAATTTTACATTTAATTTATGGGTTATTTTATGGTAAACATGTGCATTCGAGATAAAACAAAATCTTAGTCCTCTTGACATCAAATCAGCACTAACAATCTAATATAAAAAAGTAAGTATTTGTCAGACAAAGCTTTTGTTCTGTGAGAACCTTCCATAGAATAAAATAGTGTCATCTAGTATTAGATTGACACAGAATCTGGGAACACTTTTGAAAAGATGTTGTTCCCTAAATAGGAATAGGATCAGAACAGAAGGGTTGAATATGGATGAAAGATGTTGTATCCAGTATACTCTCCATGAAGGGTGTGTTCTTGTCCACTTCATAATATGTAAGAGATATTTACTGGTCATATCATGTGACGCTTTTATCTGTGGTGGCACGGTTTCCTGACACACCCTCCCCTGTTGTTCCAGAACGGGGGCACCGTGCAGAGCTTCATCGACGGCTGCTGCAAGACATGTAAGTGCCCGGGACCTCACGTCCTGCTTGTCTGGCTTCTGGTACTGGAGTGCTTCTGTATAATTAAACTCAATGGCTGGGGGGCTGAGATGTGGAGAAAGCATGTAGTGCCCCGATCAAGGGAAGAGAGATGAACACAGACGCGATCACAGCGACATGGCTTTCTTGTGGCTGCTGGGGAATGCCTGTTGCAGGCTGCTCGAATGATTACTGAGCCCTGATATTCTGGAGTATAACTGTGACATCCTCAAAATCACCAAAAGCGCACACACACATTTCTGATTGAACTCGGCTGGTTTCTTTCAGAGTCTATTCAGTTTCTCTCTGGTAACCTGTGTGTCACATGAGTAGAGCGTCAAATCAAAGATGTTTTCTGACATTTGCACACACTGTAACACAATATTGGATGTAACTCCAAGGGAAGGTTTAAATATTAGGAATCTATATATTTTTCATTTTAGGTTTGAAACATCCATTTTTTGTTTTTACAAAATAAAGCAGGTGTAGAACTGTATAAGCACAATCTCGGACAAATACAGAATATGTATTAAATAACTTTTAAGGAGATAACCACAAAGTAAATTGCATTTTGTTGAATTTGAATTTATCTAATCCTTTATTTAATTATTATTATACATTAATATTACCACTTTAAACATATTTGTAAAGATTTAATGATACAAATGTAAACTTTGCATTTGCACAATGCCTACCTCATTTCCTTATAAAAATGTATGGTTTACATTAATTTACTAAAGCAGATACTGTCCAAAGTTTTCCTGTCTATAAACAATTTTAAAAATGCATAAGAAAATAGTGGGAATTCAAAAAACAATCAGTATAAAGCTCCTTGTGCTGTAGGAACCAGATACAATTGATGTGCAAATCCCATTTCAGATGTCTTGGTGACAGACACTGAAGCACTTTTATCTCTATCAGGTTGTTGATATCGAGAGACCGTTATACTTCAGAAGAGGTGATAGCTGTGGATGCTAGGACTGTTTTGCAATTCGTCTTTGAATCTCTTGCTAACCTGATGCAATGTTTTAGAGGGGCGCCCTGCAGACTAAAAGCATGTGCTCTTACTGAATGGATTAAAACAAAGACACTTTACACAATAAGCAGAGCCTGAAAACAGCTTCTGCGTGAGCAAGATACCTTGATTTAATGCATGCTGGAATGAGCTGATTCATATATTGTGTATTCATAAATATATAACTGTTTTTCTAAAACATTGCTATTCCTGATAATTCTGCCAGGTTCTGGATTGGGTTTATTACCATTTACCATTAGCCCAGTAGCCCCAACTGGTAGTACTAATTGTGATACAGGTACTATTAACATTCATGTGTTTTATCTTTTCTGTTATGATGATGATGCACATTAAAATTAATATATTAAAGTTTAAAAGGAAATTTCGATGTACTTCACAGTACTTTAAAACATACTATTTAGCACATAAAAGGTGAAATATCTAATTTAATTTGTGTTTGTTTTACAAAGGCTCCAGATTGTTGAGATGATTCTTCGTGTTTAAAGGGATACTTCGGCATTTTAGCCTGATTTCTTACTCACCCAGAGTCCTATGATTCCATGGAAACCTAATTTAATGCTGTGTCCACCTTGAAGAAATTTGAATTTATCGTTTTGTTAGCTCAGCACAATTGAACAAAAGAACAGAAAGTAGTCCGTAAGTCAGGAATTATGGGAAAACTGATTCCTGACGATTACCAGTCAATTAACACATTTATTGAACTGTTTATTTACTATTTATAGTATTGTAAGACTACCAATGACAAACGGCCAAGCTTTTGAGTATTTAAAAGGTCTAAAAGCCGATTTTTGAGAGTCTGGCTTTTGTGACCATTTGCTTCCAGCAATTGTGCTAAGCTAACAAAACGATACATTCAGATTTCTTCAAACTGGATGCACAGAATTAAAAAGGTTTCCATGGATTCGTATGATTCTGGGTGATTAAGACATCTGGCTAAAATGCCAAAATACTGAAATATCCCTTTAATATAATCCTGTCTATTGCTAAATGTGTACCAATTAACTGCTTTAAAATCCAACTGAAAGGCAGGTGCCCTTTAGGGTTGCAGCTGATTCTTTGACACACATAAAAACATTCTCAAGGAAAGTATTAATTAGCATGATGGGCATCTGTCATATGTGACTTTGAATTTTGCACTAGAATTTAAAACATGAAGAAACTTTCTGGTGAAGTGTTTGTTCTATATGTTTATTTGATTACTTTCTTCTTTTTGCATGTACATGTAGGTCTTATTTTAAGTTGTGTGTTATTACAAATGACAGATACTGTAATGCCTTTAAAAAATTATGCTGAGAGGTAACTTTCAATGCAAAAACAAAAATCTCTCTATGAAACGATTTTCAAGTGCATTGAATTTTAAAGCATGATAACTGTTTACCGGGGGTGTATTGGGGGACAGCATCAAAAACGGAAAATGAAATTATAATTAGAGATAAAAAAGTTAAATTAAAAGGGGAATCAAAGTTTTTAATCAAAATAATAAACATTAGCAGAACATCACCAATGCCTTTAGGTGTATGAGATCACACACACAGTGGTGGATTCTTTTGTGTCATGCAATGAAACAAACATCAATCATCCTGAAAGGCCAGATCACCAGTTCGAATCTTAGCTGTCCCATGGGGCTCTGCCAAACTCACCAAGTGTGGAGTCCGTGTCTGTTCTCCCACTGGCACTTAGGCTCCATTGTCTCTGTCGCACAAACCAGCATGAGGAGAGGAAAGTGCTGTGACAAACTTTTCTCGGTGGGTGGGAGTGTGTCCTTCCCCTCCCCCGTGGTCATTTGAACTACCATTAAAATTCCTAATTGGATATAAATCATTTGAATTTGGATTTGGTCAACAAAACATAAGCAAAGTGTTCCAGATGAGTAAAAATGTCTTACTGTAGAAGGGTTCTTCAAAAGCTTACATATTAAAAGTCTGAAATATTACGTTTTAAGTGAAATGTGTTGTTCTTATTTACCATGTGTTACAGCAGTCTGTTTTAATTTGGTAAACGTGCTTAATGTTCCCCAGACACCATTTTCTTTTTTTTTTCCTTGGCTACAATGTTATTGCTTTCAAATAACTTTCATATCTTTGTATGATCAGGTAAGGATGATGGTCGAACCTGCAAAAGAGTGACAATCAGAACCACAATCAGGAAAGATGACTGCAGAAGTGGCACTCCTGTAAGTCTTCTCATTGGGCCTTTCTCTGTTTTAATTATATAATAAATCACATGCCAAAGCTGTAAGTATGTAGTTTACACTACATGGCCAAAAGTATGCGGACAGCTGCTCATCGAACATCTCATTCCAAAATCATGGGCATAAATATGGAGTTGGTCCCCGCTTTGGGCGATTAGCCCTGGCTCACAGTCTGCGTTCCAATTCATCCCCTAGGTGTTGGATGGGGTTGTGGTCAGGGCTCTGTGCAGGGCCGTCAAGTTCTTCAACACCGAACTCGAGAAACCATTTCTGTATGGACCTGCTTTGTGCACAGGGGCATTGTCATGGAAACAGGAAAAGGCCTCCCCAAACTGTTGCCACAAAGTTGGGAGCGCAAAATCGTCTAAAATGTCATTGTATGCTGTTGCATTAAGATTTCCCTTCAGTGGAACTAAGGGGCCCGAACCATGAAAAACAGACCCAGACCATTATTCTAGACCCAGACCAGTGTTCTCCTAACATCCGCCAAACCCAGATTTATCCGTCGGACTGCCAGAGGATGAAGCGTGATCCATCACTCCAGAGAACGCGTCTCCTCGGCTCCAGAGTCCAATGGCGTTGAGCTTTACACTCCAGACGATGCTTGGCATTGCGCATGGTGATCTTAGGCTTGTGTGCGGCTGCTCGGCCATGGAAACCCACTTCATGAAGCTCCTGATGAACAGTTTTTGTGCTGATTTTGCTTCCAGTGGCAGTTTGGAACTCGGTAGTGATTGTTGCAACCGAGGACAGATGATTTTGACACGCTACGCGCTTCAGCACTTGTCTATTGCATTCTGTGAGATTGTATGGCCTTCCACTATACGACTGAGCTGTTGTTGCTCCTAGACGTTTCCACTTCACATTAACAGCACTTATAGTTGACCAGGACAGCTCTAGTAGGGCAGAAAATGGACAAACTGACTTGTTGGAAAGGTGGAATCCTATGACAGTGCCACATTGAAAGTCACTGAGCTCTTCAGTATGGCCCATTCTACTGCCAATGTTTGTCTAAGGAGACTGCGTGGCTGTGTGCTTGAATTTATACACCTGTCAGCAAAAGGTGTGACTGAAATAGAATAATCCACCAATTAGAAGAGGTGTCCACATACTTTTGGCCATGTTGTGTATGTTATAGCATTTGTACAACATGTTTGTATACCTTCTTTTGAGGTGATTCTTATGATTTTATTTTCAGGTAACAGTCTACTCTTGTGATGGGAAATGTCCTTCGGCAACCATTTTCAATTTCAACATTAACAGCCACGCACGGTTCTGCAAATGCTGCCGAGAAAATGGCTTACAAAACCGCACTGTGCAGCTCTACTGCACAAGAAATGGCACTTCAGTTGACTACACCTTCCAGGAGCCAATGGATTGTACCTGTCAGTGGAATTAGTCTTGTAATGAGACTGTTTTCAGGAGACTGCATTGCTGAAGCACTTACTAGCAATCAAATTTCTGGGATCCAGTACTGCAATGTTACTAATAACATATTTAGATATGAAAACATAAATAACATAGGTAGTCTTTGTTTTTCTGTTTTTTTTATTCAATACAATCATATACCTTAAAAGTGATTTGACATTTTGTGTTTCTAGTATTGTTTGTTAATAAAAATACTGCAGATGCCAAAATTATTTTTTTAAATAGTTAATCGCTTATAGTAACTGGATAAATTACCTGAAAAACCATGATCTGTGGTTCTTCAGAACCTTAATGATGTTTTGTATTACAATATTACACTTGACAGTAATATTTCTACAATGTTTCTTTTGGCATATCCCACATTCACCAAATAAAATTATTCCTACAAAGGTTAAAGTATTATTTTGTCAATTTATACACACACAACAACCCTTGTTTCATTATGGTTCAGGACTGTAGAGAAAATTGGTCACATTCTGCAATTTTGTTTATGGTCCATAGTTAGTGTGTGGAGGTAAATTGGTTTTAATTTTTTATTTATTTATAAGTTTCGTCAATACAAATCAAGAAAATGAATTCAGTTTGGATTATTGCATAGTTTACATATATGTATATATAAGATTAATAACAATGTATGTTTCTGTTATTGTTTATTACTGATGCCTTATATTACAATTAATTAAATATATGTTTTCAGCAGGATAATTAGTTGGAAATACAAAATGCATGACATGGAATATTGTGAGACACATCAGCTGTTGAAAGTCTGCATCCTACACAAGCCACCAATTATACAGCTAACTTTCCTGCTGACTTTTGTTTTGTTTTCAGAAACTACTAATGAAACAAGTAGGTGCAACCAGTTCACCAGTCTCCCTCAGGAAACTGCTGATTCATAGCAAAATAATAAGAATCAACTCAGATGGGTTAGGCTTAGGATGTCAGAAATAAAACACACAATGCATGAAACTTGTCTCTTCATGATCACACAATTTTCAAGCTCATTAGTGGTTTTATTAGCTCTGCACAAAATATTCTATAGCCTGAGGGTATTTTAATTAATACCATTTGTGATTGCAATCAGTGGAACCAAAAATCCAATGCATATGTTCTAAAAAGATGTATGATATCTTACACATGTTACTATATTAGGGATACTTCTACAATCTTTTGGCTAAATCAGCTTGAGGAAAATACACCATGAACAATACAAAAATTATATTTTCATCACTTTGACCTACCTTTATTTAGAGGCATTTTGCTATAAGGTTTTTAAAAAACAGCAAAATGTAAACAGCATCCTGGAAAAGCACCCATAATTAATTTTAGAGAGAAACCACAAAACGTAGGCATCCATTCATGCAAATGTTGTGTTTATTCTGCTCAAAATACTGTTAGCCTAAAGTGGTGGAGTATTTGGTGTAAATTAATATTTTAGAGTTGCCTAAGAGCATTCATAATCGGCTCATTGCCAGAACCCAAAATGTAAAGCTGTAACCACTACAAAGGTTAAAGTAATACTCATTTGTATTGTAGTTTACCCAGTAGAAGCACAACACTAATGGAGGTCTTTCTAATTTCTCAAATTCTGACCCTAGCTCCACACAGTTCCTTTAGCTTTGAATTTAATTGTATTACAATGTTTAACCTTTGGGTTAAATGACACAACCAAGACTGCCATTAGTGTAAGGGTTGAATTTCTACACCTCAAACTCAGACTGGATTCATGGATGATTAGGCATAACTTCAAACTGTATTTCTGATTTATCAAGGATTTAGTCAGAACACCAATTCTAGTCAATATCAAAATGTTAAGCTATAGTGAGTCTCCCACTAACATTTTATCTTACCTAGTAGTAACACAACCTTCGCTTTACTAGTAATGGAAATATATATACACTAGTTTCTCTAATCCTAGTCTGATCCTTACATAGATCCAGAGTTGTGCCAATCACTTTTCAGGACATGCTTTTAACACAGCCAATCACTCGAGGAAGACACTTGTCAGTCTTTTGATGTGGCCATTCATTTATAAAAGTAAGGCGGGATTCAAACACTTTTCCCGTTCAAGTTTCATGTAGTTTAATACAGACAACAGTGACCATAAGCCTTTGCAAAGTTTTCTGCTTTGTTATTTCCTGGTTAGACATGTCACTTTTCTTTTCTGCCTTGATATATATAGAAAGGGTTTCTCAATTAAAGTAAAGTATTAAGTGCTGTTAGTTTTTTGTGAATGGTTATAATTAAGCTAGTAAATTGAAATATGTATTTGATGTATTTCTTGTTTTAATTGTTATGCAGTTTATAGCAGACTACCGCCATATTACTTTTTCTATTATTGCTGAGCCTTTGTAATGATGTTGCCGATTAATATAAGAAGTAATATAACGTGCTCCATGTTGAATGCACTAATATGTGATACTAATTACTTTTCTCTCAAGAAACAAATAATAACTAGTAATATATTATGTTTTATCAGTAACGACCCCAACACTGAATGGATCCTATAGTTTTTTATTTGCATTACATCCTTTAATCTTGCTAAGCTATGTTTCACTTAGTGTCAGAAAGTAGTCACATTTAAATACGGTATGAACCCTGTGCATTTATTGTGTAGCATTTTTACTTTGTAATTTGAAAAAGTATCCAATTGTTGAAGTAGATAATGGATAACTAAATATAAAGTGCTCACCATAATAGCTGTAAAACAGGATCATAGAACAGGATTAATGACGTTATGAAGGGTATATTTCCAAGATAATGTGTTTTTTGCACTTCATTCAAAGGCCAAACTGGTTCAACTTTGAAGACGGTAAAATAATATAATTTTCAATATCTGGTCTTTCAAGACGAGATCATGTCGGTTATTCCTTTGGTTCTTGTTAATGATCTCAGCAGGATATATGGATACATGACTGTGTATCTACCACATTCATTACTACACCTGCCTGAGCTTCTTGCAGTGTTTTTCACCCAGATCCTTGGCTGACAAACAGATTAGCAAGAATGCAAGACAACAAGTCACATCCCCACTGTTTGACTAATGGCTGTTTATACTGATCCCCCTTGAGGGTGGGATGGTCACTTTGCTGTTTTGAAAGTGTAATTGCTTTCTTACCACCGTAGAATCGCAAGATCAGCAATTGTAGAGGTTCACAACTGTGCCTGACCTTATTACAGCAGTTGCTTTGTTGTTTGATAAATTCAATAGATTCAGTATATTATTTATGTGTACTTCTAATCTAGATACCCCATTTGAATTTTGATTAGGTGATATCCTCAATTCCTAATTGAACCAACAGGTCATAATACAGTAATCATTTTGAACTGCCCTTTGTTGTTATTAAATGTAATAGATTGAAGGTATATTCAATTGTTGTTTTCTCACAATGCCAATCCATAATTTGACTGTGGCTATAATCGTGAATCACCCATCTGAACTGTCTGCTTGGTCCCACATATCATAGCAATGGGTCAGTATCATAAAAATGAATGCTAACAATTTTGAGTTTTGTTTTATTCAGTTATTTATTTATGGATGCTTTATCTAGGATTGGTCGGATTAAATCAAAACCTTGACAGCAGACTTCAAACCTGGACTTTAGAGCAGTTACATTTATGAGCAGAAGACAGAAGTATCTTACAAATCATAAAGCCCTGACCAGTTTTGTGGTTTTCTATTAGTGGGTGTGTCAAAGTTTTGATTTAATCCCAGCCCTCAGGGTAACAACAATGTGCTGATTGTTTTATAGGGAATTGAAAAGGATGTGCCTATCACATTTTAACCCAACATGTCAATTTTCTCCTCTTTGTGGACAACATAAAATGATGAACAGTATTTCATTAAACAAAGTCAATTCAATCAATTATTTGGATAAGGTGGGGATAGGAGGATGTGATTTGCATATTAGGTAGAAGTATACAAAGTCAGTCTTTTGCAAAAATAATGTAGTAGTTAAGTCTTTTTGATGACTGAATAACACCTTACAGTTTACAAGCTAGCCCAAGATGGACAGTTTTCATGCACAGAATGCAGTTTTCCAATTAAGAGCACAGCAGCCGAAGCCACGCTTTGGAGGCAACCAACTGGATTCAGTTTCTGTTGGGATGAATTACCATACTAATACAGTCGGTATAAGCTCAGGACGTCGTGTAGCAGTGAGGAACTCAAGGGTTTATGGAGTGGAAAGGATTGAGCCAAACTGAGCTTCACAGGAACAGGCTTGTACGTTATCGGATGTCCAAAAAGCATCCATGCAGGCCTGCCACATCACCGCAGAGCAACGCAGCAGCCAATGCATACACGCACAAGCCCCATCGATGGCACACAAACCCCCCACACACGCCATCATCTCCCAGCCGGGACACACACGGACTCCCGTGCGCCCACCACGCCGCTCCTCCGCGCCTGCGCACTGGAGCCCGGCCGCCGTCGCCACGGCAACCCCGGCCCCCAGTCCCGCAGAGAGAAAGGGGCAGCGATGGCCAGAGCGAACTGGGACCGCGGAGAGGGGCCCGGGCTGCAGCGGGGCTGAGTGGGACGAGGGGGGGAAGGAAAGTGCCAAATAAGAGCAAATCCCATGCGTCCTGTGCCTCTCCTCAGAAAGCAGCAGCCGCCGGTGCGGGACAGTGAGGGGGAAGCGCGCTAAATTCAAAAGCCATCACTGCGCCGCTGCGAGGAAGATGGGCAAGCAGCAACAGGTAGCTGGACAGTTTGTACTTATTTTATTGTCCTCTGAAACGAGCACATCCGAGGGAGCTGTTTCTAAGCCCAACACTTAAGGAGTGTGTGTGTGGGAACTGGGATTATACACATAGTGTGTCGTGCATTGGTGAATGCATTGCGTGATTATATATCAAGGCATGCAAACATCAATTAAAAGTGCCGGTATATGAGTATAGGAATTGCAAAGCACTATGTCCTTTGCTTTGCGTGCAGTCTGCAGTGGCTCATTGCTACGGGCTGGACTGCAGGCGGCTGTGGGTGCACTTTGTACAGCAGAGCAGTGTTTGAAACAAATCTGACTTATTTTGTGTGTGAAACGCAACAGTTTGTTGAAGACACAGTGTGCACTTCTTTGCTCTGCAAACGATTTGGCGATTGCTTATTCATGAATGCAGCTCTGCTTTGTACAGATGCTCTCCATGCAGAGACCTAGTGTGGTTTAGTGCACACTGAAAATATAGGTTGTTTTTGTGTGTGTGTGTGTGTGTGTTTTTTTTCCATTGGTATATGTGTTGTTAAATGCTGCCTCCAAGAACAACAGAAGTTTGTGTGTGTCCTTATTCAGGGATTTCTCTTGCATGCCTGCACTCTTGTGGGAATGAAGCTCAGCCGTCTGGTGCTCCTGCTGCTTCTCTTAGATGACTGCCTCCAGGTAAGACAATGTGGTTTCTCTTGCTGCTAGTGTTGTGTTGTTGTTTTCTTTCAACTATTCCTTTCCCGTTCACCCATTCCTTCACCTGCTTGCTTAATGTTGGACTGCTTGGTAAAGGCAATGAATGGTGTGAAAATGTCAGCACAATTCAGCTTTGACTCTTTCAATCTGTTGCAGGCTGATGGTCTTAATTGCTTCAAAGCTCCTCACTCCACTGCAGTCTATGTGCAATGGAGACATTTCCCCAGTAATGAACAGCCGGACTGCTACTTATTGACAACGCAGCTTAGAGAAAGCAGGAACCAAATGGTAAGAATATCTGTTTCTTCTCAGTAGCAGCCATAGTCACCTGCAGCTTTGCACAGTTAGACTCCATGATAGAAAGCAATTCATTATTTTTTATGTATTTTTTGTACAATCCTAGATCATTCACCATTCTATAAGCCTGTACAGTATAGGCAGTATCATAACAGTCCTAAATCACATCTGTATATGTGGGAATACAGCAGGTTTTTAGCACAGTGGAAGCTCCTCCATGCTTGACTGACTTTTTAAATTGCAGGTCTCTCCATTTTGTCTCACAAACTTTGTATATTATGAAAGCCACGTAACTTGTCATCCTTTGTGTAGATGTTTGAACTTCATGACTTTTAAATGTGGGATTGTTTTTCCTGTTGTTAAATTAATAGTCTTATTGTTCACGGAAAACACTTGGCTTGGATTTATAAGTTGTGACGGTCCGTCAGTATCAAGTGCAGTTAACCGGAGGGTTTGTATCAATTACTTCCTAACCATAAAGAAAGTGTTGTTTTTAGAGATAAGCCATGTCATTATGTTCATCCTTTTTGTAAGGTTTTTTTTCTATAAATATTGAATGTATCTGTTATTTGCTTTTCTTATTTTGCATAAAACAAGCAGATGAGTACAATGCCGAAAAAGTTTGAGGTTGACTTTCAAAATGTTTCAGCAATCTAATTTAATTACTACAGCTGGTAGAACTAGTCTAAGTGTCCCTCTGATATTTCCTTCGGAAGGACATAGTATAAAATGCATCATCACTGGTTTGTTTCAGACGCCTGTATAGTGTTTGCCACTCACCTGTTTGATTCTCAAAACAGAGGTTGCTGAATACATCTGTGCTTTCTGGATGTGTTCCTGACTGCAGTACTTTAATCAGTGAACTACAGAAAAATAAAGAGTACTACATTTACGTGAAAGCAGTAAAAGACAAAGACATTCTGGAAACTAAGTCCTTCAGTATAAGTAAGTGGATATTCAAGATTCAAGTGGTCATATTTTGTGAAAATATGCCAAGTTTCCTTTACCAGTAGCATGATAACAAATATGTCAAATTAATAGATAGTAACAGTTGTTTTTAATCTTCATTAGCGTGCATGAGCTATTACATGTCACAATTTCTGTCAGGAATCTGAAAAGCAGTATCAAGAAAACATCCTACAAATCAGGCAAAACTTGGTATTTATAACACCGTGTAACACATTTTTTTTTTTTTTTTGTTCCTGGGTAGTAAGTGTTATTTCCTAATTGTTTATGCCTCAAAAGTATAGAAAATTGCTATTATTCACCACAATATACTGTAAATACAGTATAACCATAAAGCTTGAAAAACTACTCACTTCTAAATGTTTTGTAGTCATTTGTGTATTACTTTAGTATAAATAAATGTTAATTTGTATTCATATGTTGTTTTTTTCTGACTTTATGTGAATGAAAAGACACACATTTGCCTGTTTTCTCATTGGAAATAGTTGCATTTCAAAATATCACTGTCCTGGTCACAGAAGCAAAGTTTGTGGGGAATAATTGCCATTTTCTATACTTTTGAGGCATAAGCAATTAGGAAATAACACTTACTACCCAGGAACAAAAATTGTTTTACATAGTGTAATAATTTGTAGTCTCGGTATGACTTTCTTTGTTACCTGTATATTTTTACATGTTATTTTCTTGGCCTTTCATTTGCACTCATCTATTTGATTGTTTTCTCTTGCAGATACAATCACAGAGTCCAGTATTAAAACACAAACAGCAACTACAGATGTGCTTTTTAGTTGGAGTCTTGTGAATGATGAAATCAAAGTGACTATAAAACTGAATAATTATTCATGGAGAGTACCAAGAAATCAAAATACATATCAAGTAACTGATTTAAAACCTGGCACCATCTACAATTTTTCATTGGAATTTAAGAGTCAAATCCAAAATCTCAATATCAATGTGACACAAGAACTAAATATTCTCCTTGAAACAGGTAAACTGTGTTTTCATTTCTTTATATTTATTTTGCTGTAAATTTATATAAAACCAGTTATTCTGTGTACTATTTACATTCTCTTGAAATCATGAAAAGAAAGCCAGGTTTATCTTGCTAATGAATACAGGGCAGTTTCTAATTAATCTGTACTTTTTTCTACACAGCTTTATGCCCTCAAGGTTGGGTGTCTTATGAAGGAAACTGCTATAAATCTTGGACAAACAGCAAACAATGGATTCATGCTCAGCAGTCCTGTGAATTGTCCATGCCAGGATCTCACCTTGTCGATATCGAAACTGAGGAAGAGCTCCAGTTTCTATCATCGTACCTGTGGAATCTGAATCATATGGTCATGCTGTGGACCGGGCTCAATGACAGACAGGTTGGCCAGAAGAAGTCTATTCATTACCATATTGACTCAATTAATAGGTTTTTCAATTTAATTTCAATGCCATCCCCAAACAAACCAAGAAGTGTTGTACACAGAGTGTTATTTACTGATTACAAAACACATAACCTGTGGAATGTTTTAAATCAATCATTGAATAACATTGTTTCAAAGGTATGAATACTGTCAATTGCAACAGTATATTATATCCTTATAGGTGTCAGTAGTTTACAACCTCAATCTAGCGTTATACACCGATCAGCCATAACATTATGACAGGTGAAGTGAATAACACTGTCAGTGGGTGCCATGACGAGCTACTGTAGCTCAAATTGCTGAAAAAGTTCATGCTGGTGCTGATAGAAAGGTGTCAGAACACACAGTGCATCGCAGTTTGTTGCGTATGGGGTTGCGCAGCCGCAGACCAGTCAGGGTGCCCATGCTGACCCCTGTCCACTGCCAAAAGCGCCTACAATGGGCACGTGAGCATCAGAACTGGACCACGGAGCGATGGAAGAAGGTGGCCAGGTCTGATGAATCACGAGTTCAAGGTGTTGACTTGGCCTCCAAATTACCCAGATCTCAATCCAATCGAGCATCTGTGGGATGTGCTGGACAAACAAGTCTGATCCATGGAGGCCCCACCTCGCAACTTACAGGACTTAAAGGATCTGCTGCTAACGTCTTGGTGCCAGATACCACAGCACACCTTCAGAGGTCTAGTGGAGTCCATGCCTCGACGGGTCAGGGGTGTTTTGGCGGCAAAAGGGGGACCTACACAATATTAGGCAGGTGTCATAATGTTATGGCTGATCGGTGTATGAAGCATTTGGCTTTACTTGCTTGACTAAGGGGAACAACAGACTAGCAGAAAGGGCCTCGTCATCGGACATGCGAAGAAAAACATACTGCATGTTCTCAAAACTTAGATACTTCTTCTTCATCAGATCACCTGAGACCCTTGTTGTTGAATGTCATGTGGTCACCCAAATGATCCCATCTTAACTCATGAAATAATGCCAAGAGCTTGTGTCTCACTGAGGAAGTAAAATGTCTATTTCTGTTTTACATGCCAGCTGTGTAGTCCTGTAGCGTCTACTGATGGAAATGCTACTCTGTTTCTGTTTGACAGCAACAGATGTTCAGTTAGATGTTTTTTAATTGCTATGTTGTGGGAGTATTGTGAGTTTAATTAAATTAAGAGAGAAAGACTGTTATTCAAATGAGTATTTCATGCTGTACAGTATATTCATGTTTGGTTTTGAAATTTAGTTTGGTTATGATCTTTCCTTGTAAATACAAAATTAGATACAACCACCTGGAGAGCAGGGTAGAATTATTATGCTATTTTCTCCATTTACTTAGTCTTACCTGTATAACTTGTTTTTCATGTTAAAATTGTTGACTTCCTAAGAAGAATTTAGATCATTTAAGCAAACAGAAATCTTATGACAAGGAAAACACTGGTGAAAAAGCTAAAGAGGACAGACATTTACAATGTTAACAGTAATTTGCAACTTTAATACATGGCTTCCTCATTTAAAAGTACTGCATGAGATAAGTGCTTTATTTTGAGATGACAGATTGACTGCATTTATTTGTATTTATTGTGGGATATTGGATGGGGTCATGTTGTCCAGTAGCCTCCGTCGTTCTTTCTCACAGTGCACTCGCCCCTTTTTTGGTTCGGAAAAAAAAAAGGGATCTCACATGCATGCATTTTAAAGTATAATTTTATCCATTTATAAAGGGCTTTCCATGACAAAGCCCCACACACTTTAAATTACTGAACGTATCCTGTTATATTCTGAGAGGTCACCCACCCTTTAGGGGCTACTGGGAATACTGTATTTGAAATACTTGCAAATGTTAAGAAATAGAGACTGACTGCTGCAAAAAGGTTAGAAACACCAATATCCTTGACAGAATGAGGTATCTGTTTGAAACCTGGCTTGCAAGGCTTAATCTGATACGCCATGGAGTCCCTTCTATCCAGCCTTTAATCCCAAAGACAAGAAGAGTGCGTATCATGTTTGTGAGAGAGACTGTGGTGACCTTTTCCTTGTTTTATCTTTTATCAGCACTCTTTAAACAGGAAACACCTGTTCAATCGTTACTATGAACAGGAGAAAATCATGCAGAAGTGCAGATAGTACAGTCCTTAGCTTAGCTGTTCCTCCTCATTACTTCCACAGTGACACAATTTTAAAAGTTTAATTTATAAATTATAAGTCTAATGTAATCACTTTCAAGATGTCAGTATGTGCAGGGGGTGTATCCCTAAGGCCGCTGTCTATCTGATCATACTGGAGGCTGTTAGCGAAACATTTGTGTTCAAAATCTTTTGTTTGCTGGGGTTTCACCAGCTACTAGACTAGATGTCACACAATGGCAGTTTCACACACAACTCACACTGGCATCTTGAAGTTCACGGTGGCAGACTTTAAACTTACACATTTATAAACCTATCAGGATGAGAACAATGGAAAGGATAATTGACGGTTTGTTACTTGCATAGGCACTTTTGTCACAAGATTACTGCCTTAGAAACTGCTATTTTGACCTTTGTATTGCTTTGTAACATCGAGACAAATGATAGACCCCTCAAGATGTTTATTTACTGTAACACACAGAAGCAATTGAAGAGTGAAGTACTTCATCAATTTATTCAGTTGCCTTGTTATGTTTTATCTGTGAAATAAGAAACGATAGATACTTAGCTCTTAATTCGGTAAATTTAAATTCTAGCCTTTTCAGTGGATACATTAAATTGGAAAATGATAGGTTAGTATTGTTCTACATTGTCCTGCAAAGATGAACATATTGATTTGACATGTCAGACATTGTTTTGTTTCACAGAAGGAGGGAGAGCTTCGCTGGTCTGATGGATCTGTCTATAATCTGAAGAATATCGTGACATCACCACTGCCTAATCTGCCCCTTAATGAGACCAACTGCTTTGCTATGCAAATGAATGCCACCGGATCCAACTACTTCTTCACAGGATTCTTCTGTTACATCCCATTACCATATCTTTGCCAGTATAAATGTAAATATTTGACATTTTTTAAATATATGTTTTGTAGAGGCTTTTATCTTATTATTTTATGTATTTTCAATAACATTTAAGGCTGTAATGGAACTATTTGATCTCATCTTGTCAAATTGCATAGGAAAAAAAAATAGTGTATTAAGACATGCAGAGATTACACTGTAACATTAATTAAATAAATATGTACATATCTTGCTTATTATAGGTTTAATTTCTTTTCATAGTTCCATCATTGCCTCTACATTTTGAATTTGAGCTGGAGGATGTAAAGGAGAAGGAGGCCTGGTTCAGCTGGAGTGATTTAGAGAACTGGCTGAAACCAAAAGACACAGCAGAGATGTATATTGAGTATCAAACAGAGGGTTCAAGAGACAAACTGCACGCCGGGTTCCCTCTCAACGTGACAAGACTGGTCATTTCCAGACTGTCGCCTGGCCATGTGTACCTGTTTGCATTTAAAGTAAAACACCCTGGTGGTGCTTTGCTAACACTTGGTCCTGTTCTTAAAGTTCAGACAAGTAAGTTTGAACTTTGTTTACAATATTCTCTACTCCTATATAGTATTTGCAGATAAGTCATTATATTCTGTTGTTTTGTTTTGAGTATATACATCGATCAGCCATAACATTATGACTACCTATGACCTGCCTAATACTGTGTAGGTCCCCCTTTTGCCGCCAAAACAGCCCTGACCCGTTGAGGCATGGACTCCCTGACTTCTCTGCGGCTCTGCAGCCCCATACGCAACAAACTGCGATGCACTGTGTGTTCTGACACCTTTCTATCAGCACCAGCATTAACTTTTTCAGCAATTTGAGCTACAGTAGCTCGTCATGGCACCCACTGACAGGTGCCATGATAACGAGATTATCAGTGTTATTCACTTCACCTGTCAGTGGTCATTAGGTTATGGCTGATCGGTGTATGTTTTTAAATTAGAGGCTCCAGTAATACAGTTTTTGTTTCCTCTAGGGCCTAATCCACCTCAGAATATTACAGTGAAGAAAGTAACCGCCAAGGAGATTCCCTTGTACTGGACTGCTCCTGATAACTCCCAGAATGCAACATTTGATCATTATCTGATCAGCTGTCTGGATATCGTTACCAAAACACTAAACACCTTGGTTGTGGAAAACTACAAAACATCATCAGTTGTATCCAACCTCAGACCCTATCACCCTTACAGCATCACTGTACGGACAGTTACAGTGCTCGGCTCAGCAAGCTGTGTGGATTCACCTCTATCTGTCATAACAGGCATGTGATAATGGATACTACAGTATTAGCGTTATACATCAACACTGTATCAGTTACTTTACTACACTGAGTAATAAAGAGTTCTCACTATGCTGGGAAAAACTATGATTTTACCTACACTTTTGCCATGGTAAAATAAATAATGTAATAATTGAGAGATGCCTTGAGGTAAAAGGTTTTGAATTTGTGATTTGTATAGGTGTCAAATATGTAATTTTTTCTGTGCAGATCAATTTGATTTACATTTTCCTCAGTAGTATACTTGTAAGCGTGGATGTTTGAAATAAACTTTCTTCTGCAGTTCTGTATATCTTAAAGATAAGCAATAGCGTATATATATAGATGAAGATTAAAAGCAGAAAAAACAGTAGTTTCATCAATATTAAACAAAGTAAACAAAATTATCAAACTAATGTTGATATTCGCCTTTAGTTTAAAACAAGCAAGTATGTTTTCATTCTGTAGATAATAAGGTTTGTACAATTGCACATTTTGTACATTTGCTGAGGTTTGTATTACTGTATGTGTATAAATTGTAATTTTATTACATATATTTCACAGAAATCATATTTTTTCATCTTTATTGTAGCTGTGAGTCCACCCAGCAGTGTTTATGTAAACCCAGAGGATGTGGGAGTAAGGAATGTAACAGTACACTGGGAATCGGCACAGGAAGAGGAGATTGATGAGTATTATATCCTAGTGAGATCAGTCACTGTTGGAGGTGACGTGAAAAACTACTGGGTAAACAGCTCAAACTGTTTTGAAATTAGCATGCTTACTCCTGGCATGACGTATGAGATAGGGGTGGCGGCAGTTAAGCATGGAAACATGAGTGAGATGAAGACTGTCCTACAGACTTTAAGTAAGTTTGTTTCATCTCCTACTGTTACGGTTGGCCAAGGCTTCGTACACAGAATATATTACTTTACTCTGTTTTTTTTTGCATTTAAATTCAGAATTGTTTAAGGATATGTAAATAAAAGAAATTGTAACTCATGGCACAGCTTTATTTGTTTTACTTACTTGAGGTTTCTAAAGCATTTTGAAAAACAAGTACATTGTAAGAAACACCAGTCATATCTGACTTATGAAGTCCTTTCTATTCGATTTCTGCTTGATACTGTTTGAGTCTTTTCATAGAATGATGGATATTTTTTTTTTTCTTTTCAGAGCCTGAACGAGTTCAGATAGTTGTTCCATATGAACTGAACACTCATTCTGTGGTGCTGTATGTCCAAAAGCCTCATGCTGGTGTCTTTGATGGAATAAGTGTTACATACAGAGGTGGGAGTAACAGAAAATCCCTCTTGAAGGGTGAAGATAAGATTACCATTGAAAATCTCACCCCCGGAACTGAATATGAGTTTTCTGTGTACGCCACGAGTGGCAGTATGGCCAGTACGGCCTACCAAGTCCCAACTGTGAAAACCTGTGAGTAGCAAGAGCTTTAATTCTTCCACACAAACACTGGTAAGCTGTCAAAGCTGAAACTAACAATTCAGACTAACAACAAATATGAACAAATATATACTACATAGAAAGGCAACCTTTAAACTGTAGGTGGGTTTTAATAAATGTATCGCTTTCATTCAGTACGTGTTTCTTACACTGTTAAAAGTAACATATTGGCATTGTTTACATACTGGTGAATATATCAGCTTAAATAATAAGTTAGTAGTGTATGCGTTTATGCCACTTAGATTTTTATTTAGCCTGCCACTTAATTATATTAATTTAGTCACTGTTTACTACGATGTTCTAACCAAATTTTGTGTCTTTCCCAGCTTACATTTGAAAGTGGTGAGGGCATTTTTCAGGAAATTGCAGAATTATTGAAGTTATGGATTTATTCAACTTTTATAGGTCTGGCTCCACCAACTAATGTCCGTGAAGGCAACGTTTCAGAAACCTCAGTAGAGATTGTGTGGAGTGAGGCCGAAGGGAGCCATCAGAACTATGAAGTTATCTGTATTGACTGTGGCTCCATGTTCATGGTAAGAGAGTAGACTACTGGGGTGATATAAGCAATGTTTTATATAGTAGTTTCCCTTTTTCACTAGACTGACACAACATTAATTTTCCTTGCCTGATCTTTTAGGTTCAAAAGGTCAAAGAGGGAAGGGGAGTTTTTACACATCTGGTTCCTGGGAAGATGTATAATTTTTCCATTCGAACCGAAAAGGAAAACTTCAAGGACAGCACTCAGGTGTTCCAGACAATCCGGACAGGTAGTTTTTTAATTGCCACAATTTTCTCTCTCTCTTTATATATATATATACACACACACAAATAGTGTAATTTTGTGTGTGTGAATTAAAGGCAGTGTGTCTCAGACGAGTAGTAAACATCTGTATTTCTCTCTGATTGCAGCACCAAGCCCAGTAAAACAGTTACAGTTTAATAAGACTTCTGACTCCATCACTGTCAGCTGGCCTGACACTCAGCATGTTTTCGATGGCTTCATTCTGTCAATATCAAATCGAAGTTTTAATAAGGAAAACAAGTTACATCTTGATCAAAGGTAGGAGATTCTTTTCATGTGCAATGTCAAAATTAAATAAATGGTAGTCTTTGATACAGTTTTATCATTTTCATTTAAAAAGATGTTTGACTAAACCTGTCTGTAGAAGAAATCACATAATCAGTATGGAATATTACTGAAAACTAGTACAAATTATTATGTGCCTTAACAGGATATTTAATTGTGGTGACCTTACACCAGGAAGCACCTACGTTATTGATATAAGGACTACGAGTGGAAACAAGAAGAGTCTTCCCACTGATATCAGTGTTACAACATGTGAGTTTTTCAATATTAATAAAGTCTGATGCATGTGCTTTAGTATGTGTAAAGCTTTCATGGGTAAGCTAAGAGTACTACTGATAATTAAACATCATCTTACTTCTTCCAACAAGTTATATTTCTAAATATGCAGCAGTTCCTCACCTGACAAGATAAACAAACACCCAACAAACAAAACTAAGTTTGAGATCGTATTATTAGAGATTTAGGAAAACATCTCTCAGAGCCCCCCCACCCCATAGCACATATACTGCCCTCTGGTGGAAACAAAAAGGTGTCTTGCACTTTATTACAATATTGTTAACCATAAAATAAGATGTACAGTACACTTAATAAGTTATAAAATAACCTTGTTTTTTCTCTCGTGTGCTCATTTCTGTGGTAATTTTTATAACAGTATATGTTTGCCCACAAATTAATTGCTTCAACGTTATTATTACGATTTATTATTGTAAATTATTATTCTTAAAAACAACTTCTGCATTGTAGTCCCAGAACCGCCTATCAATGTGAAATTCATTGAACAAGATGAAAACTCAATGTTTGTATCTTGGAGCTATCCACGGGGCTATTGTGAGGCCTATAAGGTAAGCTATTTTTGTGATAAATTAACAAAACAGAGGTGATTTCTAATGATGAATATTTACTGATAAAATAACATATTACTCTCAGTTAATCTAGCTATCGAAGTATGAATCTCATAAGAACCAACTTAATGGATTCCTCATACAGTACTTTTGAGAAACAGTGGTACCTGGCACAGTATCCAGAGTGTTTTCAAATTTTTCACTAAGTGCATACCTCTTACTTTACTACTACACATAGTTTGTATATAAATAACTCTAGAGCACAGACATACTAATGGGTATTTGAGTTGAACATAAATCAACGAATTATCTGCAATAACATGGGTACATGTAATACATTTCCTGAAGATATTTAGAATCCTGTTCCAGATGTTTAAAACCCAGAATATAGATTAGTGTTTTCTTTCTGTTCACTGATCTGGTACCTTTAAACATCCCATAATTGTTGGTAGGAAAATAAACATTTTATTGAGAAAATGTGATAAAATGACACAATCAAAATGTTAAGGAATAAGACACAAACACACAAACAAGAAACTCATAATAACTTGTCAGTGATATCTAAGATTCATTTAAACTAGTCTGTGAAGTTCAAGAAAATAATGGAAAATGTAACTTCTAATTGTATTGTAGATATACTTAATACAATATAAAATAAGGGGTAAACATGCCTTCACTGCACTGTACCACAGTGGATCATGGAAAGGCCATTATATATCATAGGCATGTTTTCTATAGTGGACCATATTTTACACATAGTCCAGTGTAGCAAAGCACAGGCAATGCATTTTGAACCAATAGTAAATTACTCTTAAATGATGGTTAAATATCAATAAAACCATGTTAAAAGTGCAAACATACTGTAGTAAATGTACCCAGGTTAGCATGCATAATGGTAAGCGAAAAAGACACTTAACGGATGCCCCCTTATAGGGCTAAACTGTCCATATGGTTCCTAAGATACATTTTATAAAGGTTTATTGAGTCCTTGATCATATTCTATAGAGGGGAACGTGTTTTGAGACATCTTGATGCAGGCTGTTGACGAATGATAGTGCTAGAACTCAGTGACAAGTCTCAGCTTACACCTGCCTGTGTGAATTGGACTGGCCCTTTTATAAGGGAATGAGGCCACTTGTTAATGTTTCATGACTAAGGCATTACTGCACAGGTTGCTTAGCAAAGGCAGCCTGCCTGAAAGAGATTGAGTTGCTGATCATTTAAAAATTAATGATCCCTGTCTTACTGGAAAGATCCCCCAGATGATCAAGCGCAATTTGTATCAAGAAAAGACAGTGGTGATCATGTAGAATAGTAGACTGCGAACCATAATGTCTCAAATTCATAAAACTATCAGCACATTAGACATTTTCTTTGAATACCAATCAATGTTGTGGCACTCTTTACACAAACTTTACATTATTCTATTGACTGAACACATTGAAGCACTATTGTTGATAGATAAGTATGAATGACCAGATGAATGACCAAATAATATTGTTTCAGATGAAGGGTGTGATTATTTTAGATTACAGCTGAATAGTATTTGATCCATACATCAGCAGGCAAATACACCGAACAAGCTGTGGCCAGGACACAGAACAATAATTGTACTGTAATAAAATAAACAAATCACAAATATATGACAGCACCTCATTATCTTCATAAAACAGTAATATAATTATTTTGTTTTTGTTTTAGCTCAGCTATGGTTTGTCAACAAGTAAAGAAACACTGTATAAAACAGTGCTCCGCAACAATAGCATCAAGATTAAAGATCTAACTCCTGGAACCGAGTATTGGTTTAAAATCCAGTCTTTACAAGGATCAGATACCAGTATGGCTTTCACAAGAAATGTCATGGCTCGTAAGGATTCTTTCATATTTGTTTTTTTAACATTCTATGTTTAATATAAAAGACTGTTATTCTGTATTTTTAATGTCATAGATTCTTTTTAGCCTTTTATTTACACAGGCTGGTTTATAATACTGAAACTTGCAAATACACTTGATTTGTTCTTTGAAAAATATTGCCCCCTTCCTTTCCTACTTTACTGTTTTTTTTTTTAAATTGAAAGTGTAATACAAACCTCTGGAACTCAATGAATTAGCTGAATATATGTGTGATACCAATGAGACTTAACGTTTGTCTTTTGTCAAAACAAAAATCTTTTCCCAGGGCCTGCTGGGATATGTTCTCTGTCCCTGACATACGTTAACAAATCAACTGTTGAAATAACGTGGAAATCGAGTCCTGGGAAATTTGACTATTACAAACTCGGCATTCTGAACACTTCCTTTTTTCATGAAGTAAACATTTCTGTAGAAAGCCTACATTACACACTTTCAGGCCTAGTGCCTGGGAACATCTACAACATTACAGTGGAGAGAGTCAGGGAAGGGATCTCTGGGATGGCTGCGTTCGTGACTGTGGTCACAGGTGGGGAAATATAAATATGTTGTTTTTTAAGTGGATATGCAACCAAAAAGTATTGCAGTTTGTTTCAGCTGTTGTCTCAACTATAAATTCAATTTTAAATGACCCAAGGTTTGGACATAGAATTATTTTTATAATTTTTTTTTTTTTTTTAATCTATCTATCTGTCTATCTTCATGCAAAGTAAAGGAGGTTTAAATACTGTTCAAGCTCTGAAGTAATTGCTTAGTGGAAGACAAATCTAATTAAAATGTAAGTTTATTCACACATTTACTGCATATAGATGCGTTTTTTTCTACATTATTTTGAAGAACCTGAAAGTCCACAGGAAGTCCAGGTCACCAATATCTCTTCCGATGGCTTTTCCCTGCGCTGGAGTGCGCCACATGGACGTGTGGACAGATACCAAGTGGACCTCACTCCCGAAGAAGGCATTGTTACCATCTTTAATCTTGGCAGTGGGGAATCTCAGGTAATAGAGCGTGTTTCTAAAAACGCTTTTGTTTATACAGCACTCAGCCCGAGGAGCTCTTACTAGTCAGGCACGTACCCTGGATGACAGCAGTAGCCTCTTAATGTAATTTATTGGCACACATGCGGATATACTCAGCAAACCTCAACAGCTACATCTCGTTCAGACGTATGGCCAGTCCTGCAAATGTCTTAAACAATAACAACTTCTCCCTTCTGGCACTTGCCCTGCCAGGTGTTGAGTGTGAAGAGTAATAGGGGACGAGGGGAAGGGCAGTGCTATTGAGTGATAGGGCTCATTATTTATGACGCAGCGATGTGCCAGGGCCATGTTTAAATCTTTAATGTGGTATGCCTTTTTGGAGTTTGGCTGTTACTGAACAGCAGCAAAAGCTAATTCATCTCGATGACATTCATAATCCTCTAATGATGCCTTTTATCAGAGCGCTGCTTATAGCTATTGGGCTGGAATGTGTAACAGCACAGGTATTGTATCTTTTCATTTCGTGTCGAATCTGTTTTGTCATTCTTCGCCTGGCTTTGGGGTATAAACTTTAGAAAGTGAGCAGTGTATGGCTGGAAAGAAGTGTTTAAGTAAGCATGTATGTGCTATGTATTATTATTATTATTATTATTATTATTATTATTATTAATAATAATTAGGTTATATTGTATCAGTTTTTGTACTTTATTTGTATTTATAGGTATACATTTACATATTATTTTATCACAACATTTATAATAATCAACTTGAATTGCACAGAATAAAAAAACTGATACGTTTAATGTTGTTTTGTCTTTTGTTTTTAAATGTGTAGGCTAGTATTACCAGCGCCAAACCCGGGCAGACCTACACAGTTAACATCTCAGCAGTTTCATCCTCAGTGTTCAGCAGCCCTGTTAGTAAAATCGTTGCAACAATTGAAACAAGTAAGTGTTTCTAAATATCACAAGTATAAAGCGATAATTCATGGATTGAAGGTGTATTTTTTATTGGTAGTGTTTAAAGATATCACATACCTGGAGGAATACAGATTAACTGCAAACATTTGAGTATTCATTTTCATAGATGTTTTTATCGCAGACATCACTTGTCTGCCCAATAATTATCCAATAATTGTAGGCTGCTTTCTTTTGTAAGTTAATGCCATAGTTACATGAGAAACAGACAGAGGAATGATGTGTTTGTGGGACCACCAGCCAAGGCAGAGGTACATGGTCTGCTGCACAAAACGGCGAGATTGAGTGTTTTTGAATATAGTTTTTATTTTTTTGAAATTTAAAACCTGAATGTGTTCACTGTTGTGTCCAGGGTTCCTAAAATCCAGGTTTGTTCTCAACTGTTTTCTGCCAAAATAGTTTGCCTTCATCCAATCATGACAGAATAGATAAAAATGTTGGCTTTGGCTGTTTTAAAGCTTTCTGAAATATGAATAAATAAGCACTGAAAAGTAACATTGAAGAGGCTAGTTTGGGTAGAGCAGGTCACCTTTTATTCTATTTATTATTAAACATTTTGTAAATGATTAAATATGTTATGTGTTGTTATGTTTTAAAATTGATAAATTGACATACTGTGGGGTATTTGTATGAAAGAAGCGGCATATTGTTCTGCTATTATGTTCAGCTCTTATAGGACTCTTTAAGAACGTGTCTCATATGTTCTTTCCTGAAATCTTATCAAACTCCAGATCCTTCAGTATTGTTAATGAATGTTCAAAGACATAAGTATTGTCTCTACTATCGCCATGGAAAATATGAACACTTCCTGGTTAAAGTCATAAGTGTTTTATATCTGTAAATAAACATGTACAGTATACTTCCAATGACCATGCTTATATCATGTTTATTAAATGTATCTTAATCTGTGTTTAAAGTTCCAAGTGCTCCCTTCAATCTCGAAGGGGAAAGGGTTGGCTCTACAGGGATCCTGCTGTCCTGGACTGTGCCACTACACCCCAATGGAAAGATTCTGTCCTACGCAATAAAGTACAAAGAAGTCTGCCCATGGCCCGACTCGGATTTTACTCAAGTGTTAACAATCTCTGACATTCCAGAATTTCTTCTCAACACTCTAACTCCTGGATCCACCTATAATATAAAGGTAAATATTCAGGTGGTTAATAGACATCATTAGGAAGTTCATCTTTAAATTTAGTAAAGACAAATTAACATAAGTTGTAATGATAATTGAACCTTAACTGATAAGATAGATAAACAGAACTATGGAAATGGTATTCATTGCTGATGGAATAGGAGGACAAGATTCCAGTATACATTTGTTGTAATTATTGGGTTTTATAGTAGAATTTTCACATTTTTAAGAAAGGAGACATATAAGGGTTATATTTATCCTGTTGTTTTTAATTATTCACCATCATTTAATGAATGAATGAATGAATTAATTATATAGATGTCGGTGGTCTGATAGTCAAATTTTGTTCTCTACAGGGAGAACCAAAAGTTTGGAAGAAAAAACTAACAAGTACATAAAAAAAGTATATATTTATTTTGAGTAATAATGTAATGTTTATAAATATTTATTTACTCATTTAATTATTTTGTATATATATATATATATATATATATATATATATGTATGTATATATATTGAACAAGTAAAAGGCAGATACATGTCTGGGGTTAAAGGATTAACAGGGTTTATCCTAGTATGTTAGGGAGACAATTTTCATGGCAGTAGCAGGAGCTTGTTATGGAATTCAACAGGTATCCATGTATAAAATGTGTCATGTTTGCAAGACTGTACAAATAGCCCTTTCCATAGTAACTGATGGATTCATTAAATGGATAGTAAATTAAAACATTCACTAGCTTCACAGATATGATGTATTTAATTTAATGTTTTGCTTGTTCTGAACATCTGTTAGTTTGATCCAAAAAAGTTTATTTTCTCAAAATGGTTTAAATTCATTTAATCTCTTCTCACAAATGTTTTCCCATTAAATACATTGATTTATTTTTGAGATGTCTTCTTGAGAAAAACATTATAAATATAGATCTCAGTAGTTTTAGAATATATATTTAGCATTGCATGACTTCCACCAGGATTAATCATGATACATTTTGTCCTATTATCTGTGCTCAGTCATGACTTTTGCTTCATTAGGTAGCAGCTGAGAACAACGCAGGCATCGGACTTTTCAGCAACTCGCTTTACTTCAAAACAGCCGAAAGTCGTATGTATCACTGTAAAAGACTGTATTCTATTTATTTATATTATTTCAAAGTATCTTTTGAACCATGACACAAGGCAACATGTATTAATTTGTGTTTATCTCTTTTCTTGTCCAGCTCCTGGCCTTGTTACAAATATCACAGCCTTTGCATACAATCACTCAACTGTAAAGGTTAACTGGTTTCTACCCAAGCGAACAAACGGGCTTATTATTAAGTTTTCAATCAAAGTGAAACATGCAAGAAATGGACAGACTGTAAGAAGCTGGGAAGTCAATGCTGAGGACATCATGAAAGGCTCTTTACCTCACTGTAATGTAAGTACGTCTGTCCATACAGTCAAAAACAGAAGTAATCACCCCGCTGCATAAATCACATTATTTTATTACATTTACAGAATGAAACAGCAATATACATCACAGTGTAATTCACAGTATATAACACAGTATAATTCATGCTTTTAATAAAATTACACATATATATAGATATATATATCATGCATTGACAAGACTAGTCTGAAATGTTTTACCTCTTTGACAAATTGAAACTAATTCATTAATATGAGTGGGTTATAGTGTTATTACTAGTCAATACTCTTCCCTTTGAGAATCTGCTGTCTGTTGGGTGAGGTGCTGGGCTATCCACATCTGGCCTGTTTGACAGATGTGTGTATCATTGCATTAGCACTGAAATGAACCATGTGCACATGAAGACATTTTAAATAACTTGCTAATTCCTTAAGAAAAAAATGTTCACAGTAGTCAGTATCTGGCTTCCAAATGAGGTATTTTAACATGCAATCTCTTTCTCACAATTCTGAATAAATACCAAATGGATTGTTACGAAAAATGTTCACAGTGACACAAAGCTCCCTTGATGTTTCCCAATCTGCTCTGCAATAACATAAAAAGTGATTGTGGCTTCCTTCCAAAATTTGTTTTCATTTTGCCCTTAAGCTTGTAACTTTTGCAAATGACTCAGCTCATTATCCGAAACTGATTACTCTTTAATGAGTAAACAAATTCTAGTTACAAAAGGAATTAGTTAATTGCCCCTTATTGACTTATCTGAGATCTTTAAGCACGGAAACCCTACTAACAACTGCCCTTTCAGAGCAAGCTAGTAGTTGGACAAAAAGCTTTGACTATGCATTAGGAACATTGAAAAGTAGGACATTAATAGGTGCAATGCTTTACACTATTCATACAACTACTGTTTAGTTAGAGGACATTTAATAAAGACCCATGGTTTGACCTTATTGGTTTAAAATATTTATACGACAAATCAAATTCAGTTGGAACCCATTTTTTTAGTGCACAACTTATATCATATTCCCAGGGGCCTTTAGATGGGAAGTAACAACAAAAGATGGCCAGCTTATGTTTCTAGTGTGTGAGCTTATCAGTTTTAAGAATGATTGACTGATTGTCAGAAAAAAGTTAATCCCAGGTGAAAAGGTTACAGCTAATTTGTTTTATTGTTGTAATTAATCTGTATTGACATATAGATAATGATGACTGAACTTGAAAGTAATGTTTGTACCACTCCAAATTAAGCGTGTGAACTTAAAACCGCTATACTAATCCTTTAAAACGAATTGACGATACATGCCATTTTAATGGGTATATATTGTGTTAAATGTCATTGCAATATGACACAGCTAAATACTGTTTTGGGTTCACAGTTACCAGTTGGAGATATAAATACAGATGGGTGACAAATTAAAGGAAAAACTTGAATAAATGAGTGGAGGAACATAACGAATGCAGATGCCTGCAAACAGGTGTACTGCATGATACAATTAAGCAGTTAACATCCTATCATGCTCTGTGGCATGTATAAAAATGCTGAGCAGGCTCAGGTGACCTCGATGTTGGATCAAGATGGCAAGAGGAAAGGATCTAAGTGACTTTGAAAGAGGGGTCATTATTGGGGCATGAATGGCAGGAGCTTCAGTCACACAGATGCTCAACTGGCTCGTGTTCTGGACAAGTGTGCGAGTGCATGTGTGAGACACCAAGAGAACGGTACAGGCCCAACTGTTTGACCCCTACAGTGAGGGGGTCCGGAGGCTCTGTTATGCTGTGGGGGGCATTTTCCTGGCATGGTTTGTGTCCACTTGTCCCCTTAGAGGGAAAGGTCACTGCAAATCATGACAAAGTTATTCTGAGTGATCACCTTTATCCTATGGTGACACATTTCTAACCTGATGGGAGTGGTCTCTCCCAGGATGACAATGCCCCCATCCACAGGGCACGAGGGCTCACTGAATGGTTTGACGAGTATGAAAATTATGTGAATCATATGCTATGCCTTCCCCGTCACCACATCTCAACCCAATTGAACACCGGTGGGAGATTTTGGACTGACATGTTAGACAGCGCTGTCCACCACCATCATCAAAACCCCAAATGAGGGAATATCTTTTGTAAGAATGGTGTTCATCCCTCCAGTAGAGTCCAGAGACTCGTACAATCTGTGCCAAGAGCATTGAAGCTGTTCTGGCAGCTCGTAACACCTTACTGAGATATTTTATGTTGGTTTTTCCTCTAATTTGTCACTTGTCTGTATGCATGGCTCAAATCCTGTCACATTGAATTCTGTTTCAGCTCATAATTAGGTAATTACAATTTAAAACATATTTTAGTACAAGTCTTTATAATATTTTAATTCAAACAGCACACAGTTCCTTCATATCAAAGGAGTCCAACAGCATTGTTTGGTGAGATGAAGAGTTGTTATTCATTAAAATGAAGATCAGCCACTGCATTTGAATCCACTATTATATTTATTGTATTGTATAACAGGATGCGGCCGAAATCCTGTCCAGGAGCACTCCCAGCCCCTCGGTGTCTTCTCTCCTGACCTCTGCCTCTTCCCCGTCCACCATGCTCTCGGCCATCCCATCCTCATCCTCCTGGGTCAAGCCCATCAGCGTGGTGGTGGACCAGCTGAAATCGTACACGGCCTATGTGTTCGAAGTGTCAGCATTCACCAGTGACGGCGAGGGACAGATTGCCAGCTACATGGTCCGCATGCCAGAATCAGGTAACTTTCCAGTCATCCGTCAAGCCATCCTTTCAAGCCGCAGGAACAGGACAGAATAGGTAATTGTGTACAGTGATGACATGCGGATTCAGAGACGTGTTTCGAGAATTTGTCAGGCCGCACCGCTGCAGGAAGTTGGCCGAGTCTGACTTTTATAGACACCCACTGGAATGAATCCAGGGCAGACAGGTTGACAGAAAAGTTATGCTATGCTGCGTTTTCCTAGGCACTGGAGAAATGTGACTTAAACGTCCCCATTCATCTAATAAACATATGCTGTGCGTAATAAAAAGTGATATGTTTTAATCTGTATAATGTAGTTTTATTGGCGATGAGAAATTAGTATATTTTATTCCTTTCATTAAAGGAACAGAAAAAAAATACTAATTAATATTGCGGTCTTGTATTTAGAGCACCATTTAGTTGGTGTTAAATATGTTCCTTGAAGGAAATAAAATGCATAATGCTCATGAAACAATTTAATTTAAGTTCTGCTTTTAGGCACACAATAGCTTCATTTATAATAATACAGAACACAATTCACACAGATATCCGACATGCATTTGAATTAATTTGTAAGAATCTAAACCACAAGAGAAAAATTATTATGCTATTTCATTTGGCAGGACTGAAGCTATTAAGAATTTCGACAAAAGGATTTTGAAATTCATTGGTAGAACCAGATTCTTTAATTCTGCGCTTGCCTCTGAATGTGACCTCTTTATTTTGAGCTTAACTGGAAATAGTGTATCAGGTTGATGTGGTTGATTCTGCTTAGTCCTAAATAAATTATTTACGTCTTTATGTCACAACAAGTCTTTGGTAGATTAATTGACTAAAGTTTTAGCTGATATTTCCATTGGTCTTCGTACCTGCTATCCTTCTGCAAAGCATCTGCTACAGGTTTAAGGTTATAAAACTCTTAGAAATATTATTATATATTTTTTTGCAGTTAATAGAAAAGTGTATTTGTATTTTTCTAGCTCAATTTATGCTCTTGTTGGGGACTGTGTAAAGTACTACACAGATACCATTTAAGACATAGAAGTCAGCCAATGCAGTACCATAGACTGAAGAGCAATCAATATGTTTGTGACTGGGTCAAATAATCAAGTGTGCTCAATACCAGATTTAGAAAAAACATAAATAGAGATAAAGGTTGACTGGACGGACATAATATAGTCTAGTCAAATCTCTAGTGTTTGACTTTGTTCCCCCTCAGTGTAACAGAAGGACCCATGTGTACTTAGAATCAGTGATACTGTGGTTTCTTAAAAGGACACGTTCTGAATGATCCTGCTTAATAAAGGAAACAGGATGGGCTTCAATGACAGTTTTATCCCTGATGCAACCGGTTGACATTTAAATGCCAGCCTGTGGTGATTAAGCCAAAGAATAAAAAGAGCTGGGCACCTGTGAAGGACAATTTCTGGCACTGAGTGAGTGAAATAAGCAGGATATATTAGCCTTATGGGGTATTCTGCACATAAACCCGAAACCTGATGCCTTTAAGCAGGAATGAAAGTACTTTACCAGGACAAAGAGGAATTCACATTGCATCAACTCTTAGAGGCACAAACACAAAGTGTGTTGGCAGGCTTTGCTGTAATGTGACTCAACACAGATATGTGTCTTTAAGGCACCTGCTGAAGGTCTCACTGCACCTTGCCTTCCCTTCAGTCAGGTGAACTCCATGTTCATTTTCATATGAATTGTGCAGCAATGATAGAGTCTGGCAGTTCCTTTTAATTAAATACCTCAGTTGACCCTCAGCTTTAATAAATCACTTTGAGATCTCAATGATAGATTATAATATATACTCTTTATTTGTCTCACTTCCATTCCGTTCACAATTCTTATATAAACATTTACATTCTGGTTTGAATACTTGTTGGTAAAAATTCAATACCTTTTCTCATATATGGTCATTCAGTGTGTGACAAGTTTTTTATTTTGGTGCCTTCAAATATTACTTGCCACCCCAAAAATACACCTGCCTAACTGTCCAACCCTGCGATGGTTATACAGGGTTATGACATTTTCACTTAAGCCTGCCCAACAGAACTGGACACCTGCAGCAGTCCCTTATGTTGAACCATATCATTGAATTATGATTTGTTTCAAGGTAAGCTTTGCTTTTAAATGTTTTATTTTGTATCACTGGATTGTTTTTAAATATACATTTTGACATTTAATCACATAGGCTTCTACTGCTTTCATTGCTGAAAATATCTATCGGGCTATTTAGGAAATTATTTTTGATTTAGGAAAGATTACTTTTAAACCTTGGCATTATACCCTTATGGATCTTTTTTGTTGATTTCCATTTTCAAATCCAGGAAGGTATTTGGAATGAAATCAAGAAGTATGTATCCAGTACAGCAAGGCCTAACTTTTAAGTGGGGATGACCTTGTGGAATAAATAGTTGGTCATATCAGATTAATTCCATTAAAAGCCAGACGTACAGCTCTGGAAAAAAAGACACCACTGCAAAATTATCAGTTTCTCTGGTTTTACTAGTTATAGGTATGTGTTTGGGTAAAATTAACATTTTTGGTTTATTCTATAAACAACTGACAACATTTCTCCCAAATTCCAAATAAAAATATTGTCATTTTAGAGCATTTATTTGCAGAAAATTATGACAAAAAGGACAAAAGACAAAAGACAAAAAGATGCAGTGTTGTCAGACCTCGAATAATGCAAAGAACATAAATTAATATTCATTTGAATTCATATTCAACAACACAATACTAATGTTTTAACTTTGGAAGAGTTCAGAAATCAATATTTGGTGGAATAACCCTGATTTTCAAATCACAGCTTTCATGCGTCTTGGTGTGCGCTCCGCCAGTCTTTCACAATGATGTTGGGTGACTTTATGCCACTCCTGGCTCAAAAATTCAAGCAGCTCGGCTTTGTTTGATGGCTTGTCACCATCCATCTTCCTCTTAATCACATTCCAGAGGTTTTCAATTGGGTTCAGGTCTGGAGATTGGGCTGGCCATGACAAGGTCTTGATCTAGTGATCCTCCATCCACACCTTGATTGACCTGGCTGTGTGGCATGGAGCATTGACCTGCTGGAAAAAAACAATCCTCAGAGTTGGGGAACATTGTCAGAGCAGAAGGAAGCAAGTTTTCTTCCAGGACAACCTTGATTCCAGTATGTTGCTTGCTTCATGCATCCTTCACAAAGACAAATCTGCCCGATTCCAGCCTTGCTGAAGCACCCCCAGATCATCACCGATCCTCCAACAAATTTCACAGTGGGCGCGAGACACTGTGGCTTGTAGGCCTCTCCAGGTCTCCGTCTAACCATTAGACGGCCAGGTGTTGGGCAAAGCTGAAAATTGGACTCAGAGAAGATGACCTTACTCCAGTCCTCTATGGTCCAATCCTGATGGTCTTTTGCAAACCTCAGCTTCGCTCTTCTTTGCTTCTCACTGATGAAGGGCTTTTTTCTAGCTTTGCATTACTTCAGCCCTGCCCCTAGGAGTCTGTTTCGAACCGTCCTCGCCATGCACTTCACCCCAGCTGCCGTTTGCCATTCTTTTTGTAGGTCACTTGATGTCATTCTACAGTTGTTGAGTGACATTCAAATGAGTTGGCGGTCAACCCAGTCAGTGGAGAGTCGTTTCGCCCTCTGCCGGTCTGTAGCTTTGTTGCCCCCAATGTCTGCTGCTTGACCTTGTTCTTATGAACCGCTGTCTTTTAATTTTAAGGATGGAAGCAACCCGACGCTCACTGTAACCCTCTGCCAGTAAAGCCAGAATTGAACCCTTATTTTCCTCACTCAAATCTTTCCTTTTCAACTCTTTTGGCAGGGTCAATAGTTATTTTTGTATTCCCATTACTTTTGAGGTACTACTAGCACTGTTTTTGCCATCCAGCTGGTCCTATTCAAGAGGATAGTGATGACCACAGCAGTGGTTTTTATACTTTTCCTCGTTAAATAAGATTTGGTTCAGGTGATCACCTAATCAGTAGCTCATTCAGTAGAATGAGGTGTGACTGTGCTGGAATTCAACAGACACTGGAATGGAATGGCTGCCATACATGTAGAGATGCTGATTTAAGAAACATTTGCAGTGCTCTCTTAATTTTTTCCAGAGCTGTATTTATGTTGTAACATACCTTTTCAAAAATATAATTGACATAATTGAATTACTCTCACTGTCTGATGTGCCTGGGGCAATATCTTATTTTTTTACTTAAAGGTCTTGTTGGCATTTATTCTCATAAGTTCTCATCAGTTTTTAATGAAGATATCCATCAGTTTAATTCAGTGAATTCAATTGTCAGTTTGTTTCTTTAACTTATTGATTTACTTCCGTAACTTCTGTCATTTTACAGTAGTGAAGATATGTAGAGTTTGAAGTTTGAACCTTATGTAAGAAAAAAGATGGATATAGAAAAGTATTTCAATTTTTAACTATTATTTTTGTCAAATACATCACTGTTATTTTGCTCATGTAAGCAGCTTCCTAGCATCAGAAGATTATTAGATAGGGTGTTGCCTGTGTTTTTCCTGATAATACAAAGTGAATAATTATGTTCACATTAAATATACTTTACATGTATCTGCTTAAAGAAAAAACGTATATTATTTCTAATTGTAAATCAATACATTGAGATACATACCTTCTATACCACTCCTTAAGAGGTAAGATTTGTAAGATTGATTATGCAATGTTTAAAAATGTAAGGCATGTCAAGAAAAATGAAAGACAAATGCCTTAGGAATTTTTTATCAAAGTCAAGTATTTTTTCCAAGTACAAACTGCAATAATTCTTTCAATAAATTAGGGTGTGTTGTGAACTTGTAACTGGCACACTTAGTTGTTTAACCTTAATATTAACAATGATTTAGTAGAAGGGGAAAAAATAAACGTAAGCAGTGCCAAGAAACAGAGTAAGCTCCTCTCAGAAGGTCGAGCTATTGCAACGGAGTGAACAAAGCCTTTTTGTCAGAGTATGAAACATGATTTCTACTTGGTGGAAAGCAGTAGCTACTATTTCGTCATTTATTTACTGTATTATCAATCAGTTAATCCCTTTTTCGAACATCTAAAATGACTATAATTGCCAATACAGATGCTTCAGCTGCGGAATGCCTATCATTGTATCAATATTCAAACATCCTGAGGATACAGGGAGTATAATTCCCGCAAGGTGATCCACACCTTAATCTATTCCATACAGAAGGTATATTTGTCTACATATTGTTATCACTATAATCCTCTATTAGTATCAGTTTTAATATTAATATGGTCTGAAATATCTGAATGTGAGAGGAAGCTTAAAGTCGGTTCGAGGCATCTGCGATTATACTGAGAAGCCAGAATTTTAGCTACGATAATTTGTGCTCCTTTTTCATTACATAGAATTAAGTATCAGCATCCTTCCTACTTTTTGCGTAATTGTCAAAGATACAGTCGTAACAATCCGCAATGTCCAATCAATAATTAAATGCCAGTGAATAATATTACTATGCATGATTTAGAATTGAACAGAAAGTTCATCCAAACACACGGTCCCTGTTTACGAAGTTTAGGTGGTTCTACTGAACCCAAAATTAAAACAATTTAAACTATTGTCCTTGCATTTTTTATATAATTGGGCTTTGTTCATTTGAATTCAGCTGAAACATATTGTCATGAATATTCTGACTAAAAAAAGGTTTTCTTACTTTTCTTACAGTATTTGGTCGAAGTCAAAGGAGTGTCAATTATGAATACAGAAAGGGGAAAATAGAGAAATGACTGGAACTTAGCTTCATATACAGGCTCAAATTTGTTTCACACTAATACCAACAAAACAGATCTGAAACTGAAGTGCACCAACTCTACTGCTTTACATTTTCACCTGAAATGTAAAGTAGACGTGTTTTTTCTGCGTTCTCTTCCTGAGTGCAGGAGGGTAAATAAGCTTTCTCCGAAATCGAGGTTTTAGTGTAGGAGAGTGAGTGTTTCCACGGCGTGCTTCTGATTCCCCGGTGCCCTGATGTTGATGGACAGCAGTGGTGTGCTACATATTCATGACCTCTCTGCAGTGAGAGGAGAGAAAGTTTTGTCCGCCATGCATATGGAAAAGAATGGCAGGAATGTTATCATTCACGAGGAGCTTGGGAAATGAAGCAAGACACTTTGAAATTGAGTTTCTTGTTTGCCATTGTAACTGTCCTGTGTAGAGAGGGTAAGTAAGAGCGAACACTTTTTATTTTAGCAGTTGTTACTTAGTGTTGGTCTGTAAACATTTTTCTACTTTTCTTTACTTTATATTGTATTGTAACTAACCTGAATATCTGTAAACTTGATGGTATAATACCATATATATATCCTGGTTATTTTAACATGCTGTCTTTGTATGTATTTTAGTTTGTGTAGAAGGCTAATAGGCCAGTATGCTGCACACATCTTGAAGTGTAGTCATAGCCTTTCATTTTACACCCTACCTTGCTGGCACGTAATCATGTATTATTGTGTAATTTTCCATCGCACAATCCGCTTGTAGCATGTAGGGTAGGCCTGAGATTTCATTTTATTTTGGCTTATACCATTGCTCTCTGCTTTATGGTTATGAACGCAATAACCTGTCAGTTCCTATAAGCATGGTATTGTTGTCTTGTCTTAAATATTTTTTTTCTCAATTATATACTTAAAAAAATTATAGTGAATATTTCCTTTTCAGCATGAACATGCAATTATTTTTGACAGACTGAGGCTAAAATGTTCTTATTGCAGAAAAGTTCAAATTAGCAACTGCTTAGAATACAGTATTTGTCAGCTGAGAGAATTCATAACTAAAATGAAACTTCTCTTTTAGAGAAGAGTAAGTAGCAAAACATGTATCAGCTTTCCATAATATTCGTGGATAACCATACAAACTCAGACAGAACTGTAAACAACCCATTATAATTATTCAAAATAATCATAATGATGGCGAACACAACTCAGCTGTCACTCTGTATCCCTGAGTTATAAAATCAAATGGATATAAACAATACGTTTCTGCATATTGCTGTTCTCCAAAAACATATGAATATTTGCTACATGATTACAATTTTAATTAAATGAATGCTGTATTTTATTACAGCTCCTGAAGACCCACCACAAAACCTTTCGGTGTGGAATATCACGTCAAAGTCTTTCAGTGTGACTTGGGATCCTCCAACCATTGTCACGGGACGGTTCACCTACGTCATTGAGCTGTATGGGCCTTCGGGTGAGTGTAATTCAGCAATCATTTAATGTCTTCGAATGAGTAGAAAATGTGATCGTTCTTTTATCCAGTTTGCAAATGCACCCCAAAAAATTCTGCATTTTTGTACATATTTATTTGGCGTCTGAAGAAACTGAAATTTAAAAGATGTAGTCAACTGAAAGAAATGTATTTATGCTGTATATACAAGAGCTGTGCAGGGAGAGAAGTTTGGGCTTTGCACGGATCCCTGGCCCATCATTTTGTGAACTCAGACCTTAGTGCTGCAGATACTGGTGACATGGGACACACATGTGTTTACAGCCATGATGCTGACCAGCACCCCCCACCCTCAGACTGCTGGCCAATTCTCCTAATTACAAATATTTGGGGCCACTCTCCAGAATCTAGGTCACAAAAAAACAAGTCATGATCCATCTCAGAACCATATGCTAAAAAACCTCTTACACAGTGTAAAATTGCAGTATTATACCATTGTACACTTTTCACATTGCCATAGTCTCTTGCCAATCAATATAATTATCTTATGGCAGGTGAAATACACTACTTAATATGTGGATTTTTATTATTTTAATTTATTTTATTTTATCTACGTTTAGATTTCAAACTTTATATATGTGTGTGTTCAATCCAAATTAAAGAACAATTTTCTGCTGTACAATTAACATCTTCAAATAGATGTCAATGATTGTTTTTTCAGTACCACAATTAGTCTATAAACCTATTATTTAATTAACTCTTCCATCTATTAATGAGCTTTAACAAACAATAAACAGGTTAAGTTTAAGTATTAGCATTTTCATCCGTATTGTCTGCAGTTCTGGCATAGCTTAAGCATTACTGGGGAGTCACAAAAAAAAAGCAGCTCTCATTGGAGCGCTAGCATCATTATTATGGGTACTGCTCTGTAATTTACGAATGGAAATCCTATTAATTACACCTGTTATTCCCTTTTATAGAGCTGTGCTTACAAGAACTTGTGTTCGAGCTTTAATATTTAATAGCTTAATCTACCACTTCACACGTTTTGTTTTACGAACTACCAAAACGTAGTTATATATTAGTGTTGTAAAATAAATAAAGACATTACAAAAGAAATGTAAAATAAAAATATTGAAATGATCAATTATTTGTAGCGTGGCAATTTACTGTGTTTACTGTTTATAATTTCAGGGTATATCTTTGAGAACAACACCAGCGATTTCAAATTAATGTATTTTGGTCTGACGCCTTATACAACGTATACAGTGAGTGTTCGTGCAAAATCTGCTGGAGCACTGGGGCCAAACGCTAATTCAACTGTGTTAACTCCAGCAGAAGGTTGGTATTGGACTATCATAATTATGTAATTTGTGATGAAATCCTACTGTATATCCTTTAAAACTATTACGTTTCTACGCCTAACTCTAGTGACCCCTTGTGTCCATCATATTAAACAGGTCATGCTTCACCAGTAGATGGCATTAGGAGACAATTCAGGAGATAGCAAGCGCTATTAACTGATTTTAGATACTATTGGCATACCTATTCCCTAATGTGTTGTCTATTGTAGTCATTCACTTTATTTGTGTATTCGTTTTAGCTCCCAGTGCTGTGATTGAGCTGAAGGCAACAGTCCTTGATTCAACATCTGTGAAGCTGTCATGGAAAAGTCCACATCATCCGAATGGAATAATAACCCAGTACAAGATTGTGGTTTCGACAAAAACAGAAATTGTGCAAACCATCACTCTCAGAGGAAAAGTAAAGGTATCTCTCACTGATTCTCCCCTTGACATTGATGTGGTTTAATAATGCTTACTATATGTAGGTATATATAATAATAATAATAATAATAATAATAATAATAATAAGCTAAGACAAAGACCTTGATTAGCACTAGTCTAGGACTTCTCTACCTAAAATAATAGTGGGTCGTTCAAGGCTAGTGCTAATCTGGGTCTGTGAAACAGGCCTTTAAGTTGAGCCCAACACTATTGTGTTATATATTTCAAAAGGAGGCAGCATTTTACCATCAATAGAATGGTTATATTCACAGCAATACCATTTTTAAGAATACCTTGTGTATATATATGCAAATTTATGTTACATATAGTTTAACATATATATGGCTGGACTTATCTTAAAGTATAATTTAGGTATAATTGTTAATGAAAGCACAGCTAAGAATATTGCCTGCTATGTTATTATTAATATATATTCATATACCTGACCCTTTTTTCATAACCACTCCTCACTAATAGTACATTATCTTCAATGGCAATACAATCTCGAGTGCAGGCACTGTTTATATAATATGGGTCCATCCATAGAAAGAATTTTAATAAGGAAATCAATTGCTGAAACATATTCTTTGTGTTGCTGTGAACAGCTAAGAAAATACAAATCAAATGATGACAATGCCAGCATGAATGTCTGTATGTGTTGATTTGTTTTCCTATGAAAGGTAGAAAACATAGATTTTGTTCTTGCCAAAGTGGAATATTGATTTGTATTCATCTTTTGTTTTAGGATTTGAACGAGACGACATTAGACGGGGATGGTATGTTTGCGCCACCCTCTGTGAATGAAACCTTGCGTCTGTCCAACCCCACTGAAGGCACGTCTGACTTCAGTCCCTCACCCTCCTCTCCGCCTTCTCCGGTCACACCCTCCTTTGCTTTATCTGCTAAAATACCTCTCTTCACCAACCTGCCCCGCACCACTCCTGACACCGCTGAGCCGAGCACGGTTTCACTCGTCACACAAGCTCCTTTAACATCAGCACCACCTCACACCTCCTCACCCATGGGAACGTCAAGCTCAGCGGTGTCTAACACGGCCTATTCACTGCCCCTCACCGCGTCTGTCAGCGCTCTGCCACCTGGGGGAAACAGGGCTTCCAGACAGGCACGCTTCACCCTCACGTCTTCATCTGGACCTTCATCTGTAGAAACTCTTACCCTGGCGGAGGGGACCATGGGCGTCTCTGCCTTACAGAATAGTCCAACACTCTCTCGTGTCTCGGCATGGGCTGGTGTCTCTACAGATGTACCAACAGGTAAATAAGCCGTAGACATATTGGCCCCTCCAGCGCACAGCTATGAACAGATGGCACCAACCTTCAGATGTGATGATGCCTGTGTTGCGTACACGTTGTCTTTGCATTGCCAGTTTAGCCAAATAAGATATTGTAAATAATTATATATGTCTCAATATTATCAAATGTTTACATCGCGGCACATCTTTCACAAAGCAAAGTAAAAGATACCATTGCCCCGTTTCTTTTCTTGTTTGCCTTCCACGTGACACTTTCAGCCTTTTTTTCCTGTTTACAGATAAAGCTATAAACATTGAAGTGCCAGATATCTCTGCCGATCAGCTATCGTATGTTGTTAAGAACCTCATTCCTTTCACCGAATACACCTTCAGCGTGTCGGCCTCCACCGCTGTGGGTGAGGGCCCAGCCGCCGGCGTCGCAGAGAAAACACGGGAGCAGGGTAGGTATCCTTTGTTCAGCGTCACCGTGCTGATGAAATGATGATGCTTCATTTGTTTCCTTGAAGAATCGCTCTGTAACTTGTTTTTCTCCAATAGTGCCAAGCTCTGTTGAAAACGTTTACTATCAGAACATCAGTTCTACCTCTATTCTGGTGTCTTGGGATCCACCCAGCAATCCCAATGGCAGGATCACTCATTTCACCGTATATGGAATGGATTTACGAACTAAAGAAGCTTTCCAAAAAGTCACGAATGAGACAAGCATTATCCTTTCAGGTAGTTATACGTCTGTCTTTGCTTTGGCTGATTTTATTATTTATGTAATAAAATATTTATAGTTAATGTGTTCATTTTCCATAAGCTCGTATTAGTATTCTGGGGCTTATTATGTGTTCAGAATTTAATGAGTCTTAGTTTCGCCTGGTCCCTGTTCAGCCACTTTTGCTATTAATGATAATTACTGCTTGGTTTTGGTTAACTATACATGGGATTCTTTCACATATAGGTTTGAAAAAATACACAGAGTACAAACTGCGTGTTGCCGCATCTACAGTTGTGGGAGAGAGCTCTCTTTCGGAGGAAGATGACATATTTGTAATAACACTTGAGGATGGTAAGAAAAAAAAATGGTTCTCTTGTGTTACTTGTGTTACTGCTACAATCATATGCTGAAGAATGTCTTTTTTTTTTTACATTGAATGGAAAGTGTTGCACAGTTTGATTTTATTTGTAGCCAATCTTATCTTTATTGTGTGATTTTGCCACCATTCAGAGTGAAAATCACCTATCATACTGGTATTACAAAGAGAAGTAAGGCTATTGACAGAAACATTTCTTACAGTAACTTGTGAATGCATAAGCCAGGCCATTTCACACTAAAACTAAATGAAAACAGTGCTACTACTTTTGTATTACTTCTTTTGTTGTCTCACAGAACCAGAATCACCTCCTGTGAACCTCACTGTTCAGGATGTTACTGCGTCTACAGCCACAATCAGCTGGTCACCCCCAGCACAGCCAAATGGAATTCTTCTTTATTACAAAATTCTCTATGAAAATTCAACTACCTGGTCCACAATGAACAGCTCGAAACCTCACATCCAGCTCACAAATCTGAAGCCTTTCTCTTCCTATAATGTTACTGTCAGAGCTTACACCAAGTATGGATACGGGAACCAAACATCCCCAGCCTTAAATGTGTTGACTGAAGAAGACGGTAAGCGCTCAATTAGCCGTCATTGTTAATCAGCGAGTGTTCAAACATGTTACACGTGATTTATTGGACATTGTAATATAGTATCTGAAATGCTGTCTGTCAATATATCTGTCTCTTCTTCTGAAAAGTCTGTCTGTCTTTTATCACCCTTCTCATTGAAAGGGTCACAACAAAGTAAGTCAAGAATATTCTTTCAGTGCAGCTGAATGGCTGCCTCGATTAATTTAATCTGCCTGTGTGTTTCATGCTCTCATTGGTGTAACAGTTTCTATGTACTCTGAATATTAAGTGGAATATTACTTTCTATTAAGTTTCAGTGACCTTGAATTTAATGTTAGGTGCAGTTTCATACAAAAGACGACAGCATAAAAAGAAAGTTATGTCCTTCAATTCACACATGGAACAGCAGATTAAGGTTAACTTTACATGTATTCGGGACTGCATTTTGGCTAACTTTATTGTTCTATTGTGCTTCTTTCAGCTCCTGGCAGTCCACCATTTAATTTGACATATGAGAGTATTAGTTCCACAGAGATAACAGTTTCATGGCTATCCCCACTGCATGCCAATGGCATTATATTATCTTACATTGTCCAATACTGGAACGCGTCCCACTCCATGAACATCAGCAGCACTAGCACCAAAGTCACCATTTCCAACCTGAAGAAATATTCCCAGTACTGGCTATATGTGGCGGCTAACACCAAGTTTGGAAGTGGAAACCAGACCAGTGATGTTCTGAATGTGACAACACTGGAAGATGGTGAGTTATGACCACCGGAAAGTATGCAGTTCATTTTAAACATTTTGCAGTAGGTACAGTTTAAATATTTTGCAGAAAATCTACTTAAATATGTGCTTTTCCATGGTGAATTAAGGTTTTAATTAAAATAAAGGTGGAATGTGTCTTGGGTAGATTGTCTCTAAATTTGGTTTTATCACAGTGTTTGTTTGCCCTTGAGGAAAATAAGCTTGATGTTTGCTCTCATGAAAATATGACCATAACCATTTGTTTTTTTCCAAGGTTCTCTTCAACAGTTGGGTAAGATGTGGTCAAGTGTATTGAAACTGGTCAAACTTGTGATCTGTTGTGCATGACAATGAGGTTATACCTCGTTGAATTGTCATAAATGGATGTTCAAAGTATACTTCACCTTTATCATAAACATTTTCCAATGTAAATTTGTACTTATGCGCTTACTTCTGTGTTTTCTCCTGCAGTTCTTGATGAACCTTCATCACATTATCTGTCTCACAGCAGTATTGGCTCCTGTTCAATACCACTTTTCCTTAATTTTCACCAGCGTTTCCCTCATGCCAAGGCTAAGTTGTTTTCGGCCTTGTGGGGCTGAGTGTGCTGATGGTATTGATACATCTTAAATCGGTTTTGTCATTATCAACCTCCTTAAGTGTGTTGCAGCTTCTCCAACTCTGTTTACTTGTATGGAATCGCAACTGAACTTCTGAACAACAAAATAGCATCTGAAATGTTATATAGAGTCTATAGACTGTCTTGTCCAGCATAGTTACCTTTCTAAAAGCAAATGTCACTGTGTTGTGTTACCCCAGTGAAGTGGCTTATATACAATAACACTAAACTATTGAAAAATTTAAAACGAAGTATTTGTAAATATTATTTAGAGACAATTAGACTCATCTTTCAGTTTAATTAAATTTAGGAGAAATGAATTATTAAAGACCACAGTATAATTTTAGATAAAATAACAGTCAGAAACTGAAGCTTGAATGTTTGAATATTTATTAATTAAGATATATACTAGCTGCAAGTGTTTTCCAATGCTGGTCAATTATGTTGATCCGATGTTGGTCAGTTTTTTTCTTTAAACTTGTCTGAATACTTCATTGGATTTTGTGTATTTTTTTGCAGCAGCTAGGTTTCTTTTCAATATGTGCAAAAGCTTTGGGAATGCATTTCTATGATTATAAATCTCAATTTGACCGTTTTCTAGTGTAATTATCCCTGATTTGCATAATGAGTAAAATAGTAATTAAGTTTTAAAAATGGGTTTGCTATACTATAATATATCAATGGATTTCTTTGAATTCTGGATATGACGTGGGCTTTATGATGATGTAATTAAAATAATGATGTTATTTAGATTGGAAATTAGCGTTGTTGTTTTACAAAAAGAAAGTAATGGACAATTGTTCAGACAGCCATATGGTATGTGACGAATGTTAATTAAAGCTCCATTACAGTGATACAGATTAACTACTGCAGTGAATTTGAAATAAGTTGTAGTCATAAGAGATTTGTATTGTGCTAGTGTAGTGCTAATTCCAGCTCGTTGGCTCTTGTGTTTCTATGTAAAACATTGAAAGAAACACAGGATTCAGTCAGTGTTTGGAGGCACATAATATTAATTACTGGACAGGTGAGATTCCACCTTCTCAGTACATCAATACTAAGTATTTTATCCTATAGTTTGTATATACACACTGTTGAACGCACATCATTAGTTAGTGTAAAGTGACATTCTTCTAAAACCATTGTATGTGTGGGAAGAGTGCAGGTGAATCTGAGCAGAAGAGAAGACAGTGGTTCACATTGGTTATTGTGCCGTTCACACCCAGTAAATCTCCTGGGACACTAAGCTATTTACAAGGCCTCGATGTTCTGCTCAGCAGGGAGTCCTGCTCCCACTGCTCCTTTTATTTATTTATTTATTGCATGTTTACTTCATCCTTTTAGGTGATACAACACTGTGTGCGAGTCACGAGTATTCATTTGTGGAATTATAAACCTTCAGTGGCAGAAGAGTTTTACTTTTTCAGACCCACAGATTAACAGAGGCGATTGCATACGGTATGGTTTTATGTAAACTCAGTGAAAACAAAATCCCAATGACAACACAAGAACAGCTCAAATTGATTTAGTGTCTCAACTGTGTCACGTTTTGTTTTGCTTTTGTTTTTATCGAAATTGCTTCAACTCTTTTACAGCATCTTTTGGCACATGATTGCCTTTTAAGTGATCAAGTATTTCTACTAGTTCCAGTTATTGACCTTTAGCATCTTTATCTCTCATGAGTAACAGTTCCAAGCTCTTCCCTACAATTCTTCACTGCAAGACAGTTATCTGATTCAGAAGTGCTGTTATCTTGGAAGCCACCGCTGCACGCCAACGGAGAAGTTCTTTACTATACAGTTTATGTGTGGTAAGATCAGCATGCACATTGTTTCAAAACAGTTTCAGAGGCTATTCTTTCCCTCTTCAAATATTTTATTTTTTTTGCATCATTTGATAATGAAAAGCAAATATTCATATAATTTCTCACCTGCAATCGACTGATAAGGTCTCTAAAATATTAAATTAAACTAAAATGCCATTCAGTTTGACAGTCATTCAATTGCATCAGCGTAATTGACATGATCATGTTGCGTGATGAAGTGTTATTGAAGAGATACTTCTACTGTTGCTTAAATCAATTGTAATTTCAAAACCTGCTTTAATGTTGACATTAAAGACATTCAGCATAATGAGAGATATGTCCCCAAATCAAATCCAAATTTGAATAATATGTCTTCATGCTTCAAATTACCAGGTGAGAATATAAAATATTCATTAGGACACAGTGCTTTGATAATTCCATGTTTTTTTTCCCAGACAGCAGGGGTTATGTATGCAATCTGAGGAGGGGTATTTTGACAACCCCCTTGCTGTTCTTAAAATCCCTTTCCTTCATATTGTTGTAAAGGATGATATTGCAAGTAAAACAAGTCTGAATAGTTACCCAAATACGGAAGCTGTTGTTCAACTTATGCACTTTTCACAAACCTGGATAGCATACTGTCTTTTTTCACCTTTTTCACCTTTTCCAATCCCTCATAATCTGCTAGGAGTCAGAACACAGAGACCGTAGTAAACGTGAGCAGGACCTCGGTGGTCCTGAGATTGGACAGTGGCAATGAATACAATGCGTCAGTGAGTGCCTGGACAAGGCTGGGTAATAAAATCATGAGATATGAAACAACATTCAGGATGTATGCAGGGGGTGAGTGGGAAATCAGTTCAAGATAAAGTAAAGACCTTTATTAATTAATTTCCAGTTGATCAAATTGTGGAAGTGTATGAAGGTAAGATTTTCTATTAAGACGTGTAATACATTTTGTATTTGCAGTCCCGAATCATCCTCCACAAAACATTTCTTACGTCAATATAACTTCCAGTTCAATTAAACTATTCTGGAAACCTCCTTCCACCCCCGATGGAATAATCCAGCACTATACCATTTATTACAGCAATAGCTCCGGTGTTTATACGCAGGTGAGACACTTTTCTCTATCGCTTCTGTGTTGTATTCTGTGTTTCTTGTTCCTAAGCCCGTAATACAATTAATGCTAGTTTTTTTTTATTTGTGTGATCTGTAAATCAGCTAAGTCTTTATCATGAAATATATTCAATCCCTTGTGTGAGATTCATTTGTATGTAAAGTACAGAATCAATATGTTATATCTCATGTACTACATTTGTTTTCCAGTAACTTTCTCATAAACTGATTGTTCATGAGCCTAATGCTTTGTTTTATTTGCTTCAACTACTCGTGTATTTTAGGGAAGGTACAATGATAGGTGAGTAAATATATTAGCATATACAACAAAAGGTGAAGAGATCTGTATTTGCTGATTGCTAATTAAATGTCTGAAAGCTATTAAGAGCTGAAAGTTATTCTGAAAAGCCTTTCACAGTATTTTCTAATGTCTATAGAGCATTTCAACAACATGCAGATTTGAGAAACAGAGTCAGACAATGTTAACAGCTGCACTGATATTTAGGTGATGTAAAAGTACCACCCAAAAATAAATTAAAAAGCTGTTTGTTTTAAACAATAGCACATGAGACTGGAATCTGTTTGGGCTGTTTAATGTGAAATTAAGCACAGGACTGTAAGTTTTTCCACTGATACAGATACTAGCACAGGGAAATAAATAAAGCCCTGCAGCAGGAAGGATTTAGTTCCAGCTCTGCAAGGTCGAAACACGAGCTGCCTGTGTTGGGAAAGTTCCCCTTCCTCTGTTCACACCTCGGCTCATTCCTCCGCCACTAATTGCAGAAACAGTGGAGGTGTTTTGTTTGAGTGCATTTTGGTGTTTCGTCCCTAATACACAAACTTAGTCTCAGCGGACTCAGTTAAAAGGGATTATTATATCATTAGCATTTAACAAGTTCTCCTGATGTCCCTTAATGTCGAATGTGTGTCAATAACAATTGGTTCAGGATGTCGGACATCACAGGACAGTAGCTAACAAACAGATGCTGGTTCAGGTAAAAAGGAAATGCAAATTAGCCAAGCGACGCGCTGGTGTTTGTCTTTGAGGGCATTCATTAGAAACTCTGCAATGCAAGAAGAGAGCTGTCAGAGAAGCAGTTGTTTTTCATCAAGGTTAATGGATTAGCATGACACATGAAAAGGGAAATCACTAAACTCACTTTCATCTACATTTAAAGACAGTGCTTATGTGTTCAAGATGTGAAGTGGTTATAATTAGTGAATCCTTCATTTTAAATTCCAGTAATTCGGCATAGAATATATACTGTAACCAGGATAGGAAGCATTCCAATTATTAAGCAAAAAAAAGCTTTACCACTAATCTGATGGTCTCAAATTGTCCGTGCTTCACTTGGAAAGAATGAATGTTGGAATTGAATTCTGTTCTTTTTCTCAGGCTTTGTTTGCACCATGCTATTAACGTTTCCATATTGTGTATTTCTTTTCAGGTCGTCACAGTCTCCAAATCTGAAACCGATGCTACGAATTCATCCTACTCCACGATAATTGATGGCCTGGCTATATTCAGCCAGTATAATCTATGGATGAGTGCCAGTACTGCCCTAGGAGATGGAAATATGACAAGTGACATAATATATGTGTACACTGAGGAGGATGGTATGTAGTCGTACAGAAATATTTTGACAGTATCTGTGCTTTTGTGTCGTCTGCTCCACTTTTTTACCCTTTTTTATAAATCGCATAAGAATTCTGTGATGGATTTTGGCTGGAATTGATATAAAAGCCTACTTTGAAGCATTTGTTTTATGAAAGGAAGGGAAAGACAGGACTTAACACAGAAATATCCACTATTTCATTAACCCAGGAACTATATACATATGTATTGTTTTAGAAGTAGAAATGAATTGTTAAAAGTTAGGTAAGCATATGTATGTATTTGTTACAATCACATTGTTTTTATGAGATTTTAGAAAAAAAATGTGGAGTAGATGTCATACTGCAACAGTGCTTTTATGCTTAGTACTACACTTTAGTTCTCTTAATATCAAAATGGTGTTTTTACTGTATCTCATATGATCATGGCCTCCTTTATCTGATGTCATTCTGCCTCGCTAAAGTATTTTGTTGTGTTCCAGTTCCACAGGATCACACTTGAAACCTGCCTGTCCTGTTCAGACCAACCCACGGGCTGTTCTTTCCCTGGCTTCACCCTTTAAAGCCAAATGGTCTTTTGACTAAGTATAAGCCTTCAGTGGAGAGCAGTCAGACTTTCCATGTTTTCCCTTCTGAGGTTTCTTCTATTTCCTACAGCGTGTCCCTTCTGACGTAAACACAAGCATGACCAGTAGCAATATTGTAGTAAAGTCTAAAGATAATTCGACAAAAGAACAAGCAATCACGGGAAACCAGTCATTGGATCAAGCAATTCAACCAATGTGAGATTACAGAAGTAAAATCTGAGATTGAAAACATTCAGTGTGTAAAAGTGTCTGTCTCTTTGTTTAATGCACTCTGCTGGGAAATAGAAATGATCCATCTGTGTGGTTTTGGAATTGATAAACTGAAAAACAAACTGAAAGGGCTAGTTTACTGAGGTGATGTTGGCTTATTAAGAAGATGTTTCATGATTGTTTGTTCCATTTCAGGAGATGCCTGAATAAGCTAATACAATGGCTATAAAAGATCTAACAGCCATGGTGTTAGCAGGAAGTAATCAAAAAGTAAAGTGCAACTTCACAAGTTTGGTTCAATTTTGTGTTGAGTTGTGGAACCTGTTGGCTTATCTTATCTGCGTTCACACAAGAAAAATGGGTTAATGATGCATTCCACCTTTATATCAAGCCTTTAATTTAATACAGAATGATTACTTCTGGTTGTGTCAGGTAACGATTTTAAAAAGAAAGAAAAGATTTTTGTGTCATATTGCCTCAACTTATATATATATATTTTTCCAATCTTTAGTTCCCGGTGGACCAGTGCACAATCTCATTGCCCACAATGTTTCTTCCACGGCTATCAGTGTGAGTTGGCTGCCACCAGATTTGCCGAATGGTCGAGTGTTTTACAACGTCTCCCTGAGGGAAGCTCAGACGAACATCCCAGTCTCAGAGTTCACAACCAGTGAAACAACCATACTGATTCAAAATCTACAGAAATATACTGACTACATTTTACGCGTTACGGCAGCCACGGCCGCAGGCTTCTCTGAAAACAGCACCACGACATTATACCTCAGGACCGATGAAGACCGTGAGTGTGGATTCTTTCAATTATGCATCGACGGATTAATAAAGGTTCCTCTTTTGCAATTTAACATCAGTCAAGCAACCAAGATTATTCCTTCCTGTATTTGTGTGGATTGCCTTCTCTCCAGATATTTGTTTAGGTGCTGCAGAAGTAAAAGTAGAAGTACATTGTCAAGTTGCTTCTCATCAAAAAAGGAGAAACCGCTCAATTAGCTTTAAATAGCTCAGGGCACAATTGAACAATTGAGTTTTATTAATTAATCTCAGTAGTTCTTTAGACATAATCATTTACATAATCATGAATCTAATACCATTGAAATATAGTGCACATGGGGCCAGTGTTAAATACAATTTAAAATGAAATTAAGAATCATAATGAATAATTTATTTGTATGAAAAGGAAATGTATTGCTCCATTTGACCACCAAGACAGTTGGATACATATATATATATATATATATATATATATATATATATATATATACACACCAATCAGCCATAACATTATGACACCTGCCTAATATTGTGTAGGTCCCCCTTTTGCCGCCAAAACACCCCTGACCCGTCGAGGCATGGACTCCACTAGACCTCTGAAGGTGTGCTGTGGTATCTGGCACCAAGACGTTAGCAGCAGATCCTTTAAGTCCTGTAAGTTGCGAGGTGGGGCCTCCATGGATCAGACTTGTTTGTCCAGCACATCCCACAGATGCTCGATTGGATTGAGATCTGGGTAATTTGGAGGCCAAGTCAACACCTTGAACTTGTGATTCATCAGACCAGGCCACCTTCTTCCATTGCTCCGTGGTCCAGTTCTGATGCTCACGTGCCCATTGTAAGCGCTTTCGGCAGTGGACAGGGGTCAGCATGGGCACCCTGACTGGTCTGCGGCTACGCAGCCCCATACGCAACAAACTGCGATCAGAACTGCAACCTTTCTATCAGAACCAGCATGAACTTTTTCAGCAATTTGAGCTACAGTAGTTTGTCTGTTGGATCGGACCTCACGGGCCAGCCTTCACTCCCCATGTGCATCAGTGAGCCTTGGCCGCCCATGACCCAGTCGTCGGTTCACCGCTTTTCCTTCCTTGGACCACTTTTGATAGGTACTGACCACTGCAGTAGGGAACACCCCACAAGAGCTGCAGTTTTGGAGATGCTCTGACCCAGTCGTCTAGCCATCACAATTTGGCCCTTGTCAAAGTCGCTCAGATCCTTACGCTGCCCATTTTTCCTGCTTCTAACACATCAACTTTGAGGACAAAATGTTCACTTGCTGCCTAATATATCCCACCCACTGACAGGTGCCATGATAACGAGATTATCAGTGTTATTCACTTCACCTGTCAGTGGTCATAATGTTATGGCTGATTGGTGTATATAGTCTGTCACTCTCATTTGTTAGCTATTCACTCATAAGCATCTCCAAATTCATATTTTTGCTGCTTGCAATATTCTTTTTTCAGTGGACAACATTTTAATGGATTCTATGCAAGCTGATTAGTGTCAGTTTCAGATATCGCCTGCTGTTCTTTCTTCTCATACCAGTAATTGAGGTTTGGTCTTGAAGTGTTATGGGTCATTATCATGTTCAAAAATGAACCGAAAAGTTTGATTGAGATATTGACCTTTATGTGTATAATTTGATGTACTTATTAAATCACTTTGCTATTTTATCGTTTCAGTTCCAGGATCACCACCTTTGATTGTCTCTACCAGAAACCTCACGTCATCTTCTATCGAGTTGTCCTGGCTGCCCCCCACTCAGTCAAATGGAATTATCTTAAACTACTCTGTCTTGGTGAAGGGCCCTACGAAGTCTAAAATTTCATTTGTTTCAAATACCAGCCTGATTTTGTCTGATCTGAAGCCATTCGCATCATACAACTTGTCGATCTCTGCGGTGAACCGCAGAGGCATGGGCCCTGCTGCCGTGCTGCTGCTGTACACCGAGGAAGCAGGTCAGTAACGGCCTCGGTTCTGTAAGGGATGCTTAAACAATGTTTTGATTCAGGTCAGTGATGTTCGGTCATTCAAATTACAGAACCGACGTCTCCACCACAAGACCTGAGGATGTTTAACCACACTGCAGACACTGTGTGGCTCACGTGGAGTCCGAGTCCCGAACCGAATGGAGTTGTGCAGTTCTACAGTTTCAGGATCTTTGAAAACAGCAGCCAGACATTGTCATATCAGGTATTCCTCATGGAGGCATAAATAATACTGATGGTGAACTTGACATCTCAAAGGCCTTTTGTTCTCATTCATATTAGTTTCCCAGGAAATGTGTTGGTTTAAAGGTAAAGAAAAATCTAAAATATGCTTGTTTTTCATTAACCTATCACCAAATCTTAAAAATAATGAGTAATAGGCAAAGCAATACTTTTTATTCACATCTTTTATAGCACCACAGGATTCTGCAAATAAGTATATTTTCTACAATTGTGATATTAATCTTTATATTTTAGCACAACTGCACCCAAAATATATTTGAAATGTCTATAAAATAAAAAAATCTATACAATATTTAATCCCACACACTGTTTTTAGAAGAAAAGGAAGCCAAAAGTGTGTTCTTTCATATATATGTAAATGTCTTTGTTCTTATTTTAAGAATTCCTCAGGATTAATAACAGAACTACAACTAACTGGATTTAAACCTCATAGCGTCTACCAAATCAGTGTCTCTGCCTTCACCAGAGTGGGAAATGGAGATCTTTTCAGCAACACTGTCATTTTTACAACAAATGAATCAGGTATCTGAATGCATTTATCTGTGTCAAATTGATTTAGTATGTACAGACCAGGAGTTAAGAAATGTCAGATGTCCCAACCTCAGAAGGAAAAAATAATTCTTGTTACAATAGAGGAGAATGTGTATAAAGTAGAACAATATAGTGAATCAAATAATGAAGTTTCAGATCAATAATTAAAGAATACAGTCAATATTCATATATAATGATAGCGGGAGTAAATTCTAACTTGTGAGTGACTGTTTTGGCCTTTCACAGTTTCAGATATTGTTCAGAATCTTAATTGCACTGGATTAAGCTGGAAATCAGTCTATATCCAGTGGGATCCCCCAGCTACTCCAAATGGCGTCATCAGTGAATATTTTGTGTGGTTCGGAAACGAGACACGCAAATTCAAGCCATCTGATCGCAAAAACACCATTGGAGGGCTGCTAGCAAACACGACATACTCCTTTCACGTGATCGCTGTCAATTCTGCTGGCCGGGGGACAGAGCAGACTTGCCTGGCCACAACATTTCCAGAATCAGGTACATTATGTCATCTTTTATTGAAACAGCTCATGCTTACTTTCTTTAAACATGTTGTTTTCATGTTTTTTTTAATTTTGTCCTTCTGTATGGCTTCATGATCAGGCAAGCTAGAATCACAATATACATTTCAAATATCCCTTTTTTTGTTTTAACATGGGTCTTGAAAAAACTGCACCTTAACAGCAGTAAGCAGTAATTGAATCAGTTCCACAGTTTGTTTCAAATGCTTGCCAGACTCCTATTTTTTTGATACCAGAGACTCAGTTTTGGTATGAAATAAGTAAGAAAAAGCTGCAAGTTAATGATCATCTAGTATTAGTCACACTTTTTCCGCCAGCGTTGAGTCATTCCCAACGCGTTTATCTCAGACTTGAACTAAAATGAAATTAGTTTCACTACTCATAGAACCAGCCTTTTATTTTCCATAAACATTTTTTTTCTCTCTTTTAAGGTCAAAAGATTACACTGATGTTTTTACTGAACATGGCCTTAAAGCCATACCAGAGATTATATGAAATAAAATAAGACTGAGTATTTTTACAAGGGGGTTAGCTCCTGACACATGATCTTGCCCGAGGGTCACGTGGAGCTGCACATGCCCCAGTTTCCCGCTGTGGGACAACAAGGGGGAGATGTTGGTGGTCATCACCATTCTCCGGGGCAGAGGGGGCCTCCCTGCTCTCGCAAGTATTTTGACACTGCTGTGCAACTAACCTGATACGGATGCAAGCCGGTGCCATTACTGTGCCCTGTAGTTATGTGGTTACTTGTTGAACACAAACTTTTTTCTTCATCATTAATTATAAATAGCCCACACACACGTTTGGAGTAAACAAAGAAACACAAAAAACAAAACAACTTCAAAGCTATCTCTTGTGTATGAGTCCTATTAAAAGTACATGGACTTTATTTAAAAGTTATGGAAGTATTATGGAGTTATGGATCAAATATAGAAATTAAATTAAAAAGCTTTATTTCTAAGGATGTCCAGATTGTAATGCGTGCTTTTCATGGGACCAAGAGCTCATGTATCATTTAAGCTGAGTCAGCGCTGTACAGAGTCACATAACAGCTGTTCAGCTTATTCTGTCTATGTGAGGAAAATAATAAAATTCATGTCTCTGCTTGATTGCATCCGATGCACGCATGATTGACAGATCAGGTGAAAATGTCGGCGGGCTCGTGTGTTAATGACTCTTGAAATACCTTGATGCTACTGAAAGAAGAACGACTATTTTTATTGCCGTACAGGTGTTAAAGACAACTGATTTCAAAAGCGGTGATTAATGAGTGATATAGAGCAACCCTATCTATTTGTAATGAACTTGAACATCAGAACACCACCTTTCGTCTCCTCGTACGAACTCGGTCTCCCTGAATTGATGTGCTCTGTCCACATGAGACGAGAGAAGATCTTTTAAGAACAAACAACAAGCCATTATGCAGTTTAGGATTGAATAGATCACATTGCTTGATATAGAAAAGCAGAATTCAAAGTGATTGGTTTGGAATCATTCAGACTTCTTCATTTTTGTTACTATACAATTCGGAGAATTCAATCAAAGAGCTAACTGTGAATCCTGTCAGAAACAGATCATATACACTACTGTGAGAGCAGATGTCCCTTCAGCTGTTGTCCAAACTGGGGGTGGGGGATATATTTAGTTATATTTTCTTGCCACAAAGAGTGCAAAAATCAAAACGTTTCCATAACCCTGTATTACTGTAAGAGCCATGCATGTTATTTTTAATTAAGAATACCGAAGTAAGTATCAAATAAAAATGTACTCGTTTAGAGAACAACAGCAGTGACATGTTAACCGATGATCTCAGTCACCAAACTAGGTGTGCACAATATTTCATAAAAAGGTAGTTGCAACAAATATCTAAAACACAGGAAGCAGATTCCCGTTAATAAATGTATTTTTTTCTCTTCTCTTGTGTTTGTTTTTCTATTGCCAGTTCCAAGTGCTCCAATACACCTAAACATAACAAAGATTCAGTCAATGAGTGTGACCTTATGGTGGACTCGTCCAGACAACGTTCCCGGCTACCTGCAGGACTACCAGATTGTGGTGCAACTTCTGTCCGTGGAGTGTGACGATTGGGTCGCCTCTGATTGTATAGAGACCGAAGTGGTGGAGTACACAAATGACACCAACAGTATTGTGGAGGCCACGGTCTATTCCCTTCTGAAATACAGACAATACAGGTTTAGTGTTGCAGCCCGGACAAATGCCGGATATGGCATTGCTACAGAGTGGATATTCGCCAAAACACTGCCAGGCAGTAAGTGGGATGTTTTACACTATAGCAAATATTATCTAATTAAATTTTTGCCTATGTTTTTTAAACCATTTTTAGTTTTTTTTATTGCTTAAACGAAGATAAAAAATAGACATGTATTGGATTTTAATTATAATACATACTGTTGAACCTTATCTTGATTCTCACAGAAGGAGTTGTGATACGTTGTTTCATCGATATATATATGTATTTTTTTCCACTTTTGATAAGATATACCGAGGGTTTTAATGCAGCCAGACACAATCCTTGTACACGCATCGCCTGGTCTTAAGCAGCAGTCAAGCAGGAGTGATATTGGACATGTATAATTAAATGGCTGAAAGGCTGATGAAAGGCACAAGATGCAGTCAACACAAAAGGACTTGATACCCATGTACTCATCTTTCCGCAAGGTGGTTACTTACCAAAAAAATGGCAGGCGTGACTCTCCGTGTTAGTGGGCCAGCCTGCTAGACCTAATGCCTGGGATTGTGTGTGGAATGATGCATTATCCAGACTCACCTCCCAGCCAAGCGCTTTTAAACCCTGCCCAAGCATCCAGGTCCAACGCTATAGGAAAGATGACCCTGACCTCTGGAAGACCCGCATTCCTGAGGAAGGATGGGAGCATGATATTCGGGAAATGACGGTTATTAGTTACAGAAAATGCATTATTCTGGAAGGCTAGAGAAAGGGGCTGTGGAGAGGAAGTGTTTGGATTATGTGGAGCTGGGAGAATGAGGACAGGACATTTTTACTGAGTAAATTGCTCTGATTTATAAGACCATGGGGTATACTGATACCTCATCCTTGTACCGAGTCCCGACAGCACTTGATTTGAAAATAATCTTAAATCAGCCTTTGACAGTCATCAGTAGGCCAAGTAGAGTTCACCAATAAAATTAAATCACTAAAAATATTATAGGTCAGTGTTTCATATTTCTTGCATGCTATGTCGTTGTGCAAGTTAATAAGAGCATTCAATTCTGTTTACAGCAACAGGAGGTTATGAAGACACTGCTTTCAGGAAATCTATACATATTCTATACTCTACATATTGGCAGAGATAGAAAGGGAGAATTTTTTATTTAATACAGTTTGCAGTTCAATCTCTTAAAACAATGAACTTACCATTCGTAGTCATAGTTTTCTTTATAAAACCTTCTTTATGAAATGCTAAATGAATAAATTAAAAGTGTTGCCGGATAAAGGCCAGGATAAATTCTTAGAAAAGAACAGAAATGAACTGGATCGCTTTAGAGAACAGTCAGTTCTTCAACATTACCCATTAACGATGATCAGCCACAGCTGACAGACAGATTATTAGTAAATGACAAGTTACTAGGACTAGAAAGAAGAACCTCAGTTTGTGAGAGTGAACTGAACTTAATTTAATTGTAATGTGATGAACTTGTGTGACAGGAGTGTGCAAAACAAGATCAACAAGATCAAGACCATCTATCAGTTTGTGAATCAAAGACTAATCTTTAATTCTTTGGCATATTCCCATTTCCATTTTATCTGAATCACAGAGATCTGAAAGGTGAAGGATAGTTTGCAGTATGGAGAATGGCAATACTCTGACTATGCTTTACATGTATTTGTTATTGATTTATTTTCAGATCCCGACGCTCCTCCTCAAAACGTTTTTGTCATTCCCACTTCAGACAGTATTAAAATCACCTGGGAGGCTCCAGAGGTGGTTACAGGACCTACATTTTATCTTATAGATGTCACTTCAGTAAGTAAATATTTGAATTATAAATAACTAATCTTTGATGGACTATTCCTCTGAGCATACTCTGATATAGATTGAGCGCACTTATAGTATTTGAGTGCAATGACCTTCAAAATGCTGGAGAAGGATTGGATATTTTTAATACTTAGTATAATACGGGAGCCATTTTACAGTAACACAAAGCTGTTAAAGTTATGGGTGGCCATAATTTCTCAGCTAACTGGACCATATCTCTGCGTGAGTTATCCGTTCACAGGCGTCCCGTAAAAGTTTCAATGTCTGTCTCAGAGGTGTGAAAATGAACCATGCTTTTGATTGTCAGTAGAGGAAATTAAGGTCTGTTTAGTGCATCAGAAACTTCAGTCATGGTCAGCTCTCAGTTGGGTTAGAGAGACACATCTGTCAGATAGCAACCATGTAACATCATTACACAGCCCCAACTTACCTAATACTTCAGCAGCTGCATTTAATACAAATGGCTTCCAGTGGGAAAACTACCGTGTGAGCTACCAGGAATCTGCATCACCCGGCCTCCACACAGACAGAGAAACAATAGCCACTGGGAGTTCAGTAATACCTTAATACAAGTTCACAACAGCCCCCAGTGGAACCCATTTCACAATGACAGATTTGTTTTGGCCCAAACTGAATTTCTGGGCTGGGATTTTGTTCACTACCAAGTGTTAAACAATCAGATTTAACAGGTCATTTTTTTACCAAGGAGTTCCCAATAATTTGGCTGTATAAAATGTAAAGCTGAAGTTTTGTTTTTATTTTGTTTTGTTACTCTTAATGTTTATTACTGGAGTAAAGGGGTGTCTGTTTCTGTCGACTCCAGACAAAGTGCCAACTCCTGTTAAATATGCAGTCCTCCATTCTTGTCAGTCACTGTCCTTGCAGTTCTACATGTATCATGTCACTGTATGTGTGCAATAGGATGTGTAAGTCTGAAGTCTATGTCTGTGTGTTTTATTCGTATAACATCTATTGTTACTCTGTGATCTAGTTCATCCCATATTAGCGAGGACATGCCCATTGCTTTCCACACTCTAGTTGGGGAGCTATTCTGGTAGCCTTCATGATTCTTGCAAATAACTGTTTTCAGATATAACATTAAAAGTTAAAAGCCTTCTTCATTGTGCTTTCTCTTTAATACAGGTACAAAATGACATTTTCAATTGGACTTTGGTGAGGAGAAATGAAGAGATAAAGAGTGTTGTGGTGTCAAATTTAACGGCTTTTACAAGCTATTCTGTAATAGTGACAGCCTTCACTGGTGATGTGAAAGAGGCTCGGCTATATGGCAAAGCTGCTAATCCTGTGTACGTCCGAACACTGGAAGATGGTAAGTGCTGCCTCTAATCAATAAGCTTGTTTCCAGTTTTGCTTTCTGAAAGAAGTCCCATCTGTTGTAGTAACTGTCAAAGTATCCATTTTGATTAGGCAGAAAAAAATATCTTAAAAAGTTTGGTAACTAGGGTATTTTATATGAAGAGGACAGCAGAATTTCACCTAATCTTGGATTTATATGTTATTAAGGAAGATCCATGTTTGTTTGTTTTTCTGTGTGGTAGATTTAAGATGGGTTCAACTGTTGGGTTTTAATGAAAAACTCCTCTTCGCTTCCATGCTGACAATCAAAACCCTAATTTATGTCCCAATAAAGTATAGTCACCATCATATTATAATGCAAAGCCAGGATCTATGGTACAGGTGTTGGTCGAGGTGATTTCTAAAACAACATACATAACATCAACGTCCTTTTGATCAGCCTGTATTTGTTGTCATTTTAGAACCTAAAGACCCACCCCAAAATGTGACTTTCCAAAAAATACCAGATATGGTGACCAGAGTTTACGTGACTTTTTCACCCCCGGTCGAGCCGAATGGGAATATCACTGCTTACCGGGCTCAGGTTTACAGAGAAGGGAATCTGGATTTTGAAATCGAAAGCCTCTCAGTTACTGAAAATAAAAACCAGACATTGACTGCTGTCATAGACGGTTTAAAGGGAGGAAACACCTACAGCATCAGGGTAAGCATCAAACTAGAGCACACATTTTAAACATATCTTCTTATGACTATATGATTATACGAGACACATGAACTTAAAACAACAACATGAAGAAAACTCAGCCAATCCTGTGTTGAAGGAAGAGTTACAACCTTTAATATGAATATTGAGTAATGGATAAATATCGTATTGGATATGTTCAACAGAAGCTTTCTTTGGCAGTTTTGTGGTAAAGGAATGTTCTGTGTTTTAAAATCCTTCCACATTTCTCGGACATAAACAGTATCCCTTTTCACACAGATTGCTGCTGTCAATGGAGCTGGTTCAGGTCCCAGTACAGAAGTACAAATTACCATGGAAATTAAAGGTAGGCGTTATACACACACACATATTACTCTTACATGTATGTATTTCTTAATAGATACTAAATAAATATTAAAACGCTTGATTGGCAGCTGGGTTTTAAAGCTTAAAAGCGTAGGGTTTATAACAGCATATTACAAGTGACACCTGTAATAACAATTTTAATGTTCCTGGGGTTGAATAAAAAACAATCTTAGCTAACTATAGCAGCAAAGACCTCAGATGATGGCTGTATAGCTAATTACTTTCTAACATGCTGTGTGGCGTATTAATGTAGTCTTTTCTGTAGACAAATAGAAAATCAGGCATTGTGCTGTCAGGACATTGATGCCAGATAACACGGAAGATTTATGAATGAACATTGAGAGAGTTATCTAGCATTGAAAATGATGACAAAGCCTGATTGTTATTTATTTATTGGCAGTAAATAGTATTAATGTTGCCACTTACCATTCAGTTAATGTAGCATGCTAAGCTCATTAATCAGGCAATTGTCTGGTAGGATCAGGGTTTAATTCTGTCCAATTACTAGGCTACATTACAGCAAGAGTCATGGTTCACATAATTGTCTAATCAGGGTGCAGGAAATTGAAGATATATGACATCACATGCATAGAGATAGAGAGAAGACAGTTGGTGAGTAGTTTCTTTTGCAAAGTTGCACAGTAAAGAAATGGTTTCTGTGTTTTAGCACCACCTGTGCCCAGCAGAAGGCCAGTGCCAGCCTTTGACAGGAGTGGAGCTGTTATGGTGACGTCAAGAACCATTACCATCAAGATGCCGGTCTGCTTCTTCTCTGATGATAATGGGCCGATTGACAAAATACAGGTTATTGTTGCAGAAGCTGAAGGTATGAATGTGGATACTGATCTTCGTGGAGTATGGATTCTAGCTCTGAATATTTAGTATCATTTTCACTTCAAAGTTTGACTTTTGTAGTAAAAGCTCTGGTGTTTTGATTAGTTTGAGCTGTACATCTGTGCGAGCTGTGGGAGCATATGGATGAGCAATCAGTCACATCCTCATGTCCACACACTATCAGAAAGAGGACAGTCAGGCGCCATTACGCTTGTGCGTTTTTGTGTTTTTCCCAGATGGTTGTTCATGTGCAGTTAATGGAGAATGTATGATTGATTGTTCCTACTTGTGAGTTAGTTTTAAAAATGAAATATCCAAAACAAGACCAGTTTAAAACAGTTTAACTTATTTTTTTCGTTACATTTTTCCACTAACTTACCAAATCTTTACTTTCACTTATAATTTACACAAAGCTTATGCAGAATTTAGTATTTCAGTCACACACATTTTGCCTTGTTGTGTTTCTCTTTTGTAGTATTAGAAAGTGAGAATTTAACCAATTGGAAAGACGCTTTCTACAACAAACCAAGGCCGTACTTTACTGACGAAGGCTTCAGAAACTCTTTATGCCCAGAAGACATGAGGAGACGAGTTACTCCCCTGGACACTTATGTGATCGGGGCTGAAGAAGATTGCATGTCACAAGAGAAGGACAACAAGCTTTGTAATGGTCCTTTAAAGCCTAAAAGGCAATATGTGTGAGTATAACTTGATATCAAATATGTACAGATGGAATCATTTAACTTGGCTTAACATAAAACATTTAATAGTTTCAAACATTTCAACTTTCATGGTGCTAACACTATGATCATTGTTGCATCGCTGAATAAGCACAATGTATAGTGCCATTGCATCAGTATTTGTCCAATATTCCCAAGGTTAAACAAAATGTCAGACTGCCTATAATGAAAAATAGTCAACATTGATTGCTTATGAAAATGCACACAAATGTTGCTAGGAACCCTGGTCAATGTTATTTTTTTAATATCAAAAGGGCTCTGTTTTGTTCTCATATTAATTGTCCTTTTTGTTCTTGTGGTTGCCTGGAATTCTTAAGTTATATGAATTCTAACATATATTTAATCACATGATATTTGAAAGATGTAGTTATAATATATGTCTTGTCAGTGTTAAATACCCACAGTGTTATTGGCAACCTTTTTTTTCGGGGGGGGGGGGTTCTGGATTGAAGAGATTTGTATTATAATTCAGTTTTTTTATTTGATTATAAGCACAAAATTACTGATTATGCACAGATGATTTGTAATGTTGGTTAAATAAGTATGATGATTTGTTTTTAGATTCAAATTCAGAGGAACAAATTCCAAAGGACAATACACTGATTCGCTGTATTCAGACCGAGTTAAAACATCAGGTAAAGTATAATGCAGTGTTTTTCATATTTTTAAGCAATGCATGCTGAAGGAATAGATAATCCCATACACAATGTAAAATGTTTGTGTTGATAGTAATAATTTGTGATGGAACATCTATGTTCAAATTCACTTGGATCTGTTGAGTTTTACTACAGCCATCCAATATTACTTCAAGATACCATTACTGTGTTGTTATATTAAAATTCTTAGTTATAGATGACATTGTCCTGTTTCTTTAAGCTAATACAGTAACAGAAGTGACTAACAATAGCCTGTATAGATCATTCTTGTGCGGGGCTGTGATCATTCAGTGTAAAACAAGTGCCTGTGTTTTCCCACTGTGCTCTCGTTCTGAGAACCTGTGTCGATTAAGCGTCTCAGCTGCAGTAAAGTCTCTGTGATGTGAATACCAGACTACTGCATCTACAGTTTACTTGAGGCACAGCTCACATTAACATGTTTATAAAGGGAGAAGTGCCGGCCCCAAGGGCAATAGTGTTTGTGACTCGCTTCTGGCACAAGGTCAGAATGTTTGCTTTTAAATAGAATCCCAGCCTAACCACACTGTAAACCAAAGGGGAATACTGGCATGATCCTGTTTTTATATATTTATATATATAAGTTCACCTGCCATTTCTGCCTATCAATGATTATTTCAGTTTAAGTATTTATATCTCAATATACTTGGGATTTTTTGGGTTTTTCCATTTCTGTGAAACATTGTGGCTTGAGAGTTATTTGCAGAGGAAGATTATTTCTGGGTAATCCAAAAGCAATCTTTAGATGAAAGACAACAATGTTTCATATTAGTAATATATTATTTTTAAAACAACAGAATAGTAAAATGTATGACACAACAAAGCTTAGGTTCAGCATTATTAAAAGTTGTCCTAATTCAACTGTGAAAAATAAATCATGTAAAAAACATGTAGATTTGTTATTCTGTTAACATTCATATTTTCAAATTAAAACAAATAACAGGAATAAGCAGGACTTTGTTTACTGGGAGACTGTGAACTGCTTTTCTTTTATTAAAGCAGTGTATGTTCATGTTTTTGCTACATAAGCCAATACAATGTTTTAAAGACTTTAAAAGACATTTCTCGCAGTTAATTTATAATCTCACCAATCATCGTAGTTGCCATTATGCCAGCTGTTGCCTCCTATAGTTAAAGAGAAACTACCCATAAATCATGTTTAGTTAATCCGCTGAGAGCACCATGCACTGCCCAGTATTTTAAGGCCACTCTGTGTCTGTTGGTTACAGTACATTAATTACGTTTAAAATGAAATAGTGCCGTTACAGGCGGAGGTTGTTGAGCTTTAGAAGCCATAGATGATGTAGCTCTTCCATATGATTGAAACTAGATATTGATTTTATCCGATGTCTTTCCCTGACTCTTATTTTTCTCTTTCAGTGGACCGTTTGTTGGATCGAGATGAGGAAATAATCATCGGTGTGATTTTGTCTGTACTATTAGCAGTCTTTCTGATAGTTACCATCTATACTTTTGCAAGGTAAGTCGATACCCAGATTTCTGTCATTAAATCATTAAACATGTAACACAAAACCCGGCTATAGAGCAGAACCAATATGATACCAAAATGATTGAATGTGATATAATGCTGATACATACAATTCATGGTGATACTTGATACAGACAGTTTCTACAGCCAAATACGTCATGAGGATGAAGTGTACGTGACACCGTCTTCTTTTCTTCACAAAATGAATGGTGACTTAATATGTTTACAAGGTGTTTGTGTCTCAAAATATCATACATATTTTATACTGGCTATTATGTATGTACTGAGCTATATGAGGTTCTGTAATGTCTGAAAAACAACTACAAGAATACTTTTTAATAAAACTATCATTTTAAGTGGCATTAAACTTGAAAAATGTAAACCTTTCACCCAGAGGGATAATTGTTCTCCATATTCTGCCTTCAACCACCTATGATACACGTTTACAGACACAAAAAGATGACCCAGTTTAGGATCAGTTATTTACTCGTTTGCTTTCACACCAAGGATCAGGCAAAAGCAGAAAGAAGGAGGAACATACTCTCCACGGGACGCCGAAATCATTGACACTAAATTCAAGCTTGACCAACTGATAGCTGTAGCAGACCTGGAACTGAAGGAAGAGAAATTAACTCGGTGAGTGGATGGTCCTGTATGTAAAACGGTAGCCTAGAGGTTCCCGGCTGTGACCCCTTTGCGACCCCAAGCTTGTTTATCAGTGCCGTATAGCCTGGTTTATTTACTCAGGTTGCTGCACTCCTCTTTCAAAGCTGACCTCTTTCTGCAGGCGGTTCACAGGGAAATATGGGAAAAGCCTTCATTTGGCAGAGTGGGCCGTGGAAGGATGGCTGCAGATTATATATATTTATTATTATTATTGTTGATATGGCAGCATTCTATTCAACGTTGGCATTGGACTTCTAGAACAGAAAACTGGAGGTTTTTATAAAATACTATTAACAGAAAGCCCCCGGTGGAAGGTGATAATGTAGTGAGTACTGCTTTAATCAGATTAGATATGGACTCAACAGGTATTTGAGTCTGATTTTCTGATTGCTATAGGTGTCTGTATTTAAGGGTCACATAAGTGGGATATGTCTTCTATTGTTTTCCTCTGACACGTGTTCTGTAAGATTCATGTCTGGGCTCTGAAGTGTCCATTCTTTTTTCCTTTTTTTCCATTTCAATTTCCTTTCCTTTCAATAATAAATAAAATTCATAAATCCATAAATAAATGACAGGATATGTCCCTAGGTGTGGTGTCTTGCAAATTGAGGTCATGGCCATACAGATCTGGTCACCTGAGGATAAACTCAAATCAATTAACTCCTCAGTATTGAAATGCATGAGGAACATTTATTTATTTATGATTTTTAACAGTTTTTATCCAGGAACAATGGCACAAGTAACAAGATATCAAAGCTACTGAGACCAGCTCAGCCACGAGACAGATTTCTACCAGGTTTAACTTGCACAAAACAGAAGATTATAATCGACAGAAAAGAAACAGGAACAGGGTGGAGATTAGGAATAAACCAGGAGTGTGACGAGAGAGATGCCATGGAGATTTAGTCCTGCCACTGCAGGAGGGTGAGAGAGATCAAGTTAAGTGTAGTGTCTACAGTTTTGATCTACAAGACTGTGGTTGTATTTTAAACATTTTAATGTGTACAGAAACTATGAGAAGTCAAGGCCTTAGATGTCTGTAGAGCAGTGCAGTGAGTCTGTAGTGGGTGGACTTTTATGAGCTTGATTTGAATTGAGATTGACTTCTTGATTTGTGAAAGACTATGTAGGAAGACAGGGAATAACAGTACATTATTATCACACACAGGAAAGAATATATTGGTGGGTTTTACAGTAAATGTTTGTTTATTTACTGACTTATTTAAAGTAGTTTTACAAATAGACCAATTTTAAAATAATACAAGAAGAAATTAGAAGTAAACAGAAGCATGAGGCATAAAGACATTTTTATGAAACAATCCATACATTGATTGAACTAAATAATAGCTTCTTAAACTAATCAGCAGCTCTAAAGTGGAATTACTTTTTTCCCCTGTAGGATAAACTGCCGCAGGAAGATTTATTGAGAACCCACATCAATTAGGATGGCCACTTTCAGCAACCCCCAAAGAAATACATTAAATTATATTTGTTATGATATATGAGATTTTCACTGACATTCAGAGATGTGTACTCAAACCCTTGCGAATTAGAAGAAAAGAAACTGCTCATCCCTGTGTCATGCCATCATGCTTGGCATATTTTCATCATGAGGCACATTGTTATTCTACTAAGAAATGTTGGGAAGAATGTGGGATCTCCAATACTAATAACATTTCTCTGTGAGTCAGCTTACAAACGGAGACCACACTGACTGGAGCATTATTAACAGTATTGCGATGATCCATCAAACACCGAAACCTTTCATTGCGCATTCACTCATTGATGCATCGTTATTTAACAAAAGACCAACCGAAAGAAACATGACGAATACGTACAACTTACTTTCACTGAGAAAAAATGCATTTATGACCGTGTGTTTTAGATATGAGGTGCTGTACTTTGGAAATAGACCAATGTGTTTTGTCTAATACTTTCCCCTACATGTTTAGCATTGTCTTAGACAGTGTGTAACGAGAACATTATTTTCTTAACAGCAACTGAAAAGGGTGCTATTTGAGCTCAGACCTCCCCTGGGTCAGAGAGCCTTTAATGGGAAAGCATTCTCAGAATGGGGATCACTGTGAGGTTTAAGACCTAGAATACCTTCTGCTAAGATTTCAGTGTCCCGCTGCTATAAACTGTGGGTGGCACGGAGATAAAAAGCAGGCAGTGTTGTTTTGTTTTTGCTCTGTTGTTTACGTGTCAGCATGCATCACAGCATACAGAGGTGTGTACAAGCCTGTGCTAGTTTCAGGAACCAGTAGGATGCCATTATTTGTCACCCAGGCATTAGGGACTAACGTAGGAGCTGCCACAGGGAGGTATCTGCTGCTTTTTTGGCAGTTTGGCAACTTGTGTGGCAATGCACACATCCACCTGTGCTCACATTTTGTTTAGAGAGTGTCATGTGTTAACTACAGAGGTGGTCAGTGCAATGACAGCCAGCCTTATTGGCACATGTTCATTGTCGTTAAACCATATGAGACACAGCACTAAAACACGTCTCCCCAATGTCATGTTTATTGAACTGCTTACAAATCTGTACATGAGCTTTTTTTTCTTGTGGTTAATACTGTTAAAAGAACAGTGCTGATAAACTCATCCATTGATTCTTTAGGTATGACAGGATGTTGTAAAAGTTCGATCTTTGCTTTTGTTCAAAATGATGCAAAGCTTCTGTTCAAATCCTGCTGAGGGATTTGGAAACAACCAGCTAAAACAGTCATTAGAGAAAGGGTCGGTACTTACTTGATTAACTTCCAGTTGACTTCCAAGTGCTTACATTTTTCTTCTCTTCTACAATAAAATAATGCATATTAATGCTATGCTATCTTATAACAGATCACTTATAATTGATTTATTCTGACACAAATCAAGTACTTTACACTGTTTGTATTTGATTGCTCCAGAAATCATTTTTTCCTGGCACGAGGTGCATGAACAGAAGACACGATTCATTATCTGGAGTTTTCTATTATTGACTTTGTCAGCTACAGTGGCAATAGGAAGTATTCACCCTTCCTTTTCACAGATTTTGATGCATTTAAATTGGATGTTTTCCCCTTTGATTTATATAACCTACTCAACACTCTGAAGAGGCAAGATAATTTGATTGTGAAACAATAGTTAATGAAAAATAAAAAACTGAAATGTCTAGTTTAGAAAAGTATTCACCCCCCTGAGTCAATACTTGGTTAAACAACCTTTGGCAGCAGTTACAGCTGTGAGTCCATTTTGCCCTCTACCCTGACAAGCTTCCCAGTCCCGGCCAACGTAAAGCATTTCCATAACATGATGTGCTGTGTTGGATGTGCAATAGTGAAAACTTCTAAGGAGGATGAAATATTCCTTTTGGCACCTTACTTGTAGCTATCCCCCAGAATGAAAATGCATTTTGAGCTACACAATGTAGCATTTGGAACCTAAAGAATCCGCTTTATGTTCCATATGTGTTTGTTTCAAATACTTGCAAGCAGTTTGGATGTTGTCAAGTTGTTGACTGAGAAATAAATGTTCATTTCATACTATTATTATTGTTGTAATTGCAGAACACAAGCTAGGAAAGCACTGGCATGCATGTGACCACAAGAAGTCACCTGATTTCCCTGCATCACGGCTGTATCTCACTGTCACATCACCTGTGTCTGTTGTCTCTTGTCAATCAATATGCATGTTTGATTAGTCTGTGCAACAGTCTGAGAACTGACTAATAATTGCCTTTATAACTTTAAATTGTGATGCTTTAGGGTAACCATATTTCCAACAAAAAAAAGCTTTATTTACACTGCTCACTAACCTATTCCTGGGTTTGTATTTCCAGGTACTCTTCATTTTTCTTTAGACGGAAGGAAATATTTGTCATCCAGTAAGTTGCCGATGTAGTCTTTGAATGCTGTGTTGTAATGTCCTGGTTTAGTGATCGCATTCGCTTTGGATTTGACCTTTTTTATTTATGTTAAAAAAACGTAATATTTTATTGTTATGTGGTTTGTAAAATGAAAAATATATATATTACATTTACTTTATTTTTCAAAAGTGTTCAAATTTAAAATACATGATATTTCTGCTGCACTGATGCTTATATACTCTTGAAAATGACCCATGACTCAAATGTGTTTCAGTCACCATTACACTGGAGTCACAACAGTGTGATGAGGCATGCGTGAAGAACTCAAACAAAATGGGTTCAATTGCCAAATGAGAATGGTTTCACTTGTTATATGTCTTATAGAAGTATGAGTTTTCCAGTTGTATACATTATTAATCCTTGTTAAGATGTAACAGAGCATGAACACAAAATGTAAAGCATTTGTGTTGGTCATCATGCATTCTGGCACTGCCTAGACACTGGTCTTAAGTGGGCAGCGTTGAAGAGACCACCATTGGCTTTGTGCTTCTCCATCATCTCAGAAAAGACCACCCCACTGTCGTTTGAGTGACCGGCCATCTAAACTCACTGCTGCAGTACTTCAGGAATATCTGTGCATTAGTATATGTGCACATGATGGTGTAAGGATACTCGAACACAATTCATGCTCCTCTCTGATGCATTTATGTGCGATGTTTTCAATAGCAGATATAATATGCATATTCTATCATTAATAATATTTTTTAAAGAGAGAAATGCAACTGGTACTGAAGACCATACACATGTGTTGCTATTTTTCTTTAACAAAAATAACAAGGCACAAATACTTTCAAAATTATATTATTTTGCTTTATTTCACTTCTGTTTTCTGTGAACTCTATTTCAGGCTTCTCAGTTATAGAAAGTCGCTCAAGTAAGTTGGTTGAAGATTTCTCTGTGTGCTTCTTCTCATGCATTGTTTTTGTTGTGTTGTTTTAGTGTGAAAGTGTGACGATTTTGGGGGTCCATTTCTTAGGCCTGCAAGCAAACTTAGTATAAATCATAAGGGTATGACTAATCGTATGGTAACTGGAGAAAGGCCCTCCGTCTCTCTGGGGTGAAGCCTGAATGTCTGTGTTTTAGCTTGGGAAATAATACAGGGATGTTTAAACTCCTTGGGGTGCAGGAAGCATATCATAATTAAGCAGTGAGGTCACTACTTTATATTTCTTTTTTTACTTTATATGCTACTCACTAAACAAGGGATGGCATTTACAGCAGTGAAAAGAGCTTAAAATATAAAGTGGCATACAGTATATCACAGATTCTCGTTTCAGAGAATCAGTGGCAGCAATCTTGACCTTCAAAGCAAAGAACTGATTAATTTTTAACTGAATTTAATAAAAGTTTTAAGAGATGTGTACAATTAAACAAAGCACTGTGATTGTTCAGCGCATGTGCTTTTGCTTATTTTTTTATTAGAATGAAATAATAATGAAGTATATTTGTTTTATTAGAAACACGTCTGCCTTAAAAACACAGCTATTACTATCACTGATTTCTGAAATGATCTGCTTAAGTACTATTCTCTTGAAGCTTTTATAAATTAATTGGATGACTGCTGTAGATAAATGCATTAAATTAATGTAACAGATTTACGCATAAGTTACATATATTTCTTCAGCAATACTCCAAATACTGATTCTAGGTCAGTCAGGGTAATAATAGTGCACCACATTGACACAATAAGAAAAACTATTATTTTAATTGATTTGACTTGGTGATTTGAAATCATACATTGCAGTTGTACATCTGTATTTTGAGAGGGAATTATTCAGATCTGAGGATGGTTTCACGTGGGTTAAATGCACAATAAATATTGAAAGTTCATCATCAATGTCTTTGTCCTCATTTGCAGTTAGATCTGTATCTTAAATTAACTATTCCATAGTAGAATTTAGTAATTTTGTAGTTTGGTTTACGTATTTCTGAATATGTAAATAGGACAATACTGATATTTTTATATATTTTGTTTATAATATTTGATAATTGTACTTATTGTACCATTTGTGATTATGTATTTTACTAAAGTGTTAGGACTGCATTGTAAGGGTATGACAGTTCTCCATCGTAACATGCATTTCAAGTGCACTTGGGTCTCAAGACAGCTGATCCTATTTGTTTCCTTTGTTTGTTTTTAGACCTGTTAACAAGAAATCATTCCTTCAACATGTTGAGGACCTGTGCAGTAATGACAACACAAAGTTTCAGGAGGAATTTTCGGTATGTAACCAGCAGTTGTTACAAAACAATGTTCATTCCACATGTCACATGTCATGTCCATTTCACCCGGGCAAGACCACCGAGAATGCGACCATTGATAATCAATACCCAATTACCAGTCTCATTGTTTGGATAGTAAAGTTACACTCATTTTTGTTCTTCGCTTCGTACGGCAACCTGTTCAGAATAACTCACAAGTGTGTCAGTGAAGGGGATCCACACACCTCCCCACGTTACTAACTGCAGGAGTGTGGCTTTATTTGGGAATGAACCTGATAATGAATATTGTGGTTTTATTCCTTAAATGCTGCTTCTACTAATATGACGTAATGAGTACTACTTGATTTAGGCCATTTATCTTAAAAAAACATGCAGTTTGAAATGCATAACTAATGTTGGTAGCATTGTCTGTTTGTTCAACTATTTACATTTAGATTTTCGTCCACATATTTTACTTGTTTACCTATAACGATTTGAGACCAGCATTATTCCTACATTTAACATGAACATCTAGAGCAGCTCACAGATAATATGGATTAAATTAATCAACCAGCTTAGATGGTGCATGGGTTTATGGATGGTTACAATATATGTCGGTCTCCATATAAGGTTAGTAATACGTGTTGAAAGATTTAATCTTGAAACCAATGTGATTGATATTTTATGAAATAATATGCTTATGATAGTAGTTGGACACATACATGTGTAAGTCTTTTAAGTCTTTTGGCTTCAGTGAAAATCTTTATATATATAAATTTGGTATAATATATCAAACGAATTGCACTGTACAGTTCTATAGCAGCTATTACTGAATGCTTTACCGACAGCAGTTTTATGGCTATCGTATTATGTCTTCCTCTCAACTGACTGCAATGTCTGTTGTTTCAATATTACAAAGCCATCATAAGTAATTACACAGGCTGGGAGTATAAAACCGCCACACTTCTGGAGTCAGCCCATTCATCAAGCTCCAGTTAGTTTCTTTTGGACCCTGTGATTTAACTTTTGAATGCTCATTGTTTTTCTTTTAAGAATCCAGAAGCCAGTTTTCACTGTAATAGAAACTGAATCTTGTATTACAGTTTTCAGCAAACAATAATAAGCCATCGGCTGATGAATAGTGTTTCCTACTGCTTTATGATGGTCATAAAATCATACGTAATGTTATAATCCTCCAATACCCTTTTGAAGGAGACTTGAGAGAGAAGGGTTTGTTTTTCATCATGATAATAAACTAAACATATATGCAGATCGAACCTACATTATTCTAAACACTTGATAACTTACTAATTAACAGGCAAGAGTTAACTCCATTGATTGAGTTCAGTTTAATGATCTCATTGAATATAGATCAGGAGTCTGTATTCTGTCACTTTAATACTGCAAGGCAGGCAGGGCAGAACTGCAGTCCAGCAGTTAATGGAGTGAAAGCCGGGTGATCTTTGATATGGATTAGCCACCTGTTGACTTGTTTTCTCACCTCAACACAAACATGTTGACCTTCTGCAGATACACCATTTAATCTTGATTCGAATATTTTCCATACTCTGTATTTTGTCATTATTAAAATAAATAAACTATATATATACATAAATAAATACATACATGCACACATAGGTATACAATATTTGTACAGATGTTATAATGTGAATGAGTCCGTAGTTGTAACTCTTCAATCTTGGGGGAGGAGGTGTGAGAAGTGGACAGTAGTCGGTCGCACCAAACCTTCATGCAATTTGCCCTAAGTAGCACTCTGTTTTGAAGAGATCTGGGTCTGAATGAGCATGGAGAGGAGATTAGCCTTTCACCTTTAGAACGAGAGAGGGTGGTCCCTTCAGGTCAAGGGTAATGTGAATGTGCTGGAAAAGGGAGGTTTATTTAGAAGAAGGCCATTACTGCTGCCTCAACAGGACTGACCAGTGGATAAATACAGAGAATGGTGCTGCCAATCCATCACTGTGTTTATAGGAATTCAATTCATCACAGGAAAAATTGAATGAGAAGAAATGTCAAATTCATATAATAGGAAGCATATCTAAAATAAAGCTAATGTTGGGGAACACTTTGTGGTCAGTTCAGCCGCACTGATGTGTGTTTAAGATTTATGACAGTGAGGTGATGGCCACTATGCAAAACCACCCTTTGATGGTCTTGCGAAAAAAAGACAAGCATCTGTGTATTGTGTGCCTTGTTGTACTTACTGGTGTTCAATATTTTTCAGGAACTTCCAAAGCTCCTTCAAGACCTCGCAACATCAGACGCCGACTTACCCTGGAACAGGTCCAAGAACCGCTTCACAAACATCAAGCCCTGTATGTACAGCAGGAGAGGACTGGGCTCTTGTCTGAGACACAGCAGCTGAAATGAAATGACATTTGTAAACGGCACTTCACTGACGTTGACCTTTCAGTTTGAGCTCTAATTATTTTAAAACAGTGAACCCCAAATATAACTGATCTGAAATTGCCATCATTAAAAAGCTGCCTTTTACCTCAATGTAATATGTGCAGGGGTGATGGATCTAACCAACAGAGGGTTGTATCTTTTTCCATCTACAGTACACTTGAAAAGGGTGAGATCAGTCAGCCTTTGAGCTCTAAGATGCTATCACTGGAGGCAGGAGTCTGTCTCTCCAGTTATCAGTACTTAATTTCTCGGTTAATGAGGGAAGAAGTGCCTTTGTTTTTTTAAGCATTAGCCATGATGTGAGAGCAGGAGGGTCTGACATTCCTCTGGTAATGTAACTACAGTCTATGATCTTAACTTTTTTGAGCAGCTGTCGGTGCTGATCCGGGGTCCTTTTTCACAATCAGATCCAAAGCCAGGAACCAATGGCTCTCATGTTAATCGGCCCACTTTAAAGTAACTACCATCATATCCCACAAACAAACACTATATCTAGGGTCTGGTTTACACCTTGAGTAAAAACAAAGGATTTCCTTGCTGATTTTGAATTATTATAAAAGACTCATAAAAAATACTGTACATTCTACACAAGAAAGCAAATGTAATCATATTTGACTGTGCTTGAGAGAATTCAAATGGGTAGTTTTAATGATGAACTATGAAAGGCATAAACCAGGTCTGACTCATTATTACACTGAGCCATGTTGGATATGAATCAATCATGGTTTGTTAAAGCTTTTTGTAAATTTGAGTATCACTTGAAAGAATGAAAATTGTTGCTCTTGAAAGGTGAAAACTTGACAGAAACAAATGAACTTCAGGCGGGAGATATACAGGCAGTTCTTATTTTCAAATGCAGCTGACAACCATAAATTGACTACTGAATTCCTGTTATTACAATTTCCAAAGGTACATTGGGAAAATTGTCCTTCATTGGAAGCAGGCATAAGATGGTGCCTGTTTGCAGTAAACATGTTTCAGCAGCTGCTATACTGTAGTAATGGGGGTCATTTTGAAAAGGCAGAGACTGTGGTGTGAGGAAAAGACAGGAATGGCACACATCACTGAGATTCTTTAGTTTGTCTTTGTTTGTTTTTTCAGATATTCTCTCAAACTCCTTATATTCATATTTTGTGGAGTATTCTCATATTTACTTTATAAATATTTGCATTGACCTGTTTACCACACATGGGTAGCACAGTATTATTCCCTGCAGACAACGAGCTTGAATTTCACACATCAGTTCTTTAGGGAATTGCATTGAAAGTGTCAAATGTAAACAGTGGAATACTGAAATGTGGAAAAAAGCTTACAATCTTGAATTTAAAAAATCCTCCTGAAATAGTTTTGCTTTGAATATATAGAGATACATTTAGCTCTTATAACAGTGTAATGTGAAACACCTACAACCAGTTCAAATACAGTACAGTATTCATTTTTACTTCATGTTTGGGTCCTAGATAACAACAACCGTGTCAAGCTTATGTCTGAAGCTGGTGTACCGGGATCCGATTACATCAATGCCAGTTATGTGTCTGTAAGTACAAAAGTATTATTGATATATATATATATATATATATGTTTTGAAAGCTTTCTAAAGCAAAAACCCAGAGAGGTAAGATTTCCCAGGCAGTCAATGTGTATTTATTTGTCTGTGATCCTGATCTTTCAATTCTCTGTATTGCTGTTCAGTTTTACACTATAATGTTTACAGTAATTAAAGTTTACATTGTAAGGTAATGTTCAAAATAATAGATGGTTGAGAACACATCCCTCCCTGTTGATACACCAAACCAGTCATCACATTCTCCGTTTGGCCAATATAATGTCAACAATTGCCGCTTGCTAGATCTGTCTGTCAGAATGTCTTGTAACTACAGTGACATAAGCCACCCAAGTGAAGCCGCTTGCCTTAAGGGCTGACAGATAGATATGTAGTGGAATGTCCTGGGGGGCATCTTGTGACTTCTGAGGGGCTTTTTCCATTTCAGCTGTGTCATGCCCAGCATCATCACTCTGGGTATTGTCGTGTGTATTTTTATCTCCTGAAATGTAATCTCCCTTCATTATAGCGAAACTACAGTCAGTATGTGATATATAAGGAGGGAACTTTTTTTTGTTTTTGTTTTTGGAATACCTTGATTACTCACGTTTAAAATACCTTTTCAAATTTCTCCTTGGGCATCAATCGAGAAGTGTCCATAGACTGTAAAAAAGCTGAATTGTTTCCTGTTTGTTTGTGATTCTGAATACCTGTGATTCCACTTCACTGCAGTCTCATCTCAGTAAAGGACAGTGTATTCATTTTCCTCCCGTCAGCCTTCACTTCACAAAATAATACTTCTTACTGTATACCTATTCCTCTGCTCTATCCTCTGCTCTGTTTATATCCTTGTTTATATCCTGCTCTCCCATTGCTTCACTGTGTCACAGGGCTATCTGTGTCCCAATGAGTTCATCGCCACTCAAGGCCCATTACCAGGCACGGTGGCAGATTTTTGGAGGATGATCTGGGAAACACGAACCAGGACAATCGCCATGCTGACGCAGTGTTTCGAGAAAGGCAGAGTAAGTTGTTGAAAAGTAATTAACAAAGTGGAGGAACATCATTTTTTCTGTCATCTTGCGGTTCATAAAGCCTTCACTGCCCCTTCTTATAGATCAGATGTCACCAGTACTGGCCTGAAGACAATAAACCAGTGACAGTGTTTGGAGACATCGTGATCACCAAACTGGCCGAAGATGTCCATCCAGACTGGACCATTCGGGTCCTCAAAGTTGAAAGGGTAGGTGGCAAAATAACAAGTCAAATTAAATCCAGATAGTCTTTTCAATAATCCAGATTTACCTTGATTGTGGTTTTTGTTTTGCTTTGGTTCCAGCATGGTGATTACATGGTGGTAAATCATTTCAATTTCACATCTTGGCCAGAGCATGGAGTGCCTGAATCCAGCACTGCACTCATCCAATTTGTTAAATTTATTCGAGCAAACAGAGCCCATGACAACACGACTATAGTGGTGCACTGCAGGTAAGCTAATGCATAATTATTATGATCAAATTAACATATATTGCTTTCATTTGTGTACACTACCGGTCAAAAGTTTTAGAACACCCCAATTTTTCCAGTTTTTATTGAAATTTAAGCACAGTTGTTAAGTACGGTTTCCTACACCATCAAAAGGCACTTGGAAACTGGAGGAAATTCTGACAGGAAGAGGTCTGGCAGACCCAAAGCAACAACACAATCAGAAGACAAGTTTCTGAGAGTGAACAGTTTGTGTGAGAGGCAAGCAAGTTTCAGCTGTGAAGAGAAGACTTTGAGCTGCAGGTTTGACAGGTCGAGTGGCAGTAAGAAAGCCATTGCTAAGATGGCAAAATAAGAAAAAGAGGCCGGCCTGGACCATGAAGCACCGCCAGTGGATTACTGAAGACTGGAAGAAGGTCTTATGGACTGATGAATCAAAATTTGAAATCTTCGGGTTTTTTTGTACGCCGCCGAGTAGGTGGAAGGATGGTTCCTCAGTGTGACAGCAACTGTCAAACATGGAGGAGGTGATGGCCTGGGGCTCTTCTGCTGGATGGAGAGTGAGTGGCACCCTAAACCAAAACGGCTACCACAGCATTTTGCAGCACCATGCATTACCCTCTGGTATACACCTAGTTGGTCAGGGGTTCATCCTACATCAAGATAATGGGATGAACTGGACAGAAGGGTGAAAGAAAAAGCAACCTACAACTGCAACACATTATTGGAAACGTCTGCAACAGTGTTGGGAAGAACTTTAGAAAGAATAGACTGAGACATTAAAATGCATACATTTCTATAAAAACTGGAGAAATTAGGGTATTCAAAAACTTTTGACCAGCAGTGTGTATGCAGAGGGACTGAGGTGAAACAGTTTCCCATTCAAGTTGAATAGTAGAATAAAGTCGAATAAACATTCAAATATGTGATGTTTGGCTTCTCAAGGCTCATATATCGTTTATTAAGAGACATGTTGACACTGTCCATAACTTTTCAGGATAATGTTGTTTTTTTACTAATTTATTTTATTTTCAGTGCTGGAGTGGGTCGCACAGGGGTGTTTATCGCTTTAGATCACCTCATACAACACGTGAGAGACCATGATTTTGTGGACATTTACGGCCTTGTTGCAGAGCTGCGCAGTGAGAGGATGTGTATGGTGCAAAACTTGGTAAGAACAATTCCACCTGGTTTATGTGTTTGAGTCACACAGTCCCCATAATCAAATACCCTGAGCATCATCAAAGAAGCTTTTAATAGCCTGTTTTTTAAATGTATTTTCTCCTGTGCATATTACATCTGATCAGATTACATCTCTAATCAACTGACACTGATCCACTGTTCGCAGTATTAGCTATATAAATATATTCTAAAACATTCCCCTGTATTGAGTCTTTAAGAAATGCCTCTTCGATTACAATGTTTCGTGCACAAACAAAATTATCTTATAAAAGTTATCATGAAGTGTAGTACACACGAATGCAAGAATGACTCGTTACTATACACTGCTCTTATTTTGCGGTTTCTTCGATTCCCATGCAGGCACAGTACATGTTTCTGCATCAGAGTACTCTCGATCTCTTGTCAAGTAAAGGGAACAGTCAATCTGTTTGGTTTGTAAATTACTCCTCTCTTGAAAAGATGGACTCTTTGGATGCCATGGAAGGTAATCATGTATTTTTCTTACAATATAGAGTACACTATTATTTGATTACAGTTCATGCTCAGATTTCAGTTCAGATTCCACACTAGATTTATGTGCAATTACATTTCCGACACATTCGCATGGGACACAAAGCAGCACAGCTATGGATTTGAAATGGGAAAAAGGCTGAACTGGTGAAGCTCATTAAGTCCAAATGGCATCTGCTGTTGTCCAGTTGACACTGTCCACACTGAGCTGTTGTGTTCTGTCCAACTCATGTTACTGGTTTCAACTACACTGGCACCGTACATTATTTAACTTGTTATGAAACTGTATTGAAATCCCTGGGTTTCCATCATTACCCAAGCTTTCTTATTGTGTTGATCAAATCCATGCATAAGTGGCAGATTCATATTTCATACCAGATGAGAATTTTGTCTTATATTTCTTAGCGTTAGTGTGTATTAGCCCACTGTAAATGGAACTGTCTTCCAGTTCAGTCGGCCATGATCAACCTGGAAAATGACACTTTCCAAGGGTGACATTCGTGAATTGTCTGGCTTGAAGAATTTTACAGTGCAGCACCTTTCTGATCGACTTTCCAGCTGTGTGCGCATCCACCTGATGTCATCCCACTACACACTTACGACACACTATCACGAACTGCTGGCTGCACTGCAAATTTCCTTTCAGCAAGTATTTACGCATCTTGTTTTCTCTTGTAGGTGACGTGGAACTCGAGTGGGAAGAAACAACGATGTAATTATTATATTACATACAATAGGATTATGTTTATAAAGCAGCTATTTTTGACTTTTGCCTTCACATGTCATGACATTGAGAAGGCTCAGAATTAAACACGCATCTATGGACACTGGGGCCAAAACGCTGTACATAGGCTTTCCCCTTGATCGTTCCCCGCTGTGCCTTTTTTTCTACCCCTAGATCGCATAAGAAAGACAATAAAGAATATGAAAATCCTTTTGCACATGAAATGATATGTATTTAAGCAAGATCTTGCACTGATAATTTAAAGTCTCTTTGTATTTCCTACTTCAGATAATTGTATTTTTTGTAAGATAAATTAAGCCAAACTGGTATTTGTCAGGATTTTATTGCATTTTGTGTGTGTGTGTTTTGGGTGAAAATAAGGGATTTCTGTTTGTAAAGTAAAGGCTCTAATTTTCATGGACTTTAGTGTTATTTTGGCCTCTGTGTTGTTGAAATTTCTTGTGGATTACTCTCAGTACTGTCACAATAAACCCTATTTAAATATATGTTCTTTTGCTCTGTATCCTAAGCCCTATATTTTGTGGCAGAGAGATCCCATGATCTCCAACAGCTGAACAGTCAACCCTTGACACGGCAGAGATTTATCTCTCGCTGCAGAGCACACAGTAGCTCTTCAGAGACTCACAAGACATTTTCAACTGGCCCTTTGCTTCCCACTTCGCACTTGCTTGGGAGTGAACACTACATGAAGTGAGAAAACTTTGATTAGCAATCATGAAGTCATTTAACAGAACAATCATCTTTTGCATGAGTATAGTTACAGTACGTAAAAAATAATACATAAAACTAATAGGAACATAACCACACATCCCAAATACATTAAGACCCAAAAAACGACACAGATGTTAAATAGTAAATGTGCCACTTGTCTTATTCTTTGAAAAGAATGTTTCCCAGCTGTTTATCTCTGAGGGCTGAAAATCTGTCCACCAGCAGCAGTTTTTCCAGAATGGAGTTAAATGGTGTTTACTTGAGTGGCCCCCGAGTGACTGCCTGGGCTCTTTATGGCCCCGGGCATAGGTATTTATGTACACTTCTGTTTCTATTTGTGGAAGTCTTTTGAAGATGATGGTATTTAACTATTTATATATCTTCAGAGTTTTTACATACAATTTATTAAGGGTTATATCTTTCATAACTTTCAAACATATAATGTTTATACCATTTAAAAATAAAATACATTTTAAATAATTTTAAAATTAAGTGCTAATCATGTTTTATTGCTTAAGGTATGCATATATCTTCTAAGGATATGTACCTATATTGACTTACATTGATATAATCATTTTCAACTTTAGAGACATTTCAGTGAATTTAGACTATTGTTTGAAATATGTTGCATCCACCCCTCAGCACTGTGTGTCATATCTGACTCGCTATGGCTTTGACACATTTAGTTGGTATGATAACTGACTGGGGTTCAGCATGAGTGCTAGTTATAGCGTGTCAAAGGAGGAGGGCAGGTTAGTTCAGTCCTTGTTGGAAATTGAAATGATTAAATATACTGTGATATACTGACTTAAATCCGTGGATAATAAAGATGAAAATCTCTTTGTATCTCTTGTTTTCTGCACCTTTTAAAATCTATTAACTGATCTGGTAACATAAATCAGTCTTTAAAAATCACTCTGACCTACTTCCTACCCCTTTTGAAAACCGTGCTGTATGTCTGTTTATAAGACAAGTCCGAACATGCTCACTTAGTTGGTGTCTAATTTAAACTAAATTGTGCACCACATGTGGCTCTTGTCCCTAAGCTGTTATAATCATCAGGAACTCACAGGATTTCATGTTTAATATGTGTTCAAACTGAAAGGGATCCAGTCTTCAATCTACAAGTATAATTATTCGGACAAGCTTGTTTTGTCCTTTTTTATATAAAGTAATAGGCTGTGGTCATGCTTTCATTATACAAACACATTGTTGTCCTTCTCAATAGCTTCTCAGCTCCATATCCACTCTAAGCCAACAGTGGTTTTGCAAGCGCTCCATATTAAAATAGTCCCAGTGTTCAGTCAAGCAGGCTTTATGCGGAGAATGCGCCAAATCCTCTGAAATCACTTCAGCAGCTGATGCAGCAGAATCGTCCTATTAAAGGAATAAATAAGAGGCCAGTGTCCTAGATGGGCAGTTGTCAATCCCAGGAGTATTTCACATTTATGAATGAGCTCTGGTAATTATTAATGCTCCCCAGCAAGCACTTTAGAGAGAAATATAGAATTTAAGGGCAGGGAAGGTCACAAGTCGTGGAGTAGAGTAATGCCTACTGTGCTTGCAATCCAAGAATGAATATTAAATCCTAGTATATTATTGTTAATAACTTGTTTTAACAGTAGAAATATAATTACATATATTTTGTTCACAATATTTTGAATAGCACAATTTGCATAAACAAAACTGATAGCATTTGATTTATTTCCACACACAACCTTCTTTGGCATTTGTTCTGTCTCTTTCCCTAACAATATGAAAAGTCAACTATGGTGACATTTTCTGCCATCTGCCCAGTGACTGCCTTCTTTTAGTACACTGCGCCTGGATTTCGTTTTCTTGTCCTGAAAAAACTTGAGTGTTTATACAGCGCTATCCATTTATCACTGGAGGCCCAGCCAACGGCACCACGGCACCTGCCATTTAACCCGCTATACCAAACCACCCACAGTAAGGTAACTGGAGATCTGAAGGGGAATCCTGAATTGCCCATCTCTGGTGCTCAATACTGTTTGCTTCGAAAAAGAGAATTAGATTTAAGAGCAGAACCTGAACTGCATCACTGCATGTACACATATATATAAAACAATTATAAATCACTTATGAGACAACAGCCAATCAAGCATGACTGATTAACACTGGAAAGACAAAATGTGCATGACAATTATGACGTCAACTTTATAAACATTTAAAAAACGTTTTAAGTTTCAAATATGATAGGAGAATTCCTGGTGGAAAGCACTGTATTTATCTCATTGATATCTTATTGATAGGGCAGGAGAAGAAAAAATAATGGTATTCTTTTGTTCTTTTAACAATATGTAAGTTCTGGAAATGACCCGATACAAAGGCTACCTTGCTGTTAAAGAGATGTTGGCCTATATTTGGCATCCTGTGGTTGGAGTTAGACCCCCTTTTATAAGAGTGTACGTATTGCATTTTCCCCCACCACTATTAAATGCAATCATATTTATAGTGGCCAAAGATATATATGCCGGACTTCTGTAAATCTATTCTTTAGGGAAGGTTGTACTGCTGAAACGTCCTTTCATATTTTATAATGCTCTGTGATCGATATCATGACAGTCAGTGGATCAGACTACATTTAAGGAAATATGTCAGAAAGGCAGGTAGCCTTCTAGTCTAGTGGTAGTCTATATCAAGCAAAGCAGTCAATTTCCTAATTTCAAGCATATATTTTCAAAAATGCATTTGACAAATTGATTGATAGTTTGATTAGATATTAATCCAGGACAAAACATACAGGCATAAGCAAATATGATAGTATATCTTACTTGAAACTATTCAGACAACTTTTTTATATCAGTGTCTATATTCTAAAGGTGACTCTAAAAGAGGTAGTAGTGTAGCAGTGTCCTGACAAGCAGCAGCGATCGCGACGTCATTAATTGGGGTCAATTAAGCATTTAAATGAGCTGTATGTGTAGGCCTGTGGATTCTACCCAATTAACAGAGCATCATCCCATTTAAAGTCCAAACCGCTATATCATTCTTGAAGAAGTACAGTAGGCTGCCATTTGACTGTCGAATACATACTGAAGGCATCTGTCATCTATCTGGAGTGAGTGTCACCTTTCATTGCGTGGTGCTAACATGCATTTCTTCTTTACGCGCATGGTGTCCTATTGGTTGTAGTTCCCCCGGATAATCATCGCAGTGAGATGAGGAGTTTGATGCGCTGCGACAGCTAAATGCGGGATTGAATTTCACCTGCTATATATATGCCGTGTGACTTGTGTCATCGGGCTATTTAAATGCCATAGCTGGAGCTGCCCTGCTGGTTTATATCACTTCTGTCCCACACATAGGCCGCAAAGGCGAGAGCACCATGATGGACCTTTTTGAGACCAATGCTTATTTTTTCAATGATTTGCGCTACCTGGATGGGGATACGGGCCCGCTGCAGCACTTGGAAATGGCAGAGGTGTCCCCTCTGTACCAGGGGAGTGACGGGCCCCTGTCCCCGGGCCAGGACCAGGACCAGGACCAGGACCAGGACCAGGTGACATCCGAGACGGGCTGTGACAGCAGCGGGGAAGAGCACGTCCTGGCGCCGCCGGGCCTGCAGGCGCACTGTGCGGGCCAGTGCCTCATCTGGGCTTGCAAGACCTGCAAGAGAAAGTCTGCCCCGACCGACCGCAGGAAAGCAGCCACTCTCAGGGAGAGACGGCGGCTCAAGAAGATTAATGAAGCCTTTGAAGCCTTAAAGAAAAAGACGGTGCCAAACCCCAGCCAGAGACTGCCCAAAGTGGAGATCCTGCGCAGCGCCATCAGTTACATTGAGAAGCTCCAGGACCTTCTGCACACCCTGGACCAGCAAGACGACATGCAGGACAAGGACCCATTTAGCTATAATCTCAAAGACCATCATGTAAGCAGAAATGTACCAATATATTCACATTTTTCATTTCGTGGAAAAGTACGGGATACATAGACTATATATATATATATATATATCTTTTTTTATTATTTTCTTTCCCCTCTTCTACCCTAGCACATTTCACAGTGTCAAGAATGTAACCTGCGTCTCTGCCCATTGACAGTTAAAAGGATAGTTGGCCATTTTAAGACCTGGGGACATAACAAATGTGTATATTTGTGCCTGCAGGTGTCCAGCGCACTGTACGGCAGAGACACCTGTCCCTCAGACTGCGCCGCCAACGCGGAGCACAGAGCAGGTGGGTGCGCACTACTCACACACTGCAACTGCGTTACTCACCCTGGACTATTACAGTGTAACAGAGTGTGCTTCAATGTAACATCTCTCTCTCTCTCTCTCTCTCTCTCTCTCTCTCTGACCATGTTTTGTGAGACCTTTAAACTCTTTATCTTTTCTTTTAGGATCTGGTCTTGATTCTTCGGCTTCCAGCAGCCTCCGCCGACTTTCTTCTATAGTGGACAGTATTTCAAGTGAAGAGCCCAGATTAAACTATAGGGAAGAAGTCTCTGAGAAATAACCTTTTTCTTTCATCGCTTTCTACTTTTTTTATTTTTATATTTCTTTGTGCAGAATCTCCTCTTCACATTTCCAGGGCAGTGTTTTCGTGTATGGTCTTGTAAGAGACAATGATATTATTTGCTGTCCACCGCTAGTCCTATGCAATGTGATATTCCTGTTTGCAACTGTCAAGATTGCATTCCCCGAATGATTCAGAAGCCAAATGGCCTTTTATACATGTGTTTGCAAAAGTAAGTCTGGTGTAAATATTGATTTCTTAATATTTTGTAAGACGAAAAGAGCGGATTACATTATTTTGTATTTAAAAGTATATACAGTTATCTATTATGTATCAATAACAAAAACTCTGAAAACGATCAGCACATTTTGTGGTTTTACACTTAAATAAGCTGAATTTTTGTATCGATTACACCACCCTTCCATTTTGAGCTTTTCCAATACAAGACAAATGATTGCATACGAATTTGTGCTTGAACAGAATGTGCCTTGTTCCTATCGCACCGTTGTTTTTTGCAGTGTGTATATTTATATACAATTCCAATCACTGTATAACGAGAAAACGTTTCCTTAATTTATCACTGGGATGTCCTTTTTTCAACGACAATGTATGCACTTGTTCAGTATAATTGTATTTATATAGATAGATAGATAGATAGATAGATAGATAGATAGATAGATAGATAGATAGTTGCACTGCTTATAAATAATATATATATGTAAAAAGCTGAATTGCTGATTGATTCATATTATTAAATGACAATTTTTTAAAACAACAAACAAAAAACACTTTGGAAAATGATTGGATCTGGAAATACAGTCACAAAGAAACCAGTTACTTCAAGATAATTTGCTGTGTAAAATCACACATAAGCTGAAAGACTTCCATCTTATTTTGAAATGAATCTGGCCAATGTATATCTCTTTGCCATGGTTTGTTTTATTGTTATTATTATTATTATTATTATTATTATTATTATTATTATTATTATTATTATTATTATTATTATTATGTTGTTTTTGTTATTTAGACACCATTAGCAATAGTGTTTCTGGTAGTAGTAGTAGTAGTAGTAGTAGTAGAAACAGTATACAGTCCATTCTTAAATGTTATGTACACTATTTGTCATGACTGTGTGAACACTTCCTTTATATAAGGCAGAAGAACAACCAGCAGTAGTAACCTTTTAAAGATGCATGTCAGGAGGAGATATAAATCATTAGACGATCACAGTCAGACATTAGAAATGCTATCAGATCTGTTTACAAACCCAGGAAGGGGTGACCACCAAGACAGATGAAATACCGTATTGGACAAAAAGACTTGATAGATACACACATACACGGATAGAGAGAGAGAGAGAGAGAGAGAGAGAGAGAATGACAAACTTTATATGTATTGTACTAAAATATGTTTTATGTGACCATGCCACATTTGCTACCTGAAGCCAATCATTTAAAGAAATCAACCCTCGTCAGAATGGCAGTGTTTAGTTAACTGTAAAATATAAGCACAGTCTTTATTCTTTTCAGATATTTCTATGAATATACCTTGAAAGCTTAATCTGTCTTTTGCTTTCCACTGGTTCTCTTTCTATTTTTGCCCCCGACCCCCCCTCTCTCTCGTGGATTTAAGTTCATTTACATATTTTTCATATTAATAACATTGAACAACTGCAGGTTTCAGGTAGCAGCCCACTTTATTAATGTAGCTGTAGTTTATCAGAGCTACACCAATGCTGAGGTTGGCTGAAGAAGGCTCCAACATATCCCACATTTAAAGCTATTAAAAGAATGTAAAATGACACTCATCCCAATATAACCCCAGGCCTCTTTATGTTCCTGCTGCTAATATGCAACCCTATTCCACTCAGATATTGAATAGAGGCTGGGAGACAATCCTAAACTAATTTCTATTGGATATGGTTCAATAATTTGGTATATAAATATAAATCTGATCTGCATGGCTTCTTATTTAAATTAGCAACAGATCTGTAGCTCATCAAAGCTGCCTAGTCAACATGACTATGTAGATAAAGGACAATGAAATGTAATTTACTCACTTGATTATTATTATTATTATTATTATTATTATTATTATTATTATTATTATACATAAGCAGCAATACAAAATAAACAATATAAGTATATATCCTGACCCTATACATATCCATACAACTTATTGTAATTCCATACAGTTTCACAGTTTATTTAATGTAAGAACATGATAAATGATAAACAACCAATTGTCTGATTTACAAAAACTGGTAAAGTACACACGAGTAAGAAGACTAAATATGATTATTATAGTTACTGTAACGCACTTACAGCTACTCACACAAGAGTTCCAAAATTCCCCCGTACATTTAAAAATGGCTAAACCTTGGAAAATGCATTAAAACCCAAAGTCTTAGTCATACGTACATCTTTTTACAGCTTGGGAAAAAACAAGCATTAAATGGTCCTTCTGGCTGCCATGTCAAATCGCAGCCCACATTATGACACTTCAGCCTCAGACAGTGGGCTGAAGATTTTGAGGCCAGACATCATCTCTGCAAACCAGTGTGACCTCCAGCTGTGAACTCCTGAATCATGTGTTAATTGAGGTCAGAGACATTCACTTTTACAGGGTGGGAAAAAAATCTGCAGGTATACATTAACATACCCACAGATAAGGTGCAGATGTACTACAGGCAACAGATGCAGGTTCATTTAATGCAGTGAGAGAGTCTGATACCTTTGAGATGATAACGTTTCCGGCCCACCAATCATTAACACTCTTTGATATTATACTAATATATATATATATATATATAAACATATGTGTGCTTGTATGCATGTAATTGTGCATGTAATGTATGTATGTATATAATGTTGCTCTCCTTGCCCTCTACCTAGAGTTCACACTGTTCATTTGAGAGAGCATTGCTCGTTAAGCCTCTCATTCTGAGGGAGCACCAGGCTGATGACAAACCCAACCCCAGCACAGCTCTCCTGCGGTGAGGATCGCCTCAGATCTTTGCCCCCGTGCATGTCCTATCGGATTGACCCTGGCCTCCTCCTGTCAGCTCTTGCCTCTCCTTGTGCCGCCGCATCACCGGCCGCTCGCCACGCACCATCTGGCCGTCACACGCAGGACAGAGTCAGAGGAGCCGGCCCAGGCAGGTAGCATGCACTGCAACCAGGTCAATCAGACCATGAGGTGACGGCAGAACCACAGTGTGGACTGAAGACTGCTGGTGCTGGGAGAGCAGGGCGTGTGGCGCTGGGGATCATTTAGTGTACGCTCATGTTATTATATTTTGTCATCTGCCTCTACATAGATGTCTCTAAGAGCACATTTCAATCAAATCCATCAATAAAAAAATAAAAATCCATACTGCAGAATCGATAGTAACCAGCACTAAAGCTGCCCTTAGGAATACATATAATTACTTTAATTAAACAACATTTCTCATAGAGATATTCAAATTAATATATACAGAAAGATGTTTTGCTAGAGAAAATTGAAAATTAAGATCTTCCCTTCCTCTTAATTCACCTTATTTTGTTTATGTATGTATAAATGAAATAAACTTGTTGAAAAAAATATATATCTTTTGATATATAATCATAAGACATACCTGTTTCCTTATTAGATTTAAATAAGTGTGTTTTTTATGTATTAGATCTTTATGATTGCTATATATATATCATGTATAAATAATTTATTTCTCTTTTTTTCTGCTAGTAACACATTTTCCCTTCAGTTCTTGTCAAAGCCAATCTCTTCACATCATTCTTAGGTCTCTACATCAATGAAGAAATATGGATACTTAAATCCTTCAGTAATGTAAAATAAATTGGCCTGTGACAACAGAATTATCTATGTCTGAATACTCAGACAAAGTTTACACTATCACAATGAGTCATACACTTGATTCCCTTTCTTCTATAATAGACTGAGATCTCTTGCACTCTTAATTGGAGGCTGATAAAACATATTGGCCAGTAAACAGCACACTTCAAAGTGAGATTATTTATCATTCTAATTTCTGAGCTCCTATCAACACTTCATCAAGTTCTTGACTGAAACTGGATATTACAAACCGTAGGCGTCAGTTCTCGAGAGTGCTTCAGACTCCAACTCTCCATCTCTCAATCAGTGAGCGTTCGTGATTCTCTAGATCTGAGTTGCAAGGCTTTCCATTTATTGTCCTAAATGTGTTTGCAATTTCAGTGTTTGCTTTTTATATTAATAATGATAATCTTTACCTAAGTCTAACCCCCAAGTCAACATGGACTTTTTAACCTTCCAAAAAAGCCAATAATGTCACCGTGATAAAGTAGTCAGTAATTTAACCCCAGTCTATTTCCAAGGGATTTGGGTGCAAAGTTATCAGCTTTGAACGTAATGAAAGTGATTTTGTACTTAGTGGCTATTAAACCTGTGCTGAGCTTTAACGAATCTGATCCCACAACTTTATGGCCAAGGGTCAGGCTTCAAGAATTTAATCAACATGAACTCACTGCGCAGAAAGCATGTATTTATTTTGATTCGCAGGTGGCGATTAACAAGTGTTTTTGTCTCTCTATGTATAATTATGTGGAGGGGTATTCACAAGTATGTGTCTTAAAAAATAATATTACCATAACACTACAATATCAGGGAGGTCTTTAAGGTAAAGGGGCAATCTATTACCTGAAGATTTTTTAAGAATCTTTTCCTTTCTCTCCAAAGACGAACCAGGCGTACATATTGACAACAAACATGTTTGGAGATCTGTTTAAAAATGCTATTAATCTTGACTCAGTAGCCTAAATCAAGATTAATAGAGTACCTCTGCATAAGGAATATCTTATGAATGCTTCATTACCTGTCGAGCAGACTGGATAGACTATCTGCATCATGACTGACACGTTTAGTTTAAATTCTAAGGGATGACTTGAATTTTGATTTATCTGAGTTTCCTCCAGTTCCAGCAATAATACACTTCTCCATGACATTTTATTTGGCAGTTGTGTTGCGTTTCTATGCCAAACAAGTGGTGTTGCCAATCACTGACTCTGGGATTGTGTTCTGATCTGAGATAAAACTTGGCAAAATCTATATTATCTCTCTTCCTTCGTGTGTTTACAACAAAAACACAAATTGGAGACCAGAATTAAATGGCTGATAGGAATTAGATTGTTTCCCTAAGCTGCAATAGTCATCTCCTATATAACACTATCTCTAAACATTCAAGAAAATCTCCATTAAACAGAGATTTTTATATTTTTTATCAGAAACAGGCTAAACATGTCTGTGTTGATATTTAAAAGACTGCCCTTATGCAGTAAATAAAAATAGTTGTATATCTAATCTTGGCAGGTATGATATATGTTTGCATTTTAAAATAATTTCTTCCAACCTGCAGAAGTGAGCATTTGATCGTGGTGCACTTGAGGGGAGCTGTGATGGAGTGCTGACGCACACAGCAGACTGAAAAAGTGGATTTGAATCCCTTAGAGACTGCACATTAAAGCGCCCTCCTGCCCTACACTTAACACAGCCCCTGACCCTTCGCAGCCCTGGCCTTGCTGTGCTACAAACAAACCCTTGTGTTCCCAGGGGCTTAAATAAGCTATACTGATTAGACCGCTGCTGTTTATTCTTCTTCACTCCTGCCCTGAACAAGCAGAATGAGAAACCATGGCAGCTTTAGGGTTCCTTTTAAATATATATATATATATATATATTTTTTTTTTGGTCAATTGCAATACTTTGTTCATGCATTTTCTTAATTTGAACTTATTTTTTATTTCCTTTAGTTTTCATGTAATCAAAACATTACATGTGTGTGTCTTAAATGTTTTAACAACATCTAAACTAAATTAAATAACATAGATAGGTGACAATGCAATGGGTTGTGCATGTAACAGATACAATATGGAGTGGTTATATAGTGCCACCATATGCTTGCTCAATCTTTCACTGCATTAGCTAGATCCCAGGTCCTCTAGTTGTTCCCAGTCAATGGTCTTTGATCTCTCTGCAAACCCCAATGTCTTCCTCAGCTGTGCGGCCCGCAGTTCAGCGGCAGGTACTGCGTTGTTTTCTTAGGTGTGCGCAGTTCCCATAGATGGAGGCGACCAAACGTTTTAACACGTTGTGCGAAATATCCGCATTGTATCCTACAGTCTGTCATCGCACCGGGCTGGACCTTATTGCACCGACAGAAACAGCAGAGACCAGCAACATTGTAAGGCACATTGGTCAAGTCTGTTATGCATAGTCCAGGAGTGCATTTTACAATACAGTTGTTACAGATTTATCTATAAAGTTAAGGTATTTATAGTTATTTTAATGGGTAAAAAATAACGTTTTTATAGCTATATACATACGTAGATTACATGCATATATATAGCCTATATGCAATTATTATTATTATTATTATTATTATTATTATTATTATTATTATTATTATTATTGATATATTGTTATATAGCTAAATGTTTAAATACACGTATCTAAACTACAACAAAGTATTTTCCCAACATACTAAATCGTTAACGTTATTATAATTATTATTATTTTTATTATTATTATTTAAATAGATGCATATAAATAGACAGAGGATACTTTTCTAAGTCATTTCCGATAGGCCAATAAAAGTGCTCAATTGGCAACGTTGACTGTGTCCATGTTGGGTATCAAAGGGTGCTACCAACTTAGCGCCACCTTGATAATTGACGAATTACCAATTTAATGATCACTTAACACTTTCAATGATCCGCTGGCCGTTTGGGGGGGTGTTGTGGCTCCACTGTGTGAATCTGCTGAGTTTGAAATTTTACACTTTCCCTCGCAGCTGGGATGCATCTGTAACGGTGCGATTGGTCTCGACCATAAAATTAGCCATCCTGGCCGGGAACACTGCACAAAACATGACTTTACTGTTTAGTTGAAAAAAAAAGATTAACAATAGTTAAATCTTAATAGCATTTTAGTAGTAGCAGTTTCTTTCTTTTTTGGGGGGACTATTGCTTACTATCATTCTCCCTTTTGTCAAGTATTTAAAGCAATTTGAAGATTACAGTTAAACAAAATATGAACTTAGTCAACATCTATTGTGTCTGTCTTTCCCAGTGTCTTGCACTGAAAGAAAACCTGACAGACTGATGTGTTTCATCTGTGGGTGTGAGATCCATTCTATGTGCTACATTATACTTGCAATTATTTTGGAAACCCTGTAGAAAATATAAAATCAAATACAAGTAATTATACATATCACACATAAGCAGTCATTGCTGAAATACTATCCCATTTAAAATCCCCATATAAACACATTTGGACTGTGAAAACGCAGATGTGAGTAAAACCTGTGGGGTGTAGAAGTAAAAAAAAAAAGGGAGGGGATTGTCCTCACCCTTCAAGTGGGCAAGGGGATATGGTAATTAGAGCTAGCCAATGTGGGCTAGTGACTCCACGGTGAGACATATAAGGAGGACACTCTTGGCAGCAGTAGCCTCACTTTGCACAAGTCAACCAACTCATTAGGAACGGTCCCTTTCTTTTCCAATTGACGTCTCCTGCCTTTGAGGAAGTCTTCGCCAACAGCGCCCAGCTATGGAAATCTCAGAAAGCTGCCACTTTTCTCCATCCCAGGTCTTTTATGATAACTCCTGCATGTCTTCACCAGAGGGCTCTGACTTCGTCGACAGCTTCGACCAGAGGCTGGCCGCTCTGGGGGACCTGCAGGGCTCAGATGAAGACGAGCATGTGCGAGCCCCCAGCGGCCACCACCAAGCGGGCCACTGCCTGATGTGGGCTTGCAAAGCCTGCAAGAGGAAGTCGAGCACGGTGGACCGCAGGAAGGCAGCCACCATGCGGGAGAGGAGGAGGCTGAAGAAGGTGAACCTAGCCTTCGAGACGCTCAGGAGGTGCACTTCGGCCAACCCTAACCAGCGCCTGCCCAAGGTGGAGATCCTGCGCAATGCCATTCAGTATATCGAGAGCCTGCAGGACCTCTTGCGAGAGCAGGTGGAGAACTACTACAGCCTGCCGGGAGAGAGCAGCTCTGAGCCAGGGAGTCCCACCTCCAACTGCTCGGATGGAATGGTAATGTAGAATGATTTTTTTGTCTGATTGTCTCCTCTTGTTGTTTGTATGGCTGTCTAACTATTGCTCATGTGATTGTGCATTCAAACCCAAATGTATAGTACAAGGAATAGAGGTGGACTATTCTTTGAGAAGATCTTTTCTGTGATGTAAGGCATCATATGTTAATTAGTGTTTTCAACTTGTGCTTTTGAATTACATTTAGTTTTTGTACAGTACAGTCTTTTGTTATACTGACAGTGTTTGTAGACAACATACAAAGCATTTGACACAGTGCTGGTGGTCGCCATTTTGAAGAACTTTAAAAACAGAATATTGAATACAAAGGAAAATGAGAGCAGCTTAAATGTTAATAGAGTTCTCCTCATTCCCTAAAAGTGAGCCACACACAATGTTTTTTAATAGGTGATGCTGTTAAATGAATGGAGGCATAATTGCTTTACCGCCACTAGATGTTTTATAGCCTAATAAAGGCAGGGAAAACTATCTTCCTGAAGTCTGGCAAAAGTGTACATGTTGATGCATTCTTTCCTGACTGCATGTTCCATCTCGGTGCCAGGATTTTCTGCGGATTTACTCTGGGAAAGTGTCATCTTGCAAGAATCGGTGTAGCTTCCACTGCTGCAATCAATTCGACATGCCTAATGCAATGCATATCATGGGGGTTGCTTGGCTTTTGACTGTGAGGTTGTTGGGAAAAAACTGTTTGATTACACACAGGACTTTTCTTTACACTATTTAATTATGGTGTTTATAGTTCGCCATTACCAGTTATCTTATTAAAACATATTCTGCCTGTGTCTTTTCATGAATATATGCAAATAAATTAAAATATACTAATTGTATTTAATGTTTTTCACAGGTTGAGTGCAACAGCCCTGCTTGGTGTCGAGCAAACAACAGCTATGGCAATATGTACAATCATGATGTACAAAATGGTAAGCCTACAACTCTTTTTTTTAAATTTAATTCTACAGCTTTGCACAGTTAAATACTGTAAACTGTTTTGATTGTTTGCTTTGTTTTGTGCAACAACAGCAATAGTAGCTGTATGAAATAATATTGCTAGAATTAGAGACAGATGCATTCAAAAATATAATTCAGGATGCAAAACACGGAGCAACTTAATGTTTAAGGTCTGAATATCGCCTTTTGTGCCTTTCGTGCAGTTCAGGGAAAGATGTCTAGATATGCAGATTCTGTTCTAATCTGGAGAACGTCTACAACACACATAGACGCTGCTAGCCTCCAACCCTTTATAACGGGGTTGTTTGGAAGACTGCTTTCAAAGCCTTCAAGCTCTGCTCCTCCGAGGCGCTATTTGGATTGATATTTGAATGTGTTCTGTTGGTTTTCCCACGCAGTGTACTCCAGTGAGAGGAACCCTGCCGTGTCCAGCCTCGAATGCCTGTCAAGTATCGTGGAGCGCCTTTCTGCGGCTGATCCGAGTGTCCTAGTAGGAAGAGATAGCTCTGCCCTGTCTCCATCAAGCACCGACTCCCAGCCGAGCACCCCCGGGACTCCAGCAGCACACCCGGTCTACCATGTGTTGTGAATCCTCTACAGCGATTGAGATTCTCTAATAATATATTCAACTGCTCTATTTTTTTTTAACAAGGATGGATGTTTCATGGAGAAATTAAGAACTGGCTAAACCTGTCCACTGTATATAAGAACGATGTAAGAATTGTATATATGCCCTGTACATATACTATTTACTGTATTCATTTTATACTTAAGATATATTTAATTGAATGTTTATTACCACAAATGAATGCATCTGTGTTTTATAACAATAATAAACCATATTTAAGTAACCTTTTACTTATTTTTAAATGTTTTACTGTATATTTCCACATATTGGAGCTCAGTTGCCACAGTGTGATGTTTTTTTTTTAGATACTTGACTGTTAATGGATCTCCTAAAAGGTCATTAGTATACTTAACAAGTGGTGAAAATGTTCTCTCGCTGGCCGTGTGAGTGAAGCCAAGGGCAAGGAGAAGTGGGAGGGCTGTGTCTGGGTTTGCTGTTGTAGCAAATGCTGCATATCATCAACACTTTGGAAAACGCTGTCTTGAGCAAATGGTCTGAATCTGACTCTTGCTTAAAAAAACAGCGTACTTGTGTGTGTGTGTGTGTGCGTGTCACGTTTGCACAGGGCCAGTTGGGGGGTAGAGGTTCAAAGGCATTCTCATTACATCTTTCCTCCTAAACTTGATGCTCAAGCTCTATACTCTTACTTTTCTTGCACAAGACACAATGGCAGCTGGAAAACAATGTGTGCTTTTCTTAGTTTTGCTGGTTATTTGGATTATATGAAAACTGATTTTGCATACGTAGGCCAAGAAGAAAAAAAAGAGATGACTTTAACAAAAGGATACAAGATTATAGTTTAATATTTGGAAATAATAATGTTTAGTTTTAAATAAGTTTAAAAGATAGGACACAGTATTTAGTCAATTAATTTACACAGTGAATTGAATTTGAAGCTTTACCTTTAAAGTTAACAGTGTGTGATTCTCAATCATAAAAAACAAATAAATAAATTAAACTATATGTATATGAACAGATGTAAATGTAAGCCAGATGTTGAAAACGTACAAATTTGGAGCTTACATTTCACATAGACTGTAATGCTAGGATTGTTTTGAGTAACACTTTCAAAATCAGATACCAGATTAAATATGAAACTGTCCTGTCCTGTCCTGGTGCCTTTGGAGCAAAGCGAAAATAAATTAGCAGTATCTTTTAAAGAATATATTTTCTGTCAAGACATTTCAATGGGGATAAGTTCAATGGAGAAAGGAAGTCAGCATATATTTAAAACTCTGCTGATCTTCTTTCTGATGTAAATAACTTGGACTCAGCGTTGCTGTTCAGGATTATGATCATGAAGAAAACACCCACAAGTTCCCATCCTAAGGGTTTGACATTACATTGAAGAGTATCATGGCTTTGATTCATATTCATTTTACTGCATCTCCTGTTTGTGCACCTGCAAAACAGTTGCAAACTTTTACATTTGAATGTAAGCACTTCACAGCATTTTGAAATGATTTCATGTGGTTACCTGATCATCAATTATGATCTCCTTTTTGGAGCCATGGTAACAAATTCTTCCACTTTCTCTCAGACCCCCCCATTTAAAGTAACTAGCAGGTAAAGGCACAGGCTCTCACATGCTAATGCATCTAGCAAAGGTTTGATAGCTTCATGGGATTAATGAGATGAAATACCAGGAAAGCACATCTCCTTCTCAAACACATGGTCAGTAGTCTTCTCTTCATACTAGAATTTCAGAAAGACTGTCCACATGCCCCCATAAGTCAACAATTTTGGTCCTTTCCATGTTTTTTCCTTTAACAAATGTGTGGTGGAAAAATAAATCACATTTACAGAATAATCGCTGAGAGCTGAGGTACAAAATAGACTGCGTACGACTCTGCAACGGAGGAGAGTATCCACAGTGATCGGGGGATTTGCCATAATTCTGAGTCTTGCACACAGAACCATAGAGAACAGAAATGGAAATGAAATACAGCTTGTGAAATGTTTCACACCTGGGTGAACTAAGTACTAAAACATTTGCGAAAGTGTGTCTAGTGCCGTTTGAGGTGAGGTGAGTGAAGAAGTCATAGAAGTGTGGGCCATCAATTAAAACACTGTCAGTGTGGATAAGGTGGCAAAGCTGATAAGCAGCCTCAATCACGTCACCTTCAGCTGGGCCTGACTCACTCAACTATAAAGCCAAATCCCCCAGACTGTTTTGTACATTTGAACTGAGACAGCAGTGTGTAAAAGGGAAAGGGTTTTTGGGTGCAAGGAATCACAGATTAAAGAAGGATCCCTTTCTCTATTATTTTTTTTTACAGTACTGGACTGTTAGTGATTATAATCCATGTTTTGTATGTGTATTTGTCCTGTAATCCCTAGACTCCGTGTACATACCTGTGTCTTTACACCCTAGCTGTTTACTGTGGCCTCCGGAGACCTCATTCTTATTCTGTCTGTCTCTATTTCAGTTCTGTCAAAGTCTGTTTAAGGAAAGTTATAACAGCAAGAATTGTAATAGTTAATATTCTCATAATTCTCTCTGCAGTGTTTATAGTCTATGGTTACCCATTTAGGTCCGGATTGAAGAGTTTCGGTGAAATGTAATCATATGGCATTCTGTTGTACTTACAGGTTAAGAAACACATTTAATTAAATTGTTAGGTTTTTTGGCAGGCTGCTTTATATAAAAGGTTGATTTATACATCTTTCATTATTGAGCTGACAATCACTGGAGAGTTTAATTGCAATGGGATAAGATAGGAAGTAAAAACAAACTTCAGCTCAAACTCACATTATTGTTTTAGTTAAGAATTTGTCAGCCATTGTGAAGGCCCATAAACTGTCAGAAAATGTAAACCGTTAATGATTAAATATGGTACGATGATGATGGTGTGGGTAATCAGTAATGAAAGTGTTTAGCAATGTATATTTTGACATAAATGCTATTGATGCTATTCTTGCAATTTGATTTTCATGTATTGTTATCAATAGGATGGAATTTGCTATTGATTGCTAATGCTTAATCAACATTATGACACTTCATCAAGTTTATGATGAATTTGTAAGGCTACCTGATTAATTAATAGAAACCTGTAACATGGTATTACATTTTTTGTTTGTTTGTGGATACGGTGCATATCCACTTATTTCAGAATAAAGCCCAATTTTTATGGGTATTTAGGGGGCTAAGCAACGAATTGGCTGGACCACCAGCCATGAAAAAGAACACCCCCAGTTATCAAGCATACTAACTAACGTGACACAGGCAATGACATCATAATGTATCTAAGCAACAGATTTAGAATGTCTGTATGTAGAATGTTAATGATGACAAATATTATGTTCTGAAGCAATTCAACTGGTAGCAGGACTCATATTGATTTGCTCCTTTACAGTCTTGAAAGAAGTCTTGACATTCTTGATAGAAGCTTTGCAATGATGCAAACAGCACAGATAGTTTACCAGTCTGTACCTGGGATGGTCCAGGGTACAGCTTTTGAAAAAATAAGACCTACAAGGCAAATAAAATTTGGATTCAGCCAGCCTGGTGAGAACTCATTTGAATAGTATTTATAACATTGTTTGTTATAACAAGTTAATGACATTTGTTTTACTCTGATTGGAAGGCCAACAGATTTCAATATGACCTATCACGGAAGGGTTGAGACTTGCATGTTAATGGTGCATTATCTTTGTTTTCAGATCCGGGAAAGGGCTGTGGTGACAGTGCTGGGCAGGGATTCACTATTCAGCCTGGTCTGTCTCAGTGCGTCCCATGCTTTGTCAAGCTTACAAAGTGTAATGCAGTTCAGAAGAGCACGAGACAGAATTCCAGCCTGAAGGACAAATCCAAGTTATGTCAGCAGGGCAGTGGCTGCAAGGATGAAAGGCCCAAGAGGAAGAGAGCTCGTCAGTCTGCCAGTGTGGAGAGATTCCAGGCCGGCAGGTTGGACTGTCCTCAGAGGACGAGAGACTTAAAGACCTGCAGTGAGACGCACAGAGAGAAAAACAACAAACGCCCAGCCAGCCCGCAGAGCGCAGTAGACGAAGCTGAAGTATCATTGAGCAAGAGTCGAAAGCTCACTCCTGGTGATGACTCCATTGCACCGGATGAGCTGTCTCTACCCGATGATTTGTTGGAGCTGCTTTTTAATATTCCCGGAGTCCTGCAGCTTGCTGTAGAAATGGGATTCCTGTCTCATATCAACAGCTACAGTAATTAAAAAAATTAATTAATCAAAACCTTGTTTGATTTTCTGTCTAAGCAACTTTAGACAAATATGAATCATGCATATAATATTTCTTAGGAGACACACAACAATATAGCACAGTGTATTTACATACAATGACAACAGCAGCGTCCCCCATGCCACTCTGCTCCAGAGTCCAGCCCCCTGCCCACTCCTCCACACTGCTGCCTGAGAGTAAGCAGCCTGTGAATTAAAATGCAACTCTCACCACAACCACAGAACTGAGCTTTTACATCTCCCAGTGATCCCATGTGATCCCAGCTCACATGAACCACTATTGTCCCCAGCAGCCCTCCCATATACAAGGAGAGTCAAAAGCCCCTGTGCCCAGAGTGCAGAGCAAGGTTGCCCAAAAGTTAATGTGTGGATGCCAATTACCACGTCAGACTAAAGCAGAAGGGTCAATGTAATTTTATTAGGGGGCCAAGCTATGAAGTGGCTGGACCACCTCTTGTAATTGGTCGAATTATGATTATCATTTTTCTGCCACATAATTCAAACATGGAAACTACTGAACAGAAACTCACAAAAATTGGTACGATGCTAGATACCTATAGGAAGTTGTTTCTCGTGAAAAATGGTAATACTTCATATGGTCTGGTGCCAACATCGGATTAAGTGATAATTATTAGACAATATTCAAACATCTCGTCTGAACCCGCTTATGGGACAGATGTGAAACTTGGTGCATGCAGTTATGTTATGACCTATATTCAGATTCAAGTTGATCAGTAACATGGCTTGGTAGCCATATTGGATGGATCAAAAATATTAAATTATCTTCTTCTCTGAAACCATTTGGCGGAGTGAAATGAAATTTTAAACACATGATCTTGGCTAGGTGCTCTACATTGTTTCTTGCATCTTACCATTTCATTCTAAAATTCCGCCTAAACGAAACACAAAAATCAAGTGTCACATAAATTACTTGAAAGTTATTGAGTACAAATCTGAAGATAACTATTTGTGATGCATGTCTCATACCAACATAAACCTGTTTTCTGCAGCAGTGCTTTTTCAAAAGCATTCTTCTCATTTACATGCTTTCACACTTGTTTTTTCAACCCGTCTAGGGATTCAAGAAGTGCAGACGCACGCTGGCCGTAAAATGTAAAATAATACACAGACTGACACCTCAAAAGAGAGATTTTAAGAACAGCCCAAAAAAGTTGGGTGTCAGCACATACGAAACTGGTATAATAATAAGTCTTCTGAAACATCTATTTTATCATGGTTGGTAAATGCTAGATAGCTGATGTCAGAAAGTGTGCAGAATACTGAAGCATTGTTATTATGAGTTAAAAACAGAAATGCGCAAACTGTGGATGTGTCTTACTGTGGTATTTGCTTTTAAAAAGTTAAGCATAACTTTATTCTTCACTTTTTAATATAAACTTAACCTCCATATCAATAGGAACACTCTGAAAAAATGCTGCCAGAATTGAATTGAGTTCTACCATCTGTAAACAAGAGAACATGCAGGTATTCGTACTTCTCTGTATTTTTGCACTTTGTTTGCACTTATGTTGTAAGTCGCCCAGGATAAGGGCGTCTGCCAAGAAATAAAAAATAATAATAATAATGTATGCTGGGAATGAACATTGTCCTATAAATAAAACAACACAAGAAGCATCACTGGTGGCCCATCCTAAAAACACAACGCCTCTTTAATCTATGAGCTGCATTCATATCTTTCTTTCCACTGAAGCTGTGCGGACGAGAGTTTAACATTTGCAGTGCGTCCGCCACAATGCTGGGTTTCTTCGTGGCATGGCTCACACCATCAAGGCTTCTATTTCAGTAACTAATACTCCAGCCTATAAAACCCACAGTCCATTAAGTTGATTTCCATTGCGGCACCCAGCTTATGATTCATAAATCATTCACACAGCAAAAATGTTAAACATTCAGTGAGAATAGACATTGTGCATTCTTGGCCTATGTGCCAGCAATAAACAAAATGGGGTTAATGTAACATGAAAAGTTGTCTAAATGATCTGAATGAAGGATGGTATGAGGTACTGTTTAATTTCAAATCAGTCCTTGGCTTTATTACTTCTAAAACAATGTGGCTGTTGTTGACACAGTTTTATTGTATTCAGTCTAGTCACCTAAGCCTTAACCACTCATTAATAGTAGAAACATTGGCAGAGAGCAGAGAATAATTAAATCCCATTTCAATGTAACTATTTAAATCAAAAGTGATACACAACAGCCCTCACATGAGTCTTGACCATTTCACTTACTAATCAATGGAGGTAACATGTCTTACCACTAGATGGCACACATTTCATTGGCTTCCCTTCATGACTGGCCCTTCTGCTGTGATTATGCTAACTAACATATACATGCACTTGTTGATACAATGATGAGGCCAGCTGCAAACATACTATAAACTCTTTCCATCTCTCTTTTCTCATAAGCTCTACTCTTGCCCTCCCCAGGTATATTGCACGGATGTGGCTACTTTTTATGCAGCTCCTGGTGCCCCCTTGAGCAGGGGACTCCTGCTTGGTATTGGCATATTGGGGACAGATGCATTCTGGGTGTTCCCCCCAAAACGTGAGGGACAATGGGGAAGGGAGCACAGTTGTAAATAGTCCTGGGGTGTTAGTGTACTGTCCCGTGTCCCTCCCTGACTTTGTGAAGACTGTGTAAGGATGCTGCCTGTTCATACTACAGTGTGTCATTTTCTGTGTCTTGGAACCAGACAGTTTAGAGCTGTTACAATAGGTTAACCATCTCCAAACCAAAAGGAGATATGTTTTAATACCATTTCTTAATAAAATACTCTGTCCCCTGTATTGGCAACCACAACGACACATGCTCTAGGCATTTTGTAATACAACCAAATCAGTGTGTTATATAATATCTAAATTCTGTCTGAATCTCCCCCTGAATCATCTCCTACAGCATATTTATGTGTGGATGTGTATACAAACATATATTATATAATAATACAAGACAGTAATGATCTATTAAAATCAACAAAATGTCAAACAAGACTACCATATTATTTTGGCTCACACAAACACAACAGAAATTACCCACTAAGGGGTTACTCTTTGTTTCACCTAAGTACTAAAAACTTTTTCCTCCCTGTCTGTACTTCATTGAGAGGAGTTTGTCTTCTCATGTCTGATGGCTCCAGGACTCAGCTGCTTCTCGATTTATAGCCAAGGAGAGCAAATTGTTTCCCAAGCGCCTTCATTCAACATTATACATCGCCGGTAGACTGAAAAGCAGTGTTGAAATTGAAATTCATAATTACATTTCGTTATTCATTATTCGTCGGCCAGGTCTCTGCGGCCTGCTACCGCACCGCAGCCTCGGGATCGGTTCAACTCGCCCCCGCGACCAGTGGTGTAGTGCTACATTTTATAGTGCCAGAGCCCTGTAACATTTCTCCATCACCATCACCGAGATGTCAGACATATAATAGCTAATATATCTCTAATTTATATTTATTTTAAGGAAGCAAAATGTGTACCACTAATTATTTCAAACTAGATTAGGCCTAATAAACTAAATATTTATTGCAACTTAACCTTGTTAAAGATGTTTATCTTTTAGAACACCTTCTTAAAGTTACTGGATAACAAAAATATGTTATATCTGAAACATGAGGTGACATTTAATCCAGCGGCAGTTCAACATCCGCAGGGCCCGATTCAAGTCTGTTCTTGCATGGACAGAGGAAATGTGGAAAAAGAAACAGGAGGCCTATCCATGGGTAGACTGCAAAAGTGGAAACTTGGGTGCAGCATTTGTTCCACGGTTGCAGATTGATCTGTCTTTAAAAGTAAGGGTTTGATACTTTCTAATGAATGGCGTTTGTTTCACGTATCATACAATGGATCAAACCGTGGTGCTAGTTTAGAATTGCTCAGAAAAAAATGGTGGAGCACAAACAGTCAACAGCTCACATTACTGCATAATGTACTGTGGAAAACTCAAAAGAAAAGACTCATGAGCATGTCTCATTTGGTATTCTGTCCTGCACATTGCTTGGCTCAAAACTACAAGCCTTTTCCAGGTCACTTCGATTTGACTATGTTTTTTTGTTTGCTATCCATTTCATCCTCTAACTTCATTTTCTCCCATCCTCCCCCACGATTCAAATGCACACTAGCCAGTAGGAAGACTTCACATGCTCCTAAATGGCACCTCTTGACGTCACTAAAGACCCCTTTTCGCACAAAACGCACTGGAGTTCCGGGCAAGCCACGCCCACAGGACTCACAGCGAGTAACTGTCAATCATTCAGATGCGTCTCGGTGCTGTTACCAGTAACTTAACATTTTACTGTTCAACTAATAAAAGCAGGATGTTCTTCATAAATGTGATTTCAGTCCCCTTATTTCTATCTTAACATTGGCCATCTGGGTTTATAGTTTGCAAGCACTTTTCTATAGCCTATTTACTTCAGTTGACTCTATTAAGTCACCAGCACACCACGTGCATGGCATTTGCTTAAGAAATACTTAAAGTCAGCTAACTTCGCTTGATAACCTTTGTGTTAACTAGCTACCTTAAACAGTATAAAATGCAAGCTCACCGTGGGCTCAGTAAAATAGCTGTAATGTGAGTTAAGCTCTGAAAGTATTCACAGCACTTCACTTTTTCCACATTTTGTCATGTTACAGCCTTATTCCAAAATGGAATAAATTCATTATTTTCCTCAAAATGCTACAAACAATACCCCATAATGACAACGTGAAAGAAGTTTGTTTGAAATCATTGCAAATTTATTAAAAATAAAAAACAAAAAAAGCACATGTACATAAGTATTCACAGCCTTTGCCATGACACTCCAAATTGAGCTCAGGTGCATCCTGTTTCCACTGATCATCCTTGAGTTGTTTCTACAACTTGATTGGAGTCCACCTGTGGTAAGTTCAGTTGATTGGACATGATTTGGAAAGGCACACACCTGTCTATATAAGGTCCCACAGTTAACAGTGCATGTCAGAGAACAAACCAAGCCATGAAGTCCAAGGAATTGTCTGTAGACCTCCGAGACAGGATTGTATCGAGGCACAGATCTGCGGAAGGGTACAGAAAAATTTCTGCAGCATTGAAGGTCCCAATGAGCACAGTGGCCTCCATCATCTGTAAATGGAAGAAGTTTGGAAGCACCAGGACTCTTCCCTAGAGCTGGCCACCCGGCCAAACTGAGCGATCGGGGGAGAAGGGCCTTAGTCAGGGAGGTGACCAAGAACCCGATGGTCATTCTGACAGAGCTCCAGCGTGTCTCTGTGGAGAGAGGAGAACCTTCCAGAAGAACAACCATGTCTGCAGCACTGCACCAATCAGGCCTGTATGGTAGAGTGGCCAGACGGAAGCCACTCCTCAGTAAAAGGCACATGACAGCCCGCCTGGAGTTTGCCAAAAGGCACCTGAAGGACTCTCAGACCATGAGAAACAAAATTCTCTGGTCTGATGAAACAAAGATTGAACTCTTTGGCCTGAATGGCAAGCGTCATGTCTGGAGGAAACCAGGCCAGCTCATCACCTGGCCAATACCATCCCTACAGTGAAGCATGGTGGTGGCAGCATCATGCTGTGGGGGTGTTTTTCAGCGGCAGGAACTGGGAGACTAGTCAGGATCGAGGGAAAGATGAATGCAGCAATGTACAGAGACATCCTTGATGAAAACCTGCTCCAGAGCGCTCTGGACCTCAGACTGGGGCGAAGGTTCACCTTCCAACAGGACAACGACCCTAAGCACACAGCCAAGATAACAAAGGAGTGGCTACAGGACAACTCTGTGAATGTCCTTGAGTGGCCCAGCCAGAGCCCAGACTTGAACCCGATTGAACATCTCTGGAGAGATCTGAAAATGGCTGTGCACCGACGCTCCCCATCCAACCTGATGGAGCTTGAGAGGTCCTGCAAAGAAGAATGGGAGAAACTGCCCAAAAATAGGTGTGCCAAGCTTGTAGCATCATACTCAAAAAGACTTGAGGCTGTAATTGGTGCCAAAGGTGCTTCAACAAAGTATTGAGCAAAGGCTGTGAATACTTATGTACATTATAAATTTGCAAAGATTTCAAACAAACTTCTTTCACGTTGTCATTATGGGGTATTGTTTGTAGAATTGTGAGGAAGATAATGAATTTAATCTATTTTGGAATACGGCTGTAACATAACAAAATGTGGAAAAAGTGCAGCGCTGTGAATACTTTCCGGATGCACTGTATAACCATAACAAATAGTATTTGACAACATCCACAAATAAACAAAACTTTAATGTATCACACACAGTAGGTGCTATTTGCAGAATATGTCTCTTGATTCACCAAATAATTCTGCCACTATATCTATATTTAATAGAAATCAGCATAAATTAAAATGTATACATTTATAGGGCGAATAGACATTTAATTAATAAAACAGAGATAACTAAAAAAAAAAAATGTATTAATTGTATAGGCCGACACAAATCATGATGCTTATCACACTATCAGCCTGCAAAGTGGAAGTCCATGTTAATTCCTCTGTTCAGTGAAAACTCACCCAAATAATAATCACTATTTCACTGTTATTTTTATCCATAGCATCCTTTCAATCAATCCACAAGATCTATGTGGTATTTAGATACGAGAGCTGTTGGATTGTGTGTTTTCTTCCTCCCTCACTATAGTTTTCAAATGTTTAAACAAGTGAACTAATTATATTCAAGGTTTGCTTTTCTTCATAAATGTTACTGGTTCACATTTTTCTCAGCAAGTGGCTGCATTAAAAAAAAGGAAATAAACACCTGTTAAATCAGTCTTCTACTTTCAAAATAAAATTAAAACAGAATAAATGCACACACTTTAAAATACAATATATGTGCAATCCACCTTTGGCTTCAAGTATCATGACTTCACAACCTTTCATACTGCATGTCAATTTAAATTCCTACTCAAAGGCACACCTCCTCAAGATGACATAATAAGACTATTAAATGCACCTGGTCAGCAGCCTAGACTGTTACACTTCCTGGGACAGAAGCAATTATCGGTAAGACAGCCTTTTATTACAGTTACATTACAATTTGCAGTATTGTATCAAGTTAATATGAATTAATGGGGCATTTAAGGACCATATACATTAGTACGGCAATACTGTATGTGCCATTCCTCTCTAATAAGGGTATTGTGAAAATGGGGGGAAATGTTTGTAAATGGGGTAAATTGGCTGCCCAGTGGGGGGGGGGTTTCGGAGTAGCATCTGGCAACCCTGGTCCACATCCGGATCACTCGGTGCACCGACCCTCCATTCTCCTAGTCCTCGACCCTGCTGCCCTCTGGCAACCCCTCTTTCTCCTTCCGTGGCTCCTTCCTCCGGACCAGGGACCCGAAGCCAGGCCGTTATTCCCTCAGTCAGGCAGGTAAAGCCAAACCTCCTCACACCAAATCACAAACCGGTGTTATAAACTCCTGAAAACAAGTAATTGCTGATATGTAGCGGGAACTTCGACTGACTGACTGAATACAAAATGGAGACTCATAACTCGTGACTTGTATGGAATAATTGAATTAGTAATAAAGGGTGAACACGTCTATTCATAGAGCAGCATTTTGTTTTTGTAGAATATTCAGTACGGTTTTTAGAGAGGGAAATTATGCATGAAAAATGTCCTTGCCTCAGCAGAAATTACAGTAAATAAGTTTAACTTGCTGTGAATACTAAGATAGGGGATTTTGATGTAGAAATGCTTGGCTTTTCACTGCACCCTTCAGGTGCCAAGCATTTCTAAACCAAAATGTTACAACCTTTAGCCTTTGGACTGGGTGATTTCATTAGGGTTTTCAAAATCTTCAAAATGCATAGATGGGGTGTGTGGGCAAGATTGTGTTGTTTTTGCAATGCTTCCCATAAGGACTCAAACCCTACCTGCTGTCTGGTTTCCCAACATTATTACATTCATAATAGTTGAATGTCCATATTACGAATATATTGATTCATACATTAACAGTACAGAGAGTTACAGATTTCAACAACGTGCACAGTTTCATACTGATGTGTGCCAGCAGCACCGTCACCACTTAATTCATCAGGGCATTTCCCCGGCTCTGTCCTATATGTTTAATGTTATTGAAAGCAACACAACAATCATTGCAACCCAAAATATATGCAGGGATGAAAATGAGAGAGTTTCTTGGAAGCCGAGCAGCACAGAAAACCTGATTGAGTCACAGGAGGACATCCTATGTGATGCTGAGCAACTGTTTGGCTTTCATATTTATTAGTAGAGAAACCTGACCTCCTTGTCACATTTTAGCAGTGTCAGGATTTGATGTTTAAAATGCACCTGGAAATAATGATAAACAATTGTGTTCAGAACAGAATTGTAACCGTAGGCTCCTTCCCCATTAGTATGCTACTATGTTAAAAATAGCTCTGACCTTCTAATCCTGTGTATGCCAATGGCTGCTAGCATATTTATGTAGGTGTCAGAAAAATGTGACTGCTGTGGTTGTCAGCCCACCATTACTTTTTCCTTGGCAGTTTTGTTTCCCAAGCATTGATTTAGTTCAAAATGAAACTCCAGTAGGTTTTGTACCAGTGTAACCATTGGAAAATATCTACAGGATTGGATAAAAAAAAATGGTTGAAACATAAACTGCATATATTAATAAAATTAACTAGTCGGACTGCATGAATTGTAGACTCCATCCAAACAATAGATATTTGTACATAGCTTTCTGTTACTCAATGTTTACTTCATGAGGTGGAGAAAAAAAAATCTTTCTATATGTAAGCTTCAATACCGTGCTCCTCTCTAAGAAGATAGATTAGCTAAAACCACTTTTCTTCTTATAACCTAATACTTATAGGAAGTACTAGGTACCACTACAGTTTAAATTGGCTGGGATGACCGTGGAAATAGATTTTCAAATGTCTTTCTTCTTCATCATGAAAGGCATTTCCTGAGCAGAACTCATTCATAGGCTTTTCTGTCTATCTTATATTAAATTTCTTTCAATTTCTTGACATGCTTCTCAGCAGGATATTTAAGATGGTTATAAAGGCAGCCCATTTGGTTTTATTGACACAGACATAACCTTGAAGCTAGTAAGAACTTTCTATATCCGTCTTCTTTGTATATTCAGGCTGTGCTTATATATTACAGAGTAGCGTGTTACAGGTCTGTCTAGCCAACAATTACAAAACATTCATAATAATTTTAAGGAATATGTTTACATCAGCTTTAATTATTTCAAGTGTTCTAGAATGCCGATCTTATTTTTAGTCTTAATGACCTTGAAATGTTAATGCAGTGAGAAATATACATTCATTATCCCAAATTGGGACTGTCTAACATAGACAATAACTGAGATCACTCACTTTAGCAGATGTAGGGAAGAGTGATCTCCTGTAACAAGTGATAGGTATTCACCTCCACTGAGAAAGAGCGACGCCTGAGACTGAGGCCTCTGTCGGTGAGAACATGAAGCGAAATCCAGTTGCCAAGGGGCATCACTATCCGTAACAGCAGGAGCCTTTATGACAAGGTGCTGTTATACCAGCAGGAGGTTTGACGTGTTTAAAAAAGTTAAATGTTAGACTTCATTGACTACATGAAGACCGCATTTGAAAATACTTGTACTGCTCTTTTTTCTGTTACCCCAAATCCGAGATAGTTTGCAGAATGAGGAAATATATTCACAATTCACAATGTCTACAATGGCTTTAAATTGAAACAACACATTCAATTTCCATTTTCTTTTTTGCTTTTATTTTTGTTATTTTTGTTAAAAACATATATATGTTGTAAATACAACAACAGGGAACCCCACAGGATTACATTTAGTATATCAAAATGCATAAAGATTAACAAAGTCCTGTTACAATAATTACAATTTTCTCTTTAGAAATGTAACTGTTACATACAATAAATAAATAAATAAATAAATAAATACAAATTCATCTGTTAATAAATTGGATAAAGGCTTGGATTAACCAATTGTGGCAAAATACGTTTACATATTATTTTAATATATTTTAATTATAGAGACTGTACACATAATATTTCAATGTATTAATGACGTAATTTTGTGTAGATGTTCTGTGAAGGAATGTTTGTTTAGAGCACGTTTTCAAAGCACAATTGTAGTTACACTTTTCTGGATTATCTAAGATTAGGAAGCATAATAACATAATCCAGTCATTTTAAAATGGCAACATCACTGATACTATTCCTACAACCACATAATTCCAGTAGGCCAGGGAAATCTGCCATAGAATATCCTAGGCATTTGTTTATGGCAGCATCCAGTGTTCAAGGAAATAGAATACTAGAATAGTGAAATATTAAACATATATTTCTGCAAATAACAACTATTCTTATCTCAGAGGCAGGAGTCAAGACATTGAAGGATAAATTGAGAGGACTGGCAACACATTGCTGTCTACAGCTACCCCAGGGAATAGCAATGAGACCAAAGGACCTATGCAGGAACTGATAAACAAATAAATAATAATAAATCAGGACAGATCATTTTACAGTGAAAAAGTGGCAGCAGTAAATAAGCAATAATGCATTTTTTTCTTAAGTGGTATCTCAAGGATAGATTGTTCTGGAGGAAGATATGGGATCAGTGATAAACTATTGTTGGAAAATACATATTCTCTTCCCATGTGCATATTGGAGAGAGAGAAAGAGATTTAATGAGTGCAATTCGATTGTTCAGTTGTAATTGGGTTCTCAAATTTAAGTATGTATTATACAATTAAAAATACTGTATATTTTGTCGAGTAAAAATAACAAGTTGAGTCAATATGGAATTCAGTTCAATTTAGTTTAATTTAGTTCAATAAGAGCATACCTAGATCAAAGATTCAGCTAACCTTTTGCTCCAAAGTAAATTGTTAACTTTGGACAAAAACTTTGGAATTTAATGAGGATTCTCTAACCTTATCATTTTTTCTCATTGTTTGAGACATTTTTCAGACAGAAAGCATTAAAAATGACATCTTCTGACACTGCAAAAGTGAATTTAATTGCTCAGAAAGTATTTCTCCATGTCCTCCAGACCTCTTTTTAATAGATGGAGGTCAGTAATCCAATTATACCAGTAACACGAAAAGACACATACTGAAAGCACCTAATTTAAAAAGACAAGATTACATACCTTTCAAGAAGTGTGAATATACATAGATTTAAATGGTTGCATATTGTATTATTTCTCCCATAGAGTACATCCGGGCTCTACAAAAAACTAAAAATAAGAAAAACAGTAACTCTTCATGAACTGGGGAACTATTTTCATGTTGTGTAATGCTTTACATCAAACCATAGTAGTCATTAATGTAATAAAAACAAATGTTATAATACTCCATAATGTTGTAATTATTGAATAGGGGTGTAATGGTATGAGATTTTCACTGTATGATAATACTACAAAAAATATCACGGTTTCACGGTATTATAGTGTATTGCTAATATTATTAGCAATTTAAGTTTTAATGTATTAATATGTTTGATAAACTTAAATTATCATCATTTTTTTCAGAATTCAGTTTTAATGTCCTGCTGATAGGTCAAAACAACTATCTGTGTAGTTTTTATGTGTAGGTTTAAAATGTGTATAAAAGTGTATAAAAAATACGTCTGAAGTTGACCCCTCTGTGAAAAGTCCAGATCACTGGAAGCTGCAGCTAATTTATGCGTGACGTCACATCAGGTATTGCTCGCCGTCTCTCGGGCTGTTTTGCTGTATTAGCAAAAACCTAACAAAAACCTGTTCCCTTTCAAATTGAAAGATCAAATTACCAAATGGGAAGAGTCTTCTGACCTGTCAGTGAAAGCATGTACCAAAGCTGCCCAATAGGGGCCCTGCTGGCAGGAAGGAGACCCACCCCTGGCGTCTGTGAAAAGTCTCCTCCTGACTGCAGCTCCCTGCCATTTCTTCCTTCACCTGTCAGTGAATGTGCTTTACCGCTATTCGCTTGTGATTGCCTTAAAGCTTGAGAAGTGTGCTCACCTGCTCTTCGGAGTGCGGAGTGTGAGTGTATTATAATATTCCTGTATCTTCAGAGCTCAGACTACGGTCCTCCTTATTATTATTGTATTCTTATTATTATTATTTGCTTCTCTTGGGAGGTAAGTGTGTGGTAGGAGTCGGTCCCTCCACGGAGATCTATCGCACGGATTTTATCGTCTTGTACCATTTTTCTTTCTTACAGATTCGAGTGGTGTAGGAGAGGACAGAGACTCCACTGGAGCAGCCTCCCTGTGGCTGGTCGGCGAAGGTCCCTGAGAACGAGGCACTCTCGCTCCAAATCTGCCAGACGCTCTGCTCCGCAAACTCCTCCAAAGCGCAGGAGATGGGAAGCAGACGGGATTGAGTCTCTGATTAAAACAGTGAGGGAACTGTCGCACAGGCTGGACTCCCAGCAACAGATGCTACACTCTATGGCGGCGCGACTTCCAGCGGACTTCCATCTCCCTCAGCTGCCACCACTGCTGCCACCCCCACTGGAAGAAGCGCTGTCCCATGTGGTGTTGCGGTCCTCCCTCCTTTACAGAGGAGACTGAGGTGATGAGTTCCGTGTCGGAACATTTTCAAGGGCCGAGGTTGGATAAGCAAGTACTGTTGGAAAAGATGCGTCTTGAGTAAGCGCCGGAAGGATACCAGACGAGCCGCAGAGTTCTGGATGAGCTGGAACGGCGGGTAGTAGATGCAGGCAGGCCGGCCAGGAGGGAGTTGCAGTAGTCCAGGCGGGAGAGGACCAGTGACTGGACAAGCAGCTGAGTTGTGTTGTCGGTGAGGAAGGGACGGATCCGGCGTATGTTGCTCAGGAAGAATCTGCAGGTGTGTGTCAGCGTGGTGATGTGCTGAGTGTAGGAGAGCGCAGGATCAAGGGTCACTCCTAGATTTTTAGCAGAAGAAGAAGGAGAGAGTGTGGTGGATTCCAAGGGGATCGAGATGGAGAAATCAGCAGAAGGTGAGGAAGAGTGGGGGAAAAACAGGAGATCCGATTTGGAGAGGTTGAGCTTGAGGTGGTGCGAGTGCATCCAGTATGACTGACTTGCTGCGAGAAGGGGCGAAGGCTATGGGGAGATCCGTCCTCCTTGATGCCCCCATCACTCCAGGTCAGACGTTCGGGAGACGGTGGAACTCTCTATCGAGCGGTCAGCTAAGGCAAAAGGAGACAGCGTCTAAATATGCTGATCTCAAACAGGCTAGACAGCAGCCACAGCAGCCCCTATGGGGATCCCAGCAACCCGTCAGGCCGTGGCCGAGGCAGGGGAGGCCTCAACCCAGGCCACAATAGTCTAGTTGCTGGCAGCCTGAACAGCGCCGCAGAAGCCAGCCGCAGGCGAGGGGGAAAAACAGGTTCTCCAGCTGGAAGCCTAAGGGCAAGACAGACGCCCGACAACCCCCTGTGAAGCCGCAGGATCGTCCCCAAAGGGACGTGGCCACCATCGCCAACCCCACCCCCCCACCAGCAGACTGACTAGACCAATGGCGAGCCTGCACCCAGGACTCCTGGGTGCAAACGACGATGACCTGCGGATATGCTCTCCAATTCCATTCTGCCGCCCTTCAGAGGGGTGCTGCCCACTACTATCGGATGTCCTGGAAGGGCTCAAGCTCTCTCTCAGGAGATTGCTGTGATGCAGGAGAAACGAGCAATATGACTGGTGGCTGATGAAGACTCTCAAGCAGGCTTCTACTTGGGTACTTCCTGGTGTCAAAAAAGGACGGAGGCTTCCGGCCTCAACATGTTTCTGAAGAAAAGACCCTTCCACATGTTGACGATGCAGCGTATCCACCAGTCCGTCCAACCGGGCTACTGGTTCACATCAATAGACCTCAGGGACGCTTACTTCCATATCCCCTGATGTTCTCCTGATCGCCCCCTGGTGATCAGCCCAGATCCATGGCAGCTTCTGCTTTGACGGGATTTACTGAGTCACGCAGAAGGACTGTCACAGCTCTAGTTGTGGGTTTGGCCCCTGAAAGGCACCGCCTGATGTCTCTGGGGCTGCCTGTTAATGTCGTGGAAATGCAGCAAATGGCCAGGGCCCCCTCCACCAGGGCCCAATAAAGTAGTCAGTTTTTCAGAACTGGTGTATAGAGAGGTGTGTGGATCCCGTCTTTCCTCATATCAACAATCCTGTTTCCTGCAACAGCTGCTTGAAGACGGGAAATCTGCATCCACGCTGAAAGTTTATCTGGCTGCCATATCGGCATGTCACGATAAGATTGGCAATGTCTCTCCTGGAGCGCATTTCCTGGCGATCCAGTTTCTGAAAGGTGCGAGATGCTTGAGACCAACGATAACGGACGCAATCCAGCTCACCTACGAGACTGTTGATGTTCACATACCTGAGCACACCTCAGCGCACTCAACGATGTGGGCTCTTTTTCAAGGTGCCACACTTGAAGATCTGTGCAATGCTGGCACTGGTCCGGTCCAGTCAGACCTTCACAGGGTTCCCCCCCCGCATGTGATTGGTGCCTCGGAAAGGTCAAACCCCACCCTCGGGTGATTGACAAGCATTAAAAAGAAGTTTGTTTGCCAAATGAAATTGAAAGATCAATTGGCAAATTAAACTGAAAGATCTCTTGGCAAACAGCGCAATAAATTAATTATTTGATTGATTTGAATTGATCAATTAATTTACGAATTGACATACAGAATCCCGAGCTGGGAGACGCACCTCTGTGATGTGCTGCTCTGGGCTGCCACCTGGCCCCGCAACCCCGGGACATTGAGACAAGACAGGGTTCAAAATGTGCTGCTAAATTTAAATAAATGAATGTGCTAATTATCCCTACACTTTCGCTAAAATTAATCTGGATGCTGAATGACTAACTGTGCAACAAACAAGTCATTGTGATGATCAGTTCAACATCCCGCCTCCAAACAGCCAAGCAGTGTTACTGAGTAGGAGAGTAATTGCACATCATGGCAATTTTTTATACAGTTTAACAAACAGAAACTAAACTACTTTAATGTATTAATGCATATGAACAAATTAAATGTTATTATGATTAATAATAGTGAAATCCATAAAAATGTATATTGTAAATATATTATATACATTATTATTATTATTATTATTATTATTATTATTATTATTATTATTATTATTATATCATTATTTGCCATGAATGATAATTAAGCACTATTATTAATTTGAGCCAAGGTGTAGGAGCTTATTATCAAGTTAATTTCTCTCAGTTAAGGAGTCTGTCTCAAAAGTGGGCCTGGATTACAACAGCGCACCACCACATATTAATCAAATCAAATCAAATAAATAAGTGTATATGTCATCCTGCTCTCCTGTATCTGATGTCGGTTATTATTGACTATAATTAAATAAGGTAATAATGCAAGAACTCAGTTGAAAATTGAAGCCAAATCTCAGCCTGATGATGTTTTTATTGTAACGTAATAAATTGGTCTGCCTAGTACCTAATACCTATCTGTCAGTTAATATCATGCATGTAAATGCTCACTCACATTTTGATTAATCTGATGTCACAGGATGGGTGAACACGGCAAACTCCAGATTAAAGAGCACTAACTGCTCAAAACCAGCAGAGCGCTTCTGTTCTCAGAGAGAGATGAACAAACCCTTAGAGTATTCCTGCTGACATACATTTTCATTTCTCTTGCTCACTCCACTTGTCATGAAACTCATATTGAAGGTGTTATGAAAATATAATGCGTTTATAAATGGAAACGGTCTGTTCTATTTCAATCCGTTATGGGATTTTAAATATGTGCCTGTATCAACTACTTTCCATTTCACTCCTGTTGCATAGCTAAGTAATTACAGGTTGTAAATAGTGGTCAGTTATAATTAATGAGACACAAGAGTACAAAGTACAGGATTCATAGTTTTAGTTTTTTTGAAAGATTAAAATATGTTAGTTTTTTAGACTAGTGCTGCAGTTTTTGTCGTTTTAGCTGCAGAAGCATCCATAGGGAATGTGAATCAGGAATACACTAATTTATATTCATCCAGAAATAATCTGAAGTAGTAGAGAAATAATATGTGAATATTAAAATAATAATTATAATAATTGCTTGAGCGCAAGACCGTGACATTTGTAGCTACTTCTGAGGGCAAATCCAGTAGTGTACAGTCCTATTTCTCCAGATGGTTTCTAAATAAGCTTTAACAATCCAATCCTACTCCTTTGGGTTCTTAAACAATGCTAATACTATCTCAGATATCTCTGTCGAGTACGGCATTTTAATGAACACCAGGAAAACACTTAATGTCCTAGAGTTTAATCTTTCAACGGTATTTAAAATTGACCCTCCCAATAGCACACTATCAATTAATGTCATTGAACAGCTCCTTTATTGCACCCAATAAAAAGCTTTTTTCAAAGGAAAACTACAAGAAAATCTCTGACTACTTAAGATTAAATAGCCTAAGTGATTTTCTAAGAAACTGAAAAAATAAAGCCCTGTAGAAAGCATAAACATTTGTTTGGTTGCATTTTTTTAAGGAAACACTCCTTTATGTCATACCTTAAAACTGCTGCTTAAAACAAATGTCCTTGTAATTCTTGTAACACAATGACTCAAGCTATCCAATTCAATATATTTCAAAATTTGTGATAGACCCCTAAATTAAGATGTTCCCAATTATATTGTAAAAGTGCCATTGGGCATAATAAGTCCTGTTTCCCTCGTCTTTAATTTATCTCATGAATGCACTGTGGGGGGAATGTCAAATTCAATAACACACATTGAATAATTATTTAAAAATCAAACTGTAATAATCAAATGCAGAAGTGCAGCGGTTTCTTATTAGATTTCCATGTCCCTAAGTTCAAATTCAAGGGACAGCTGAGCTTGTTTTAAATTCTACTGCAGTTATACATGTTGGGGCCACTCCAGTACTATATACAAATGAATACATCTCTACAATATAGTCAAGCTTTGTGGACACAATTTTAACACAATTTGACACTAATTACACTTAATGTGATTAAGAACTCTCAAAGAATGAACTTCAAATGATAAAGATACAAAAAGAATTAAAAAAATATTTCTTGCAGTTGATGCTTTGTTTTATACATAGTTTTCTACTTATTTATACTCCTCCTCTGGCTCACAAATACTGCACTCACAGGAACTCAATGTATGCTACACTACACCTTTAACTCCTAATTGTCAATCAAAATGTGCTGTGATGGCATTAATAAATATTAGGGTGGGTTGCTTTTAAAAGGACAGTGTTACCTTGATTTATTAAATATAGTCATGGACAAACTTTACACACCTTTTGCAAACAGGAGCAATTTAATAACTGTTGCAAACCATAACTGAGATCCACGAACAACATCAAGGAAACGACTCCAATATCAAATGTTTATGACTAATAAACCTATAGTCACATTTCAGTTTTGTAATTTTGAAACGGAAAAAGGTTTGTATGTATCATGTTCTGCAAAGCATGTGCATTTTGCATCCATACATGTACAATCCCCAAGGGTATCAACAAAGAAAAACATATATGCTAGTTATAATAACGTTTTAATATAATAATTATACATTATATCAAATAAACTTTGCCATTTAAATTAGAGTTTAAGATAGAAAATCTGATTTTGTCAATAATAGATTTGTTTGCTACATCAGGTAAAAAAAAAGCCTGCATTTATCCAAGTTAGGGACAAATGCTACACACTGAAGATAAAGGTCCATTCACATTTTTTTTAAGACACATACATCAAAAATGCACTTTAAAAATAATCTTAAAACAAACAATATAGAAACCCTGACAAAAACAGACATTACATTTCAGAAACATGAACTATGAAATTACACAAACATATACAAAAGGTAGCATCCTTTGTGGAAAAAGTTAGTGATTCCGTGTGTTATTGAGAAGTAGTTACTCGACACGGGTAATGTTCAGTGCCATTCTGCTTTGTCTATGTTATATATATTGTATGTATTTTCAATGGGTAATTTTTACAGCACCAATGCATACATTTTAGGTTGATTTTTCTTTTCACATCTCAAAAACTATAGTTACACAGTAGGTGAGTGAAACAGACTCATACACAACAATCTTCCTGTTGGTACTTTCACTGGTTCTGCTGCAAATGATGAAGAACTTGCAAAAATGTCTGTTCAGTGTCTTCTAGTTTTTCTTCTTATGAAAAAAACTGTAAAAAGAAAATAGACAATATCTGAGAGCAACGTATAACAATTATATATGAGCATCTGTCACAAAACACCTCAAAAAAGAAATCCAATTAACTTTAGGCAAAAGCACCTCATTAGTGTGTTGATATCATATAAATTAACATGCCCATCTGGAATTTTAATTACAAAATAATACAGTACATAAAGCTATGAAGTATGAGGAGCTTTGTATGAGGGAAACTTAACCCAATATGTGTGTTTAATTAGTGTCACCACACAGTACTATTCATTAGATATTACTTCGTCAGATTCAGAGAAAAACTACTCAAAAAACCTTTTGCCAAATCAGATGTGACTGCAGCTGCTGTTTGAACAACAGTGACAAAATACATTTTCATCCATCCATCCCAGCGGGCACTGCAGGTTAAACCCTGAACAGGCCATTGCAGGGCAGCATGCACACACACACGCACACGACTACAGAACGATTCAAAGTAGCCAATCAACCTCTGCAGTGTGTGTTCGGGAAGTGGGAGGAAGCTGGAGCACCGAGAGAAAACCCACGCAGACATTTTCATTGGAATTTAAATTGTAGAACGATAAACACGGAAGAAGATGTCATGTTTAATTTCAGGCCAGGAAAGTTTTATACTGCAGCTCCTGCCCTAAACACTCTGGGCACTGAGAAAATAAACCAGGGCTGTGTGATACTTTGCTCTGTAGACAGCATGCCTGCCTTGACATCAGATGACCTTGGTTCAATCCCTACTCACTGCTACTAACTGATGTGAAATAAACGTATGTTGTGCCTCAGTTACACGTATGTACACATACAGTGGAGGAAAAAAGTATTTGATCCCCTGCTGATTTTGTATGTTTGCCCACTGACAAAGAAATGATCAGTCTATAATTTTAATGGTAGGTGTATTTTAACAGTGAGAGACAGAATAACAACAAAAAAATCCAGAAAAACGCATTTCAAAAAAGTTATACATTGATTTGCATGTTAATGAGGGAAATAAGTATTTGACCCCTTCGACTTAGTACTTGGTGGCAAAACCCTTGTTGGCAATCACAGAGGTCAGACGTTTCTTGTAGTTGGCCACCAGGTTTGCACACATCTCAGGAGGGATTTTGTCCCACTCCTCTTTGCAGATCCTCTCCAAGTCATTAAGGTTTCGAGGCTGACGTATGGCAACTCGAACCTTCAGCTCCCTCCACAGATTTTCTATGGGATTAAGGTCTGGAGACTGGCTAGGCCACTCCAGGACCTTAATGTGCTTCTTCTTGAGCCACTCCTTTGTTGCCTTGGCTGTGTGTTTTGGGTCATTGTCATGCTGGAATACCCATCCACGACCCATTTTCAATGCCCTGGCTGAGGGAAGGAGGTTCTCACCCAAGATTTGATGGTACATGGCCCCGTCCATCGTCCCTTTGATGCGGTGCAGTTGTCCTGTCCCCTTAGCAGAAAAACACCTCCAAAGGATAATGTTTCCTTCTCCATGTTTGACGGTGGGGATGGTGTTCTTGGGGTCATTCCTCCTCCTCCAAACACGGCGAGTTGAGTTGATGCCAAAGAGCTCGAATTTGGTCTCATCTGACCACAACACTTTCACCCAGTTCTCCTCTGAATCATTCAGATGTTCATTGGCAATCTTCAGACGGGCCTGTACATGTGCTTTCTTGAGCAGGTGGACCTTGCGGGCGCTGCAGGATTTCAGTCCTTCACGGCGTAGTGTGTTACCAATTGTTTTCTTGGTGACTATGGTCCCAGCTGCCTTGAGATCATGAACAAGATCCTCCCGTGTAGTTCTGGGCTGATTCCTCACCGTTCTCATGATCATTGAAACTCCACGAGTTGAGATCTTGCATGGAGCCCCAGACCGAGGGAGACTGACACTTATTTTGTGTTTCTTCCATTTGCGAATAATCGCACCAACTGTTGTCAACTTCTCACCAAGCTGCTTGGCGATGGTCTTGTAGCCCATTCCAGCCTTGTGTAGGTCTACAATCTTGTCCCTGACATCCTTGGACAGCTCTTTGGTCTTGGCCATGGTGGAGAGTTTGGAATCTGATTGATTGATTGCTTCTGTGGACAGGTGTCTTTTATACAGGTAACGAGCTGAGATTAGGAGCACTCCCTTTAAGAGAGTGCTCCTAATCTCAGCTCATTACCTGTATAAAAGACACCTGGGAGCCAGAAATCTTGCTGATTGATAGGGGGTCAAATACTTATTTCCCTCATTAACATGCAAATCAATTTATAACTTTTTTGAAATGCGTTTTTCTGGATTTTTTTTTTGTTATTCTGTCTCTCACTGTTAAAATACACCTACCATTAAAATTATAGACTGATCATTTCTTTCTCAGTGGGCAAACGTACAAAATCATTAGGGGATCAAATACTTTTTTCCCTCACTGTACACGCTATACAGAGTAGTACATAATGCTGTACTTTTCCTGCAATCGGAATGCCATTTTCGTCTGGCCAATTAAACATGACTTCTGAATGTTATGTAAACTCTGCTTCTGCACAAATTACTTTAAGAGAATGACTCTTAGATTGTCTTAGACTGTAATGATGCTTAATGAACCGATACACAGTAGCAACAGAGGATCGGTGCTAACATTCAAACAAAACTGGGAAAAAAATAACAAAACTATGATGTTGCCCTGACATCTTCTTACCTCTGAGAAACAGCTGAGAAACAAATCCAGTATATATTTTTGTTTGTGAACTGACCACCACATCAGAAAAAGACATTTGAAATACTATGAATTAGATATGAGCTAGTCCCTGTGTGTATATACGTGTATGTGGTCTTCATGGAGTTAAAAATGACAATTCCTTGAAGTTAGAATTTTTATAAACCACTAACAAAGATTATAAGGTCAGAGAACCCCTCAATCAGATTATTCTCTTGTAAATCCCTAAAGCAATATATCCTCGGAATAAACTCTTCAATAAATACAAAATAATTATGGAAAAGAAGATGATATTACATAAAGCACTGCAGCAAAACATGAGGAACTGAAATGCTACATTAATATACTGCTGGCTCTTTAAAAGAAGCAATTATTCACTGATTTTTTCTCCTGTTCAATACTCAAATGCTTGCTTTACATTCACTAGGCTGCAGTCTCGTGGGTCTGCAGTTACTCACAATTACCCACGGACATCTACAGTGAATATGAAATCCGTCTCTGTAATCCTTTAGCTACAGCTGTCAGTCAGAGGTGAGGCAGGGTCTGCACCCTCAGATGGTCGCAGCCAATGATTTCCCAACCGCGCGGGCCTACCGTGATGGCCTTCGTGTTCCAGGGTTGCGGTCGAGGGTAGCTGCTCCGAGGTCCTCGCCCTGCTTACGGGGTGAAAGCAATGAAAAGCCTCACCTACGACATATGGTTTTGCTGAGCCTGCTGTGTCTGCTGCTGCTGCTGTTGCTGCTGCTGCTGCTGCTGCAGTAGGAGCTGCTGTTGCTGTCGGCGCCGTGCCGTCCGCAGCTTCTCGAAGCGCGCCTCCATCTCCTCCAGGACCTTGGGGGTGTAGCGCACCACCAGCTTCACGCTCTCCTTGGCCGCCTTCAGCAGCTCCACCGCCTTCTCATGGTGCTCCCCTTCCACGCTCTGGAAGCAGCCAAGAAACGGGCAGAGCAAGCAGACAAACCAGGAATCAATACTCTCGGACCTTCGTTGACACACCAGTCTCTGGATATTGACCATTTGGATCTTGGCCAATTCAAAAGGGCAAGCAGAGTCACCAATATTCAGAAGATTTGGCTTGTGTCTACGGGCAGGGAAAGGGAACTAGATCACTAGTCAAGATGTTGTAGCCCCCTCTCGTTTAATCCTCATATTTGCCTCTATTGTTCTTAATCTGACACTGTATTAGGACTTGAAGAGGTCAGGTCAGGGCTAATTGAAACAAGTTATCTATCATTCAAGTTTTCATAGGCATCTATTTCAGCCTGTAATGAATGTTGCCTCTTCTTTCTCCACTCTCGGATCAACCTTAATTTTAAATCAGCAGACTAGACACCAGTATAAACAGATAAATCCTCACACCATCAATATCTTTAAGAAACAGGAATTACAGAGCAACATCAGTGAGCGTAATTAACTAGGAAATTAGTTTTGTTGATTTTGTTTCGTTTTCACTCAAAGAACGTTGTGATGCACGCTCACTTAATTAAGTCAATTGATCAGTCAATTTTAAATTAGTATAGCGCCCTCCACAGGGAAGTCTCAGAGTGCTTTACAGATTGAAAATAACAAGTGCATTATCTTGTAGGACCTGATTGCAGTTTGAATAACTGTCCATCTAATTGCAAGAAATTGTAAATAAGTGCACAGAGATTAACAATAGTAATTGCAGCTTCAAAAGCAAGTAGGGACAGCATATATAAATGCTGAAAATACAAAGCCCTGTTGTATGTATTCCAATGTTTTCATTACTCCGAAGGACAACCGAGGGAAGATTATTTTCTGACTGGGCTACACTAATTAAATAAATGATTGCTCCTGCACCATTTGAGAGTGTGATAACTGTGCATAAGGATTTGCACCGTATACAGAATTAATTAAAGATGTGTGTGCGTGTATAACAAAATGAGTGATCTAAGTACTGTTTTTTAATGTATTATGCTCATGCAGATTATGCACTTTTGTAATTTTTATTTTTTAAATCGTATCGGGTTCCACTATTATAATAATATCTGTGAAACAATATGGAGAGTGACTGTAATCTACCTTTATGGAAAATGTACTTTTATAAGCTACAAGCTGTCTGTCACTGTAGCTTGATAGTACTCAAAAGACCGTTAATTTAGCTCATAGCATTATGTGTAGCCAGGTGAATAGATGACCTTCATGAAACCTTTAGCATTACTTTTTAACCTATGATGAATAACAGCACTGCAGTTGCATAATGGTGTTGTTTTTGTATGCATGGTTGTACAATTAATATATTATAATTAGAATGGCATGCAACACTGAATTAGACTTGCATTGCTTTTCATCTTATTTAAACGTAAGGCGTAATGAGGGCTTTCTGATGAAGTCTCATTAGTGAAATTATAACACACTACATTCCAAACATAATTCATATGCAACACAATCCTTCATAAACCTATTTCTCATTATTACTGGACATACAATGGGAAATGTTTAATTCTGGTTTGAATTATCCATTACAAATCATGACTCTTGGACACAACATCATATAGGCCTAATTGTTTTTATAATAGCTTCCATTTCCGCGTATGTGTTCAGTATCAGAGAAAGTCATTTTTACACAAACATAGATTTTTTTTCAGTATACTCATGCTTATTTGCAGTTCTGAGTAAAATAATTTGAACGGTAAAAGCTAAACTAGATTTTTTCAGGCATCTTTTCTCCTAATATTTGTGTTTTCATGGATGATTGCGCTACCACAATTTCATTTGTATTAGTATTTCTGTCTTTGTAAAATCTATCCAAACAGCATTATTCTGGAAGTGTTCGATTTCAGACAGTTTGAGTGATGAGTTGTGAACAGAGTTGACATTTGTCCCTCATGAGAGTAATAATATGTTTTTGCCAAGCATAATTAGGTTTTAAATGCAGTATAAATATCAAAGCTGTAAAAACAGGCCTTGAGGAAGGTCATTACCTAACTGTACCATCAGCATTCATTGGCATTTCTTTTGTTTCTGAACATTTTCATTTTGTTTTCCACTTCCACTTCCATAAGACAAATCATTTGTACCTCATGTGATTCAAAGAAAAGGTCAAACAGAAAAAAATGACAACAACAGTCATTAAGATTTTAGAATTCCCCTGCAATTTAAAACAAGAAATTGAATAGACCTACCACTCCATTGACAGACAGTAGCTGATCTCCTCGCTTCAGCCCACCGTGCCTCTCGGCCACTCCCCCTGGGATGATGCGTGAGATGTAGATTGGTGAATTTTGCTCCTTCCCTCCCATCACATTGAAGCCCAGGCCTTCCTCGGTCTTGGGCAACTCCACCACCCGTGGGTGTGAATGGCCTTCACTGGCTGCAAAAGCGGCCACTGTAGCCTATGAGGAAATAAAATAAAAACTGTTAGGGCCACATGGAGCTGGGAGCTGAGTACTTGCAGCAGTACATGCTATTTCCTTACATAAGAACATAAGAAAGTTTACAAACGAGAGGAGGCCATTCGACCCATCGTGCTCGTTTGGGGTCCATTAATAACTGAGTGATCCAAGGATCCTATCCAGTCTATTTTTAAATGTTCCCAAGTTTTCAGTTTCAACCACATCGCTGGGGAGTTTGTTCCAGATTGTGACGACTCTCTGTGTGAAGAAGTGTCTCCTGTTTTCTGTCTTGAATGCCTTGAAGCCCAATTTCCATTTGTGTCCCCGGGTGCGTGTGTCCCTGCTGATCTGGAAAAGATCCTCTGGTTTGATGTGGTCGATGCCTTTCATGATTTTGAAGACTTGAATCAAGTCCCCACGTAGTCTCCTCTGTTCCAGGGTGAGAAGGTTCAGTCCCTCAGTCTCTCAGTAGGACATTCCCTTCAGACCTGGAATAAGTCTGGTTGCTCGCCTCTGAACTGCCTCTAGAGCAGCGATATCCTTCTTGAAGTGTGGAGCCCAGAACTGTCCACAGTATCCAGATGAGCTCTAACTAGCGCATTGTACAGTCTGGACATCACTGCCCTTGTACTCAATTCTACACTTTTGACAATATACCCTAACATCCTGTTTGCCTTTTTTTATTGCTTCCCCACATTGTTTGGATGGGGAGAGTGAGGAGTCCATGTAGACTCCTAGGTCTTTCTCATGTGTTACTTCATCTAGTTCTATTCCTCCCATGGTGTAATTATAGTGGACTTTTTTGTTACCTGCATGTAATACCTTGCACTTGTCCACATTGAATTTCATCTGCCAGTTGTCGGCCCACAACTGAATATTATCTAAATCCCTTTGAATAACCTGTGCTGCTGAGGTTGTATCTGCTGAGCCACCTATTTTAGTATCATCTGCAAATTTCACAAGTTTGCTAACTATCCCAGATATTCGAGAAGGGACATCCACAAAGCAAGCACAGATGTTCACTAGCTATCTTGAGATATTGATCTGATACATGTTTCAGAGTAATATTTGATTTAGAAACCCTTGTCAAAATTCTAATGTCACTCTTTAACTAAATGTTTCATTGCACATTGCTTGATTGTAGATAACTGTGCCCACGTGGAAGGGAAGATGACCCTTTACAATTTATAACCCATCGCTGTAGTGCGGCAACAGGCAACAAAGCCCTGTGAACAAATGAGCTTGTCACTCCAAATCCTGAGTCTGACCCTTGTATAATTGGAGGAACACGCTTGCTTGCCTCGCTGGTGCCTTGGGTTCAAATCTCAGTTCTTGTTCTGCGCTCACTGATCACTGCCGAGAAACTTTATGGGAATTTGTTGTATTACTGTCAGGAGCAAGATGTGTCATTTTTGACCTCTGGCTGTCAACAGAGCAGTGGGACGTGCTGAGTGAATACTGGGGGAGAGTTTGGCAAACCCATGTGCCACAGGGTTTATTGTGTAGATCAGCGACAATAAATCCCCAGCAATACAACAGTGTGCTTAAGAGCATAAGTGAAGTTACAAATGAGCGAGTGCCACTCATGCTGGTTTGGTAGCTGGTAACTTAGTGATTCAAGATTCACAGGAGTTTGTCCCAGACTGCACCAACTCTGTGAAGAAATATCCTGTTTTCTGTTCAACCTCAGTTTCCATTTGTTTCCCTGGGTCTTTCCCTGGTGTCGAATTTTCAATGCCTGGAGACCGGTCTTTTGGTCTATTGACTTTGTTGCTCATTAGAGCTGTGGCTCAGGTGTTTGAAGGTTGAGTCTTGAACAATCTGCCTGCTTTCATTACACCTTCAGGGCACATATCTCTCTGCATGTCAGGGTATCAGATACATTTTTAACAGTTGGAAAACGGGTCTGGATTTGTGAAAAATCTAAATATGCCCCGAAAAGTTGTGTTTGATACAAAAATAAGAAGGAAGCTCAACTGTAACTGTGTAGCCTGTTAACATGACAGGAATTTGAGGTTTGAAATGTACCTATGATTATGAATAGGTCTTCTCACAGGACAAAGCAGCCTGATTATTTTGACAACACAGATGCCACAGGAACCTCCATAGAAGGAAATTATGTATGCCAGCTCTTTCCTCATAATATTCGTTTATTCTTTAACAGGCATTAATTTGGCTAACCGAGATACCTGGACTTCAATAGATGTCCACAAAGCATTTGTATGGGCTTTCTTAAAAATAAATCCCCCAAATAATCCTAAAATCTGTCCTACCGTATGTTATTTTTGGCCTGGAGCAGCTGCTAAGCTTCTTTTGTGATCTGTGCTTTGATTTCCTTGAATTTCAAAAATAACTTTCTTGGTTTCTTTTCACAGTTATTTTTCATGGATTGTGGTATATAAAATTGACTTAGTAATGTCTGGTAATATGCTTGAAATTACATAAATGTCTGCTGCAGCTCGCTATAGATCAGGGGTTCCCAATGTCTGGTGATGGAGGGCCAATTTCCAGAGGGTGCATGGGATGGGGGGACTGCAGTAGAAAATGAACCACCGATGAAAACAAAATGTCCCAATTCATACCTTTTTAATTGTTGTTTTATTATTTTCCCCCAAATTACATGTGCTATTTGTAACAGAAAATGTTCAGAAACTGTACAAAATATAGTATAGGTTCAGAAAGGGGTGGTTGAAGGTTGGCTTTGGGGGACCGCACCAAACATCCTCGACGGCCGCATTTGGCCCCTGGGCTGCACTTTGAGAACCCCTGCTATAGAGTATTCAGTATCATATATAGGTCGTTAGCAAAGTCTGAAAATCACACAAGACGAACACTGAGGGACAGCTGTTCTGTGCAGTGCACTGAAATATCGTCACAGCTGTTATTCTGTCAAGACTGTCTCCATTTCTTTGATAAAAAATATGTCAGTCTCAGCAAGCCAGAAATATAGCAAAACAAAACAAACAGCCACAGACATTAAAACATTATAAGCTGAGTCTTTTCAGTAGATACAATTGACCAGTTTGATCAATGACAATATATTTAAAAAGCTGGTCGTAATGATGAGGGAAGTTGCTTAATATACACAAAGCTATGTCCAATGAATAAGATGTTGACCATCACTAGTGTATTCTGATTGTTATAAATGATAAAGGAGAATACATAATGCCTAAAACCTATGCTAGTTGATGTTTATTTATTTAATTTATTTAGTTACTTGCTTTTGTTAAACTATTATGTTACCATAGGTACCGACAATCTCATAAATAACTGTTTATTGATCTGGAAAAAAAAAAGAAAAAGAAAATAATTTATGAAATAAAATCAGGTCTCATAATCTTAGGAGTTATTTCTCTTCCTCAATAGTTAACTAATCACTTTTTCCTGTATACTCATTAAGATTACACATGCTACAATACACTTTGGTCACCCCTTCATAAGTATAACATTATTGGTGATAAACAAAGCAAACAAAACCAACATTTGTTCACATTCAACCAAAACTTTTATAAGAGTAATTCAATTTATACACAGTACAGGAAATAACTAATGAACTTCAAGTGGCTCTGAAGTGTGTTTGGATACATCTCTCCATACCTTGAATACACATCTCATTATAGTAATCCGCTTTTAATCATTCCAGTGTTTGAAAGATTGACAGATCACACGTTCATTTATTTCATCCCCATGACTTGAATCAGGTAAGTGTTTCATAGCTGCCGTCTCCTCTAAAGAGCAAATGTCAGACCACTGCAACTGCGATTACCTCATAAAACATGTTACTGTGTTTTTTTTTTCCCCTTTCACTCTGGTTATACATGTTTTCTCTTGCTATGGAGTGTGGCAACTCAACTCTGAGCTGTGAGATTTCCTCTTAGGTTTAATGTGTAAATGGTTATTTAAAACTGAGAGTGCATGAAGAAAATGTAGATTTAATCTCAACGTTTTGGATGTGTTTGGCCTTATTGCTTGTGTGCAGTCCTGTACTAAAGTGAGACAAAATGGAACACATTGAAATTCATTTACATTTTATTAATGATACTTTCCATGTATGTGATACAGATAAAAATAAAAAATACAACAAGCCCATCCTGCATACAGCTGCACACATTTTCTCCTTGTGTAGAGAATATGTAGGGATAAACAGGAAGACACCATGCCAGTGACATGACTTTCAACATGGAAAAGAAAGACACCATTGAATAATGAGTTTGGGATAATATTCTCCAGAGTATTGAAGCTTAAAAGCAGCACACTACCTTCTTTGATGCCTCCACAGCTTAATTTGTATCCCCATGAGTCTAAAAGTATTTCTACATGCATTGTTTGGTCAATGCTAATTACTCTGAAGCAGGTGGCTATGATTAATATGCATTAAGAGGATAACACATGGTCATAATATTTCAAAAGCTTTCCGGCCGGAAGAGTGCCAAGGCATTTCTGACTACCTGAAAGTAATTCACAATACTACTTTACTCATCTCTTGTGTAGGTTAGCATTTGAAGGCAGCTATACAATAAGATTACCTTGAAATGTTAAGCAGGCGTATCTAGAAAAGCATGAAAATATTTACATTTATATTTGATATTACATTTTCTTTATTTTCATGTGGAAATGTAATATACAACAGTAGCTATAAATATTATTATTATTATTTATTAATAACTTTTTCTCTCGTCTTTAATTTCAAATATTCCCTGTCATGCAGTGTTCTTTATATGTATTCAATAATTCTGTGGAAATGTGCAAGTATGACTTTTCATGTTACTTCTAAGCTGTATTTCAAGCTCAAGCTGCCAGTATAGTGTCTGTTGACAATGCTTTGTATAAAATCAGTATGATTCAAATTCTGCCAGATGCAGCAGTGGCAACAGGCATCCTTTTATTTCCTTTCCTGTTGAGCAGAACTTGAGATTCTGTAGCCACTTCACCCACAAATTGAAACAGAGTGACATCACACCTGCAATTTGATTTCTCCCATCCACTTTCTCCCCTGGTCAACAGCTACAGTTTAAATGGGGAAAAACTTGAGGAATGACATGCTGAAATACTGCGACTGCAAATGTCACAGTACCATCAGAGACACAATAAACTATACTAAACACATTGTCGACCAAGACAGAACTATGAATCATTCTATCGGTCTCAGTGAATCTGTTTTTTTAGACTTTGTGATCACATTGATCAACAGAAAAGTCCTGAACATAATTCATAAATGCATTTTGCTCTGTATCAACAGAATCCTCACTGACAACACTCTGTGACAATACTGCAGGATGTGAAAGCACAAAGCCTGATTTTGGGGGGAGTTATTATAGCTCTTTTCCTGTGGATTAGCAGCACTGGTTACATTCTGGGCTGCCACTGCTGTCTAAATGTTCTTACTGAGCACAAACGTGCAACACCTGAAACACACACGTGCAGTCAATTACAATACACCATGGACAGCATGGCAATTCTTCACGTGGAAGTGCCTACCTTTGCTGTAGCGCGAGCTTGGTATTCTGGACAGCCATTCACAGTTATCGTTTCATGCATGTATTGATAAACCTGTGAAAAGGAAAGAAAAAAAGGCTGTGACACAAGCCATAACGCACAACTGTCTTTTCACACCTTGATGATGTACAACGAGGGAACATTTAAATGACCGACTTGACTTTTTAGGAAAGAATAACTATAATATTGAAGAGAGTGTTATGCATTGACATAAGATTTTAGCTTTTTATTTTCTGTGTGTGTGTTTTAGTGGTGCTTTGTGATGAGGAGTAGCTTGCAATAACTGAAAGTGCCTTTTTAATCTTTCACTATGATCTTCAATTGCATATCAAAGTCTTGTCTGCAAGTCTTAAAGTTATATAATTGACAGTTTAAATCCGTTGATGCGTTTACCTTTTTAACCTTTTCTATAAGTAAAAACTCCCGTCTCCAAAGTGTTTTCAAACTGTTTCATAGTTAACAGTTCATATTACTTAACAATCTATGTATAACACAGCTGGCTAAGTAACAAAGTGGCCCATGCTCCTATTTGCTACACTTCGTAAGGATGTATAATTAAAAGCGTTTTCTGATATTTTATGTGAATTTTCCATTTTCCTAAGCATTACACACAGACCAAATGATTGATGTCTGATGAAACTGAGCACACATGGTTGCCCTGAGAATTGTTTAGTACCTGTGTTGTTCATACACTGTATATTTTAAGTAAGCTAATAAAATCATTGTTGTGATTAAAGAAAGGAGATGTGGTCACAAAGTCATGACTGTGGGGGCCATTTTAATTACATTTTAATGAAATTCAGCAGTTGGCAGCACATTTACAAGAGAAAACCAGCATTAGATTTTAAAATACTATTAAACAGTCTTTTAAGATGTACTATATAGCTAGAAAAACACATTAAATGCACAATACCTATATGAACTGGCTTTGGAGCTTGCATTATTATGTCTCACATGGAGAGTATAACAGTGATTGCACTGACGTTTTAGAGGAGCTCTTTGATCTTTAAGCCAGCACTGTGCAAAATCACTCAGGGCTGTCCCACTCACATGGATTCATATAATGACTGTATGATGTATTGTGTCTGATTTTAAAGGAGTTTTGTCTTTTGTTTATACATTATAAACTAAATCAAATAATTGTATGAAAAAATGTATGAAGTATGAAATATGCATAATGAAAAAACCAATCAGCCATAACATTATGACCACCTGCCTAATATTATGTAGGTCCCAAAACAGCCCTGAAATATTAAATATTAATAGGCTCATGCATAGAATGCTGTCAAGGCAACATATACATATACATTATCTCATAAATATGAAGAGAGGTTGTCTATATTTGATGCTAATCTTTACATACGAAGAGAATGACATTTGTGAGGAAGAAAGGCTTCAATGCTTATGAAACCTCATAGCTCTGGTCAAACACAGCTGCTTCTTGTTGCATGTTAGACTCACTCTTACTTAATAGCCTGGGCTGTATGTTGTCAGCTGCCAATTCCCACTGTTAGCCAGTGTGCCAGTACTGAACCCCATAAATCACTTGACTCACATTTTGAGCTAGTGGGAGCTGGTGTACATTTTTTAATTAAGTATAAACAAGAGGCAACCAATTTGGCTGTTTACAGTACCCTCGTATTTTCCAGTGCAGCCCTGATTGAATCAAAACTTTGACCCACCTGCCAATTTCAAATTATAGTTGTAGTACCTGGTGGTATATTTCTGTTTGACTAGAGTACTCTTCCCTGTAACACTTGTAAATTCAGCTTCAAGTGCTGTGTTTTTAACTTGTGATTGGTAGGTGGGTAAAATATCTGATTCTGTGTCATCAGAACTGCTGTTTAGTTAAATATTAACCTTCAAGGTGATATGGAACTAAAGACAGGTGCCATGAGTGTGTTTACACTAAAGAGTACAAAGATTAAGACAACAGGGAACAAGATGTACAGATTTCCAATCTTGTATGACAAGTATTTTATGTTTAGGACATTACACATGCCTAAAAGACAAGCAAGTGTCGGCAGAGTTATTTTCTGCCTGTGATGAGTTGTTGATGTTTATACCAGGTGTATCTCAAAAAATGTGCAGAAACAGAAATGGTTAATTCCAAAATTCGGACCAGAAATATAATGCATGTAAGCATCATCTTGTCTGTTAATTTGTAGCAGTCATTTACACCATTAACAATGTTTAGGTTTCTTTTCTTCTCTGTGCTGTGCTGTCTTCAGAGCCGCAGGTGAAGTTTCTGTTATGTGAGCTACATGTATTGTTGCACAGCTGCTCTTTAGACTTAAACTAATATAGTACAGAATAATGTTCCTGCTGGTGTCGCACGGATCTGTCAGGAGAGCAGTTTAAGTGTCCCGCTAGGTAACATAGGCTTCAGGAGATCCTTTGCAAAGAAAGACATGTAGTAATAATATATTATTTCTGAACATATCCCATTGTGTTTTGTCTTCATCTCCTTTGGTATTCTAACTTTAAAAACACACTGTTTTAGATCAAACAAGAATGTTCCATTTTGAGGCAGAATCGTTTTCATTCTATGTGATAATGCATTTGATTTTTTTTTTTTAAGTAGTTAGAAACAACCCACCACCTAAGGGCACCACAAAGTCAATGTCTGACTCATTTCGTTAGTGTTAACAGATAACAGCTCACACAGTATGAGCAGCAGTAATGAAAGCCCCGCATTCGAAGACAATATCTTTCACACAAATACAAACATCTTCCAATCTCTTGTCAGTAATACTATCAACACTGACATCTAATGATCAGTAATTATGGTGGCTGTAATACCTTATAATCTGTTGTCAGTAATTACACTGGCTGGCATTGATTGAAATGGATGGAAATCTGAATTTCTGATCTAAAAAAAAAAAAGTGGGTCAAAATCATTGTGCTGTGAGACCTAATTCTCTGTAACAAGCCAATGGCATTGCTGGAAATATGCCACATGAAATGCATTGAGATTTTCTAATGCTGTTCCAGGTTTAGCTCAAATGATTTTTAATTTGGAGGTTGGCTTGAGTCTACATGGCTAGTAATGTTTGTTTTTCATACAAATAGAATATTGTTTTTAGTATTCAGAATCCTATCTGATCTTGCAATTGGTGCAAGGATGACATAACTCTCTCTTTTATCACACAGTACTGGTCATGTTCATTCTATCCTAAAATAATCTGGAAGGATGAAAGGATGAGAAAAGACGCAAGAAGTGTGAATGATTCTATATCATACTGAAAAGCTCATAAAAAAAATAAAGATACACTTTCATGCCACATTGAATTGAACATTGAGGAAAACATTTACTGGTGATCGAGTATAAACGTACAACTACAGAGTATACAATTAAAATCACGATTAAACAATTCTGTATTCTACAAAACATCTCTTCTATATATATATATATATATAGAACTGTCCTAAAACAAGAAGAAAAAACAAATCTGCCACTCAGTATATCTTTTCAAGTGTTGTCTCTTACCAGTACTAATGAGGATTCTTATATAAGAACAGCATTCCTAACCTTAGAACTATGTTTGTTACAATTCAGAAGGACTGGTACCGACCTCAATAATCTTGCATCTTTTTTACATTCATACATAATACATTGCCTGATTACTGAATAATCATAACTTATTTTTTTATTAAACTACTAGATGAAAACATAACAAAAGCAGAAGGATTAAAGAAGACATTCAAGCTCCTCAGAAAATACAAACAAAAGGATCATAACATATAGACCATTCTGAAATTATAATAACTTCTCAAGAAGCTGTAAGGAGGCTGCTCACGTATTCTGTTCTTTGTTTATAGTGTTTTTTTCTTTCTTTCGCACCTCCTTAGAGAAAACAATCTGTTCCAACCAAGAAATGAAACAAATAAATAACAATAATCTTCATGATAATAATAATTCTGCATAACGTGGGAAAGCCCATTCTGTATTCAGTGGAATTGTATGGCAGGTAAACCACTCATTTAAAATCTCTACAGTTTGCTCTTATTTTAATTACAAGATGGACAAGACAATATTTACTGACCAACTGGGTACAAAGATCTTTTAAAATAATTACACTGTAGTACTTTGTCAGGCTGGTAAGACCGCAGCATTTCTGATGTTACATGTTATTTATGACTGTATTTCTGTATCCGGGGTGTGCAGAGCCTGGGAGGTTGACCTGGATTCTACGAAATCTTGGCAGTTACAGAGAAGGCTGTGTGATCATCGTTCACAACATGTGAAACCAAGCACTAGTGAAATGCTGCTTTACATACTCAAATTCAAACAGAAATGAAAACAATTAAAAACATTCTAACTGTCAATCCCTTTTTGTAACTGGTCCATGTGAATCTTTCCTGAACTTCCATCTGCCAAGAACGCATCAATAGTTGTGTGACTTATAGTATCCAATATAAACTTCTTAAAACAATATCACAATACTAATGACCTTCAGTGAGTTGTGTGATGCAAATAGGAGCTCTCCTGAAATCAGTCTTTATCTAAGATAACATTGAAGGTGGTGTTACATTACTGAATACAGGTAAAGCAATAATGGACCCTCTTCTTATTCAACCGAGTCATGTTTCTACAGTTCTCTCAGACCTTTTCCGTTTGTCAGATATTCCAAAATCCTCCATCTTACCATTACAAAGCTGTGACCCTGCCCAGTTTGCCTCGGCAACCTTTTTGTCCACAATTGTGGTTAGGTGTACACATTCAATTCAGCTGTACGTTTTCACATTTCTGTCTTTCATATTTAGCTTGCATTTGTCTGTACTTGGGCAGTGTAAGCTCCATCCAGAGGTTTTGTTTCATGCTTCAGTTGATTCAAAAGTCAGCAGCCTGAAACATGCTAATATACAATACCATATGCTCCAAGTCCCTTGAATAAAACAAAACCATTCTGCCCATCATTGTTTTCCCTATTAACTAAATCCCAAATCTGAGTTGCTAACATTTGCTTCACCTTTAATCGCGCAACTTCCATAAAAACAGGGAAGACCGTTCATTGTTCAGTCGGTCTGTGAATGTCACCTCTTACTGGTCAGAGTACTGGTGCCTGCTGTGATTTGAAGTTGCTAGTAGATATTTCAGATCCAAGGCTTAAAAGTAGTTACAAGTAATTCCAAGATCATACTCAGGTTCCAAAGCCCTTGAATGTATGAAGGTTTATTTCTCTCTCAAAACTTTAAATCCTGGAGCTCAATCTTTCACGGTTTCGAAATTTGGAAGTCCTCTCTCCTGCAGTGGCAGTCTTGTGTTATGACTGGGCAGTGCTATAAAACAATTGAAATGACATGATGGGCATGCAGGCTTAAAAAAAAAAAAGGGATTTAGTACAGTAGTTGTCTTTATAAAATGGTTCAGTCATGGTCTTTTCTTTTTATGCCTCATGCTTTTTCTGCAATTAAAGTAATACTCACTGACCACGTTACACAAGAAGCACTTGGTTCAGTTTTATTTTTTTTATTTTTTTTAACTATAATTGTTTTTCAGTTTTATGTGTTCATCGTGGATTACAGTCTTGCCCAGACAACCTGAAAATCTTCACCACAGGAGGCAGGCAATTGCACATTTCCAAAACATTACATAATAAGCTCCCAATATATAAACCTTCTTCTTGTTGTAAACAAATGTACACTTCAGTCGCTTTTAATTACTTTTCGTATTGAAAACAACATGCTCTCGTCTGATCAAAACACAACATTACAAAAATTGGTTTCTCCATTTGAAAGCATGACATTTGCTTCTGAGTTGTTTCTCATGTAATTATAATTTTAGCTCCAAACATACAAAATAGCATGCTTTGTTGACTTCAACTCCTAAATGCTCTCTTTACTATACATTTGAGACTAACAGAAACTTTGATCTTACATTGTTCTACTTCAGAATACTTATTATTACCTCTAAATGTTTATTTTACTGTCATAGATGTTGATATCAGTGGAATTAATGTTCTGTTTTTCAGTTGCTCTGTAGTCTATTTAACCATTTTGTCTGCTTACTAGACCATGAAATTAGCTAATTTAGACAAGCTGTGAATACATTGGGGTGTCAACAATAAAATCAGGACCTACTGAAGGCTTGATTTATGTAGATTAATATAAATTTAACTAATAATTCCATCATATGACTTGTACATCTGCAGTGAATGACTGTATGACAGAGTACAATCTCCTCATGCTTTTTCTGCAAGTACCCAAGGGTGTCCTTTTCTCCATCTCTTCTGCACAACCACACAAACTGACTAAAGGAATTGTCTGCATACAGTGTGGGATATATCAGTCACCCCTCTCTGTGTTTGTACTGCACAACATAACTGAGTTTCTGCATTTCCCACACAGCATGAAAAAACATGATGTGTTTGTTGTATGATGAAATGTATAATGCTTGAATCAGTTGTTATAAAAGACCAGTAATAATAGTAATCATTTTTCTATCCTACAAGATCTTTAATGAGGTGTGTGATCCACAGCCATGACACGCAAGCATGACGTTGTGCGCATGGAAACTGCAGCTGCTTTAAAGTCCTGGACAGTTACGGCTCCCTGTAATTACACTCTTAATAACGGCAATACCGTAATTGCAATCTTAATCACATCCCACGCTCTGCAAATCTGTACAGCAGGCCTAGCTTCACAAAGTCCTGTAATCATAAAGAGAGAAAGCCATCTGCCCAGCAACAAGGCATAAACTCCTAGACCAATATCAACCACTTCTTCACAGTTGGTTGGTATAGTATCTTGACTAAGCCCTAGTATCCTGGCTACAATCAGACTTATATGATATCTGAAGAGTGTTTCAATTTCCTTTAGGATTTCAACCTAAATAGAAGATGTAAAAAAAGGATGTGTTGTTGAGTAGACAAGTCATGAATTATCTTGTGCAAAATCACCTGTTAGCATGATAACAGTGTGTTGGAGTCTACTTCCCTTAAAACCTTCATCTAGCAGAGACTTTAATAAACAATTGCTTAGATACATACTGAATGAAGGCTATTGTGTGGTTTCCTATCTTCAGTGTCTCACTCCGAATAAAAAAAGACTCAAGTGTTTGAATCTAAACAGCAGGAAAATCTGTACAAACCTAAGCTCAGCCTCTGGTGAAATCATTAAAATAGCACTTGACATACCTCTCTGATCGCAGTACAGAATTCGCTCTGGAGAACTTTCTTTAATGACTGTAATTTATGAACTGGTACATTCCCAGACTCCTGCAACTTCTCCAGTAGTTCAATTGCTCTGGCCACATCTAAATGGGTAGAAGAATATTCATAAGGTTATTCAGAGTTATTCTCATAGGGTACACAACTGAAAAAGAAAAAGAAAATCAATAGATACAAGTACAATGGGAAATTATTACATTTGCTCAGGCACTATTACAATACTTCCAAGAGTAATCTGGGAATAAACGTTGGATGTTTCCATTAAAATAAACAAAAGCAAAAGCAGAAAATAAAAAGAAGCTACTGCTATGTTTCTCATCTCACCCATCACAAGCCCTTTTGTTTAAAGGTAGTTCTGGTTGTCACATCCCCTACAAGCTTGCAATTCCTTTTCGTCTGGACTTTTGCCAGGATTTTAAATGGGTTGAAAGGTGTGTCCTTCCGAAGCCAGAGGTAGTTGAGACAGCGCTGTTCTGACACAGCCTTTAAAGGGGTTCATGTAAACCCATCAATAAAATATGAAATACCTCAGTTTACCTATTCCTCAGAAATAATTTAGTATGATTCGCTGATTTTGTAATTTGTAATAACAATATTAGAGGCTATACTATACTATATATACACACACAGAGACAGACAGAAAAACACAGAGAGGGCGACAGAGAGGATGAATATAGGATTTTTTGTTGTGGTTGTCTATAACTCTGTCAGTGATGGCATCATTTGAACATAAGTAACACTGCTCAATCACTTGCAGTGAAAACTGCTGTTGTAGAAGTGTTAATGCCACACTCACGCATTTTCACACACACTCTATTAATTGCTGTCTGGGCATGTCACACCTAAGAATAAATCTAGTTTTCTCATAGGATTGGCTTCTTTCCTTTTATTCCCCTGCATGTTCAGGACATAAATGCATCTGATGCATTTCATCTGCAATACCTCCCCCACAGGAACGGGACTACGGAAATCTCAGAATGCCTGGACTTTATTTATAGTCTGACCTTTCGGAAGTTATGGAAATTACAGGAATGAAAAAGAGAGCGGATACCTAATAATTGCATAAACTTTCACTTAGTCAAACAATCCAATGATTCAGTTGGTAATCAGCATATCAAAAATCTAAATCAGCAACATTTTAAGAAATGTTATGTATGGGTAAAGTAAATTTAACCCACATGATCTTTTACGTTAATCTTTTTGGATGTTGTGACCTTTATGTATTAGAGCAGTGAAAATAAAAACTACTATGCTCCACCAGAAGGCAATATATTACAAACCAGTGAAGCAAGAACTCAGGACAAGACAGCTATTACTCTCAGAAGACTTTTTTAAAAAGCCAAATCAAAAATGGAATGTACAAAACTGTAAGCCTAAAATGGGTCTTTATACAATTTATTGAATAGAAAAAATGTGCTTGAGTTCAGATGTCAAGAGGAGGCAGACAAACACTATATTTTGACAAACACTTGCTATTTTGCAGGTTAAAAAAGGGACATTTAAATACCACTTGAATTATAAAAGCTTATCTCTGCACAAAACAAAACTTGTGACCTGCTCCACTGAAGTTAAAGGGCAATATCAGTTCTCTGTTACGTTTACAGCTCACAAACAGAAACACTGCTCCGCCTGAATATAATCACTACTCTCCATAATAGGTGAACACATCTCTGACATCTGTGCCTATTAAGCAGACCTTTTTTGCAGACATTTCTATTTAAAGGTATGGATACTTTTCTGCTCAATATTAAAGATCATGAGTTTAAGATAAAGACTAAACTACTGGAACACTGCAACAGGTTACACTGCTCAGAAACAAAAAAGTATATACAAACAAGTTATTTCATTAGACCTGTAACAGCCTGATATCTAAATGACTCAAAAACTGAATTCAAGATGGAGCAAACCCTTGTTAAATTGGTTTACACATCTTCTGCCCACACTTTCTCTTTGTCCTGTTCCAATCTGCTAATTAACTCGGGTTACTGCACTTTAAGCACCTTTACCTCTTAAACTGATGTTTGTAATTCTGTATCAATGGTTTAGGAATATTACAGAATATTCACTGTAAAGGAACAGCTAGACACTTAAGCACTGTAAAAGCAGAATGGGCATCTTTCTTTTAGATGCATTAATTTATACATTTTACAACATGTCCTGATAAAAAAAACACTTAATAAACCCTTACTCAAGTCCAAGCCCTGACATGGAACTGTATTCAATCACCCCACCATCCACACATGAACATATTAATATGTCAAAATGTCATGCTGTGCTGCCAATCTTTGCTTTCCAGACAAGTTATGGTGCTTTTATCATCAAATCCATAGGTAACCCCACTGAAATGTTGTGGGTTAGTGCTGACAAAAAGAAAATTCACATAATTGGGAGGAAATAAAGGTAGCAGTAATGACAGGCTTTAAAGCAAAATAGCCTTCACTTAATTTAGCCGAAATACTAAAGATATTTTTAATAGAATAACCACTTATAAGGCAATTACAGGTGATAACAGAGCAGGCGCGAACAACCAAGAGGGAAGCTGTAGAGTGATATCTAATCCTGTCCTACTAAAGCTGGACTGCACTTCAGTAAAAAGTTTAGATTTGTTTTTTATCAATTTCCTTTTCTGTTCTAATGTTTTACATGTCTATCATTAGTTTTATTTTTTACATTTAATATGAAACCTTCTCCAGCCTCCAGCTAAATCAAGCCTTTTGCACCTTCCTCATTGAAACGTTTGAAAGGTGTGTGGCTGATATCATCCTTTATTTAGTTTTTTGTTTATTCCAGTGGATTGATTTGTTGCATGATCTAGTATAAAACATTTAAGCACATCTTCTTTCGTGTTAGCCATTTGTAACTTTCACATTTCTGGATCAACAAATTGTCTAAAGAAAATTGCAAATTAGTGTGACGCATCCATCCAATATTGCTTTCTTTGCTCTTTTAACAATCTAAATCTGTTTATATAAAAAGGTGGCAATCAAAATCTCCACTTCTGTGGCTTTTAAGCTACATTTTTCTAGGCCAAGAAACACTACGGAAAATGTCAGGCAAATATATACACTGTAAATCATAGTTTATATTTATGGATTTATTTTAGTAAACTCCTTCTGAGCGTGTCAATTATCGACTGCAAAGCGTTACATCTTATTTCTCTATTTTTTGTTCCTTTTATCCTTGTGCTATGACAGAATTGTCTCCTGCTGCCCACCAATACTTTTTACCGCTGTCTTGCTGGTAGCCCAGCTGTTCAGTATAAAATACTGTGCTGCGTATGTAAAACAAACAGCTATTCATAGAATGCATGTTACAGTTTTACTGCATGAAATGTTTCAAATATCCCCATAAAACAACAAGCTTATTCTAGTCCAAAATGTCTCGTTGCCTCATAGGAGCAGTGAACGTCTTCATTTTATGATTTCTTTCTGTCAAGTCATTCAGATGTTTGTCTATTATGTGATATCACAGGTCAGTTTTTTTTACTTATTTTCCTCAGTAAATTTAATACATTTATTTGAGATATTTTTTTACAACATTGCCATGAAGCTGTCTGTCAAGCTCACTCTTATTTACACTCCACAGGTATTCTGCTGGTGTCTATTACCTGTGCTTTACCATCAGATTTTAATGACAAGAACATAATCTGGTTTAAGTGGCAGTATTTCTTCCCCAAAACAAGGTTGTTCTTAATGGATTAAATAATATACAACTGCGCACATGTATTATTTACAAGTACAGGTGTGCCAAGTTAATCATTTTGTGGTCTGCTTCCCCACAAACAATAAATCAATGTGTTGATTTAGATTCTGAGGATTACAGATGAATTTCATATTTGACAGGGAATTTAACAACCAGTGGGAGAAAGGATGTGGTAAATCTGAAAGACAGAACAATGGGAGGGAGACTCTCAAAGGAAAGGCTGTACTGATTACTGAGGTTCGAGGCATCATAACTTCACTGTTGTCATGCAGATCCTTAACCATATTCAGTGACTGTGCTTGGTTGAACCATGCATAATAGTCCCTGAACAACTGTGATAAACAGCTTCCTAATACATATGCCTGAGTCATGTGCCTTCATTTTATATTGACATGGCTTTGCAGCAGTGCAATTTCACAAAGAGATATGTGTCAAAATACTGGCACAAAGCTGTTGCAGCTGAACCCACACTATAAATCTCAGGAAGGGAGTTGTTTTACATATGGTTGTCAGTGTTACATATAGAACTACCGGTACTATAATTGGTTGTACCATATGAGTATAAACACAAACACTAGTTATATTTTCTATGCTGTTATTTAAATGGCTGTCTAATTTATTTTATGGACTAAAGCTTTTACTTAAGCCTTAAAACACTTCATTAACGACTACATGGGATGGTTAAAAATAATTAAATAAACAAACACAGTTCACTAACCACTGTACAATAATAACCCTTTGAGAGTATTATGATTTGTTAGGCACTGTTTTGTTTTTAATCTGATCAAGATTATGTAATGCCAATACAATATTGCATCTCCCTCTCTACAGAGACAGGAAGCAGCTGGTGAGAATTATAACCCAGTACAGTTTTGCAGGGGCGGTTTTGGTGCTTCTGTGTTCAGCACTTTACACTGGCAAACGCTTTCATGTTCAAATCCAGCAGCAGGCGCTGAACATGCAACAAATCCAGCTGCTGACAATGGTGGTGTTCTTGCAGCTCACCTCTGACAATCTCGAGCTGACTTTGACTCCGAAAGCCTTGCCTTTGATGAGCTGCGGGGTGGAGCTCATACATGTATAGCACGTATAGCAAGACAGGAACTGAAGCTGACACACCAACTACACAACAAACGGGCAATTTAATTGACTCATGCTTCTAACACGAAGGAGAAAGCTGTTTTAGGAAGCATTACAGTGCTGATTGTGTTTTTTTATCAGTATATAGCTGTTCTATTAGATGAAATATTACTATAATTCCAACTGCAGGAGCTTCTGTAGACAATTTAATACAAAAGCTGTTCAATTTAGTAACAACTGTCAATAGTGCATTTAAGATAAGAAAGATAAGATAGCTAGACATGCCCAGGCATCTCTGGGAAGCCCTAATAAGTGTGTTCCTCTGTGTCCCTCAATCACTAAAGTGGACTAAATTATAAGTAATTGCCATCTCAATTAAACTTCATGTACTATGAAAAACAAATTATTACTAATAAGGCTAATGACTTAATTCATATCAGTGCTATCCATTCTACTCCTTGTTGATACCAATGTTCGGGATGTCTTGGAATGCCTCTTTTGCAAACGTGTGAACAAATTAGCTGGTGAAATGCTGTCCATCATGAGTTAATGAACGCTGAATTCAATATCAAAATATTTAGTTTTCTGCTAAAGCTGATTATAAACCACACAAGTGTATCTCACTGTCTGGTGCTGCAACATAATTAAACTGCAACACAATTATAGAACAGCTCATACCTCTATGAGGAAATATGACAGAACTATACAAAAGCAAACTATAGGGGAAATTAAACCACATGTCGCTCAAACTACTGTGCATTATTGAATTAAGAGGTATGTTATGAAAAGGTTTTTTTTCTTTTTGACAGCCCCAGAGTTCATCTGTATTTCATTTCCACAACACAGTAGTTGCAAAAGCACGGGGGAGTTAAGACTTTTATTTCAGCAGAAAATAATATTGTGAAAATGGGAGGTAGCGATGCCTTGACCACATATGTTAGAATATGTTTGCATACAGGCGTGAGAATTAATTAAGAGTTCCATCTTAATTCATTCTCACACCTGCATGCAAACATATTGTAACATATGTGGTCAAGGCATCGCTACCTCCCATTTTCACAATATTATTTTCTGCTGAAATAAAAGTAGTGTTCAAATGTGTTCAAAATGCATTTTGATCAAGCCCTTAGATCACTCTTCACATCACTCTTCTAAAAATGGAATCTGAAATGGATTATGTGCCAGAATGTAGAATCAACTGTTTAAAACTGGTCTGTGTGACAACATACCTACATTATACTATAACTGATCCTAAACTACCTCTTATTGTGATATCTGTAATTAATGTATAGTCCTAGACCTGGCTGTACATTATCAAGACTATCTCCTAAAGTTTACAGTGACAAATTAACCTAGTTTATACCCTGATTAACAAGAGCAACACATTATATTCCAGCCCTGACACTTCATTTAAAAAAGGCAAGTATACATACATAACAGGGGTCAGCATGGGCACCCTGACTGGTCTATGGCTACGCAGCCCCATACGCAACAAACTGCGATGCACTGTGTGTTCTAACACCTTTCTATCAGAACCAGCGTTAACTTTCTCAGCAATTTGAGCTACAGTAGCTCGTCTGTTGGATCGGACCACACAGGCCAGCCTTCGCTCCCCACGTGCATCAATGAGCCTTTGCTGCCCATGACCCTGTCGTCAGTTCATCGCTTTTCCTTCCTTGCACCACTTTTGATAGGTACTGACCACTGCAGACCGGGAACACCCCACAAGAGCTGCAGTTTTGGAGATGCTCTGACCCAGTCATCTATCCATCACAATTTGGCCCTTGTCAAAGTCGCTCAGATCCTTACGCTGCCCATTTTTCCTGCTTCTAACACATCAACTCTGAGGACAAAATGTTCACTTGCTGCCTAATATATCCCACCCACTGACAGGTGCCATGATAACAGATTATCAGTGTTATTCACTTCACCTGTCAGTGGTCATAATGCTATGGCTGATTGGTATATATATATATATATATATATATATATATATATATATATATATATATATATATATATATATATATATATATATATATATATATATATATACCAATACCAATATATGGTACCAATACCAATATGTTGTTTATAAAAGTATCCAGGTTAAATTCAGAGATAATAATGAGCAATATATAAGCCTGCAGGTATACAAATAGAATTGTTTGAAAGGTGGTTTTCAAAAATGTTATTCAAGCAATTGAAATTGAGCCTGCAGGAATCACAAAGCTTGGTTTACTAAACTTGAAGGAATAGAAATCAAAAAATTCCTGAATGGAGATATATATATGGATACTTTTATAAACAACATATTTGTATGTGACTTGTATCAATAGACCATGGTTAATGACCATACCTGAATGTTCAGTGTAGAAAACAGAAAACACAACACACATTTATTTCCATGATACTACTGTCACCACCTTATCAAAACATTGTTGACTCCAATTTTCCCACAAGAAAGATAACTGTAAAACAATAAAATCTACAATTCTTTCAATGCAGTTATTATCTACGGAAGCGTATTGCTGCCACCCGAAAAAAGAAAAAAAAAACGACACAGTTCAGTAGCACATGGTTTCCTGCTGAGTCAAAATGTTCACTGGACACTGGCTGTTTACTGTAGGACATGCCATCCTGTTTTACCCAGTGTGTTGGCAATCCTTCAAAATGTCATTCTATACTCTTTTAAATAACTGAAATGCTTCAAGTATCATATGTTTCTATTTATAATACTCCTCTGTGCCACAAATACTACACGATACTTCAGATCACGTATTTAACATAGTTATTTAACTGTATATGTCTTCAATATGTCTTTTTTTTCCGGGAGCATACCAACGAGTAAAATAAATCAGCAATACATCTGATAGTGACAACAAACGATTATGTATCTATTGATTGTCATAATATAGAACACAAATAACACAACTTCGCGGTTTTCTTTTTTAAATCACGTCTGATTCCATTCCACTGTGTTTACGTTGAATTCTGCGATGAATGTGATGCCGAGTGACAGCCAGTGGCCGCGTTGGTGTGGCGCAGATTCCGCAGATCTGCGCTGCTCCTCCTATGGGATCAACAGGATTCTGTAGATCTGCGCAGAACTGCGGAAATCTGCGCGACGCGGACGCGACCGTCAGCTCCTGTAGAGCGCGTCGAATGACAAGAACGCTGGGGGTGTTCTATGTGTTCCATCTCTCCGCACTGTGCGAGAAGGTACCAGTACACCACATCGCCTCTAATTTATGTCACAACCATCCCCATATTGCTTTTTAAAATACCCACTAACGTTGCTGAATATCCTTCTAGTCTGATACAAGTTTAAGTGACATTTTATATCTGACTCATTGAACAAACGTCGTGCGTCTGGCCGACTCTCAGCGGCGTGAAGCAACAGAGAAAATTCGCATCTTCCCAAGAGTTGTCATCTGTTTGCCACCAGGCAGACCACGATCCCAAAAAGTTCGCCTTTTAAACGAACAAAGACAGAAACATATCACGTTTAAGAACTGTTTTCCGGAATGGCGACTTTAATTGCTACATCCATAGTAACCCATGTGTTCAGTGATCATCCGCTACGTTTATTCTCTCCTCAGCGCAGTGTTCAGGCTCACATTGATCAACTACACTGTCAATGAACACGATCAGAAACACGACTCGCACACCGTGCAACCCACTCACTAAGCGCTGGACTGTAGCAGAGCGCATCAGATGCTTATATGCACTTGACATCTATATATTCTCACTAAGAATCCAAGAAAACACAGGAGAAAAATACATATGACCCGTGTACGAGTAGTCCTCCGTTTCCCCTCCGTTTCCCTCTAGTTGACCACAGACAGATATCCAAAAGCATAAGCAATATGCGAGCGCGGGTCCCCTGTCTTACCTCTGTCCAAAGTGAGCGGCTGGACCACTGTCGCCATGTCTGCTGTGTGAGAGCCGAGCGACTGGAGCTGCAGCATCAGAGCTAGCGAGTGAGAGCAGCGGATCCGTCAATGGGAGTGGCTGAGACAGGCACTGGTTACCAGTCCTCAGTCGTGCATTGCTCCAAAATGCCACTGCAACTTTGTGCAACACTGAAGCAACTAAAAATCAAACAATCAGACCTGTATGTGTATCCAAATGATGATGATGATGATGATGATGATGATGATTATACTGCTACTACCACTACTAATAATAATGTATGTGATAATATGAAGCATGCATCCAACTTTATCAGAGAATGATAACAATACAACTAAATATCCATTAATTTAGTTGAATGTTATGACTGCAAATGTAATGGGTGCCATATTTTGATTTGGTTTGATAGTTGTATCTTTCAATAACGTGGTGAAAAAGGTGCTACATATAATAGCAGGCAAACACAAACTCAATGTTTAAATGCATGTTATGCATCATTTTAGCCAGTAACATAACACGCTTCCAAAAACATAAGCAGATCAAATGGCTTAAAGAGAGTGAATCAATTTACAGTGCCTTCCAAACGTATTAGGAAAGTGAAGTCTAAGTCTAAGCAATTGGGTGTTCATATCAGAGCTGTCAACATCCTGTCAACCTGTCTCGTTTTGACTCGCAGAGTCTGGAGTTCAAAGTCAAAATGAAAACCACATAACTTTCTGTGAACAAAAAGCAGGCGGTTTTCCAAGCTGAAAGAAAATATAAAATCAATCAGATCCATAGCACAGAAATTGGGCACACCAGAATCAACAATTTGGAATATACTGAAGAAGAAACCACTGGTATGATTACCAATCAGCCGAGAGTGGGTCGGCCAAGAAACACATGTGCAGTTGATGACATTATGAGAGCTGTCAAGGAAAAGCCTAAAACACCTGTCAGAGAAATCACCAACAATCAGAGTGCAGGGCTGAAGGTATCAAAATCCACAGTTCACAGATGATACAGACAACAGAAGAAAATATTAATAATAATTTAAAAAGTGCAAGATGTAAACCTTGGCAGCACAAAGAACAGAAAAGCCAGATTAGAATTTGCTTGGAAGTACAAAGATGAGCCAGGAGAGTTTTGGAACAAAGTTTTATGGGCAGATGAGACCAAGATAAACCTTTACCAAATGATGCAAAGGTTAAATTATGGAGAAAGTGAGGAACTGGAGATGCTCCAAAGAACACCACCTCATCTGGGCATGCATGACCACCTCTAGGGCTGCCTTACTCGACTTTATTGATGATGTAACTAATGATGTTGGCAGCAGAATGGCTTCTAACAGAAACATTTTGTCAGCTTATGTAGAAGAAAATGCTTCCTAACGTATTGGGCAGTGCTTCAGCACGCAACATGACAATGACCCAATGGCATCTGGCCAATGCAACCAAGGAGTTCATCATTAGAAAAAAGTGGAAACTCTTAGACTGACCAAGCCAATCTTCAGATTTAATTCTTTTTAAATACTGAAGAAAAAAATCGGGTCAGATCACTACAACAATAGACAAGGATCCAAAGTGTCTGCAGCAAACTCTTGGCAAAGCATCTCAAATCATTACACAAAGAGTTTGCTGAGCTCACTGGGTCACAGACTTCATGCCTCAAAGGGATTTGGAACCAAATACTGACTTTACACTTAAAGTGAATGTGTCGCAATACTTATGGTCATTTGAAATTAACAGGTTGAACACAGGGTGTTTTTGTTCTAATATGATCATATGTATGCA